>NC_077247.1:11999166-12660000 GCF_947179165.1 Solanum dulcamara | reverse complement strand
TCTATGTTAATTAGGGAAATGGACATCTCTAGGATTATGACCCATTCGGAGAATATAGAGGATGAGAAACTAAGGGAGAAAGCTAGAGAGTCCAAAATGGCAAGGACCAATGGTGGTGATTCCTCTCATGGTAAATCCGAAAAATAGTGGACATTCTTAATTTTGCCAAAGGTATTTCGGTCAAGGTTCTTCAAATGCTCTGACTCAAATGTTTGACAAGGATAGTGTGACCAACCCTAAACCTCAAGGAGGAGTCCTAAAAGGCCAAGTTATCATTACATGCAAGAGGTGTGAAAAGAATCACAAGAGAGAGTGTCTAGTGGGATTGAATATGTGCTATAGATGTGGCAAGTAGGGTCATCATGATAAGGAGTGTAGAGTTGAAGAAGGTCATCCTCAAGTCCAAGTTTCTTACGGAGAGAAAGTGAAACAAGGTGCCCAAGCTCAACCAAAGGGTGGTCAACGTAATAATCAGTTTAATGGTCTTGATCTAGGTAGGAGATGGAGTTGCCCGTATATTATGGGTCTTTCACTCTAATGTTTATGACTTACTTGATCTGGGTGCAAATTTATCTTTTGGTACCCCTTACGTGCTTATGAGATTTTATATTAGCTCTGAAATATTGTTGGAGCCTTTTTTCATTTATAGAGTCTTTAGAAATTATCCGGTTTGGTTTTTTCACAAAGTTACTTCATGTAATCTACTAGAGCTTGATATAACCGAATTCAATGTTTTACTTGGTTTGGATTAGATATATGCATGCTATGCTTCTATTGATTGTAGAACCCACATGATTAAGTTTCAATTTCCAAATGAGCCAACCTAGAATGGAAGGGTAGTAATTTTGTGTTTAAGGGTCAGTTCATCTCATAACTTAAAGCTCGGAAAATAATTTCCAAGGGTTGCATCTACCATGTTGTGCAGGTTAAGGATACTAATTTCGAAGCCCCTACTCTAGAGTCGGTACCTATTGTTAATGAGTTCCCAGATCTGTTTCCCGATGATCTACTCAGTATTCCTTTGAAAAGGGAAATTGACTTTGGCATAGACCTTCTTCCTGACACTTAACCTATTTCTTTTCCTCCTTACCAAATGGCTCCGACAGAACTAAAAGAGTTAAAGGATCGATTCAAAGATTTATTGGACAAAGTCTTTATTATACCAAGTATATCCCCATTGGGTGATCCCATTTTTTTGTTAGAAAGAAGAATGGTTCACTTCATATGTGTATCGGCTACTAGCAATTCAATAAAGTGACCATAAACAATAAGTATCCAATCCCAATGATATATGATTTGTTTCACTAATTGCAAGGGGCAAGCTACTTCTCTAAAATTGATCTGCTTTTTGGTTATCACCAATTAACAGTGAGGGAGTGTGATATTCCCAAGACCGCATTTTGAATAAGGTATGGCCATTTTGAATTTCTATCTATGTCTTTTGGACTAACCAATGCTCCTGCGACTTTCATTAGACTTGATGAAGAGGATGTTGAAGCAATACTTAGACATGTTCGTGATTGTGTTTATTGATGATATTTTAATTTACTTTCGGTATGAGAAGGAGCATGCTGATCACTTAAGGATAGTGTTTCAAGTACTTAGAGATCATCAACAATTTGCCAAGTTTAGCAAGTGCAATTTTGGTTGAGGTCAGTTGTTTTTCATGGTCACATTATGTCTGGTAAGGGTATTATGGTTGAAACTAAGAAAATCGAGGCAGTTAAGAATTGGCCTAGACCATTACTCCTTCATATATTAGGAGTTTCTTGAGTTTATCCAGTTATAATAGAAGTTTTATGGAAGGATTTTCATCAATTTCTTCACCTTTGACCAATTTGACCCAAAAGAAAGTAAAATTCCAATTGTTGGAAGCTTGTGAGAATATTTTCTAAGAGTTGAAAGATCAACTTATTATCACTCCCATTTTGACTTTACCGAAAGGGTCCAATGGTTTTGTTGTGTATTTTGATGCCTCAAGGATAGGACTTTGTTTTGTGTTGATGCAACATAGGAAGGTGATAGCATGCTTCTAGGCAACTTAAAGTGCATGAAAGGAATTATTCGACTCATGGCTTGGAACTAGCGGCGGTTGTGTTTTCTTTGAATATTTGGAGGCACTACCTTTATGGTGTCCATGTGGATGTGTTTACCGATCATAAGAGCTTACAATATGTGTTTAAGAAAAGGGATTTGAACCTTCGACAAAGAAGGTGGCTTGAATTGTTGAAGAACTATGATATGAGTGTATTTTACCATCCGAGCAAAGCTAATATGGTTGCTGATGCACTTAGTAGTTCTACCTATAGAAAGGACATGAAAGAGGCGATTAGAATGGTACTCGAGTAGGTTGTCCATGCATAGTATTTCCTATGTTGAAGATGGAATTCATTTAGGTGTTCGGTTGGTTGATTATAATGAGGGTGTTGTAATTGTACGTAATGGACCAGAATCGTCTCTTATGGCAGATATTAAGGCTAAGCAAGATAATGACCCGTGTTGGTTGAATTGAAGAAGTTGGTTACCGAAAAAGTCATTGAGGTTTTCTCCTAAGGGGGAGATAGGGTGCTTCGTTACCAAGGTTAGTTGTGTGTACCCAATATTGATGGTCTAAGGAAATTGATATTGGATGAGGCCCATAGTTCTTGATATTCAATTCACTCAGGATCCACCAAGATGTATCATGATTTGAGGGAAATGTATTAGTGGAATGGCATGAAAAAGGACATAGTGGATTATGTGGCAAGGTGTCCTAACTATCAACAAGTAAAGGTCGAGCATCAAAAAATTAGAGGTTTAGCTCAAGATATTGAGGTTCCTACTTGGAAGTGGGAAGATGTGAATATGGACTTTGCGATGGATTTTGCTTGCACTAAGAAACAATATGATTCTATTTATATTTTTGTGGATCATATGATTAAGTCGGCGCATTTTCTACCAGTGAAGGCTTTTTATAATACAGAAGATTATGCCAAGTTGTATATTTATAAGTTGGTAAGACTTTATGGTGTCCTTGTGTCCATTTTATTGGATCGAGTTACTCAATTTACCTCAAATTTTTGGAAGTCATTCTAAGAGGGTCTTGGTACGAGAGTTAAGTTAAGTATAACTTTCCACCATCAAACTGATGGCCTAGTCGAAAGAAAGATTCAATCTTCGGAGGATATGTTAAGGGTGCGTGTCATTGATTTCAAAGGAAGTTGGGATGAGCATATATAATTGATTTAGTTTACCTACAACAATAGTTATCACTCTAGCATCCAAATGGAACCTTTTGAAGCTTTATATGGGAGAAGGTGTAGGTCCCTGGTGGGATGGTTTGAAGAGGGTGAGATGGCATGGATTGGTCCAATTTGGTTTTGGTTTTTCACAAAGTTACTTCATGTAATCTAGTAGAGCTTGATATGAATGATTTTGATATTATCCTTGCTATGGATTGGATATATGCATGCTATGCTTCTATTGATTGTATAACCCATATGGTTAAGTTTCAATTTCCAAATGAGGTGATCCTAGAATGGAAGGGTAGTAAATTCGTGTTTAAGGGTCAATTCATCTCATGCCTTAAAGCTAGGAAAATGATTTCCAAGGGTTGCTTCTACCATCTATGGGTTAGGGATACTAACTCTGAAGCCCCTACTCTAGAGTCGGTCCCTATTGTTAATGAGTTCCCAGATCTATTTTTTGATGATCTACTCGGTATTCCTCCTAAAAGGGAAATTGAATTTGGCATAGACCTTCTTCCCGACAGATAACCTATTTCTCTTCCTCCTTATCAAATGGCTCTGGCAGAACTAATAGAGTTAAATGATCAATTGAAAGATTTGTTGGAAAAAGGGCTTTATTAGACCAAGTATATCCCCATGGGATGCTTCCATTTTCTTTGTTAGAAATAAGGATGGTTTACTTTGTATGTGTATCGACTACCAGCAATTAAATAGAGTGACCATAAAGAACAAGTATCCAATCCCAAGGTTAGATGATTTTTTTGACTAATTGCAAGGGGAAAGCTAATTATCTAAAATTGATCTCCATTCTGGTTATCACCAATTACTGGTGAGGGAGTGTGATATTCCCAAGATGACATTTCGGATAAGATATGGCTATTTTGAATTCCTAGTTATGCCTTCCGGACTAACTAATGCTCCCGCTGTCTTCATAGACTTGATGAATAGGATGTTCAAGCAATACTTGGACATATTCGTGATTGTGTTTATTGATATTTTGGTCTACTTTCGGAGTGAGGAGGAGCATGACTATCAATTCAGGATAGTGTTGCAAGTATTTAGATATCATCAATTTTTTGCCAAGTTTAGCAAGTGCGAATTTTGGTTGAGGCCAGTTGGATTTCTTGGTCACATTATCTCAGTTGATGGTATTATGGTTGATCCTAAGAAAACTGACACGGGTAAGAATTAACCTAGACCCTTGTCTCCTTCGAATATTAGAAGTTTCTTAGGTTTGGCCAGTTACTATAGAAGCTTCGTGGAAGGTTTTTCATCAATTTCTTCAAGTTGACCAATTTGACCCAGAAGAAAGTAAAATTCCATTGGTTGGAAGCTTGTGACAAGAGTTTCCAAGAGTTGAAAAATCGACTTATTATCACTCTTATATTGACTCTACTGAAAGGGTCCGATGGTTTTGTTGTGTACTGTGATGCCTCAAGGATTGGACTTGGTTGTGTGTTCATGCAATATAGGAAGGTGATAGCCTATGCTTCTAGGCAACTTAAAGTACATGAAAGGAAATATCTGAATCATGACTTGGAACTAGCGGCGGTTGTATTTTCTTTGAGAAATTGTAGGCTCTACCTTTAAAGTGTCCATGTGGAAGTGTTTACTGATCATAAGAACTTACAATATGTGTTTAATTAATAGGACCTTAACCTTCGACAAAGAAGATGGCTTGAATTGTTGAAGGACTATGATATGATGTATTGTATGATTCGGGCAAAGCTAATGTTGTTGCTGATGCACTTAGTAGGTTCTCCATAAATAGTGTTTCCCATGTTGAAGAACGAAAGAAAGAATTGGTTAAGAAAGTGCATAGATTGGCTCGTTTAGGTGTTCGATTTGTTGATTCTAATAAGGGTTGTTTTCTTGTATGTAATTTCTCAGAATTATATCTTGTGGCGGACAGTAAGACTAAGCAAGATAATGATCTGATGTTGGTAGAATTGAAGAAGTTGGTTGTCAAAAAATCCATTAAGGTTTTCTCCTAAGGGGGATATGAGGTCTTTCATTATCAAGGTCGGTTGTGCATACCCAATGTTGATGCTCTAAGGGAATTGATATTGGATTATTCTCATAGTTCTAGGTATTCAATTAAATTGGGATCCACCAAGATGTATCATGATTTGCGGGAAGTGTATTGGTTGAATGACATGAAGAAAGACATAGTGGATTATGTGGAAAGGTGTCCTAACTGTCAATAAGTAAAGCTCGAGCATTAAAAAATGGGAGGTTTAGCTCAACACATTGAGGTTCCTACCTGGAAGTAGGAAGATGTGAATATGAACTTTGCGACGGGTTTGCCTCGCACTAAGAAACAACATGATTCTATTTGAGTTGTTGTTGATCGAATGACTAAGTCGGGAAACTTTCTACCAGTGAAGACTTCTTATAGTGCCGAAGATTATGCCAAGTTGTAAATTCGTGACTTGGTAAGACTTCATGTTGTCCGTTTGTCCATTATATTGGATTGAGTCCTAGGTATGTTGGACCCTATAATATATTAAAGCATATTGGCAAGGTGGCATATGAGTTACACTAATCATTTGAGTTGGCAATGGTTCATCTAGTGTTTCATGTGTTGATGTTGAGGAAGTTTGTAGTGATCCAAATTTCATTTGCCATTGGAAAATGTGAGTGTTGAAGAGAACTTAACTTATGAGGAGGTTCCGGTGGAAATTCGAGATCGGCAAGTGAAGAAGTTAAGAAATAAAGAGGTTGCATCCGTCAAGGTATTTTGGAGAAATTGACAAGTAGAGAGTGCTACGTGAAAAGCCGAAGAAGACATAATGAAGAGATATCCATATATCACTTTCCTTCAACTTAAGGTTAAGGTATTAGTTTCCTCTTACTCAAGTCGCCTAAATTTCTACGTTTCTGTTTTCCTATGTCTTTCATATTTGTGCATGTTCATGAAGATTTATTTTAAAGTCATGCTTAATGATAAAGTTTGAAAATATCATGTATTATGACATTTGAGGTGTCTTTGCATTCATGTTGGGTTGCTAGTCCTCTTTCTGTGTCCTTTCTATGCTAGTTGAATCTCATTCGAGGACAAATATTTCCAAAGAGGAGATATTGTAATACCTCGGAAGTTAAAATAAAGGAAAATTTTCAAGAAAAATAGACGAACTCAGAGTTTACAAGTTGACGTATGAGTCGTAAATACTTCTACGAGTTGTAGGAGTGACTCATAGGACTGATACTGAGGTTGGAAATTTTCACTAAGTGGGAAATGAATCTACAACTCAAGTGATGACTCATAGAGGGAATCGTAGAACTGAGGTCTGATTTTGGATAAAATAACAAACCTCAGTACTTTTTCTAAGAAACAACAGGATAAGCCGTAGAAAGGCTTACGATTCATAGGAAGCACTCCTTCTCAATTTCATAGTTAGATTCATCAAGGTATGTGGGGTTTAATTCATGGGTTTAGTTCACCCATGGAGTCCCAAGGTTTTTTCTCAAAGTTCTCTTCAATTTCAATTTCTATTTCACCCTAGATTGATGATATTGCATTAGGCTGTTTCAATTACTTTTTAATTTGGCTTCAATGATTTTTATAATCATGACTCTATCTTAATTGTATGATTTCAAGTTTTTTTCCAAATACCCATGCATAGAACTATTTTCAATGATGATTTCTATGCATTATAATCATGATTTTTTACGATTTTCAAAGAAAGCTTTTTGTAAAAAGAAGTTGAGACTTGTGAATGCTTAGTAAAAGTTAGAATGATGTTCCAATGATAATTCAAGAAGTTATTATGGTGTGATAAGTACAATTATCACTCAATCATGTTAAAAAGGTGATAAGGACATTTCTCACCAAGTTTATGGATTCTTTTTAATCGACTAAGTTAATGAGCTACTACTATGATTATTTTCATGGTGATGTTATTGATAATATATTAATGAATTCTATTGGGATATTGACTAATCACTGAGGAATTTTAGGTGGGGTTCAAATGTTTGTTACCCAAGAGAATCCTAGTAGCAACCTAAAGTCTCAAACTATGTTGCTCCAATATGGGGACTTTATGGTGTACCTAGTAGATCCACATATAGGTTATGATTTTAAAGATCTTCTCACGGAGTCTACCTTGGTAAGTAACCTCTCTCTTCTCAATATGGGAGTTACATCACATTCCATGTTATAGCTCGCATGGCCTTAGATGTCGGTTAAAGGTCTTATCCCAAACATGTTATATGAAATGATGTAAATTTTACTATGATGATGATGATGCATTGACCACATTCTTTCAACATAATTTCAAATGCTTTTTAAGTCTTTTCTATGCTTTTATTACGTTGGTCATGCATCTTATGCCATATTTCTTATGCTTTATTTCTTGTTCATTCATATCTTACATACTCACTACCTTCTATGTACTAATGCATATTTTTCCTACATTATCTCATAATGTAGGGACGGATGATCACGCTACGCATCCCATTCGTGGCTAGAGCTTACTACTACTTCTATAGTGTTTGGGTGATTCCTCATTCATCAAGGACGAGACCTTTCTTGAATTTGATACTTTTGACTATTTTATGTTTGGGTGAGCTAGGAGCTTGTCTTAAGCCCCCATCTAGTTATAGAGGCATGTTTAGACATAGATTTAATATACTCAATTCTTGGACATATGACTTGAGGTTCCACTGTTTTCCTAGACTTCTATGATAAAGATTACTATTACGCTTGGTTTCATTATGCTTTACTTGAACTTATGAATGCAATATATGTTAAGAGGCTTGGTTGGGATCCTTTGGGTTCCCGATCACCGTATCAATCCTAGGGTCTAGCTTGGGGTATGACATATATAATGACTTATGGGTTCCACAACCTATCAAATTGAAGGTGTTCGAGTATAGTTTATAACCAAAAATATGGCACATAAAACCGACATTGGAGTAAAAAGTAATGACTGTTTTACCGCAGAATGTTGGGTCGAGTCAAAAAAATGGTGTAAGTCGGTAATTCAACTTTTAAGACCCCAAAAAATTTCTTTTTCATCCCAAAATAGTGATAGATCTTAAGACAGGGTTCTAATGAAGTTCTTGGGTGATTAAGGTTTATTTTTAGCGATTTTTACCATTAAAGTTTTCCCCCGTGCCTAGAAATAGTATCTCTACACTTTGCAATCATTTCCCCCTTCTATTAGATATGTTTGGAGCCATTTTTAGAGATATAACTTCATTTTTATTTCTGTTTCTTCAAGCTTTATACTTGGTTTTCCAAGGTAATCTTATTAGGACTCTTTTATGATCGTTTTTATGAAGTACTATGGACGTTTCGTTAAGTTAGGATCATATAGAAAATTTGCCGATTTAAGCTTATTTATAAACTATTTATAGATGTGTATAAGCTGCATATAGTGTTTGTGAAGATTAGGACGTGAACAACTTTCGTGAAGGAACTACAGGCATTCAGACATTCGTTGGAAAGGTATGTTAAGGCTAAGCTTCATCCTTCCTTTTAGAATTAATTTTGAGAAATTCCTAAAACACCTAATGTGACATTTTACTATTCTATTGCTAGAAAGACCTTCGGTGGAAGACATTGGGATCGTAACTAAAGTAATTTAATGATGCTATTAGATTGATATTTCACTCGTTCGGTTAAATAGGTCATTCGACATCTACATATGTCATTTTGTTGGCATTCTTAACCTTTTGTCCATATGTATGAATTCTTATTTTTCTTTGGGTGGTGTGGATTGAAAATATTATGAAAGGCGTTTAGTAATTGCAATGAGTCCTTCTTCCACATTAAAATGTATTTTAAAACTATTAAAGTAACACATCGATTTTCAAAAATCTCAAATATATTTTTTATGCTAACTACTAAAACACTTGATTTTTGAAAAATTTTTTGTTTAATAATCAAGGAATCGGGTATATAAACTAAGTGAAGCACCTTAAGCTCCTTATGAACATCTTCAGGATTAATTTATCTGTTTAAAAATGTTGAGTTGAGTTTTCAAGATTATTTAAAAACATATGAGGTTCCACAAGACACTTGTATATGATACGAAAGTGATTATGAGATTATGAGAATAAAAGTAATAATGAGCCAAGATTGGCTAAGTTCTGGTTATGGCCTAATATGTGCATTCAAAGTTCATATCATACATGGCATGTTATGCATGGACTCCGAGCTATAATCGGAGGTAAGAGGACTATTTTCCAAGAAGACTATATATAGTGTACATATAGCCACAAGATGGCAATATGATGCTGGTTAGCTATTGGAAGAGGCCGTCATTTCTAGAATTTTGTTGGGTATGTCATACATTTGTGTCAATATATATATATATATTTAGTACATATGATTACCTGAGCATACCATGAATATTTGATTACTATAAGGTTGGATCTCGGCAATGGAGGCTATGACATTTTCAGTGTTAGGTGGTATCTCAATTACCATTTTTACAGCAGCTATTTGTTATTCTACTTTCTGCCCTACCTACCCATACATTTTTATTCGTACTAGTGTCCCGTTGCCTAGGGACACTGCATTTTTGTTTTATGTGCAGGTCCAGGTAGAGATTCTGATCGACCTTTCTTCTAGGATTTGGGGTTTAACTGTGAGTTGGTAAGCTTCATCTCTTCTTGGAGGTTTCATAAGATGTTTACTTTTATTGTATAGTTTAGTTATAGTCAGTGTCTTATCCCAACAGTGCTTATGTTTCACAATCCTACCTAGGGCTTAGTTGTAACATGATGATCCAACCAAGCCTTTTGACATATCGTAAGACAACCTAAGGTAAAGTAGATATGGAAATAACATAGGAAGATTCTGAAAAAAGAATCATAAAAGGAGAGTGAAAACTCGATAACATGGACTCTATATCTGTCATGCCCCGACCTAGGGCCTAGTTGTAATATGGTGATAGAAACCCCGAAGGGCTCCAACCAAGCCTCTTGTACATATCATAAGCATACACAAGATAAAATAAAAGCGGAAATATCATAAGAGAGTCTAAACCATGAAAAGTAAATGAAGAATGTCACATGACAACATAGACTGGAAACATTAGTCCAACTATATGCCTCTACTCATGATTATGGGCAGAGGCTAAGACATGTCCCGAGCTCACCCTCAAAATAAAACATAACAAAAGTCTTTCAAACAATAATCAACTCGATGACTAGTTCCAGATAAATGAGGACTCACCACAAACACCACCGGATAGAAAAGCTTAACTAGACACGTGGATGAATATGATCTTCAACCTCAACCCCTACATTATGAGACAATGTAGGCAACAACTATGTATTAGTACGTTGGAATATACTAAGTATAAGTGTATGACATGCAACGCGAATCATGGAATGCAACGGTCAAGTAAAACACATGCTAAGATAAGATAAGTAAAGTCATGAGAAAATCATATTGACCAAAGCATTTTAAAAGCATAATTTAAAATCAGAGCATACTTAAGAGATCATACATATGTGGGATAGGAACCATAGCCTATAATAGGGCCATGCGAGATATAATATGGAATCCCAATGTTACCCCTACATCGGAGGAAAGGGGGAGACTATTTGCCAAGGTAGACTCCTACATACCTAAGTGGATCCACTAAGAGGTCGTGTGAATCGGGTACTCACCCCTAGTTTTTAGACTCTGGTACTCACCACCAAACCTTTATATTTTGGGTACTCACCTCGTAGATATTTTGGTATTCACCTCTAATCCCTTTGTACCTACGGTGGTACGTAGTTATGTGACAAAAGACTTTATATAATGACCCCATATTTTGATCCCCACCTCAAGTTCACATTCGGTGCTAAGTCAAATCACACGGAATACATATTTAGCATAAAAATCAGAATGACGTATATCATATTCATGATCATAGGTTTGAAAATCATAGAGTACCACATTTTCATGACATAAGTGAAATGCATGTATTGTCCTACCACATTACAAATCATACATACATAGACATAATTCATACTTGGAAATTAGGGTAAAACTTGGATGCATAATCAATTTGAATGAGATTCATAATAGTACCTTCGAAATCATTAAATAAAACTTCTCATAGAATATAACTTGAAAATTCATGATCATAGCTTATACTTGAAATTAGTGGACATAAATGCATAATCAATTGATTAAAAAATTATGAAATTGACTTAAAAACATGCACAATCATAAACTTTGTATTAGCCCATACATAATTCATATAGATAATATCATTAGGAGGTATAATTGAAAATACTCATATTTTACATTATGAACTCTATAAATCAAAATAGGAGAATTCATGATAAAACTCTTCAATTTAATGCAATAACCATCAATTTATATCAAAATAGACTAATGATCATACTTTAAATCATAATTCATGCAATAGGAATAGAGATCATAAAATCCATAAAATACCATACTTTAATTTGATAGAAAACCTTGAGATATTGATTGGGCTTCATTGATGAAAGGATCCATGAATCAATACCCACATACCTTAAGTGAGAACACCAATTAATTTAAAAGAATTTGAGAGTTTTGATGGATAGCTTGAGTGAATTTACTTTAAGTCTTCAATGGAGTCCTTGAGAGTCTTTTGTAGAGAGAAATATTTGAATAGGTAAATTATAGAAGAATAATTAAAATTAGAAATTTAGGTTAATTTATAGAGTTCAATTAGGTCCTAAAACTGTCTGGGTTCTTTAGCTAAAAATTTGGAAAAAGACTAAAACGCCCTTATTAAAAACCCAACACGGCCAAAAAATCCTTGCCAGGTCCGTGACGCGGAGGCAAGCAAGTGCGAGATGCGGACTTGTCACGGACATTACTAGTTTGCGCAGTTCCTTGAGAAATCTATCTTTCGATCTACGGATTCTAAAAATCCACCGAGACTATTTTCCCACTAGTTTTGACCTCCTGATCCATATTTCAAACTCAGATTTTCCAAAAATATTAAGGATAATGCATTATATGAGCGGCCTATTCCCTAGGAATTTTCAAGAAACTTGTGAGCATTTTGAGGGATGTTACAATATCATTTGTCCAAACATGCATGTACTACGCAAGAAGGGTGGGGGCTAAAGCACATCCCTATCTCACCTTCAACACGAGTATAACAAAATTCTTTGGAATAAAATAAATGCATAACTCGCCCTCGATATATGAGGACTCACCAATATTCACCGAATGGAAACTCTACTAGCCACGAGTTGGTGGAATGTGATCGTCGACCCTTACATTATGAGAAAAGGTAGGCAACAATATGCATTAGTACGCTTGAATATACTAAGTATGTGGGCATGCCATGCAATATAAGTTATAGGATGCAATGATCAATTAACATACATGATAAAGGGGATAAGTAAAAACATGGGAAAACTCTTGAATTTAATGCAATAACCATTAATTTATATCAAAGTAGACTAATGATCATACTTTAAATCATAATTCATGCAATAGGAATAGAGATCATAAAATCCATAAAATACCATACTTTAATTTGATAGAAAACCTTGAGAAATAGATTGGGCTTCATGGATGAAAGCATCAGTGAATCAATACCCACATACCTTATGAAAGAACACTAATTAATTTGAAAGAATTTGAGAGTTTTGATGGAGAGCTTGAGTGAATTTACTTGAAGTCTTCAATGGAGTCCTTGAGAGTCTTTTGTAGAGAGAAATATTTGAGTAGGTAAATTATAGAAGAATGATTAGAATTAGAAATTTAGGTTAATTTATACAGTTCAATTAGGTCCTAAAAATGTCTAGGTTATTTAGCTAACAATTAGGGAAAAGTTTAAAACACACTTATTAAAAACCCAACTCGGCTAAAAAATCCTTGCCAGGTCCGTGACGCAGAGGCAAGAAAGTCCGCGATACGGACTTGTCACGGACCTTACTGGTTTGTGTTGTTCTTTGAGAAATCTATCTTTCGATCTACGGATCCTAAAAATCCACCGAGACTATTTTCCTATAGATTTTGATCGCTTGATCGATATTCCAAACTCGGATTTTCTAAAAAGATTAAGGATAATGCATTATATGAGCGGCCTATTCCGTAGGCATTTTCAAGGTACTTGTGAGGATTTTGAGAGATATTACAATATCATTTTTCCAAACATGCATGTACTACTCAAGAAGGGTGGGGGCTAAGACACATCCCTATCTCACCTTAACCATGAATATAACAAAATTCTTTGGAATGAAATAACTACATAACTCGCCCTCGATATATGAGGACTCACCAATATTCACCGAATGGAAACTCTACTAGCCACGAGTTGGTGGAATGTGATCGTCGACCCTTACATTATGAGAAAATGTAGGCAATAATATACATTAGTACGATTGAATGTTCTAAGTATGTGGGCATGCCATGCAATATAAATTATAGGATGCAATGATCAATTAACGTACATGATAAAGGGGATAAGTAAAGTAATGGGAAAACTCTTCAATTTAATGCAATAACCATCAATTTATATCAAAATAGACTAATGATCATACTTTAAATCATAATTCATGCAATAGGAATAGAGATCATAAAACCTATAAAATACCCTACTTTAATTTGGTAGAAAACCTTGAGAAATTGATTTGACTTCATGGATAAAAGAATCTATGAATCAATTCCCACATACTTAATTGAGAACACCAATTAATTTGAAAGAACTTGAGAGTTTTTATGGAGAGCTTGAGTGAATTTATTTGAAGTTTTCAATGGAGTCCTTGAGAGTCTTTAATAGAGAGAGAAATATTTGAGTAGGTGTATTATAGAAGTATGAATAGAATTAGAGATTTAGGTTAATTTATAGAGTTAAATTAGGTCCTAAAATCCTCTAGGTTCATTAGTTAACAATTAGAGAAAAGTCTAAAATGCCCTTATTAAAAACCCAACTCAGCGAAAAATCCTTGCCAGGTCTGCGACGCGGAGGCAAGCAAGTCTGCGACATGGACTTGTCGCAGACCTTGCAGGTTTGCAAAATTCCTTGAGAAATCTATATTTCGATCTACGAGTCCTAAAATTCCACGAGACTATTTTCCTATTGATTTTGACCCCCTATTCGATATTCTGAATTCAGATTTTGCAAAAAGATTAAGGATAATACATTACATGAGCGGCCTATTCCAAGGCATTCTTAAGGCACTTGTGAGCATTTTGA
The DNA here is from genome assembly GCF_947179165.1 of Solanum dulcamara. Classification (NCBI taxonomy): domain Eukaryota; kingdom Viridiplantae; phylum Streptophyta; class Magnoliopsida; order Solanales; family Solanaceae; genus Solanum; species Solanum dulcamara. The sequence continues at coordinate 12,645,617 of NC_077247.1, read as the reverse complement.
GGGATGTTACAATATCATTTGTCCAAATATACCTTTACTACTCAAGAAGGGTGGGGGATGAGACACATCCCTAGCACACCTTCAACAAAAATCTAACAAAATTCTTCGGAATGAAATAAATGCATAACTCGCCCTTGATATATGAGGACTCACCAATCTTCACTGGATGAAAACTCTACTAGCCACGAGTGGGTGGAATGTGATCGTCGAACCTTACATTATGAGACAATGTAGGCAACAATATGCATTAGTACGCTTGAATATACTAAGTATGTGAGCATGCCATGCAATATAAATTATAGGATGCAATGATCAATTAACATACATGATAAAGGGGATAAGTAAAGTCGTCGGAAAACTCTTCAATTTAATGCAATAATCAACAATTTATATCAAAATAGACTAATGATCATACTTTAAATCATAATTCATGCAATAGGAATAGAGATCATAAAACCCATCAAATACCATACTTTAATTTGATAGAAAACCTTGAGAAATTTATTGGGCTTCATGGATGAAAGGATCCATGAATTAATACCCGTATATCCTAAGTGAGAACACCAATTAATTTGAAAGAACTTGAATCTTTTGATGGAGTGCTTGGTTGAATTTCCTTGAAATCTTCAATGGAGTCCTTGAGAGTCTTTTATAAAGAGAGAATTATTTGAGTAGGTGAATTCTAGAAGAATAAATAAAATTAGAGGTTTAGGCTAATTTATAGAGTTGAATTAGGTCCTAAAAATGTCTAGGTTCATTAGCTAATAATTAGAGAAAAGTCTAAAATTCCCTTATTAAAAACCCAACTAGGCCAGAAAATCCTTGCCAGGTCCACAATGCGGAGGCAAGCAAGTCTGCGATGCAGACTTGTCGCGGACCTTACTGGTTTGCGCAGTTCCTTGAGAAATCTATCCTACAAGTTTTGACTTCCTGATCGATATTCCGAACTCGAATTTTCCAAAAAGATTAAGGATAATGCATTAAATGAGCGGCCTATTCCCAAGGCATTCTTAAGGCACTTGTTAGAATTTTGAGGGGTGTTACAATTCCATTTGTCCAAACATGCCTTTACTACTCAAGAAGGGTGGAGGCTAAGACACATCCCTAGCTCACCCTCAACACGAATATAACAAAATTCTTTGGAATGAAATAAATGCATAACTCGTCCTCGATATATGAGGACTCGCCAATCTTTACCAGATGGAAACTCTACTAGCCACGAATGGGTGGAAAATGATCATCGACCCTTATATTATGAGACAATGTAGGCAACAATATGCATTAGTACGCTTGAATGTACTAAGTATGTGGGAATGCCATGTAATATAAATTATAGTATGCAATTATCAATTAACATACATGATAAAGGGGATAAGTAAAGTCATGGAAAAACCATAATGATCAAAGCATGTAAAAGACATAAGTGTAATTATGAAAAGAAAATAAATAAAGAATACATATGTGGGATAGAACCATAACCGACAATAATTCCACGTGAGCAATAACATGGAATCCCGATATATCCCAGAGAATGGAAGAAATGAGAATTTACTTGCCAAGGTAGACTCTAACCCACTAGGAAGGTCATGCACATACTCTATATGTGGATCCACTAGCTAGTCCAAAAGGAAAATCCTACAGTGGCACAGAGTTATGAGACAAGATATTTTATATAAGGACCCCGTAGGTCAAGCCCCCACCTCAAGTCATCATTCGATGCTAAGTCAAATTCCACGGAATACATAACATTGTAGTCATACTTAACATATATCATAAACTTGTTCATAAACTTCATCATGCATAGATTAGACAATTTTCATGTCATACTTGCAATGTGAGAATAAGCCTTTCGTCATCACAATATCATATGTGCATAATTCATGTCATTAGGTTCTTAGGTCACCAATTAAGGATCCTAAGTCACCTTTCTTTATAACTTGCATGAAATTCATAACTTGAATATAATTATAATCCATGATTATAATTGATACTTTGAATTTAGAGTAAATCTCAATTACGTAGTAAATTTGAGTGAAAACCATGAAATACTTGAAAATCATTGAACTTCATAATGATTATTCATGTAGATCACCATTTAAAATAGCTTTATTCATGGCCATTCACAATTCAACTTGAAATCATGCAATGAAGGTAGAAACATAATTATAATGATTATTGATAACAAATAAAAACATAGTTGAAACAACTCAATGCAATTCATCAAACTAGGGTAACAAACCTAATTGAAATTAATGAGATTTTGAGAAAAACCTTGAGATTCAATGGGTGAAGGGAACTCATGGATCTAACCCCACATACCTTGAATGAAATAAAACTCAAAATTGAGAAAGGAGAGTTGTTCTTGAAGAAACCCTAGCCCAAAACTTAAGGAAGATGGAGATATCTTGACGAACCTTGGGAGAGAAGTCTTAAAAGTGATTCTAGAGTTTATAAGGGAAAAGAATAAACTTAGTAGTATTTAGGACAATTACATAATGAATCTATTCCAATAAACGTCCACATACATGGATGAAACAATAAGGAATGACCGAACTACCCTTTATTTAATTGAAAACTAAGACTACACGGAGGACTCATCACGGTCCGTGATCCTACCACGGCCTTTAGTGGTGCTATGGAGTTAGATATGGTCTTGAATCTTGGGGCTGCAGGGGAAGAGTTCAAGATTTCCTCCATGGTGACCTTCACGGTCTATGGAGATCATTACGGTCTGTGAATCATGGGCTGGTGCAGGACCTACATGAGGGTGTGTAGGAACGACTACCACAGAACCCACTATGGCCCATGGTGGTGAGGCATGGTACCTGCCTTGGGAAATATTTCTAAGGGTCTTAGGGGAGGGCTCACCATGGCGGGTACCACGGTTCGTGGTGCTCACCATGACCCGTGGTCCCTTATAGTGGTCCCTTCTCTACAGGTTTAGAAACACCCCACGGTGACTCACCACGAGCCTCGGTGCTGACTACGTCCCATGATAGACTTCATGGTCATCACCTAGTGCCAAAATCTGCATTTTTCTGGGATTTCATCTTTTCTTCCTCATTTTTCTATTTTCCAACTTCCGAGGCCTTATATTATGACACTCTTAGAGGCTATTGTGGACACAATATTCTGGGTTTCCTTTTTATAGCTTTCAGTTTCCAATCCATAGTTTTGGTATGTATATATATGTGTGTCTGCATGTATATTTTCATATGCGGCTCGTCGGATAGCTAGTACTTTATCATTTTAGCTTATCTACCTTTGTTTATATGACTTATTTTTATTCAGGTCATGACCTTAACGGTCCGGGCTTAATATTTCAAGTGTTGTGTTACCCGATAATAACCCTATCTGGGATGATAGAAACAAGTACCCCGTGAAGATGAACCACCTTCCAAATATAGATACAAGCCAACTTCTTAGTAGTGAAAGAAGTATGAACGGTAACTCTACCACTCTTTGAAAGAAAATTAAACCCTAAAAGTATTTAATAGAGTAGTAAGCTTTAACTTCTTACCATAAGGTAATGCATGTGTACATGATAACGACAAAAAACTTACTTTCACCAGTTGAATCATTACAAATACTACCTCCTAATTTTATGAGTGTATAGAGAATGGGCTTTTACTCTCATTCTCTTTGAAGCGTCTTATACTTCACACTCACATAGGTGATTTCTAACGGTGTTATTCTATAGAACTGTAGCTTACCTGGATCACACCCACATGAGTTGGGATAATTTGAGAATGCACTTGTGGTGCTAAAGAGAATATTCTTGCACCTCAGACCTTATTTAAGGCTCGCCCAGTTTAGTTAAATAGTATGTTTTAGTGGCTAACTCGATCAAATACTATATGGAGTGTTTTTTGTGACTCTCCTAGTTCTGGGGTGTGACATCTACATTGAGCCACAATCGCATCAATCTAGAAAAATAGCATTGACCTCGAGCAGTTCATTTGTATTGGCCCCAAAATGACATCTATATTGAGCCCCTATTGCATCAAGTTATGGAAATTATGTTGAGCCAAGAAATACATCTACATTTAGTCATTACCGCATCAAGCTACAATTATAGATAACATAATGCTTGAATTGCATCAAAATAGATATTCTCTCTTTAATCATTATTTATTGCTCCTCGAGGTGTCATCATATAAAGGCATCATATTCATGGCAAGCGAACATCATTTCATGACCTAAGAATTTAATTTCTTCTTATCTTGCTTTGAAGGTGTTGTTTTCTGAAGGCATCATTTTCATGGCCTGTGGACATTATTTCATGACCTAAGGATTTAATTTCTGCTTATCATGCAATAAAGGCATAATTTTCATGGCACTTGGACCCCATTTCATGACCTAAGGATTTAATTTCTGCTTGTCATTCTCTGACTGTGTCATCGTCTAAAGGCATCACTTTCATGGCTTGTTGACATAATTTCATGACCTAAGGATTTACTTTATTCTTATCATGATCCATACACGTCATAGTCTAAAGGCATCATTTTCATGACCTACGAACATTATCATGATTTAAGGATTCAATTTCATGTATCATTGCATTAAGACATCATAGTCTAAGATGTCATCCTTACAATCGTAAGGAAAATTTCATGGTCTAAATGGGAATTTGCATCACGCTTATCAATTATTTCATAATTTATTTGATATATATGATCTAACCATTTTATTTATTTATATTATAAGCTACAGATTGCAATGACTCATAGACTACGAGCAAGATAAATTCTATTTTCCAATTCAAAGATACGACTTTTATTTTTACAAATCCATCACAACATGAGTCATTTTTCTTCTCATGTTGTTTGTACTATTTTATGCTCTTATATAGTTTTCACTACTTAAGTCATTCTATATTTTTACACTATTCATACTACCTCAAGCTCTAATCTTATCAATTCAAGTCGCTAGAACTCACTTTATCTTTTAGGAACTTTCTCGGTTCCTAAATCTAGAAATACACATGGACTGATTCTCATAAAACTTAAGATATGTAGGAGAGTTGAAACTAAAGTCTCGGACACAACATTTTTACCACTCTATCCTATTTTTTTATTCAAACAAGAGTCATTCCCTCGATTAGATAAAATCAGCCATTTCGTCAATGTTCTTAGCCCTATAATTCATCCTTCATTCTCGAGCAAAGAAAGAGAATTTTTTGTGTCATAAGCCTGACCCATTGTGAGTAGCACCCACACTAATTCTCTATTGGAAAAACCAATACTAACCAACTACAACATGCTTGTAATCCAAACAAGAAATTAGATAAGGTTAAACAGTTTAAAATAGTTTAAAACGTAAGTTCCCATAAACTCAAGTACGTTTATCAAAACAAGCCGAATTTAACTTCCCAGAACCTAAAAGTCATCATACCTAAACTCTATCTAAAAGTCTTGAATATGGGGATGCAACCCCAAAACAATAGACATAAATTTTAGTATCTAAAAGTGTTTGAGTCTGAAAAGAAAGGACTAAGAACTAAGAAGAATCCATGGCAACCTGAAAGAACAGGCCCACCCCTGAATTTGAACAATTATGTGTCCCTCAACTGAGGTATCGCAACAGCTGTCTGAATATGTCTTGTACTCAATAAATAAAGCAAAAATGCATTATTACGACACAATCATAGTGTATTGGTAGGATCACATCGCTAATTCCAGTAAATAGTTTATGAACAAGGAGCCACAACTTAGTAAAACATATAACACACAAGCACATCTCAGAATAAGCAATACTGGACTCCCAGTCCTTTCATTCAAATCATTACACAATTTGAGTGCAAGCAATTACAATAATCAGCCAATTATTTGTCCTCTCGTGGAACCCATACAAAAACTGTTAGTGTAACGGTGTTGTACCATTTCCAATAGTTAGTGTACCGGCATGATACCCATTCCAAATATACAAGTGTGGTACTCGATCCGAATATACTAGCATGGTATCCTATAAAAATGTACCAGCGTGGTACCCAATCCAACATGAAATCACATATCACAATCATAATGAAAATGAATAGCAGACATACTTGTACAACCAAGTAATATATTTATTTCGTGCAATTTGACCGCAAATATCATTTAAATTAATGTTCTTTCCTTTTTTCCCTAATCATATATCATTCATGAAATACTAACTAATTATTTAACAGGAACATATAATACAAACGGGAAAACACAGGCATTACCTACCTCAAATCAAGCTAAAATTCTCTAATGAACCTGAGTTTTCCCCTTTTGAAGTATCTTGGTTTGTTCTTTGTCTAAAATAATCAAGGAATACAAGGAGTCAATGAAAAATAGACAAAAATACCTGGATTATATCAAGATCCTAGCCTTTGTCCAATTTCATTATCATCTTACCCAACTAGGGCCATTTCTATCATTAATTTTAGGTGAAAACCTTCACCTAACAAAAATCCCATAGATTCTAAGATCTAAGAATCAAATTACAAGTTAGTGGAAGGATTAACTTACCTTTGTCGAAGGTTGTGGTGGAAAACATAAAATAAATATAATTAAGTTGACTCTAGCTCTCTAAGAAAAAAGTTGCAGAACTAAAAATGATTTTGGGACTTTTCTTGACTTAAACCCCATTGTCCCGCTATTGCATCTCTCATCTTGCTACAGTGGCCCTATCTATCCTGTCATAGCAGCTGGAAAGAACTCATAAACTCAGAATTTCTTCCCCAAGCACTCATTTCGTAGCACAACCTCAAACCTTGACGTTCTATTATATTCCATTCACAGCAAATTTAATTCTATGAGTTCTACTAACCTGAATTCACTTTTGAAAGGACCTATGGATTTATTAACATCTTAGCTATCAAAAAATATAATCCAAAATTAGACATCAATCCCAATACATTCCTGGATTTCCCTAGACCTCACATTATTTAGATTTCATCTGAGATTGGTCTAGCCAAAAAGTTTTAAGTTACTACTCAAAAGTTTTTTGTCCCAAAATTCATTCTCATTGGCTTACCCGTAACGACTTGAGTAGGTCTTTACAATCAATACCAATTTACCCATCACTCATCTATGAGTGATCAAATATAAAATAAATGGTCCAAGCCAATAGTCGAGTAGTACTTGAATCATCAAACAAGTGAGGGTACTTGCCCGTATGTCCTTCTCAATTTCTCAGGTGGCTTCCTCAATAGGAAGATGCTTCTATTGTACCATCACTGACTTGATCTCTTTAGTTCTCAACTTCTAGACATCATGATGAAGAATTGCAATTGGTTCTTTGATGTAACACCTTGGGTGTTTACGGTTGTCCTTTATTTTGTGTCAAGGGCTTAGGAGCCTAAATTTGAAAAGTTTTATTGTAACATTTCTCGCGTATGTAAATGTTTTTTAAAAATAAATTTGATAAATATATTTTTGATTTTCTTCCTAAAATGCCTCAATATTTATGAAAAATTATTTACTTACGATATATTTGCACATGAATTAATTATCTGATTATCGAAAGAAAATTAATTATCTACCTCAAGTTATTCAAGCTTGTATTCAAGGTATGTTAAGGCAAAATTCTGATTTTTATATCTCACGAATCCTAAAAATTATAAATCATCTAATGAGTCATTTTTACTAATTTATTGTTAGAAAGACCCTCTGTGAAGGGCATTGGCATTTTGGCTGATTTTATTTTTGGACTTTATCTTATCATTTACATGCTTGTAACATTGTGAAGTACGTTTGAGAATTAAAATTATTTTTCTTAGAGTTTCTTATTCATTATGTCTATTAGCAAGCTACTGTCCTAAGAATGAGGCTGAAATGATGGAGGTTTATTTTGCTATCTAAAGGATTGTTAAGCTATTCCTTCTCATTGGAATTTATTACAACAAGGTTATTTGAGAATTATATTCATACTAAATTTTGTACCTTATTCTTTTGATTATATATTTGTCAAACTACCTTATTTCTAAACAAGCTCATTCTATTACCAATTTAGAGTCGTTTATAGTAAATAAAGATAGGCATGTCAATATCCTTTTGATTGCCTAAATGATTGATTTTCTAATTTGAAGTCAAGTCAAGAGCTTCGAGCTATTGTGGGTTATATAGGCCTAAATGGTTGTATAAAAGCTAATAAAGTTATGATGAGATTCTTGAAGCACCTTATGGACTTTATAAACATCATCAAGTTTAAATTATGTTTCTAAAGTCGAGTTAAGTGTTCTGGTTTATTCTGAAAGCATATGAGGTTCTACGAGACATTTGCATGTTATATGAAAGTGGTTACAAGATTATGAGAATAAGATTACCAATGTTTCAAGATTGCCTAAGCTCTTGTCATGCCCTACTATGTGCATTCGAAATTCATATCATACATGGAATGTTATGCATAGACTCTGAGCAATAATAGGATAAAAGGGGGACAACTTTCCCAAAAGACTATATATATTGTACAGATGGGCACATGTTGGCAATATGATGTTTCTGATGTCACAACCCGATTTCTCAGATTATGATGGCGCCTACAATGACCCACCAGTAAGTAAGCCATCTCATATCCTGGAACTGCAAGTAATAGGATGTTAGAGTAGAAGAACAACAATCTAACCTAAAATAGTAAAGAAATAATAAAAGTATATATGAACGGGCGGAAGTAACTAAATATATACAAACAAAAAGATCCCCCCAAAATATGGAAGTCACATATACAAAGCTATTAGTAAAAAAGTACAAGTGCCAAGAGTGGACTACGAAAACAGAGTTGTCTCAAAAATCAAAAGATAGTCAAAATGTATATACAAATAGAGATGGGTGAGTCTAGGACGCAATGTGCTCACCCTCTCCTCCGATCACGACCGCAGCTTGCTCCAATCAATGTCGATTGATAGTACTCGAACCTGCATCACGAAAATAGATGCATAATATAGTATGAGTATCCATAACAATAGGTACCCAATAGGCATCCTAGGCTTACTAAGAAAGATAAGAGAAAATAAACTGAAATACGAGTAAAAGAACATAATCAAAGACAGGATAAGAAGTAAATGTGGGTATGTACACGAGCGTACTAGAAAATAAAAGGAATGAATCTAACTAACTCCGTCGGGTTCCCATAAACTCGAAGGGTACACTCGTGCACAAATAAAGAGTAACCACCTACACGGACTCCCACAAGCCTGACAGATGCAAGAATAGTTAAAAGAAAATGAACGGAACCAAAGGGATTTTAATAATATTACCATTTCCCAGACTTGAACTCTACCATTTCCAAACTCTAACACCTCAACCCACAACCGAGAGTAGAACTCAACCATTTCCAAACTCTAACACCTCAACCCACAACTGAGAGTAGATGAAGACTTAAACTGAAATTTCATAAGGGAATCATAAATTTAACCACGTGCAAGCTAGACCACGGACTGCAACTGGGTAATTGTAGCAAATGAGTCGACATGAGTAGGCTAGACCATGGACTTTAATTGGGTAACTGTAGACAAAGGTCGAGCACGGGTAAAATAGACCACGGAATTTAACCGGGTAACTGTACCTAGGAAGCCTTAACACAGGTAAGTTGCACCACGGAATGGAACCAAGTATCCTTAGCTAAGAAACCGGTCAAAACTAAGCTGGACCGAAGACTTCAATCAGGTATCTGTAGTTAAGGAATCATACCAAATTAGAATCAGCGACCCACCATACATCACGGGGAGTGCCTCCAAACCAAGTGCCATCAATATGTCATCCCAGCCTAAACCAAATATACCTCGAATCTCTGAGGAAACTTTCGAAAATCAAGAACAGAACAATACAGGGACAATAGGAGAATAGGGAATTATAGAGGTAAAGTCACAAGCTGAGTTACTGCCTAGCTAAGGCTCATACTATAAGACTCGAGTCTTCTATATCAGTCTATAGGGAGCTAACCATCCTAAACGAAGTCAGAAAAGCTCTACGGCCCAACGACACCAAAACAATTAAAGTCTAAGGCAACACTTGTGTAAGCCTAGACTAAGGCCAAACATGCTCCAAACCATATAACCACAGGCATATTATTCACCACAAGGCATGGATAATCAACAATAATAGGAGTCATGCTTACACAGTCCAATAATTACCCGAAATAAGGCCTAGGACATGGACTCTAGGAAATTAGCATGATCTACACCCAAAACCCTCCAAACTAATACAAATCAATGTACAATTGCCTAAACATGCTCTGTCTGACGAGGGAAAACTGTAGCCTACTTGTAAGCCGACCACGCGCGCTCCAACTCATAAAACTAGAGCTTTTCCCTTTTGAGAAGCATCTAAATGCTGCCACACTATCAACAATAGAATCACAACGTTAATATGGTCGCTATGACACGAAATACTATCGAATTTGGAGATGGATCAATTTTAGGGTTTAAAATAGGAAATGTGGGACCCGTGTCTAGAATTCCGTAATTGACCCTATAAATAGGTTCTAAACATCTCCTCAAGCTCACAAATCAATTTGGTAACTGGTATGAGGTTGGGAAACGACGCAAAATAAGGATGTAACGAAAATTCAAAAAATTCGAACTAAAGATGAAAATGACAGCGCCTTGATCAGCGAATTCTAAAAAAACAAGACCGTCCCAATCCAAACAAATTACACCATGACGTTCCTTGAGAAGAACCCCACAATCTAGCCTCAAATATCGCAAAAAAATGGAGTTCAAATAATCAAGATACAATCTTCCAAAATTCCACAGAATTTCAATTCGATAATGGCTAAAACAGTAGCTAGATTCATAAATTTACCTAACATGAAGCCTCCCCGTAAGATTCTGATCTTACTAGTGGATTTCCTATGAATTTCTCTTGAACTTAGATTCTAGAATTTCCAAAATTGAGATTATATAGACCAAGAAGTAAATTCTCAAAGTTCTTTAAAAATTAACTCCAAAAATAGACATTGCAGCAACTAGAATCAAGATTTTACCTCAATCGACTTCCCCAAATCAGTTTTTGAGCTCCCCAATGCGTTCTCCTCAAAAACTCTCACAAGTTTGCTTTTTGAATCACACAATTTGAAGCTCTATAGCCCAAGATATGGGGTTTTACAGTTGAGAGAAAATCCAAAAATGGGTCTGCACCGGATTGCTGCAAAATCTAATTTTGGAAAAAATCCAAAATCTCCGACAGGGTGCTCGGAATTCATTCAGAATATGATAAAAATAAACAAGATATGCTACCCCACTAAATTCGACGTTGTGGAATCAATGGAGAATTCAAAATTCCCATACGAGGTTATTTTAATGAAAAGTGGATCCCACACCCAAGTGTTATTTTAAGCCACATTCTACCATGGGCCTCAAGATTAGACCGGAAGCCTCAGAAAGCGAACAACAGGTTGTTCCAGACCAAAATAGACATTCCGAAACTAATCGCTCTTTCAGAATTTTTATCCGAGCATGTTTTCCAAGAAGGTTGACCAAAGTCAACCATAGTCTAACTTTCAAAGTTAAAAGAGCCAAATGGCCCCAAATTCGTATTGATTGCATCGATACTTGTGCCAATCATGCTTCTAGCATACTTTGGTTATTTTGGAGCTAATGGAACCATCAGAATTTGAATTTAAGGTCTTCTTGACTCGATACTCAAAAAGTTGCAATTAAACCAATTTAGGCCTTCAAAATACCAAAACTGGTACGGGACCTCTAAAAATTCAACCAACACTTCTTCTAGACCAAAAACCATCCCCTGAATCCAACAGAGTCATTGGAATTCCATTTCGAGCATCAAAACTCTCAAAGTTGACCAAAGTCAAATCTTGGCCTAAAATTCCTCAAATTCTCAAATCAAAACCTTAAATCTTTGTTACAACTCCAAAACTGATTTCATAAACTCTCCTAGGCCATTTTTTACATTCCAGAGTTGCTGGAATCAATGATATTCTATTTCGAGACTCGTAGCTATGATTGACCCCAAATACCACTTTTGAACACTTAGCTTATGAAAACTCAATTTTTTCAAAGAATCAACTTTTCATATGATTTTCTAAACACCAACGCCTGGTACCAATCAGAAATGACTCATGGCAACTAAAGGGAGGAGTAAAATGATCATTTTACAAAAATTCCAAAAATGACCTTCAAGGTCATTTCAACATCCACTACTAAAAGAACTTTCGTCTGTAAAAGTAAAAGTACAGTCACGATCTGGAGGCACGAAATGATAAGGGTTTCTGGCGTGCATTCTTTGTCTGAATCTCGAACAACCTCTCGGGTCGAACAATGCCATCACATGACGAGAAAATCAACAAACTCACTTCCAACTCCAAAAACTCCTCAAGTCCTTTCTTGGGCTCCAACTCTCACTTGCTTACCCCGAACTTGACCAAAAATACTGAATTTGAACTGAGGACGACCAAACTAAACCAAAACCACCGAAATGAGTAATACAGGACCATAGCAGATACAACTTACTCAAAAATCCAAATACTTGTCTTATGTTTCCAAATCCTTTTCTCCAAGACACTAAAGGCATTCTAACAATCCTTAGCTATCCTGAAAACCTTCAACGCAATCTGAAAATTGCCTACCGAACTATAAAACACCAACCTCGAAGGAGTTACATACTCTATCTGAACATTAGAGGATGAAAACAAAAGTAACAAGGAGACATCCCGGGTAAAGCCCCAAATCCCAATCTCAACTTGAAAAACCAAAAACCCAAACTGAAAACTCACCTTATGGAACTGAACTCCACTCCAAAGGATGATGGTACCATGAATGATAAGACCGCACTGAGTTCAACCCTAGTGACTCACTTCTAACATAGAAACTTCTGAAAAGCGAGCATCGTGGGACCAAAAAACACTCTACCACCTTAAGTCTAAGCCAATCATCCTAGTCTAAGGAAAACCAAGCTGGTAGGCGGTGCACAAGCATGGACAACCGATCAGAAATAGTCCAAGGGCTTCTACTCCTACTCATAACCACTACAATCTATCGAATATGCCTAAATCAAGTTTTTCATCTTGAACAAATTCAAAATCTCACACTCTATAGATTACCTTGACCCTATCGTGTATATGATATTTCCAACCAACTTCCCCACCAGGTAGGTAAAAGAGAGGAATAAAGATTTCCAACCAACTTCCAATCTATCAATAAGGCATAAAGAGGAATCAACAAGCAGAATCTACCTTGACAGCCAACCTTTCAACTACGAACCAATCGAGGCAAATTAATGGGGATAACCGTCTAAGCCAAGAAAACTAGAATGGCAAAGGGGAGTTACTAATTAAATTAAAGCTAGTTAAGCATAATTATACAAAGAACCATTCACCCACTAACCCCATGGGACAACCACTAACTCACCAGCACCATAACTCCCAGCACCAAACAAAGCTAGTCTAGCCACATATCTAACAAGGAACGGCACAACCGCAAAATCAATGGTAAGTGAGACAAAAGGGGAAGCTAACTAGACCAGCCGCAAACTCAAAATAAAACCACCAAGACAAGGCACGGTGAGTTGGTCAACCGCCACTACTCAAAATAGGAAATCGACCATATCGATCCACTACTAAAAGGAATCAACTATAGAGCTAAAATACATGCACATGAGTCCAGATAAGGCATTCACAACAGTTAGGAGGTAATTAACAAGCCAAATAGAAATGTATGGGTATCAAAACCCCAAAACCACATAACATGAGAAATACAAAGTAAAATAATGAAATCATCCAACTACAAACAATACCTAGATCCCCAACCTATGGCTGAACTAAGGAAGCATAAAACAGATCATGACCAACCTCGGTCTGAACACTTGAAGCATCACCTGCAACACTATGAGCACTACCTCTAATTGAAGGTGGCATAAAACCATGATACTAACCTGGCTCTTGTGATCAATGTAGAACTCATCAAACTCTATATATGTAGTGCCTCTAAATCTTTAGCACAAAAACTACCACCACAAACTCTAAGTCATTAGTGGGGTAGTTGCGTACATGAAACTTAAGCTTTCTCGACGCATATGCAATAACTCAACCTTGTTGTATCAGTACACAACTCAAACCAACGCCATATGCATCATAATAAATGGTGAATCTCTCTCCCTCAACTAGAAGAGTCAATATAGGAGTGGTGGTAAGCAACTTCTTAAGTCTCAAAAATCTCCTCTCACACTCATTCAACCGAGTCAAAAGTGCTGCTATGGTAGAAACTCTCTCAAAAAAGTACCTATAGTACCCCCATCAACTCGACAAAACTATAAATCTCAGTCACAGAGGTAGTCCTGGACCAATCACAAATAGCCTTAATCTTTGTCAGATCTACCATAATGCCATTCTTGGACACCACATGCCCCTAGAATGCTATGGACTCCAGCCAAAACTCACACTTTAAGAACTTGGCGTAAAGCTGCTGATCTCTCAAAGTCCAGAGCACTACTCTCAAATGCCTCTCATGCTCATCCCAGCTTTGCGAGTATACCAGAATGTCATCTATGAAGAGTATGACAAATGAGTCTAAGTCTAGCCTAAACACTCGAGTCATTAAGTCCATGAATACAGCAGGGGCGTTAGTCAACCCAAAAGACATCACCAGGAACTCATAGTGGCCGTAACAAATCTAAATGTGGTCTTAGGAATGTCCGCTGCCCTAATCCTTAATAGGTGGTAGCCAAATCTTAAATCAATCTTAAAAAATACCACGACATTGTGAAGCTGGTCGAATAGATTATCAATTCTAGGCATAGGGTAATGGTTCAACTGCCTGTCATCAACACACATCGCATAGTACCATCCTTATTCTTAACAAATAAGATTGGGTCACCCCAAGGCTATACACTAGGTCAAATGAATTTCTTAACCAAGAAATCCTGAAAGTAAACACTAAGCTCCTTGATCTTTTGCGGGGGCCATATGTCATAGTGGGATGGAAATAAGATGAGTACCCAGCTCTACATCAATGGCGAAGTCAATATCGCGATCAAGAGGAAGCCCAGGTAGATCAGCAGGAAACACATATGCATACTCTTGGACTAAAGGTATTGAATCAACCATAGGGCCCTCCCTACTCATATCTCTAACATAATCCGAGTATGCCAAGCACCCGCTAGCCAGTAATCTCCAAGTTCGAACAAAATAAATCACCCCAACTGGTGTGAGACTACAAGAGCCTAGTTACAACACTGACGGGATACCAGGCATGACTAGGGTAACGATCTTAGCATAGAAATCCAAGACCGTAAGGTAAAAGTATAACTAGTACATGCCCAGAATCAAGTCAAAATCTACTATATCAAGAAATATGAGGTCAACACTAGTGTATCTCTCTTCAATAGTCACCACACAGGATCTTAAGATGTGATCCACTACTAAAAAATCACCTACCAGAGTCGAAACATGTAATGGATCAAATAAGGGATCCAGAATCATACTTAGTCGAGAGGCACAATATACAAACATATAAGAATTGGTGGAGCCTGGATCAAATAAAGCGAATGTGGGCTGATGACATAATAAAGCCATACCTGTGATTATATCATCCAAGGCCTCAACCTCTGCTCTAACTATGAGAACTAATCTCTCAAACTCTTGGGGATAAATTGAGCCAAGAGGGCCTCTAAAAACCCATCCTACAACACCGATAGAGACCCAACTGGCTTGGTTTGTACATTTGAGTACCACCACTGCCGGGCAGGACAGTCTAGCTGATAATCTGTGAATTCAGCTCCTCTTAACTTTACTAAATCCAAGGTCTCTATCAACTCATAGAAAGAGAGTTGAAACTCGTAGGTGTCCATACCCATAACCCTAGAAAACCTGAACAGTGATAAATGAAAGAACACCCCGAGCATCTTCTTCTCTCGAAATGGAATGATGCCCTCTAAATCATCAGGTTGAACAACAAGTGCCTCTAGTGGCTGAACAACTGGTACCACTGGCACAGGTTTCCCCTGCGGTGCTCGAATAGCTGGAGCTAGCGCCTACTATATACACCTAATAGCAGCTAATATCTCGGTGAACATTGCCTGAAGGTTCAAAGTTATAACTAGCACGGGATCTGGTTGGACTGGTCCCGATCCCACTAATTGATGATTTACTGGAGCTACTAGTGGCTCCACCTTCAGTTCCAGAGTCAGCTCCCTATCCTGGGCTAGAGATGTAGCCCAGGCATGACCTCGAGTCGGCCTATACCCCTAGTTCGCGTATGAGCCATCATGTAAAAGAGTGGAATAAGTGAGATTTCTAGAAATTGATAAGACACACACTATACGATAGTGATACAAAAGTGACAAGTTCATAAAGCCATTATGTAGCTTCTCAAAGATAAGTTATGGACGTCTCCGTACTGCTCCGCCGGACTCTACTAGTAAAAGAGTACAAGTCCCAAAGGTGGACCATGGAAACAGAGATATCTCAAAAACCAAAAGATAGGCAAAATATATATATAGAGAGAGATGGGTGAGTCCAGGATGCAATATTCTCACCCTCGCCTCCGATCATGGCCGCAACTAGCTCGAATCAATGCCAATTGCTAGTACTCGGACCTTCATCACAAAAAAAAATCAGAGTGTAGTATGATTCCAATAGATACTCAATAGGCATCATAGGCCAACTGAGTAAGATAAGCAAAATTAAACTAAAATATGAGTAAACTAATATAATCAAAGACAAGACAAGAATTAGATATGGGTATGTACATGAGCATACTAGCAAATAAATAGAGAGAATCAAACTAACTCCACCGGGCTCCCATAAACCTAATGGGTACGCTTGTGCAATAATAAAGAGTAACAATCTATATGGACTCCTATAAGTCCGACAGATTCAAGAATAGCTGAAAGAAAATGAACGGAACCAAAAGGGTTTTAATAATATCACCATTTCCTGGACTTCAATCGGACCATTTCCAAACTCTAACACCTCAACCTAGAGACTAGAGTAGATGAAGACTTAAACTAAAAATTCATTAAGGAATCAGGAATTCAACCACGTGCAAGTTGGACCACGGACTATAACCGGGTAATTGTAGCAAATGAGTCAACAAGAGTAGGCTAGAACATGGACTTTAACTGGGTAATTATAGCCAAAGGTCAAGCACGGGTAAGCTAGACAACGGACTTTAACTGTGTAACTATAGCTTGGAATCCTGAACACAATTAAGCTAGACCATAGAATATAACCAGATATTTGTAACTAAGGAACCGATCACAAGTAAGCTGGATTAAGCACTTCAACCAGGTATTTATAGCTAAGGAATCAGACTGAATTACACTCAGCGACCCATCGTGCATCATGGGGAGAACCTCCAAACCAAGTGCCATCAATATGTCATCCTATCCTAAACCAAATATACCCCGAATCGCTAAGGAAATTTTTGACAATCAAGAATCAAATGATATAGGGCCGTTAGGAGAATAAGGCATTATTGAGGTAAAGTGACAAGCCAATTTATAGCCTAGCTAAGCCTCAGACTATCAGACTCAATCTGCTATATCATTTTGCAGGGAGCTAACCTTTTAAAACGACATTGGAGAAGCTCTAAGGCCCAACACATCAAAACCATGCAAGTCTAAGGAAACACTAGTCTAAGCCTAGACTAAGGCCAAACATGCTCCCAAGAATATAACCATAGGTACAGTATTCACAACAAGGCATGGATGATCAACAGTAACAGGAGTCATGCTTATATAGTCCCATAATTGCTCGAAATAAAGCCTAGGACATGAATTCTAGGAAATTAGCATGCTCGACACCCAAACCCCTACAAACTCATACAAATCAATGTACAATTGCATAAATATAATCAATCTTACAAGGGAAAAACTATAGCATACCTATAAGCTAACCACTCACGCTCCAACTCATAGAATAAGAGCTTTTACCTTCCGAGTGGCCTTCAAAAGTTGCCACGCTATCAACAATAAAATCACAACATTAATATGTTCATTATGACACTAAGATTATCAAATTCAGAGACAGATTGATTTCAGGGACTAAAATAGAAAATCTGGGACCCACATACTAAATTTGACCCAAAAAATAGGTTCTAAACATCTCTCCAAGCTCAAATATGAATTTGTTAACCGGTACAGAGTTGGCAAACTACATAAAATGAGCATGCAACAAAAATTCACAAAATTTGAACTAAAGATGAAAATGGCAGCTTCATGATCAGTGAATTCTGAAAAAAATGAGACCCTCCCAATCCAAACTAATCACACCATGTCGTTCCTTGCGAAAACCCCCACAATCTAGCCTTAAAATCACTAAAAATGGAGTCCAAATGATAAAGATACAATCTTAGAAATTCCACACAATTTCAATCCAAAAATGGTCAAAACAGTAGCTAGATTCATAAATTTACTTCACACGAAGCCTCCTCACAATATTCTAAGCTTAGCAACGGATTTCCTATGAAATTCTATTGAACATAAACCCTTGAATTGTCAAAATCGGATTTATATAGACCAAGAAAAAATTCTCAAAGTTCTTCAAAAATTAACTCCCAAAATGAAAATTAAAGCAACTAGAATCAAGATTTTACCTCAATCGAATGCTCAATTTTTTTTTGAGATCCCTAATATGTTTTCCTCGAAAAACTCACATCTTTGCCTTTTGAATCACCCAATTTGGAGCTCTATAGCTCAACATATGGGGTTTTAAAGTTGAGAGAAAATCCAAAAATAGGTCTGCACCAGATTGCTGCAAAATCTGATTTTGGAAAAATCTAAAATCTCCGATGGGGTGCTCGGGATTTTTTTGCATTTCGATAAAAATAAACTAGATATGCTACCCCCACTAAATTAGATGTTTCAAACTCAATGGAGCATTCAAAATTCCCATACGAGGTCATTTTAATGAAAAGTGGATCCCACATTCAAGTGTCATGTTAAGCCGCATTCCACAATGGGCCTCGAAATTAGACCGGAATCCTCGGGAAGAAAACAAAGGATTATTCTAGACCAAACTTGACATTCCAAAATTAATTGTGCGGTAAGAATTTTCATCCGAGCATGTTTTCCAAGAATGTTGACCAAAGTCAATGATAGACTAACTTTCAAAGTTAAAAGAGTCAAATTGCCCCAAACTTGTATTGATTGCCTCAATACTTATGTCGACCATGATTATAGCATAATTTGGTTTTATTGGAGCTGATGGAACCATCAGAACTAGAATTCAAGGTTTCTTTGACTCGAAACTCAAAAAGTCGCAACTAAATCAACTTGGGTCTTCAAAATAGCAAAACGCTCTCTAGACCTCTAAAAATTCAACCAACATTTCTTCTAGACCAAACACCATCCCCCGAATCCAACGGAGTCATCAAAATTTCATTCTGAGCATTGAAACTCAAAAATTTAACCAAAGTCAAACCTTGGCCAAAAATTCCTCAAATTCTCAACTCAAACGTCAAATCTTTGTTGTCACTCCAAAATTGATTCCGTAAACTCTTCCAAGCCAATTTTGACATTCTAGAGCTGATGGAATTGATGGAATTCCATTCCAAGAGTCGTAGCTCCGGTTGACTCCAAATACCAGTTTTAAATACTTATAGCTTATGAAAACTCAAATTTTCCAAAGTTTCTATTTTTCATAGGATTTTCTAAAACCAACACCCGATACCAATCAGAAACGACTTGGAGAAACTAAAGGGAGGGGGGATAAAATGGTCATTTTACAAAATTTTCAAAAATGACCTTCAGGGTCATTACAGCTTAGCTATCGGAAGATACCGACATTACTAATATTTTATTGGGTATGTCATGCATTTGATTATATATATATATATATATATATATATATTGTACATAGATGTATTCACAACATATGTTACAATCTGAAATTGGGCCATAATGAAGCTTACTACACCCCCAAGTAGGCAAGCCTTAAAACCCAAAAGATAAACTTGCGGAAGACAATAATTCAAATATGATAATGATAATAACAATAGTGGAGTACATGGTTATCATATAAGAAATGTGCTATATCATAAATATGTAGTTCGATACAAAATATACAACAGAGGCTCGAAAGCGACCGAGAAGACAAAACTAACAAAAGATCAAATCACCGGACCTGGTGTCACCTATAAGGAGATACTAAGTACCAAAAACGTATATGTACAAAAGAACTGACTAATCAAAATACAAAAATCCAAGTTAGTACAAAAGAGGGGAAAATAGCAAGTGTTTGGATTCTAGGAGCTAACCACTATCCTCGTCTATGACGGCCAAGGAAAATCCAATGCTAATAGAAGATGGCTCGTATGGAGCTGCATCAGAAAAAGATGCAGTAGTGTAGTATGAGTACCAAAACACAGGGTACTCAGTAGGCATTATAGCCAACTGAGCTAAGAAGAATCATATATATATATATAAAGGAGAAGAATAGTTCTACAACTATAATCTAACAGTCCAACGAATAACAAATATCACAGAACATAGATAAATTCACACTTAACAAGGAAAGATCATAACAGTACATAGAAAAGCACAACCAGATAATAAAATAAGATGATGTAATGCATGGTCAATTCCTAAGAGTAAAAGCCTAGAAGAACCCTCGAGCTGCCCGAAATGGTACCTCGGACTTATAAATAGTAAATCAATAAATAGATATGTGTTAATAGGCCGCCATTTTCTAGCTCAACAAGGATAAAAAATGGACAATTAAGTTTACCAAGAGAAATTAAAGATTCAACGACCCCGTAATGTGACCACATGAATTTCAAAAACCATCTGACCAGAATCACTCAAATTCCCCAAGAGAAGCTTCCAGAATAGCAAAAATACTAAGTCTTAGAATGAGACATGCAAGCTGAAAATGGGTATTTTAAACATTGAAGTGCCAAGTATTTTGTTCTCTGTGAACAGAGAGCCTTGTTCGAAAATGTGGAGATCAACATCACTTACCCTTTACGAACGCAGAGGTTTGGACCACTGACCTCCCAAGAACGCGAGACTAGACTCGCAAACGTGGAGATCTATAAAGCTTTGCTTCACGAATGCGGAGCTCCTCATGTGAATGCAAGGAGTCAACACAATCTTCTTCATTTTAGGATTTTAGGTTTCAATTATTCGCTTTTGTGAAATGAAAAACGTACCTACCACCTTTTTGGATTCTTATCGAAATCAAATTTAAAATTTGATTAATTTTATTGGAATTGATAAAATTAGAGGTTCATAAAGTAATTAAGTCTATATACCATGCTCAAATTACCGTTATTATTATTACTGATCAATAAAATTAAAAAAAATCCATATCTGTAAAATAAAGAAAGGGGAAATTCATTTATAGGAAAAATCTTGTCATTTCAGTTATTTCTCCGGAGGGCAAGTCAACCACCACTCCATGTGTTATACCCCGCACTCTTGGTACATGGGAACATTTATTTAGTTTCTCTAAAGTTATCATGTGATCCATGATATTCATGACGTTATCAAATAACTCTAAGGAAGGGAGGGTGTGAAGCCCCATATTTTGTATAAACTAGCTCTATGTGAGTAGTGGTGATTAGAAATTGGTTTAGAATGATTTAAAAGGGGTTGAAGGCCGAATAATGAGTCGTGGTAAATGACCTACTTGTATAAGCTACCAATTCTGATGTCGTATATAATCAAGTTACGTGAGTACATATCAATCTTAGGTAGCAAGGATTACATGGGTTCTTAAAGTAAGATGAGATTACGAACCTACAAAAAAGGGAAATTAGGTGATGCACCTACTCAGAAAGTGGGCCCCATAAGCCATGTGGCATCAGTTGGTAGAAGTATGGAGGGGATGGACCTATAGGAGCTGGACACATGTCATACTTATGGTTGGACATGTATAGGGGCTGGACACATGTCACCCTTAAGGGATGACACATGTCACTTTCAAAAAAGGTGTATATATGCCTAAATAATGACTAGGAACTTTATTTGTTCATCCTTTTCTTAACCTTAGCCTCAGAGAAGAATAGAGAAAACAAGGAGAGTTCAAAGCCATGGAAAGTTCGGCCATGGCTAAGGCAAGGTGGAGCTTTGAATCTTGCTCCGTAAATTAATTCTCTAATGTAATATCGATCCATTGGAAGGCGATTAGCTACGTGGAATTCATCTTTGGGGCAGCAAGGAGGTTCAATGTGAACCTACAAGTTTCGGCAAGCTTTGGAAGCTCATTTGTTAAGGTACGACTAGATTCCCTTTTCACAGGTTTGAGTAAGGGTTTAAACATGTTATGGATGTGTAAATATGGACTAGAAACATAAAAAGTATGCATGTTACTGTTGAAGGCTATTGAAAATCGTGTAGGGGTTGTTTGAAGTTATTCTAGTGAATTAAAGTTTGGTTGGTGTTGTTGTTATTATGGTGTTGTATTTGAAGGTGGTTTGTATATGTTGAAGGGTTGGAAACATGGTTAAAAATGGGTATAATTGCTTCCGTGTGCAGCCATGTTGTGCTCCTTTCCATATGGTTGTGATTTTACGATATAAAGATCGAAAACCATATTTTAAGGTCATGGTTTTGAGTGGGCTGTTTGAAGCTTGTATTGAATAGTGTTGTGGTAGTGGCATTGTATATGGATGGTGGTTTTTGCTGTTGATATGGATTTTCTAGTCGGAGGTTAATTGGATGTTCGGATAGGGTGAGTTATAGGGGAAATGTTGCCCAATTTCCATTAACTTCTTAACTAATTGATATACTAGTCGAGAAGTGTGAATGAGGAAGTAATTCCTATAGGTAATTGGTTGTAGATTTAGAAGCTGGAAAGTTGAAGGTTATTCATAATCGTGTTACTTTCGTGTTAAATAGGTTAAGGAGGTAACGAGGCAAGCTTGGGTACGGTTGATCTATAACAGGTATGTAAAGCTATCTTTCTTTTTTCTTGGCATGTCTTAGACATAAGTAATATATGATACGAGTTGTGGGGGTAATTCCATTTATAAAGCTCCGAGTATGATTCATGACTCTTATCTACTTTTTGATGTTAGAAATCCTACAATAATTCAATTATTGCCTCTCAAGTCTTCTATATGATAGAAAATAGTAAGTATGTAAAGCCTATCCCTTCTTTTCTTTTGGCATGTCTTAGATATAAGTGATATGTAATATTAGCTTTAGTGGTAATGCCATTTGTAAGTTTTGAACATAGTTCATGATCCTTATTCACCTCTGAATGTTCAAGCTCTTAAAGTAGTTGAACTACTACCCTCGAGCCCTCTATATGTTGAATAGTAATTAGATGTATAAGATCTTATACCTAAAGACTATAAGATGACAAATGTCTCTGAATCCATAAGTTGTTTAGCATTATCTTGATACATATCTAGGATTCCTGAGGCTCCAGTTGATATGATCCCTAATGACATGTAAAGGGTAATTGAGACTATTACTACCCTAATCTTTAGGTGATGATTCACTTGACTGTTCTATTGAGTCTCAGATGATAATTTAATTTGGATAGGGTTATGCACTACTCTGCTCATGCATACTGTAACAAATCTTTCACCGAGTCCCATAATGGGCTGGGTATGTTATCGTGCACAGCTTCACTACTTCTTCACCGAGTCCCTCATTAGAGGTCTGGGTATGGTATGATATATGTATATGGTGATATGATGATACAATGATTTGGTTATGGCACTGAGTCCTATAATAGGCCGGGTAAGGTATAAGTGTACACTACTCTATTCACCGATCCTCTCACTAGAGGGTTGGGTACGGCATATATATATATATATATATATATATATATATATATATATATATATATGATATCATGGTATAATTGAAACACTGAGTCCCAAAATGGGTTGGGTACGGTATATGATGATAATATGTGTGACTTCACTTCATAAGATGCAGGTACAGTGATTTGTAAATTATTATACTTGTCTCCTGCATCCTAGCTGCAGGTGTGATCTCATTTATGATATGTTATGCTTTATATACTCAGTATATATATCGTACTGACCCCCCTTTCTTTGGGGGCTGCGTTTCATGCCCACAGGTACAGACACGTGTTTTAGGTATTTGACAGCTTAGGACTTCCCACTCAGCTATTTTGGAGTGCTCCATAGTACAGGAGCCTAAACTATTAATATTGATCTATTGATATATACATATATTTTTATTCAGGGATACGGCAGGGGCCCTGTCCCTCCATATGATACCATTGACACTCTTTAGAGGTCTGTAGACATATATGTGTGGGTTGAATGTAAGTTTTGTTCAGCTGTGTCTATATGATGTATTATGAATGTTAATATGGAATGGAAGCCTTGTCGACTTGCGTGTCCTTTAATGACATGATTAGTGGTGACTCCTCAGGAAACAAATGAAAGGGCTATATGTATATGAAAACATTATGACCCATTGGGGTTCTTATG
Organism: Solanum dulcamara; assembly: GCF_947179165.1. NCBI lineage: Eukaryota > Viridiplantae > Streptophyta > Magnoliopsida > Solanales > Solanaceae > Solanum > Solanum dulcamara. The sequence goes on along the minus strand of NC_077247.1, from coordinate 12,621,277 downwards.
TATGTTATCATATTATTCATAGTTCAGTTTGACTACAGCTAATAGGTATGTATACGGGGTCCAGGTCAGACTCCAGTCACGGCCTACGAGGTTGGATCATGACAAAAGTGGTATCAAAGTAGTTCATCCTCAGAATATCTATAGACTCTGTCTAGTAAAGTCTTGTTTATCGGTGTGTTGTGCACCACATCTATAAACAAGAGGTTACAGGACATTAAGGATGTTATCTTTCTTCTATATCTAAGATCGTACGATAAAGCTGGGCAATATGAAATGAGATTCCTTATACTAACCTTTGATTGAAGCAGAAGAACGACAATGATAGAAGAAAGTGATTGATAATGTTGGAAGTTACTACGTACGCAAGTAAGCAATGGTATGAAAGGTATATGTCGGGTAAGGTATTGAAGTAAAATTGAAATGTAAGGCTAAAGATCGAAAGGGAAGTAAACAGGACAATATAACAGGTGTAGTTTAAGTTGAATATACGAGGTAAGTTCATCATTTCCATGCCTTTATTGATATTTGAAGCCTTGTGTGGTTGTGATATGATATGGTGTATATATATATATATATGATGAACCTGTGAGGCGCTGTTGGTGTTTTCTACTGTAGGTTTTGAGATAGTAAAAAATATAGAGGCAACTCTACCCAAATTTTCCCAAAAAAAGAAGAAGAGAGAATAAGATATAAGTGCATAATATATCTTGGAAGTTGATACCAATAGGGTAAATTTATTCTGTTGGACTAAATCTGTAAGAGGTACTCGCCATGTCGTTGGTAAGGGGAACCATTTTTACTTAGGGAGTTTTTATTTTAGAAAAAGCCTATATGAGAAACAAAGTTCGAAATTCATTTGAACAGACCAAGATATTTTTCAGCCGTATTTTGCCTTGGAAAAAGCTCATATTGAAGGAAAAAATGTCCAGTGATTGATTTTCACTTTTGTTGAAAAGTACAAAACCCTCAACCGTTAGTTGTGAACCAGATAATTTGTTCACAACTCAAGAATAAACTTAGAGGGAAACCTTGTGATTCAAGCACTAGGAAGTACTGTGGTGCTTATTGGATTCTAGTCTCCTTCTGGTGGTGGTTGGAGAATGCTTCATGGTAAATTTTATTAGTTCTTCACCAATTAGTTCTTCACTAACTAATTGGAGGTTGAATTTATGGAAGGGAAACTAACTTATGGCTATTTAGGATCGTGTATTTCATATGTTGTTGATGAAATGCAATGATGATTCGGAAGGGCCTGTAATACTAAGAGATGATTTAGAAGAGGTTGGCAAATCTTGATAGGGTGTCATATTAAGGTACTGATTGAACTGATAAGTAGGGATAACAGCTTGTGAGATATGAAGGCTAAGACTGACTAGGAAGGGTAAAAGGTTAAGTATGCTTATTTCACCGAGTACAATTAACCCATAGTAGGAATCTTGAAAAAGGTTAAGAAGTGTTATACTATGGGATTGAATGTGAACAAGATATAATATGAATATAATGAGGATCATTATGGAGATAAGAAAAGCCCAGAGAGAATGTGGCCAAAGATATGACGTGGTCCATGTGACTAGAATATAAAGGTAAGTGTGAAATGGAAAAGCGAGCTATGGAACACATAAGGAAGACTTATCAAGTTCTGTAGGGAAAGTTTGGAATAAAGGGTATATGATAACGGAAATGATAAAGATCACAAGGAAATAAAGTGTAACCTAAAGGACGAAACGAGAAGAGAGTGAGATAACAGTGTAGCAATAAGTCATGACATGTGTAGCCAAGGGTACGAATGTTAAAAGTTACAGAATTGCAAAAGACCAAGTTGTAGAAAGATGAGAAATGAGGTAGAATGAGTGCTAGGAAATGAATGGTATGATATGAATAAAGATGGATGAACAAAATATGTTTTGGAGAAAAAAAAATTATGCTGAAGTAAGGTGTTCCAAATGATACATAGGTAGCATAAGATTCCTCATGTGCAGAAGAAAAGATGGGCATAGATGGGGAGAAATGATAAGGGAAAAAGATGGTAGGATTGAGGAACAAATGTTGCAGTATAAATTCATTAGAAAGAAACAGATGATATAGGCGGGCTAAAGATACTATTTCAAGAGAACTTTGGACACTTATCATCGGAATATAAGTGCTGCCTAAGTGGGATTGGAATGACTACAAGTACTAATTAATAATTGATGGGAATGAGTGGAATGTGACCTTTGATGAGTTTTTACATTGGTCGCGTTACTCGAGTACAGATTATCAGATGAAATTTTGCACTATATATGGCAAGGTTCTCGTGGCTTCATTATTTAGTCAAGGTTTTGTACGTGGATAATCAAGTTATAAATTATAAACAAAGATATAGATATGGTACAATACCAAGTGTATTGAAAAAAGATATTAGATGAATTTGAGATTTGAAATAGGGACATAGAGAAAAGTATAAACGGATAATGGTATAAATACCTCCTTAAGGGGGAAAGTGGGTGAGAGAAATGCAAAGGTGAGATGGAGGCAATTGGCACTATAATATATTTGATATGGATGCTTAAACTCAAATAAGATCCCTTGCTTAAACAAGTTAGTAAGATTTGGAAGCCAACAATAAATGGAAAAAAGTCAGGATGGTATTTGAGGCAGCGTTAAGAAGTTTTCATAGAGGCCTTGAATGACATGAAGTTAGAAGGTGGGTGTGTATAAAAAGAGAGAGTATGAAAAGAAAATTATATCGAATAACCAAGAGATATTATGAGGTATAGCGATGCTATGCTGGATTAAAGGCCAAGATGTTGGCTATAGAGTTGTTCACTAAAGATATTGTGATTTATAAGTAACTAAGGAGAAGGAATAGAAAATCTTCTATGGTAGGAGATGAGAAGGTCAAAATGTGAATAAAGGAAGAGAAAGAAGTATGACAAAATAGGGCGAGCAGGTTTTATTGTGAATGAGATATGTAAAGCAGAATGAACCATGAGATAGAAAGACTATTTCTAAGATTGAATATACCTTATACAAATTGTTCAAAAATAGTTATGCAACCTACGGACATTTGTATATTAAGCGTAAGACCAAATGAGTTAGTACATGATCAGAGGAGTAAGGGTTCACTAATGACAATGCAGTTATGATATTTTGGGTACGCTACAGAGAGATGCAAGATGGGTTAAGCCAAATTACCAAAATAGAATTAGTATCAAAGGAAAATAGAACATGGTCGTGGTTGGACCAAAGATCTATCCTGATATTGATTGTACGATAAGAGAGAAAAAGGCAAGGTAAAGTATAAAGATTAGCGAGATGACACTAAGGTATTTCTTGGGCTAAGTTGACCACCTTTGCATATTCTTATAAAGATTGCAATATAATGCCTGACAGAAAATTAAGAGCAAAATCGGAGAAAAAAAGGCAATAGATGAGTCTAAATCAAAGATAAAGAAATGACATGGGATAATATGTCTAGAGTGTTACAAGTTAGGTTAAGGGAATTATAAAATGGATTAAGAAAGATGATCTGAACTAGATGGTTACTAAGAGATGCTGAACTTATATGTCAAATTTCTTTAAAATTATATCAGTTGGTGATAGACAGATCACACAGTAACTATGTAAAGTTATTACATTGGGGAAACTCTAGCATTACTTGATAGCCAACCCTAAGGATTGAGATTAAGAGATAATAAGTAGAATGACAGTTAAAGTATTTGAAAGAAGTCGAAAGGTAATACATGAGGTTGAAGATTCTAGAATATGGACTTCCTTACAAGCCTACCTCACACTCCACAAAAGTATGATTCCATATGGGTTATTATAGAAAGGCTGACAAAATCAGCCCATTTTCTTCCAGTTAGGACTACTTGTTCAGCTGAGGATTATGCGAGGATATATATTCAGGAAATAGTAAGGCTTCGCTGGGTCCCCACATCTATTATATCGGACAAAGGTAGCTTGGGTGATCACTTGTCACTTATTGAGTTTGTTTATAATAATAGCTATTATTCTAGTATCCAAATGGCACCATATGAAGCTTCATATGGTAGAAAGTGCAGATCACCTATTGATTGGTTTAAGGTTAGTAAGACTAAACTAATAGGCCTATAAATGATTCAGTAAGACATTGAGAAAGTGAAGCTTATTCAAGAGAAACTATTAGCAGTCCAGAGTCTATAAAAGTCATATGCAGATAACCGATGTTGACATTTAGAGTTTGAAGTTGGGGATGGAGTGTTCTTAAAAACATTACAGATGAAAGGTGTAATGAGATTCGACAAGGAAGGGAAATTTGGCCCGAGGTACATTGGCCCTTATCAGATCATTTATAAGGTAGGCAAAGTTGCCTATGAGTTGAACCTACTATCTGATTTGGAAGCAATACATCTAATTTTTCACGTGTCAATACTCTATAAATGTATAGGCGACCCTTCTAGAATATTTCCTGTGAATGAGATCTACGTGACGGAGGAGTTATCCTACGAGGAGTAACCTATCGCCATTTTAGATCGGCGGATTAGAAGGTTGTGAACGAAGGACGTGGCTTCCATCAAGGTATTTTGGCTTATGGATGATAACTACAACAGAGATTTCTTAAAATCCTTGTGAGACCTTATGAGATTAATTAACATTCGAGGAAGAATGTTCTAAATGTGGAAAGGATGTTATACCCCACACTCTTGCTACATGGGAACATTTATTTAGTTTTTCTAAAGTTACCATGTGATCCATGTAATTTATGATATTATCAAATAACTCTAAGGAAGGGAGGGTGTGAAGCCCCATATTTTGCATAAACTAGCTCTATGTGAGTAGTGGTGGTTGGAAATAGGTTGGGAATAATTTGAAAGGGGTTGAAGGCCGAATAATGATTCATGGTAAATGACCTCCTTGTATAAGCTACCGATTTTGATGTCATATATAATCAAGCTACGTGAGTACATGTCAATCTTAGGTAGCAAGGATTACATGGGTTCTTAAAGTAAGATGAGATTACGAACCTACCAAAAAGGGGAAGCAGGTGATGCACCTACTTATAAACTGGGCCCTACCAAGCCACGTGGAAGCAGCTGGTTGGAGAATGGAGGGGATAGACATATAAAAGCTGGACACGTGTAGGGGCTGGACACATGTCACCCTTAAGGTATGACATGTGTCACTTTCAAAAAAGGTGTATATATGCTTAAATAATGACTAAGAATTTCATTTGTTCATCGTTTCCTTAACCTTAGCCTTAGAGAAGAATAGAGAAAACAAGGAGAGTTCAAAGCCATGGCAAGTTCGGCCATGGGTAAGACAAGGTGAAGCTTTGAGTATTTCTCCATAAATTAATTCTCTAAGGTAATCTCGACCAATTGGAAGGTGATTAGCTACGTGGGATTCATCATTGGGGAAGAAAGAAGGTTCAATATGAACCTACAACTTTTAGCAACCTTTGGAAGCTCGTTTGTTAAGGTACGGCTTGATTCCCTTTTCACACGTGTGAGTAAGGGTTTAAACATGTTATGGATGTGTAAATATGGACTAGAAACATAAAAAGTATGAACGTTATTATTGAAGGCTATTGAAATTGTGTAGGGGTTATTTGAAGGTATTCTAGTGAACTAAAGTTTGGTTGGTGTTGTTGTTATTATGGTGTTTTATTTGAAGGTGGTATGTATATGTTGAAGGGATGGAAACGTGTTTAAAAATGGGTATAAGTGATGCCATGTGCAGCCATGTTGTGCTCTTTTCCATGTGGTTGTGATTTTATGAAAGAAAGATCAAAAACCATATTTTAAGGTCGTGGTTTTAAGCGGGCTGTTTGGAGCTTGTATTGAATAGTGTTTTGGTAGTGGTAGTGTATATAGATGATGGTTGTTGTTGTTGATATGGTTGTGCTAATCAGAGGTTAATTGGATGTTCGGATAGGATGAGTTATAGGGGAAATGCTGCCTAATTTCCGTTAACTTCTTAACTAATTGATATACTAGTCGAGAAGTGTGAATGAGAAAGTAATTACTATAGGTAATTGGTTGTAGAGTTAGAAGCTGGAAAGTTGAAGGTTATTCATAATCGTGTTACTTTCATGTTAAATAGGTTAAGGAGGTAACGAGGCTAGCTTGGGTACGGTTGATCCATAACAGGTATGTAATGCTATCTTTTTTTTCTCTTGGCATGACTCTTATCCACTTCTTGATGTTAGAACTCCTACAATAATTGAGTTATTGCCTCTCAAGTCTTCTATATGATAGAAAATAGTAAGTATGTAAAGCCTATACCTTTTTTTCTTTTGGCATATCTTAGATATAAGTGATATGTAATATGAGCTTTAGGGGTAATTCCATTCATAAGTTCTGAACATGATTCATGATCTTTATTCACCTTTGAATGTTAAGGCTCTTAAAGTAGTTGAGCTACTACTCTCGAGCCCTTTATATGTTGAATAGTAATTGGATGTATAAGCTCCTATGCCTAAAAACTCTATGATGACAAATGTCTCTGATTTCATAAGTTATTTATCATTATCTTGATACATGTCTATGATTCCTGAGACTCAAGTTGATATGATCCCTAATGATATGTAAAGGGTACTTGAGACGCTTACTACCCTGATCTTTAGGTGATGATTCAGTTGACTGTTCTATTGAGTCTCAGATGATGATTTAATTTGCATATGGTTGCGCACTACTCTGATCGTGCATACTGTAATACATCTTTCACTGAGTCCCATAATAGGCCGAGTATGTTATCATGCATAGATTCACAACATCTTCACCGAGTCCCTCACTAGAGGGTCAAGTATGATATGATATATGTATATGGTGATATAATGATGCAATGATATGGTTATGGCACCGAGTCTTGTAATGGGCCGGGTATGGTATAAGTGTACACTATTCTATTCACCGAGCTCCTCACTAAAGGCCCGAGTATGATATATTTATATATGATGATATCATGGTATAATTAAAACACCGAGTCCCAAAATGGGCCGGGTACGGTAAATGATAATGATATGCATGACTTCACTTCATAAGATGCAAGTACAGTGATTTGTAAATTATTATACTTGTCTCCTTTATCCTAGCTGTAGGTGTGATCTCATTTATGATATGTTATGCTTTATATTCTCAGTATGCATGACATGATTAGTGGTGACTCCTCAGGAGACAAATGAAAGGGCTATATATATATATGAAAACGTTATGACCCATTAGGGTTCTTATGTATGTTATCATATTGTTCGTAGTTTGGTTTGATTACAGCTGATAGGTATATACATACAGAGGTCCAGGTCAGACCCTAGTCACGGCCTACGGGGTTCAGTCGTGACACCATGCAAGCAGCCAAAGGCTTGTAATCATGGAGAAGATTATAGTTTTGCACTAGAAGCACTACATCAATAGCTCACCAAGTTTGGAAAATTTCCCCGACGAGGCTTAGAATTTGTTCTGAACCCCATCACACAAACAAACTAAACTACCCCATCGAAAATCCCATTCCAGACTCAACAAAATTGAGGAAACAACCAACAGAGGCATTTTTCCAGAATGTTGACCCAAGAAAACACTTACAAATAATTAACAAACAAAATGCCTAATGCTACATTGTCATCGCGAACACCTCGAGAACCAAACCAAAGGTTATTCTAGACCAACTTTGCATTTTAGAGCTAATTGTATTGATAAAATTTTAATCTAAGCATATTTACCAAGAATATTCACCTAAGTCAAACTTTTGCCAAAACTTCAAATCCAAAATGCCTAATTGCACAAACTCAAAATAAAAGCTCTGAAACCCAAACCAGCCATCACACTGCACCAAAAAGACCCTTACGGAGCTGATAGAACTGGTCGAATCTTAATTCTACATCAGAATTTTTGGATGTTGACTAAAGTCAACTATTTCAAACCTTATGCCTCAAAAATGGAAAAATCTATTCATTACTCACCCAACCTCCTTGGGAAGCATGCCACCCTTCCCATCTGATTAGTTCAGCTATCACTGTTGGAAACCCCAGCAGTGATAGCGTACCCGGCCCATATAGCATACCCGGCCCTTTAGTGAGGCACTCGGTGGATAATGCAGTGAACTGCTCACAATTATGATCCCGGCCCGGGACTCAGTAAAAGAAGGATTATAGTATATACGAGTAGATTAGTGAGTAACCATATGCAATTTAAACCATCATTGGAGACTTGTTGAAATAATCAAAATGAACTATCATTCAAAAATTAGGACAATAGCAATAAGAACTACCTTCGGAGTGTCATTACGGTTTGCATTAAGGTATCACTTTTGAAATTATCTACTCGTATCAAGGCGTAGTAAAATATCTTTTGGAAAACAAGAAAATGGCCATCTTAGTGTATTTGAGAGTGGGGACCTCCTTGGGATCACATATACTTTGTGTATTCATTTCATAAAGTTCATGCCAAAAAAAAAAGATTTACTTTACCTACTTACTCCTTCCCAAGGTATAGAAAAACTTGAGAAGCCATAGTTCAATTATTGGAAGAGTTCTAGCTTAAAGGAGTGAATGAGAGTCATGCCTTATACCACAATATAAATTATACCAACTTAGGATGGTCGGACACTTTCACATGAATCGAGGCAAAAGGACATACGTTCTAGGAAATTAAAAACGTTGGTCATCCTAGTGTACTTAAGAATAGGAGCTTCTTGTAGACTTTGCAAATTCTTCATCCGTTGGATTTCTATGGGTCATGCAAAAAGAAGGAATAGAATAAGCTTTACATACCCTGTAATTTCCCTCATAGAGTCATTATATACATATATCATACCCGGCCCGTCATGAGCTCGGTATCATAACCTTCTTATTGCTTTACCATACCATCACATAACGTACTCGGACCATGATGGGAATCGGTGAGTAATCATAGCATTATAACATCGTACTTATGTCAAATACATGTCAAGAGGGGAGGGAATAAGGTTAGCTTTACCAACTTGTACCAAAAACATGCCAAGAGAAAGAAGGGCTTCACATACCTATTTAGGGATTAATTGAAATCCGTCTTGTCTTGATACCTCCTTAACCTATTTGACATGAAAGTAATACTAAGGTTAATATATTTTCACTTTCCAATATCCCATTGTACAACCAAGTACTAATAGGAGTCATTTCCTATCCATTACCCTCGACTAGTTTGTTATTAGTTCCGAAGCTACCGAAAATCGGGCAATATTTTCCCTATAACTTCAACTTCCCCGAGATTTTGACTCGGCCAAAATATAAACAACCAGACCAAAAACAACAAACATCAGCATATTTACAAGTAAATTACTTCAACATTGCACAATACAAGCTCCAAACAACTAGTTCCAGAATACGATACCAAAATAGAGTTTTTAATCTTTATTTCGCAAAATATTTAACCATACCAAATGGAGGGTCATGTGGCTGAAACAAGAAGCACCCAAACCCTTTTTAAAACACTTTAAATCCCTGCAACACGCAATCCCACCAGCTTCACCCGCAACACCACAATGACAACACACTATGTGACTTTGATTTAGCTACTACAACTTTAATTTAGCTTGTTTTTAACGTCAAGCATTCTTGTGAAATTTTTCCACTTCCAGTATCATTTAATACATGTAATATACCTCATAACATAATCATAAACTCCAGTTCAAAAGAGAAACTCTTACCTTGCCCGGAACTCGTCAACCTCGTTGAAACTTGACTCGGAAGTTCCTTTAGCGCGCCTAAAACATCTTGGCTGTTTGGTAACGTTTTGGGATGCCCCAAACCATAAATTTTCATTAATAACACCTTCATAACATTGTGTTGCACCTTATATAATTAATTCACATAACGAAATCAGAAGCTTACCTTTTTTCCCTCAAATCCGAAACTCTCTCTAGCTTGAGGGTTTCTCTCCTCTTCTTCTCTTTTCTAGAATATTTGGATGAAGTAATAAATTAAGGGATAAGGATGACTAAAAGTCATCAACATATATATAGAGAGAGGCTAATTTAAGAGGGACACATTTCATCCCCTAAGTGGTGACACATGTCACGGCCGAAGTGGTGACACGTGTCAAGCCCTCATTGGGCCAACTCACCCCTTTCCTCCAATCACAGGCTGCCATGTGGCATGTGGGGGGGTGTTCATCACCCTTGCTACAGCTTCTTCCATGTGGCACTCCCTTATGCTGCCACATGTCATTTTCGTTTCCTCCTCGTGGGTTCGTAATATCGTCTTACTTTATAAACCTATGTAATCCTTGCCACGTACACTTGGTATGTACTCAAGTAGTTTAAGTATGTAAGATTTCTAAATTGGTAGCTTACGTAAGTAAGCCGAGTCCTACGACTCAGTACTTGGCCTCCAATTCCTTTCGGATTCTCGTAACCATATTTCTAATCTTCCCTTCTATGGGGTGTCACATTCTCCCTTCCTTAGAGTTGTTTGATAGCGTCATAGATTATCCGGCTCATATGACAACTTATAAGAAGCTTAGGATCCTTTCAAGAAACTTAAGAAGCTTAAATAAAACTTAAGAACCTTGAGATGTTCAAGAAACTTAAGAAGCTTATGAACCTTGAGAACCTTCCAAGATATAAAAGTACGGGGTATAATATCCTTCCCCCCTTTAAAACATTCTTCCTCGAATGTTAAATGAACCTTCTTCAAAATCTTACGCAGACTATAGGGAAAATTCCTCTCTATTGCAATAACACATACTTTCATTACCTTATGAGTTTTAGAAGTTGGAATTTCCTATATACATAGGGAATAGGTACGGATACTTGTGTTTCATTTCCTCTTCAGCTTCCCAGGCCATTTCTTCGCGATTCTTACTTTGCCACAACACCTTGATGGAAGCTACATCCTTAGTCCGCAATCTTCTAATCAGCCGATCCAGGATGGAGATAGGTTGCTCCTCGTAGGATAACTTCTTTGTGACCTGGATATCATCTATGGATCACTAACGCACTTGCGAAGCATTGATACATGGAAGGTTAGATGTACTGCTTCCAGATCTACCGGTAGGTCTAGCTCATAAGCAACCTTGCCTATTCGACGAAGGATTTGGTAAGGACCCATATATCTCGGACTCAGCTTCCCTTTCTTTCCTACCCTCATTACTCCTTTCATGGGCGACACCTTCAAAAATACACAATCGCTCACTTGAAATTTCAAAGATCGACGTCGATTGTCTGCATATAGCTTCTGTTGACCTTGGGCAGCTAATAACCTCTCTTAAATAGGCTTTACTTTCTCCACATCCTGTTGGACCATGTCTGGGCCTATTGGTTATGTTTTGCCAATATTATACTAACCAATGGCGACCTACACTTTCTGTCATACAAAGTCTTATACCGGGCCATCCAGAGACTGGAATGATAGTTAATATTGTAAGTAATCTTGACAGGTAGTAGGCAATTGTCTGAGCTACCTTTGGAGTTAACCATATAGGCCTGCAACATATCTCCTAGCATTTAGTTAGTAAGCTTCGTCTGTCCATCGGTCTGAGGGTATAATAGTGTACGAAGACTTGTTTGTGTTCCCAATCTCTTTGTGGGCTGATCTTCAGTAGTTAGCTATAACTCGGGATCCTTCATCTGAGACAATAGCTCTGGGAACTCTGTGAAATCTCACCATTCTCTTGATCTATAATTTCACACAATCTTGGCTGAGCAGGTAGTCCTTGATTGAAGGAACACGGGATGAATTTGTTAGTCTGCGGATGACATTCCATATACCATCATCCGTCCATGGAGTGCAAAATGAGTCTTATAGCCAAGGTCGTGTTGTGGAGTCTTCGAACTTGTGTATTACTTCTTGCCTTCTTTAGACGACATCAACTGGTACCCTTACCTTTTGGGTTTTGCTTTTTGCCCATCAGAGTTGGCTGTCAAGTGGTGTCGAAATTCACTCACACAATGGCCTGTATAGTTGTTTTGTGGTTTGCCTATCATTAACTAGTATTATGTTGAAGAACTGTAGCATACAAGTGCGCCATCTGTTAGTAATCAGCTGATCCTACTTATTTTTCTTAAGCCCTTTTTACAATTCCCTTAATGTAACTTATAACACTCTAGGTACATAATCTCGTGCCATTGCCTCGCCGCTAGTTCAAATTCCTCCATCTCATGCGATCATACCAGTACTAACGCACCAGATCCCACCAAAATTTTAAAGTTAAGTGTGCTTGGACGAGAGTATTACTAGGATGGGTGACTCCCTTGGGAAGTCCTCATGTCACGTTTTATTGCAATCCTTGCAATAATATGCAAGGCACTCAACTTATCCCAAGATTTACCTTAGCGTCGTCTCGCTAGTCTTCACATTTCACCTTACCCTTTCCTCTTTTATCTTACAACCGGTATCGGGGTAGGTCTTTAGTTCTGCCATGACCATGTCCTTTTTGGTCATATAATTTAACTTCTCTTTATATTTCTCTGTAACATGTGCAAAATATCATAACCCCCTTTTCCTCATGTACTCTTCCGCTTGGTCTTATGTTGTATATATATATTCGTAAGTTGCACAACTACTTTTATACAACCGGTATGAGATATACACAGTTTTTTTACTTCCTGGTTCATCTTGCTTTACATATCACTTCCACACCAGAGCTTGCTCGCGCTAACGCTATTTTGTCCTACCCCTTTTTCTCTTTCTTTTTTTTCCTTTGGGTACTCCTTGGTCTCCTCATTTCCTTACCATAGAAGGTTTTCTATTCTTTCTCCTTGCTACCTGTATGTCACATCCCGGTGGCCAACAACTCTGTTTCCATGTCTTAATCTTTACTCAACCATGGCCTTACTACCCTTTACACGATCCTTAGATTGCTCCATCTTACTCTCTTATTGTGTTCTCCCCTTTTTGTAAGAACTCATCCATTAAGGTCTCTGCTAATGGTTCTCCGCACGGTCTCAGATATCATGGCTTCTACCCATTTATCGCTGGCCTTTAGTCCTTGCTAACTCGAGCCAGCATGAGATCTCGCTTGAAGTTTAAGTGTTCCCATTAACATGTGATAGTGTCAGTCGACTCACACTTATATTTCTCTTGTCCACTTCCCCTCTTTAGGGTGTACCCATGTCATCCTCTATTTATTTTCAACTGTTCATACGCATATGATTCTGTTCCAACACACTTGACATACTGCACCATATCTACACCTTCTGTTAGATCATCTGTACTTTAGATTTCCCCTATAAGAAACCTTAATACAACTATGGGGTGCTTAGAATTCTTAATAACTAGTACCCAATCTAGTCCAAGTACGGGTACTCGAGCCATATAATTAATGTAGTAGTTTCTCCAGAGCCATATTCCTTTCTTCCCCACCAGTGATTACCTAACGCTCATAATCGTTTCAACTTCTCCATTCAGAAGTACTTATACTGTGACCCGTCTTTCTAGTCCTGCTATAACACTATCTTCAACCAAGTGGATACCACTTGTTCCCCTTAATGGACTCGTAACACATCAATGGTTTTGGAGAGCTACCTCCCTCATCCTTGAGGGGTCTTTATATTTTCCACGGTGGAATCACATATCCACAATACTTCTTTATATCTCATAAGCTTTTATCCTTGTTGGGTACCCGAGGTTAAATTCCAATTCTCCTCAGTCTCATGTCAATTTTTACTTTAATACTGGTCTTATCTTCTCGCCTTTTCATACTACACCTTTAGTTCTTAGCTATCTATTCCCTTTTTCACTGATACTTGTACTTAATTGATCACATCTATCTTGAGTACTTCCTGCAGTAGTCCTTCTATTCTTTCGGTCCATGGCCATTTTTGCGCCCTAGGAGTTTCATGTTACCCCTATATCCCTTGGGAAAATCATTCCTTGGTATCACCGACCCTCCTGAATCCTTCTAGTATGTTATCCAATATATGAATCACATGATTCTGGATAGCCCATAAGTTCATGTCTTCCATCCACAAGTTATTTTAGTTGCTTAATAACTAATAAAAGGTTACTATAAAGCATCCTCTAACGACTACCAGAAGAAAATTAAGATCTAATAAGCACCACAATACTGTTTAGTGCCTAACTCGTATGGTTTCCCTCTAGGTTAACTTTTGAGTTATGAACAACCTATCCCGTTCACCACTACTGGTTGAGGGCTCTATACTTTCCCTACCAAAGTGGAACCCAATTGCTGGACACCTTTCCTTCCAACGGGAGTTTTCTTTCAACTTAAGAATTCCTAAATAAACATGGGCCCCCTTCCCAACAACACGGAGGGTACCCCTACAACTTTAATTCATCATAATAAGGTACTCTGTATCAACTTTCAGACCATATGATGAACCTGCATCTTATTCCTTTCTATTCCTAAAAAAAAATCGGTAGAGTTTCCTCTATATTCCTTCCTATCCCAAACCTGCACTCAGGAAATACCAATAATGCCATGCGAGTCCAACGTATATATACATCCATATCATACTATTTCACAACCGTAATACCTCACAAGTCCAATATGTACATGTGTTTATAGCATCTTAGTTTACAACCATATAAGGCTTGCTATATTAAACCGAACCAAAACAAACAAATTTCCCTATATAGCCAACCAAAACTATACCTATTACCCTCCTATAACTGTAGTCGGTCAATCCCTAGTTTGACCCGGTGACCTAGGAGGTGAAGTGTGCTCCCCGTCTCCATCCGGTTACCACTTGCTTGTCTATCCCTCGTTGTCTTCCTTGCTTAAATTGGAAATACATAGATAGCCAGGTAATTCCTGGTTCACCGATGACCATGATAAAAGGCTCAAATATGCCATGACACTTGCCGTGGAAGTCGGCCGGACATAGTTCTCTATCATGAGAGCAGCTAGTGTGGCTTCTTGAGCCACTTCCCAGGTCATCAAATGCTTTAGGGACTTTATCGTTGGGCCCTCTGAGGGATCAATCTCTATAACATAATCAGGGTTTTCGGAGGGATCAGTCTCAATTGAATAACTGGGGCTCCGCCTGCTCGGTCTTGGAGCCTGAGGTCCCATATTACCCTGGGGCCCTTTTTCGCACCCCTTCTGCTGTCTAGAGCTGGTCTCTTCATTTTTCACCTCAACCTATACCCACCTGCAAGAAAGGAGGTTAGAAGTAAGTTTCCCTAAGAGGTATTACCGTACCCCTAGTATTCTATTAAGGAGGGATTATGCTTATAGAACAGCTTTATCACACGATCTAAGACAAGAAAGAAATATAACATACTAAATATCCTGTAGCCTCTTGTTTATATATGTGGTGCACAACACACAGATAAACAAGACTCTACTAGACACGACCAGTAGACATTCCAAGGAAAGACCGCTTTGATACCACTTTTGTCACGACGCAACCCCGTAGGCCATGACGGGTGCCCAAACTGGACACTCGCGTATACCTTTGCTAGCTATAAACAAACCTGTCCCCTGTTTGAGTCATAGTATACAAATATACTAGATAACACCTCAGCTGGCAGGGTTATCACGACAGGGGAAAACATCCTCCAAAACATAAACCATATCAGCACCACTGTGCATACGTGCGTATACAATGGAGCTTTACCCAAACTTGCTGGTAGGAGTCCCCGCCATACCCTTGAATAAACAAAAAAAATGTACAAATCAAGAGAGCAGTACCACAACTAGGCTCCAATACAATAGAGCTTTACCCTAACTTGCTGGTAGGAGTCCTATGCTGGTGGGCCTCCAAAATGTGCGTCTGTACCTGCGGGTATGAACGCAGCCCCTGTAGAAAGGGGGGTCAGTACGATATATATACTGAGTATGTAAAGCATAGCTAGAAACATATCTGAAATAAAAAAAGCCAGGGGGATAAATTCGTTACTTAAGAAAACATTGTAACTGTACCTTGTGAATCATAAAACATGCACGTTCATATAAGACAATATAGACGGCCCCTTCAGGTACTCGGTTAAACATATACCTATAGGACCATCATAGGACCCGGCGCCATCATCACCTTATCACATCACATCATATCATATATATATATATATACATACATACGTTCCCAGCCCTGTAGTTAGGGACTTGGTGAGTTGTTCATGTCATTGCATTATCATTTCCTCATATAGCATACCCAGCCCTTTAATGAGGGACTTAGTGGATAATGCAGTGAACTGTGCACGATTACGTTCCCGGCCCAGAACTCGGTGAAAGAAGGGTTACAGTATATACGAATAGAGTAGTGAGTAGCCATATGCAATTTAAACCATCATTGGAGACTTGTTGAAATAATCCAAATGAACTATCGTTCGAAAATTAGGACAATAGCCATAACAAGTACCTTTGGAGTGTCATTACGGTTTTGCATCAAGGTAGCACTTTTGAAATCATCTACTCATATCAAGGTGTAATAAAATATCTTTTGGAAGTCAAGAAAATGGCCATATTAGTGACTTTGAGAATGGGGACCTCCTTGGGATCACATATACTTCGTCTATTTGTTTCATAAAGTTCATGCCAAAAACAAAAGATTTACTTTACCTACTTACTCCTTCCCAAGGTATAGAAAAACTTGAGAAGCCATAGTTCAATTATTGGAAGAGTTCTAGCTTAAAGGAGTGAAAGAGATTCATGCCTTATACCACAACATAAATTATACCATAGGATGGTCGGACACTTTCACATGAATCGAGGAAAAAGGACATACGTTCTAGGAAATTAAAAATGTTGGTCATCCTAGTGTACTTAAGAATAAGACCTTCTTGTAGACTTTGCACATTCCTCGTCTATTGGCTTTCTATGGGTCATGCAAAAATAAGGAATAGAATAAGCTTTACATACCCTGTAATTTCCCTCATAGAGTCATTATATACATATATCATACCCGGCCCGTCATGAGCTCAGTATCATAACCTTCTCATTGCTTTACCATACCATCACATAATATACCCGGCCGATTATGGGACTCAGTGTGTAATCATAGCATTATAACATCGTACTTATATCAAAGACGTGTCAAGAGGGAAGAAAGGTAGCTTTACCAACTTGTACCAAAAACATGCCGAGATAAAGAAGGGCTTCACATACCTATTTAGGGATTAATTGAAATCCGTCTTGTCTTGATACCTCAACCTATTTGACATGAAATTAATACTAAGGTTAATAGATTTTCACTTTCCAATATTCCACTATACAAACAAGGACTAATAGGAGTCATTTTCTATCCATTACGCTCGATTAGTTTGTTATTAGTTCCGAAGCTACTGAAAATTGGGCAGCATTTCTCCTCTAACTTCAATGTCCCCGAGATTTCAACTCGGCATTTCTCCTGTAACTTCAATATCCCCGAGATTTCAACTTGGCTAAAATATAAACAACCATATCAACAACAAAAACCATCAGCATATTTACAAGTAAATTACTTCAACATTGCACAATAAAAGCTCCAAACAACTAGCTCCAGAATACGATACCAAAATAGAGTTTTTAATCTTTATTTTGCAAAATCTTTAACCATACCAAATGGAGGGTCGTGTGGATGAAACAAGAAGCACCCAAAACCTTTTTAAAACACTTTAAATCCCTGCAACACGCAATCCCACCAGCTGCACCCGCAGCACCACAACGACAACACACTACGTGACTTTGATTTAGCTACTACAACTTTAATTTAGCTTGTTTTTAACGTCAAGTATTCTTGTGAAATTTTTCCACTTCCAGTATCATTTAATACATGTAATATACCTCATAACATAATCATAAACTCCAGTTCAAAAGAGAAACTCTTACCTTGCCCGGAACTCGTCAACCTCGTTGAAACTTGACTCGGAAGTTCCTTTAGCGCGCCTAAAACATCTTGGCTGTTTGGTAACGTTTTGGGATGCCCCAAACCATAAATTTTCATTAATAACACCTTCATAACATTGTGTTGCACCTTATATAATTAATTCACATAACGAAATCAGAAGCTTACCTTTTTTCCCTCAAATCCGAAACTCTCTCTAGCTTGAGGGTTTCTCTCCTCTTCTTCTCTTTTCTAGAATATTTGGATGAAGTAATAAATTAAGGGATAAGGATGACTAAAAGTCATCAACATATATATATAGAGAGGCTAATTTAAGAGGGACACATTTCATCCCCTAAGTGGTGACACATGTCACGGCCTAAGTGGTGACACGTGTCAAGCCCTCATTGGGCCGACACACCCCTTTCCTCCAATCACAGGCTTCCATGTGGCATGTGGGGGTCAACCACTCTTGCTTCATCTGCTGCCACATGGAACTCCCTCATGCTGCCACGTGGCAGTCTCTCATGGGCTGCCATGTGTCATTTTCTTTTTCTTCTTATGGGTTCGTAATCTCGTCTTACTTTACAAACCTATGTAATCCTTGCCCCATAAGTTTGGTATGTATTCAAGTAGTATAAGTAGGTAAGATTTCCAAATTGGTAGCTTACGTAAGTAAGTCGAGTCCTAGACTCATTACTTGGCCTCCAATTTCTTCCGGATTCTCATAACC
Organism: Solanum dulcamara; assembly: GCF_947179165.1. NCBI lineage: Eukaryota > Viridiplantae > Streptophyta > Magnoliopsida > Solanales > Solanaceae > Solanum > Solanum dulcamara. The sequence goes on along the minus strand of NC_077247.1, from coordinate 12,602,841 downwards.
ATATTTCCAATCTTCCCTTCTATGGGGTATCACATTCTCTCTTCCTTAGAGTTGTTTGATAGTGTCATAGATTATCCGGCTCACATGACAACTTATAAGAAGCATACGATCCTTTCAAGAAACTTATGAAGCTTAAATAAAACTTAAGAAGCTCAAGAGGTTCAAGAAATTTAAGAAGCTTGAGAACCTTCCAAGGTACAAAAGTACAGGGTATAACAACAGGTTAGTATGAGGAATTTTATTCCCTATGATTCAGCTCTATCGCACGATCTTAAGTATGAAAGAAAGGTAACATCCTAAATGTCTTGTAGCCTTCCGTTTATAGATGTGGTGAATAACACACCAATAAACAAGACTCTACTAGATATGGTCTGTAGACATTCCAAGGATGAACTGCTTTGATACCACTTCTGTCACGACCCAACCCTGTAGGCCACGATCGGAGTCCGACCTTGTCCCCCATATACATACCTATCACATATAATAACTATGCATAAGAACCCCAATGGGTCAGAACATCTTCTTATGCATGTAGCCTCTTTCATTTATATCGTAATATTAATGGGCAAGCAAGACGACAAGGCTTCCATAACATAACAACACTTATTACACACCACATAGGCACAATTAAGGCAAACTTACAAACAACCCACATACACGTGTCTATAGACCTCTAAGAGTATTAACTGTATCATATGGCGGGACAAGGCCCCCGCCGTACCCCTAATAAAAAACATATATACTAAATGACCAGTATCAAAAGTTAGGCTCCGAAACAGTGAAGCACTTCCAATATCGCTGAGTAGAAACCCTAAGCTGGTGGATCTCCAAAATGAACATCTATACCTGCGGGCATAAATGCAGCTCCCTAAAGAATAGAAGGACAGTACGATATATGTTCTGAGTATATAAAGCATAACATAACATAACTGAGATATGCAGGAAACAAGTATGACAGTTAACAATCACTGTGCCTGCATCTTAAGACATGTAGTCATAAACATTATCATACACTGTACCCGTCCCTCTAGTGGACTCGGTGTCATAATTGTTTCATCATAAAAACATACCATCATATCTTCATGTCTTCATCTCTTTTCATCATATATATTACTTTATCATGTCATCGCATATGTCCTTATATCATCGTATACAGCATAATCTTGTTATTTATGTCATTATATTTCATCTGGTCTATTATAGGGCTCGGGGTCACAATTATATCACTATATTTTAACATGCATGCCTATATAAGTTATCCGACCTTTTAGTGAGGGACTCGGTGAAGGAAGTGGTGTACGTCTATAGCGTACTATCATTATATATACATATGGTACATAGCCCTTCAGGAAGGGACTCGGTATTCCTTTCTTATTTTGCCACACATACCATCACACACATACTATAATATTACAACATATACCATCATATTATATCCATCCCAGAACTCAATGAATAATCTTATCGTCATAACATATTACTGTGCCTCACGTATGAAATCATCTCCTCATATATAGAACTATACATACTCGGACTGGGACTCAGTGAAAGAAGTAGTAAAGTTATGCCCGATATAATATCTGGCCTATCATGAGATGCAAAGAAAGAAGGGTTACAGCATGCACAAGTAGGGTAGTGAGAAACTATATGCAACTAAGTCACCCTCTGAGACTCAATGAAATAGTCAAGTGAATAGTCACCTGAACACCAAGAAAGTAATTATCCGAAGTGCCTTTTAGATGTCATTAGGGATTACATGAATTGGGGCCTCAGGAATCATAGACATGCATCAATACAATACCACATAGCTCATGCAAACAAAGACACAACTTATGCAATTAGAGACCATTATCACTGTAGATCCTTTAGGAAGAGGGGTTGGTACCTCCATTTACTATTCACTATATAGAAGGCTCGAGAATAGTAGTTTAACTACTTTCAGACCCTTAATGTTTAGAAGTTACTACAAGTCATGAGTTACACCCATAACTTATAAATGGAGTTACCTCCAAATCCATGTCCTATATTACTTTAGTCCATCCTTTCTAGAAGTGGGAAAGGACAAGCTTTACATGTACTACTTTTCATCACATGGAAGACTTGAAAGGTAACGACTCAACTTATTACATGAGTTCTAATCAGAAGGAAGTGAACAAGAGTCTTAACTAATACTCAGATCTTTAAGAATGGAATAACCCAGTTTCATCTACATAATACTTATATCTAAGACATGCCAAAAGAGAAGAAAGGGTAGTTTCACATACCTTTTATCGATTTCTTTTAACCCAGCTTGTCTAGTCGTCCTCTGGACCTATTTAACACGAAGGTAATACTAATATTAATAACCTTTAACTTTCCATCTTCTAAATCCATAACTAAGCACCCATAGGAATCAATTCCTTATTCACCTTTCTTGACTAGTCTCGACTAGTCTATTAGTTAGTTAGAAGTTAATGGAATCCAGATAGCATCTCCTCTATAACTTGCCCTATCCAAACTCACCATTACATTTTCAATTAGTACAGCCAACCAAAAACAACAACCAGCAGCCAATACACAATTATACCACCTCAACATCACACCAAACAAGTCCCAAACAGCCCGCTCAAAACTAAGACTCCAAACTATGGTTTTTCAATCTTTATTTCGTAAAATCATAACCATATGAAATGGGGTATCATGTGGATGAAACAAGAATCACGTATACCCATATTTAGACATGTTTACAGCCCTTCAACACAAAAAAACAATTCCCAATACGACACTACAATAACAACGACACTAGTTATATTTTAAGCCACTAGAATACATCAAAACAGTCCCTACATGACCTGCAACTTCCTTCAGTCGTAACATCAATATTTTCACGTCTCCAACTCATGTTTACACACCCATAATATGCTTAAACACTTTACCAAATATCGGAGGAGAGAATCAAACCTTACCTTGCTGAAACTTTCCCTTGAAAGCTCCTTAACGCGCTAAAAACTGATGGGTTGTTCGTCGCCCTATCTTGCTGCCCCAAAAATTCAATTTACGCGATTAAGCACTGTTATGTAACCATAGGATACCTTAAATAATTAAATCACAGAATGAAATTGGAGGGATTACCTTCTTCTTGTGGCTGCTGTGACTCTCTCTTCTCTCCCTCAAGTTTTCTCTCCACTTTTCCAAGTCCAAAATGCTTAAAATGAAAGCTTAGTCATAAGAATAAGCATATATATCCTTTCTTTGGGTGTGAAACATGGCATCCCCCTAGGGGTGATATGTGGCAGCCCTCTAGGGCAGCACCTCGACCATGCGGCCAATCTAAAGTTGCCATGTGGCAGCGTGGGGTCCATCCTAAGTAGGTGAGTCACCTACTTGGTCCAAGTACGTGCATCACCTACTTTTCACCTGCTTTCTTTATTTCCGTGGGTTCGTAATCTCATCTTACTTTAAGAGCCTATCTATTCCTTTCTACTTATGCTCGATATATACTCAAGTAGCTTAATTATGTAGGACATCCAAGTTGGTAGCTTATGCAAGTAGATCGAGTCCTATGACCCATTACTTGGCCTCCAAATCCTTCCGTATTTTTATAGCCCTATTTCCAATCTTTCTTATTATGGAATATCTCATTCTCCTTTTCTTAGAGTTATTTGATAGTGTGGTAGACAGTCTAGGTCATATGGAAACTTTTAAGAAGCTTAAGAAGGCGTTCCGAAGTACAAAAGTATGGGGCATAACATATTTTTTCATTGACCATGTTTCATTATTCTAACAATGTTTATAAGGATTATGTCATGCTTTAGATTGGTCAATGCAATACCATATTTTCAAACTCATATTAGTATGTTTCCATGTTCTTGCATCATTCCTCATACTCATTACATTTCATAGTACTGACCGCATACTTTTTCCTATAATATTTTATAATATAGGTCACAATGCTCTATTTTACACCTACAGTTAGTATTAGATCTTATCAGTGTTGCATTACTTGGTGAGTCCTCACGATTCGAGGATATGTCAGTTATGAGTGTCTTATGTTCATGTCAGACTATGCTTTTAGTTTTATATTATTGAGTTAGCTAGGGACATGTCCTAGCAACTCACCTATGTTAGTAAAGGGTTATGTCAAAGATCAGATTCTGTTTGTGGTCTTTGTAAAGATTTTCCCTGCTATAATGAGATTGTTATTTGAGACATATTTTCTCCTTGTATCCTTATTTCAGTTATTTTCTTTATCTTAGTATCATGCCTATGTCAAGTGGATTGTTTAGGTTCTTTTAGAATACTATTTTCCATGACACGCCTAGGGGAGTATTTTGGGTCGTGACAAACTTTTTAATCAAAGCCCCATGTTTTCAAGTTGACTTAAGTGTCTTACAAGCTGTATTGAATGATTCTTGTTCATCGGTATAAAGCATTCTACATGTTATATAGGAGGCTATAAGATGTTTAAGAAACTGCACTTCTTTCATACTCTTCATCATCCAATAGAGTTAAACTCAATAAGGTTTACTTTTAATTCGTGTCCTCCAAGAAGAGCTCCATTAAGAAGGAATGTGAATCAAAATGAGGAGCAACAAGAACCTCATACTATGGATGATCCTTTGGCCTAGAAAGTCACTCATGCAAAGTTGAGGTTGCTTTCCCATCCATGATGGCTTAAGCTAACATTCATTTTATAGCTCTTATGAACCCAATTATGTGTACAGCGGTGATAAGGGTTTAAAACTTCAGTCGTATGAATCCTCTGAAATCTCATGGTTCAAAGGTGGACGAGGATCCACAATAATTTGTTGAGAGAATTCAAATGATTTTGTACATCGTGGGTGTAACTGCATTGGAAAAGGCGGATTTTTGTTTCTAGTTAATGAACACTTGAACTTTGGATTTTGTTCAAGGGTGCTTTTCTAGACTATTCCTTTCCCCTTGAGACGAGGGAGGCTAAATTTCAAGTGTTCATTAACTAGAAACAAGAAAATATGAATGTGAAGGAATATGGTATGAAGTTCACTCAATTGTCCAAGTATGCTCCAGCAATGGTTGCCGACTCTAGAACTCGAAAGAGCAAGTTTATTTCCTGCATTTTATAATTGGTGGTCAAAGAATTTATAACTTCCATGTTTATTAAGAATATAGATATGTCAAGGTTGTTGGCTTACTCTCAACAAATTAAAGAAGAGAAGCTTAAGGAGAGGGATAGAGAGACTAAGAGGGTGAGGAAAGATAGTTGTGACTACTCTCATCTGAGGTCCGATAATAGTGGTCATTCTCAGTATCAACAAAAAGTCTTTGTCCCTGCTTCATCTAGTGCTCTAGTTGAAAATTTCAATAAGGATAGGACATCTAACCCTAAGTCTCAAGAGAGTGCTCCGAGTGGTCAGATTGTTCCCACATATAGGATGTATGGGAAGAACCATCGAGGAGATTTCTTAGCAGGTTGTGATGCATGTTATGGTTGTAGTAAGATAGGTCATAAGATGAAATATTTCCCTTTGGTTTCTAGCAAGGGTAAGGATGATTATTTATAGACTTAGTCTATTTCTTCAAGTCACCTAGCTTAGCAGGGTACTTCATCTGGTAGTGGTCAGCATAAGAAAAAGATTTATGCCTATAAGATTCGATAGGATCATTAGGACTCTCGTGATGAGGTCACTGTTATGTTACGAGTCTTTCAGTTTGATATTTATTCTTTGTTAGATCCTAGAGTAAATCTTTCTTTCGTGACTCCTTATGTTGCTATGAAGTTTAATATCAGTCATGAAATCTTGTGATAAACTTTCTCAGTCTCTACACCTATTGGTGATTTAATTTTAGCTAAATAGGTTTTTCAGAAATTGCTTGAGCTCAGTTTTTCAGAAAATCACCTCAGTCAATCTAGTAGAATTCAACATGACTGACTTTGATGTTATTCTTGGTATAGATTGGATCATGCTTATTATGCCTCTACTGACTGTAGAACTCGGGTTGTTAAGTTTCATATTATAAAAGAAATAATCATAGAGTGGAAGGGTAGTAATATAGTTTTAAAAAGTTAGTTTATATTGTTCCTTAAATCTAGAAAGATGATTTTTAAGGGTTGTATCTAACATCTAGTTTGGGTTAGGGATACAAATTCTACAATTCTACAATTGAGCCAGTTCCCTTCTGTGTATGAACTTCTTCCAGATACACAACCTATCTCTCTTCCTTCTTACAAAATAACTCTAGCAGAACTTGAGAAATTAAAAGATTAGTTAAAGAACATTTTGGATAAGTGTTTCATTAGACAGAGTATCTCTCCATGTGGTGCTACAATTCTATTTTTTCAAAGGAGATATAGTTCCCTCTGTATGTACATTAATTATCGACAGTTGAACAAGGTCACAATCAAAAATAAGTATCTGTTCCAAAGGATAGATGACTTGTTCGATCAGCTTCAAGGTGCTAGCTTCGTTTCAAAGATCAATCTTTTATCGAGTTATCATCAGCTTAGAGTAACATTTCAAAGACGTCTTTTAGGACTTAGTATGGTCACTATGAATTTTTAGTTATGTCTTTTAGACTAATGAATGCTTCTGCAGCTTTTTTAGATTTGATGAATAGGTTTTTAAGCAATATTTGGATATGTTCGCCATTATGTTATTCGATGATATGTTGATTTATTCTCAAAGTAAGGATGAGCATGTCGATAATTTGAGAATTGTCTTGTAAGTTCTCAAGGATTGTCAGTTGTTTGCTATGTTTAGCAAATGTGAATTTTGGGTGAGGTTGGTTGCGTTCCTTGGGGATATTGTTTCCATTGATGGTATTAGAGTTGATCCTAAGAAGAACTAGGTGATTAAGAATTGGTTTAGACATCTTTCTCCCTCAGATATGCGGAGGCTTTTTAGGTCTATTCAGTTACTATCGACAGTTTATGGAGGTATTTTACTCTATTGCTTCGCCTTTAACTACTTTAACTCAGAAGAAAGTGAAATTTTAATGATCGAAATCTTGTGACATGAGTTTCCAAGAGTTTAAGAATAGACTTACTTCAGCCCCTATTTTACCTTTACTGGAAGGATCCGATGATTTTATTGTGTATATGCCTCGAGAATTGGTCTTGGTTTTATTTTAAGGCAAAATTTTAAGATGATACCCTACGCTTCTAGGCAACTTCAAGTATATGATAAGAACTACCCGACTCATTATTTAGAGTTACCGACAGTGGTATTTGCCTTGAAGATATAGAGATACTATCTCTATGGTGTTCAGGTGGATGTGTTCACCAATGATAAGAGTTTGAAATATATTTTTAATCAAAAGGATTTGATTTTTTACAAAGAAGGTGGCTCTAATTGTTGAAGGATTATGATATGAGTGTTTTTTAACATTTGGGTAAGGATAATATGGTTGTCGAGGCTCTTAGTAGAATGTCCATGAATAGTGTATCCCATATTGAGAATGAGAAAAATGAGTTAGTTCGGGATGTACGTAGACTAGCTCATTTGGGAGTTCATTTAGTTATTTTTGAGGATGATAGTAGTGTTGTGCAAAATGATACAAAATTGTCTCTTACGCCGAATGTGAAGGCAATATAAGATAGTAATCTAACTTTTGTTGAATTGAAGTAAGCGGTTTCAGAAAAAGCTATTGAGTCTTTCTCCCAGAGGGTAGATGGGGCGCTTCATTACCAAGATCTTTATGTGTTTCAAATGTTGATGGTTTGACTTAATATTATCAAAAACTCATAATTCTCAGTAATTTATTCACCAAGTATCCACTAAGATGTACCTTACTTTGCGAGAACTCAATTGATGGAATAGCACAAAGAAAGATATTACAAAATTTGTGGCTAAGTGTCTGAATTTACAACAAGTGAAAGTTGAGCATCAAAAATTGCAAGCTTTACTAATGATATTAGCATTCCTAATTAGAAGTGTGAAGATTTAAATATGGACTTCATTACAGGATTCCTCGTACAACTCACCAGCATAATTTAATTTGGGTTGTTGTAGATAGAATGAGTAAGTTAGTGCATTTTCTTTCTGTTAAGACTTCTTATTTAGCTGAGGATTATGCTACGCTTTACATTTGGGAGTTGATTAATTTACATGGTTTTCCATTTTCCATCATTCTTGTTATAGGTACTCTATTTACTTCTCAGTTTTGGAGATTGTTTCAGAAGGATATTGACTCAAGTTAAGCTTAGTTCAGCTTTTCATTCTCAGATCGATGTTCAAGCGGATTGTGTTATTTAAACTTTGGAAAATATGTTAAGAGCTTGTGTGATTGACTTCAAGAGTAACTGGATGATCATTTTCCTTTGATTGAGTTTGCTTATAATAATAGTTATCACTCGAGTATTTAGGTGGCTCCATTTGAAGCTCTTTATGGTAGGAGATATAAGTCTTCTATTAGTTGATTTTAAGGTGGTGAGGTTGCTTTGATAGGGCTTCAATTAAATCATCAGTTTATGGAAAAAGTTAGACTTGTTAGAGAGAGTTTGAGAACTGCCTAGTCCTATGTGGATGTTAGAAGAAAAGAGCATAAATTTAAAGTTGATGAATGGGTTTATTTGAAAATCTTATTTCTGAAAGGTGTGATGTGATTTTGTAAGAAATGGAATGTTAGTCCCCACAATGGAGTCCCATATCACATTTTGAGGTATTTTAGTAAGGTGGCTATGAGTGTGATTTGCCTTCAAAATCTGCATCAGTGCACCCGGTGTTTCATATTTCCTTGTTAAAGAAGTGTATTGGTGATCGTACTTCGATTGTTCCATTGAAAAGTGTTGGTGTGAAAGGAAGTCTCTTTTATAAAGAATTTGCGGTTGAGATTTTGGATCGTCAAGTTTGGAAGTTGAGAAATAAAGAAATTGCTTCCTTGAAAGTTCATTCCAAGTATCAGTTAGTTGAGGGTTCTTCTTGGGAGGCCAAAGTCGATATGATGTCTCAGTATCCTCATCTCTTTCCCATTGCTTCAGTTTCAACTTGAGGTATTAGTTCCTCATGTTTACTCTTTCAAATGCATGCGTTTCAACCATTCTCATATTTCCATATGCATACATGTTCATAAAATTAGTTTTAAAGTTCATTTTTAGCTTAGGGTCGATCACTCCTTGGTTTTATGTATTTTGATGTGTTTTGCATTCATGTTAGGTTATTAGATCTCTTTTCCTAATGGTGCTAGTTTGAGTCTCATTCAAGAACAAATATTCCCAAACAAAAAATATTGTAACACCTCAGTAGTTAGAAAGTATGATTGGAAAGAAAAGAGTTCGGAAATTTTCTAGTTCATTGATTCTACAAGCCTACGTACAGACCGTAGAAGTAATCTTCAAATTCTCTTTATGATTCCTTCCCAAAATCTAGTATTTTGATGATGATGCATTGGGTTCATTTAATTATAATTTTATTTACTCCTATTATTCTTATTATGCATGATTTTACATGTTTTTGAGGAATTTAAGATGAATGTATGCATTATTCCTATTTTATGAGTATGAATTATGTTTGATATTATGCCTGCATTATGATTTAAGAAACTATAATTTAAGATGCTTTTATAGAAAGTATCAAACATGTTTTTATAAAAATAATGTTGCTTAAAATTTAAGTATTCTCACTATGAAATATTTTCATGATTTAGCCACTTTCCATTGAAGCATGCTTTTATATGACAAAGCTTATCATAAACTTGATGCTTTAGATAAGTACGTTTTATGAATATGTTATGAAATTATGATATGTTTAAAGGAGCTATTCTTAGGATGTAAGTAATTTAGGATGAACTCGGTATTACCAGATTCTTATCATTTTGAAAGACTATGATATGCTTATATATGATATTACGATGAGAGTTTACTTAGAACTGAGAGGACTTTGGGATGAACGTTCACCCATTAGTAGAGGTGGATTTCTTTAGTAGCAATCTCCTAGCCCCATAACTACGTGCCCCTATAGAATGTCCTAATTGGAAAAATTAGCTTAAACTCGTGGATCCACAAATAGTTTATGTTCATGGTCCATACCTGATAAGTGGGATAACCTCTTTTTGGTATGGGGAAGAAGCTTGACTATATGTTATGGCTCAGATGATTTATTGGGTTATCGGTACCTCTCACAAAGACTTATGATTCTCACATATGTTATGTTTTGATCATGATTTCCTTATGAGTTTTTAATTGACCATGTTTCATGTTTCTAATGATGTTTTGAATGATTATGTCATGTTTATCTTGGTCATTGCAATACCATGTTTTCTGACACATTATGCTATGTTACCCTGTTTATGCATCATGCCTCATACTTATTACATTTCATAGTACTGATAGCATACTTTTTCATGTATTATTTTATAATATAGGTCACAATGTTCAATCTCATGCCCACGGTTAGTATTGAATCTTATCAGTGTTGCACTACTTGGTAAGTACTCACGGTTTAGAGCCATATTTCTTATGAGTTTCTTATGTTCATATCATACTATGCTTTCAATTTAAGATTTTTGGGTGAATATGTCCTAGTAACTTATGTATGTTAGCAGAGGCTTATGTCAGACATTAGATTACACATATGGTCTCTGTTCAGATTTTCCCTGCTATGATGAGATTGCTATTTAGAATTAACTTCCGATTGTCTCCTTGTTTTAGTTATATCTTTATCTTAGTTTCATCCTTATATCAATTGGCTTGTTTAGATTCTTTCAGGATCAGACTCTCCATGTTACGTTTTGGGGGTACTTTGGGCTGTGACACCGAACCTTTCACCATGTTATTGATATGATTGTGACCTTGCCGGTCTAGTTATCTTGTTTTGGCACTTGATTGTGATGGTCTTTTTGGATTGATGTTCCTTTTCCATTATGTTTCAATGGCTAGCTAAGTTAAATAAGGAATAGGGTGCTTGTTGCGCCTCCCTTAGTTTAAGGCGTGACATTCTTCCTCATACTAAAGATCCCTCTCTAACAATATTGAATCACACTTAATAATGTAATATCCATCCCCATGGTACCTCTTCCACATTGATACATGAAACACAGGATGAACACCAGATAAACTAGGCGGTAGCAATATAACAAGGTCTATGGGTGAGACCTTCAAGAGTACCTATTCATCAGCCTGAAATGTCATATCTCTCACCTTATGATCTGCATACTCTCTCTGTCGAATTTGGGATGTTAAAAGTTTGACATGAATACTCCTTACATTAACTTGAGCTTCCCTTACAGAAAAACTCACAAAGGTTTTACATCTATATCATTAAACTACCCTATGGGCGATCTATATCCTGTCACATAAAGTGCTTTAAACGGCACCATGTCAATGCTGGAGTGGTAGCTATTATTATAAGAAAACTAACATAAGGGTAAAAACTTGTCCCAATGTCCTCCAAAGTCAATCACACATGCTCTCAATATTTCCTCTAACACTTTGATGCTCATAGTTTACATATTGACAATTGTGACACTTAGCCACAAACTCATTTATGTCTTTCTTCATTCATGGCCACCAATAAAGTTATTTCAAATCCTGATACATCTTGATCACACCTGGATGAATAAAATACCGTGAACCATGAGACTCCATCAAAAATCTTTGGATCAAATCATCGACTCAGGGAAGACAAATCCTTCAACTAAAACTGAGCAGACTGCCTACATCAAGAGCGGAATCTTGGGCCTTACAAGACACCACCTTGATTCTGAGCTTGCTCAAACTATAATCTTCAAGTTTCTTAGCTTTGATCTCCTCAATAAAAGTGGGTATAACCTCAATACTGCTCTCTAGCCAAGAGTCTCTTAGTGACACCCAAGCAAACTATACTGCTCATGCTATCTGTCTTCTGGCTTAATGCATCTGCCACCACATCGGCCTTACCCCAATGGTACTGAATGGTGACATCATAATCATTCAGTAACTCCATCCATTTCCACTACATTAGATTCAAATCTTTTTGATTGAACATATATTGTCAACAACAATATTCAGTGAACATCTCATACTTGACAACGTAGATATAATGTCGCCAGGTTTTTAGAGCAAACCTATTGATGCCAACTCCAAATCATGTGTAGGGTAGTTCCTCTCATGAATCTTCAACTGCTTTAAGGCATAGACTATGACATCCTTGTCTTGCATTAACACACCATCCAAACCTGAGTGTGTAACACAAAAATAAATAATAAAATCCTTACCTTCAACCAGCAATGTGAGGATAGACAATGTACTTAGAAAAGACTTAAGATTTTAGAATCTCTCTGCACACTTATCAGACCACTCAAAAGGTACCTCCTTATAATTCAGCCTTGTCAAGTATGTAGATATAGTAGAAAAATTCTTTACAAACTACCGATAGTAGTTGGCAAGCCCCATAAAACTCCTAACCTCAGCCACAAAACTAAGTGAAACTAGTTCTTAACTGCCTCAATCATTTGGGAATCTACCATGACCCCATGTTTGAAACCGCTGCCCTAAAAAGGCAACCTAGGTCAACCAGAATTTGCACTTCGAGAATTTACTTTATAATTTTTGTTTTCCCATGTTACCCAGAATAACATTAAGATGACCTACATATTCTTCCCTACTCTACGAGTTGATCATGATAATGTCATTAATAAATATAATCACAAAGAAATCAAAAAGGGTTTGAAATACCCCGTGATCAAACTCATAAAGGTTGTTGGTGCATTACTCAATCCAAATCCTATTACCAAGAAATTATTACGCCCATAACAAGTTAGGGATGTAGTTTTAGTTACATTCTTAGGAATAATCTTTAGTTGTTGATAGACTCACCTTAGATAAATTTTTGAGAAGACTGAAGCACCCTATAACTAGTCAAAAAGATCATATATGCGAGGTAAAGGATACTTATTCCAGATGGTGACCCTATACAATTGTCAGTAATCTATGCACATTCTTATTCTACCATCATTTTTTCTTCACAAATAAAACTAGAGCACCATAAGGAGAAGTACTAGGATGGATGAAGCCTTTATCATGAAGATCCTAGATATGGGTATTAAGTTATCCTAATTCCTCTAGAGCTATGCAGTAGGGAGGAATAGAGAATGGGCGAGTGCCTAGATCAAAATCAATAAAGATGTGTATATACCTATCCAGAAGCATACCAAGCAAAATATTAGGAAATACCTCCTTAAAATATGAAACTATTAGAATAGACTACATGGAGGGGAAGTTTGCATTAATATCTCAATGATGAGCCAAGTAAGACAAACAATCCAACCCTACTAGCTTTCTATCCTGGATGAAGGATATGAACTTACTCGGCTTAGGCTTGTACACCCCTTCCCACTCTAAATAGGGTAGAAACATGAATGGGGGCATGAAGAATATCATAGATTAAGTCAAATACCAAAGCAAATTGAACAGACAAATAAGAAATGTATAGCCTGAATCAAACAAGGCCATAGACATCCAATCATAAACAAGAATAGTACATGTGATCACTGCTTAGACGCCCCAGCCTCTGTCTTACCCAAAAAGGCAAAACACTGTGCTCTGTCATCATGATAAGGTCCCTATTTATTCATGGTTTCACTAGTCCTCTACCTACATAATCATTTCCCAGCCTCCACGGACTTTATGATTTACTCTCCACCTATTTTAAGGATGTCCTCTACCATTATTATCTCCTTCCATCGGTAACACTGCCCTGGTCTATTGTTGTGTTGTATCAATCATATGAGGGTGAGGGAAATTCCTCCTCAAATGACCTATTCCTCTACAATTAAAGCTATTGCGGTCAAGGACTGTCTTTTGGCTGATGATTAGAGGCTCCCTAGCCATCCTGAGTCTAACTTTTCTATGGAACCCTTGAATAACCACCCATAAAAGCAGACATGGTTGATTGAATTTTCCAGGCTGAATGACCACCCATAGAAGTGGGCATGGCTGATTGAATTGGTCGGGATGCAAATGACTATTGACATTAACACCTAGAGTAACAACTATTGTATTTATCTGCATTCTTGAGCTTCTTATTCAAAGCCTTGACCTACCCATCTCATCAAACTCCTCCAACTTTCTTAACAAAGTCAGTCACATTCAAATTCCTACCTGTAGAGTTTAAGTGCACAAACAAAAGTTGCAATTCAAAATTCAAACCATTAATGAATAAACGGATCCTCTTTTCCACGGTTCTCATCAACTATATAGAATAATGGGATACAACATGGAACTTAGCCTCATATGCATCTATAGTCATGATACCTTGTTCAAGAGCCATGAACTCATCCTTTTTCCGATCTATCAAACTCTAGGGCACATATTTTTTTTAAAATAAGGCATGTAACTAGGTCCAAGTGAGTGGAGACAAGATTGATGATCGACATTTCACAAAGTCTCTCCACCACTATTTTGCCTCACCTTGAAGTTGGAAGTTTACAAACTAAACCCCAAGTTGGTGCACAATACCCAACTAGTAAAGCCTCTCATAGCAATCCAAGAAGAATTTATAAGCATCCTCATTCTCAGAACCATGAAACACTGGAGGGTTTAGCTTGAAGAACTTGACTAATATCTCATGCTCTGTGATGATCATCACATAGCCCAAAAGCAGAGAGAAGAAGGCATCAGTACCCAATGCTCCATCTATCTTAGGGAGCATAATAACTGTAGGATAAGTAGTTGGGAATTAAACAGCTTACAGAGTGAGAGTAACTCTTGAACCTTCCAACCCACTCAAAAAAGATAATACCTGCTGAACCACCCCTAAGTCTAAAAAAGGAAGACCTATAATCCTATCCTGTCTCACCTCTAGTTCTACATCTTTCTCAACTTCAACCTCTACATTCTCTGCCACATCATCCTATGGTAGAGGTGGGGTTTTTCTATTGGTACCCTTTCAATAAGAGTTTTGCCCCTAGTAGGTGTCTCTTTTCATTGGCCCTTGGCCCTGCCACTACTGTATCCTCACATTTTGGCTCTACTTCTAACTTATCTAGAGGATCTAATGTCCTTACATCATTACAATGAATATTAACCATTTGCGTGAAGAGAAAAAGAGATCAGATGCCAAGTTGGATCACTAGATACCAATTGAATAAAGTTAAAGCATGAAAGGAGAAAGAAGATTGAGAGATTTCATTAAGTCATGTAGCCTTTAGAAGAAAAGTACAGATGTCTCTATACCGTTCGACAAAACTCTACTAGACTCATTTTGGTATAACAAGATCAATGACCTAGGGTTCTGATACCAACTTTATCAGGATCCTAACCCTTCGTGACTGAAACATACACTAACCCTCCTATTGGAGAACCAATACTAACACA
Organism: Solanum dulcamara; assembly: GCF_947179165.1. NCBI lineage: Eukaryota > Viridiplantae > Streptophyta > Magnoliopsida > Solanales > Solanaceae > Solanum > Solanum dulcamara. The sequence continues at coordinate 12,587,591 of NC_077247.1, read as the reverse complement.
ATTAGAACAAGATTTTAACACAAAACAAGCACTTAAATAAGTGTAAATAGTTTTAAAATAGTTTAAATGTTGAGTTCTTATAAACTTAGGTAAATTTGTCAAACATAAGGAATTTAACTCCCTATAAATTGAAAGTCATCATACTAAAACTCTATCTAAAAATATAGAATAGGGGGATGCAAACAAAAATTGTTTACATAAATTTAAGTATCTAAAAATGTATGAATCTGAAAAGAAAGGACTAACAACTAAGAAGAATCCATGGCAGACTGAAAGAACTAGCTCACCACTAAATTCGAACGATCATGTGTCCCTCAACTGAGGTCTTTTAATAGCCACCTGAATATGCTCTATACTCAATAAACAAAGAGCAAGTGCAGTATTAGTATACAACCACAGTGTACTAGTAGGATCACACAACTAATTCCAATAAATGGTGTATGAACAAGAAATCAAAACATAGTAAAGTAGATAATACACAAACACATCTCAAAATAAGCAACACCAGACTCCCAATCCTTTCATTCAAATCATTATGCACATTGAGGGCAAGCAATTACAATACATCAGCTAATTAATGGTCCTCTCACGGAACCCATATCCAAACTATTAGTGTACCGGCATGGTACCCGTTCCAATAATCAGTGTACTAGTGTGGTACCATTCCAAATGTACCAGAATGGTACCCGATCCAATTGTACAGGCAATGAACCCCAATTTTAATGTATCCGCGTGGTACCTGATCAAACATAAAATCACATATCACAATTGCAACCACAATAAATAGAACACATACTTGTACAGCCAAGTAATACATTCATTATATGCAATTTGATCACAAATATCATTTTAATTCATTCTATTTCCTTTTTCTCTAATCATATATCATTCATGCAATACTAGCAAAGTAGTAGCAGGCACATGTATCTTGATCAAGCCTTAATACTCTAAAGAATCCAAGATTTCCCTTTTTTATGTATCTTGGCTTGTTCTTTCTCTAAATCAAATAAGGAATACAAGTCTTTAATGAACAATGGCCTAAATACTTGGATTATATCAAAATTCAACCCTTTGGTCAATTACATGATCATCTTACCTAACTAGGGCTTTTTTCCACTATTATTTTATGTCAAAACCTTCCCCTAAGAGAATTCCCATAAATATTAAGGTCTAAGAATCAAATTATAAGTTAGTGGAATGATTAACTTACCTTTACCAATGATTTAGGTGGAAAATGAAAATGATATAGCTCGAAGTCACTTCTATCACTCCAAGAACAAAGTTGTAGAAATAAAAATGGTTTTGGGACTTTTTTTTACTTAAACCCCATGACTGTCCTTCTATAGAAACCCTCGGCCCGCCATAGCAGCCCCGCCATAATAGAATCTATCCGATTATAATGGCTGCATGGAGTTAAAAACTCAAAATTCCTTCCCTATTCCCCCATTTAGAAACACAACTTCAAACCATGATATTCTAAAATATCTCCTTCACGCCGAATTCAATTGCAAGAGTTCTACTCACCCGAATTCACGTATGAAAAACCCTACAGATTCATTGGCGTCTTAGCTATCATAAAATCAAATCCAAACTTACACATATGTAATGATCATCTAGGTCTTTCCTATGATAATGCATCTTTTTTATCATTTAGAGCATTCCTATAGCAACCCCAAGTCATTTATGACTTGCAGGCACTGACCATTTGGTCGCCTGATTGTTTATTTGGTTTTCATATAATTTTTATGTTTTGGAGATTTTAAAACTAGAATAATTGACTTTGGTCAAAACTTCAGGTAAACGGCCTCAGAATTGAATTCTAACAATTTTGTTAGCTCTAAACTATCAAGTTTGGTCTAGAATAACCCTTCATGCACTTTCTTGAGTCTTCCAAGATAATTATGAGCCCCCTTATAGATTTTGGGGAAATGGTACTTGAATGTAGGACCCAATTTTTATCAAAACTACCTCAATTGGAAATATCGACATCGTCATTGAGTCTGGAACATTGAATTTTATGGGGTATCATAGTTTGTTTGCATGGACAGAGTTCGAAATAAATTCCTAGCACCCTATCGAAGAATATGGCAATATCCAAAAAAAAGTTGATGCAACTCCACTAGTGTAGGCCATATTTTCTCTTTGCATTCATGGACCCCTTGGTCGCATTCTTGATTAACATATGTTCGCAAGGCCACGGTTGTGTTCGTGAAAGCGAGAAAGATTGCCTTCAATGATAGTAGTCCCTTCCTCGCATTTACGAAGGCAGAAATAGTGGAACTCTGCATGTGTGTATCCTCTTGGCCACGTTTTTAGTGAAGGCATTTGTGAGATCTTTTATTTAAAAGACTAGACATGATCAGCTCTTCTCCAAAATATTCAAAGTCTTATATCTTTTTTGTTTCAGCTTCGAATTTGGTGATTCAAAGTTTGGTTGCTCACAATTTGTGTGGCTACGCATGGGGAGTTCGGAGACTATTGGGGGAGCTTTGTTTAAGGTAATTTTGTCTTTTAAGAGGCTACCAACCCTCTCTTTTCCTGTTCTTAAGTGTGAATTATTGCATGATGCTTGTTTGGATTATTTCGAGCCCAAAAATGTGTTCCATTTTGGGACACATGTTTGCGGAGATAATTAGGACCTTTTTATGGAGTCAATTCTGAAATTTAAGTGTGGGTCCTACATTACTATTTTAGACTTCAAAATTGTTAAATCTCTATTGTAAATGAATTTAGTGTCAAAATAACCATATTAACCTTGTGATCCTATTTTAATAGTGTGGTAGCATTTAGAGGCCGTACAGAAGGGAAATAATTCATAGATATAATTTAGAGAACACGCGGTCATCCTAAAGATAGGCTAAGACTTCCCATCATTTAGATTGATCTTGAATATGTAAATATATGTCAATTTGTTAATATGGGATGGTTATCTAGTTGATCATTCTTAGATTCTTAGCACCCATGTCTTAAGCCTATTTTGAGATACTCGGTACCATTGGTATGTTTTTTTTATTTTTATCATCCTAACCTTATGGCACGTTTTGATATGTGTTTATTGGTTCATATTGAGCATGTCTGGCCTTACTATAGGTTTAGACTAGTGTTGTCATAGACCTGCAAAGTTTGGAGCCATTAGGCATTAGAATACTCTGATGTCTCTTTCGGATGACTGAGATCCCTATACACTGATATAAAAGACTGGTATAATAGTTTGAGCCTTATCTATGAGGTAACCCAACACCTGAGACCTTTTATCCACAATTGCCTTTTTGTTGGCTCCAATGTAGTTTGTTCTTATTTTAGAGACCGCTCACTATTTCAGGATGGATTTGGTTTGGACTTGGAGTAATTTATTGATGGCACTTAGGTTGGGTTTCTCTCCTTCATACTTGTTTGGTTGCTGATCCTGAATCTTGTCTCTATTTTGATTAAAGTCCCTGATTCACTCCATCGGGTTATGGTTAATGTCGCGACCCAAGCTAGACCCTAGGTGCAACATAACGATTAGAATTCTTAGGGAACCCAACCAAGACTCTTAGCATACCATATATGAGCATAAATAAGGTAAGTAATACAATAAAGCTAAGACATAGATGTGGAAATAAAGTCTCAACATGGAAAATCTCAATACAAGAGAAAAAGTCTCAAACTTGAAATGAAAAGACTACACTCAATGACATCCAACATGGCTTTACTAAACTAGGTAGGGGGAATCATACAAGATCCTAGCTCACCCATGACAACATATTATAGTCATAATAATGTCAAATGATGAAATTCTAGTCCTCGAAGTATAAGGACTCACCAACTATAGGAGAGAAAGGCTCAACTCTAGCCATGAGTGGGAGGTGCGCGATAATCATCTGTCCCTACATTATGATATAATATAGGCAAATAGTATGTGTTAGTACATGGAATGCATGAAGTATGTGAGAAGTATGCATGATCAATTAAAAGAGGACATAGTCAGTATGAACATGAGATGCATGACCAATACTTAAAACATGAGTAAAACCTTGGAAACCTTAAAACCATCATAATCATGTGGTGAATACATCAAAACATCATCATGAGAAATTTATACCTTTTTCATATACCTTGGTGTGGGATAAGACCTTTAACCGACATATAAGACCATGTGAGCTATGACATGGAATCCGATGTAACTCCCATATCAAGAAGAGAAAGGCTACTTTGCCAAGGTAGACTCCGTGAGATTATCATAATCATGAGCTATATGTGGATCTACTAGCTAGGCCATATTGGCATCATAAACCTATGAGGGAAACGTAGTTAGGGACTAAAGATTCCTACGAGGATTAACTTGGGTAACCACTATGGCTACATCACCAAACCCCACCTTAAAGTCCTATTGGTGCATTGTCATTATCCCAACGAAATTTCATGAAAATGTAGTCATTAACATCATTAGGAAATACAATAAGAGATATCAATACTCATCATAAGAAAATCATAAGAATAGCTCATTAACATAGTTGATTCATAAGAATCCATGAGTTGGTGCGAATGTCCTTTTACCTCCTTTACATGATTGTGTGAAAACTACCTTTCACACCATAATCTCTTGTTAAAACATCATTTAAGCATCAATCATAATCTTTCATGGGTCATTCATAAACCTTGGTAGTCATTCATAAAGCTTTCATTGCAATTACTTAAAATTCATGATTATAGTTTATTGAAAACATACTTGAAATAGCATATAACATGGGTTATTGAAATTCAATTTGAACTCATGCAATATAATGTGAATTATGCATAATATAATAAATAATTATAAAATACATCATAATCAAGAAGACCTAATGGAAATTCATAATATTAGGGCTTTTAGAAGAAGAATTCATAAGGGAATTTGAGAAGAACCTTGGGACTCCATGGGTGAAAAGACCCATTAATGAATTTCCACATACCTTAGATCTTAGAGGCCCTAATTTATCTTGATTTGGAAACTTGACTTGAGTTTTTCTTTGAAATACTTGAGGTAGAAGAAGACTTAGAGAAAAAGCATTAGGGAGAAGATTTTGGGATTTGAGTGTTAGGGTGAGAATGAGAGAGTTAAGAGGGGGATTAGGGTAGCTAATATGCTAGAATAAACTCCCCAAAACCATCCACATTCATTAATGAATTAAGAGAAAAAATACAAAAAGCACCCATTGACTTAACTAAAATGGCACCTGCACGAAAGGCCCACCACGGCTCGTGAAGCCCACCACGGCCTGTGGTGCTCGTCGTGGTCAGGGGACTATGTTTTGTATTGGAGGGGTGACTTACACAGATATTACCATAGGTCATGATCCCCCACATGGTCCTCACCTATATTCTAACTTGTACTAGGCTGGACCATAAAGGTTCTTCATGGTCTGTGGTCCTTTTCACGGCCCGTGAAAGTCACTTTGAAGATCACTTGGTGCCCAAAAAACTTAACCTTTTAGGGAACTCCTCTTTAAACCTTATTCTTTAACCTTCCAACTTCTGGGGTCTTACAATATCTCCCCCTTGGGAATATTCGTCCTCAAATGGGACTCAAGCTAGCATGAATGGAATAGGAAAGAGACATAGCAACCCAACATGAATGCAACACATACATAACATGCATAAAACATGGGATATTCAATCTTAGGTTAAAACGTGACTTTAAAACTCATTTCATGAACATTAATGCATATGAAAACATGACAATGACTTAAATATATGGATTAGGCAGAGTGGAACATAAAGGAACTCAATACCTCCACTAGGAATGGAAGGAAAAAGATGAGGATATGGTGACATCATATCAACTTTGGCTTCCCATGTAGAACCTTCAACCTATTATTTCCTCCATAAAACTTTAATTTAAGCTATTTCCTTGTTTCTTAACTTTCTAACTTGCCAGTCTAGGATTCCAACTAGAACCTCCCTATATAATAGACTCTCCTTCATACCAATTCTGTTCGAAGGTATAATAGAGCTAGGATAACCAATAAACTTCCTTAACAAAGACACATGGAACACCGAATGCACCAACGCCAAATCAGAAGGCAAATCCAGCTTGTATGCAACTTTGCCAATCTACCTCAAAATATGATATGGACCTATATAGCGAGGACTAATCTCCCCTTTCTTGCCAAAATGTATTACACCCTTCATGGGTGATATTTTCAAATAGACACAATTATTTACCTCAAATTCAAGTTCCATTCTCCTCATATTGAATAGGAATTGTTTTTGACTTTGTGCAGTCTTCAATATTTCTCTAACCAATCTAACCTTCTTCATAGCCTTATGTACCAATCAGGTCCTATCAAGGCAACTTCACTAATTTGAACCTACCAATAGGATACCTACACCTCCTACCATATAAAGCCTCATGTGGAGCCACCTGAATGCTGGAATGGTAACTATTACTATAGGCGAACTCTGTCAATGGAAATTTATCATCCCAGTTAACTTTAAAATCAATGACATGGCTCTCAATATGTCCTTTAATGTCTAAATGGTATGCTCAGTCTGACCATCCATTTGAGGGTGAACAGTCATACTAACTTGCACTTGATTACCAAGACCCCTTTAGAACGATCTCTAAAATTGAGATATAAACTGAGTTCCTCGATCCGAAATGATAGACAATGGGACACCGTAGAGCTAAACAAACTCTCATATATACAATCTAGCATAATCCTCTACTGAATAAGAGGTCTTAACAGGAAGAAAATAAGCTAACTTGGCCATTTGATCAACAACAACCCAAATAGAATCATGTTGCCTATGGGTATGTGGAAAACTTGTAATGAAGTACATATTCAAGGATTCCCACTTCCAAGTTGTAATTATAATATCTTGGACTCAACCTCCTAGTATTGGATGCTCAACCTTGACTTGTTGACAATTAGGATATTTTTCCACAAGCTCCGCAATATCCCTCTTCATGATATTCCACCAATACACTTCCCTCAAATTATGATATATCTTTGTGAAACCCAAATAAATAAAATATTTTGAATGATGAACTTTGGAAAATATCATTTCCCTTAAGCCATCAACATCAGGAACACACAATTGGCCTTGATATCTCAAAGCACGATCTTCCCTTTGGGAGAAGGCCTCAATGGCTTTTTCGACTATATTTTTCTTCAACTCAATAGTAGGATCATTATATTGATTATCCTTAACATCCACCACAAGAGACGATTTAAAATTATTTTGAAAAGTAACTTATAAGACCCCAAAAGTTGAAAAATCAAAACAAGGGAGATTTGGGAAAAATTTGGACTGTGCCAAATCCTACGAGTCCACCTAAAACTCATAGAGGATTCTATGGATCGTAGGACAGAATCTTAGGGTTGGCACTAAGGACTAAAAATTTGGTTGCATGTAAAAAAGGTCTACGAGTTGAGTTATGACCCGTAAGAAAGTTGACGACTCATACAAATGAGTAGTAGGGTCAATGTATGATTTATGAAAATATCAAGGCTCGATAGTTTTGAAATGACTCAACAGGATGAGTCATAGGATTATTTATGATTCGTAAAGAGGAATCATAGGATGAGTCATGAGTTCTGATTTTTAACTAAGTGGTGGGGAAAGTTGACGGGGTATTTATAGGACTGGTAGGACAGTCAACGACTCATATGGAAGAGTCGTAAAAGACAAAGGTGTTTTCCCGTAGCTACTATTTTATGCATTTGGGTTTGACGATTTGGGTCTATGACCCGTAGAGGGCCATCCGTAAGGTCGTACCGGGTGATTCTTAATTGTGCTTAGATGTTAAGTTCAATTCTTTGGTGTGAGAATAGATTTGGAGATGTTTTAAGGTCACAAGAATCCTCTAGCACAAAGTCGAGTAGAAAGTTTCCTTACCGATTGAGTTTCGGCAAAAGATTTTACTTGTGTCAATTTCAAACAATCATACCTCATAGAAATAAAGAATTAGGTGGCCCATGACATATCTAATTAAAGGTCTTTAAGTCCTCTTTTCAACTCCACTAAGTTTTCCTCATTTTGAATTCAGAGTAAACAGTTGTCCATTTTACTAAAGGCTATCTGATCATAAAAAGTTACGACTCAACTCTACGAATAGTAGAATTTTCTATGAGTCGTAGAAGTCAACTTCTCAAAAAAAAATCCTGCACGTCTTCTAGGGCGATTTTGGTCCTTTCCCGGGCCTTTTAACCCTATTCTAAGTCATTTTTAGGTGTTTTGAAGGAATATATCATTCCACTAACTAGGTTTCCCCTCATAATCATCAATCTAAACATTCAAGTATCTAAAATATCCTCTCAAGACTCTGTTCTTTTCCTACAAGACTCCATTGAAGGATCAACCAGGGTTTCCAATTCTTCCACAAATTTTCAAGCTTTAGTCAAGGAATCCACCCAAGGTATGTGGGTATTCGTCTATGGGTTCCTTCCGTCTATTGAGTCCAAATAAATCTCTACTTTTCTACCCAATTCAAGTATGTATATTTATGGGTCTTCTCAATTTCCATTCAATTGCATGAATTAGGATTTATTCTATGATTACAAATCAATTTCAACATTAGTTGATGATAATTGCATGATTGGTGATTTTCTTATGAATTCTCTATAATGCTACCTAGGGTTCTTTATCTCATTATGGGTATTGTTCAAAAAAATTTCAATTGCATGAATTAAGATTTAATTATTGTTTATTTACTCAATTAAGTATGAATTACTATTAAATTGCATGATTTTTAATGATTTACAAGTAACTCTATAAAGCTATTTAGGGTTCATAAATTCCTAAATGGGTCCTCTCGATTATGATCCAATTGATATTGTTCTATATGATTAAGCATGACTTTTATTTAATTACATGATTTTAAGATTATTCCATATGGTCTTATGAATTATACTATGATTTCCAATGATAAGCTATACAATATGAGTATGATTTGATAAGGCTTTCAAGCAAATTACATGAAAAGTATGAATTGATTTTTATGATGAAATTCGAGTTAAGTATGAATGATAGTGGAGGATCTCTCACCTAGTTAATGATTAAGGAGCTATGCTATGAGTATGATTTTTATAAAGAGTAGAAGGGCAGTAGATATGACCTCTCCCACATGATGTTGACTTATTATTTTATAGCTAAAACTATTCCATTAAGAGCTTAATTAGTACTGAGCAGACCTTGGGATAGAGGCTCTCTCGCGTAGTTGAAACATGAGACCCGTAGTAAGATCTCATTGTCCCATAACTATGTGCCACCATAGAATAAAGGATCCCCTATAGTAGAGGCTCGATTCCTTTAAGGGTCACCTATAGTTGACGCTCGATCCTTCATGTATCTTAGCGGATCCACTTAAGCATATAGGAGTCTACCTTGGAAAATAGTCTCCCCATTTCCTCCGATGTGGGTAAACATTAAGACTCCATGTTATAGGTCACATGGTTTATGTCGGTTAACGGTTGTTCTCACAAAGGTAAAAAATCTCTCTCACAATGTTTAAGGTATTTATTACTACAAGTACTAACATTTTTCACAACTTAAAGTATGTGCTGTCACAAGGTTAAAGGTTTCTCTCAAAGGATTTATGATATACTTCGTTACGATTTATGGTAATTTCAAAGTATAAACTCATGATTACTATTATAGTGTTAAAGTTATTTTATGATTCATGATGGTTCGTAAATTACATTGACCAAGTCTCATGGTTTCAAATAGTATTTTAAATGATTTCATGGTTTTAAAATGGTCCATTGTATCACTTTATTGTATCATATCATATTGCATTGCATGCTCACATACTTAGTACATTCAAAGTACTAACGCCTACTTCTTTGTCTGCCTATTGGTCTTATAATGTAGGGCTTAGCGATCATCTTACATACTATTGTGGCTAGATAGAAGACTTGTTCACTTGATTTGGTAAGTCCTCATGCTTCGGGGACTGCCTTATCGAGCTTATATTCTTTTACTACCTCTAGACTATGTTGCTAGTTTAAGAATGTTTCTTTTTCTTATTTAGGTGAGCTACTGGCTTGTTCTATGCCCCCACCTATGTTAGTATAGTTGAGGCATGTCTAGACAAAGAAAATGTGTAAGTCTATTTAATCAGGCCTAAGCTTCACCTTTATCTTTAGATTTTATTTTGAAACTTACCCATCACTTTACTTTATATTGTTGGTTTACTTACCTTATTTATGCTTATGATATGCTAAGAGTCTTGGTAGGGATTTCCTCGAGAATTCTAATCATTGTGTCACGGCTAGGCCCTAGTCCGAGTCGTGACATAACACCACCATCCTTGAAATCAACCAAGCGAACACCTAAATAGGCTAATCCATGAATATCATAGACCAACTCCTTCTATGAATCCTCAAATGAGCAACACTATTCATGGACAATCTACTAAGAGCATCGACAACCACATTCACCTTTACTGATGGTATAATTTTCTCACGTCATAATCCTTCAACAAATCAAGTTATCTCCTTTGTTGAAGATTCAAATCCTTTTGAGTGAACACATATTGCAATCTCTTGTGATCGGTGAATACATCAACATAGACCCATACAGGTAGTGTCTCCAAAGCTTCAAAGCAAAAACCACTGCCGCTAACTCTAAATCATGAATCAGATAGTTCTTTTCATGCGCCTTGAGTTGCCTAGAAGCATAAGTTATCACCTTGCCATTTTGCATCAAAACACAACAAAGACCGACTCTTGAGGCATCACAACATACAAAAATCCCATCGGAACCTTCCGGCAAAGTCAACACCAGAATGAAAGTAAGTCTATCCTTCAACTCTTGGAAACTCTTCTCACGAGCCTAGGACCATTGGAATTTTACCTTCATTTGAGTCAAAGTAGTCAAGGGCGATGCAATGGAAGAGAAACCCTCCACAAAGCATCTATAATAACCGGCTAAGCCCAAGAAACTCCAAATATCGAAAGGAAACAATGGTCTAGGCTAATTCTTAACCGCCTCAATCTTCTTAGGATCAAACATAATACCTTCACAGGAGTATGGACAAGGAAACCAACTGACCTCAATCAAAATTCACACTTTCTAAACTTATCAAACAATTAGCAGTGCTTAAGAATTTGCAAGACAATGCTCAAATAATTGGTATGCTCTTCCTCACTCCGAGAATAGATCAAAATATCATCAATGAACTCAATTACAAACATATAAAAATATTGCTTGAACACCTTGTTTATCAAATCCATAAAAGTTGCAGAAGAATTTATTAGTCCAAAAGACATAACCAAGAATTCGAAATGACCATACCGAGTTCTAAAAGCCATCTTTGGAATTTTAGATTCTCTTACTCAGATTTGATGATAACCCAATCAAAGATCAATCTTTGTAAAGTAACTTGCTCCTTAAAGTTGATCGAACAAGTCATCAATCCTTGGAATAGGATACTTATTCTTAATTGTGACCTTGTTCAATTGTCAATAGTTAATACGCATACAGAGAAAAACATTTTTCTTTCTAACAAAGAGAACCAGAGCACCCCATGGAGAGATACTCGGTCAAATGAAACCCTCGTCTAATAAATCTTTCAACTGATCTTTTAACTATTTCAATTCTATCGGGACCATATGGTAAGAAGGAATAGAGATAGGTTGGGTATCATAGAGAAGATCAATATTGAATTCTATTTCTCTTTGGACAGGGATACCTTGGAGGTTACCAGGATAGACTTCCAAAAGTTCATTAACAACAAAAACAGACTCAAGAGTAAGAGCTTTAGAATTTGTATATCTGACCCAAACTAGATGATAAAGGCAACCTTTGGAAATCATTTTTTGATCTTTAAGGCACGAAATGAATTGACCTTTAAGTACAGAATTACTACCTTTCCGTTGTAGGACTAACTTATTAGGAAACTGAAACTTGACAACACATGTTCTACACCATATAGAAGCATAACATCCATGAAGCCAATCCATACCGAAAATCACATCAAAATCAGTCATGTCAAGCTCTAAAAGATCAACTTAGGTGACTTTATAAAAAACTGAAATTGGGCAATTTCGATAGACCTTTTTAGCCACAACTGATCACCAACAAGATATAGATCAAAAAGGATCTAACAAGATCTTGGGACTAACAATGAATTTATAGCAAGATAAGGAGTAATAAATGATAGAGTAGCACCCAAATCTTACAATGCATAAACATTAAAGTCAAAGACTTTCAATGTAATAGTCAACACATTGTGGAATCCTCTGACTCCTGACAAGTCTAAAGGCATAAAATCTATTTTGGCACTAACTGCAACCTAAAGTAGTACCACGCTGACCCGAATGACCTATAACATGAGTCTGAGTCTGAGTTCTAGCACCACTCCTACACTCATTCGCCTGATGACCTGACTTTCCATACCTATAACATACATCCAATCTCTCCAAGCATTCACCCTTGTGATTTTGTACATGCTTTTTACATAAAGGGATGACTTGACCAATTGGAGCTCCTCCTTGAACCTTAGGGTTAGACTCTCTATCTTCATCAAATTTTAGAGCCAGAGTGTTTGAAGAATCTTGGTCAGAATACTTTTGATGAAATTGAGGACACCACCATTCTCGAACTTAGCATGTAAGAAACTTTCATCATCGGTGTGAGCCCTCTTTAACTCCCTTCTAGACCTCTCTTTTAGCTTATCTTCCTCCATTTGTTTGGCATGTGTCATAAGCCTCAAAATGTATATCTCTTTGATAATCATGGCAATTTTACATTCTTTGACCACCAAATCAGATACACCCAAAACAAACTTGTTCATCCGAGCCCTTGGATACGCAACATAAAATGAGCATATTTTGACAATTTAGTGAACTTGAGGGCATACTCCCTCGAACTCATATTACTTTGGCGCAAATTGATGAATCTTGTACCTTAGCCTCCCTCAAATTCAAAGGAAAAAACCGGTCAAGAAACCCACCTTGAATTCCTCCCAATCAAAGAGACTATCATCACTACCTTTTTCATATTTCCAATTCTTAAACCAAACTTGAGCAACCCCTTAAGTTGATACACCACCAAGTCCTGTTTTTCCATCGGGCTAATATCCATGATGTCAACAATCTTACCAATACCCTTTATGAAATATTATGGGACCTCATCCACCTTAGAGCCATGATACTCAGGAGGGTTCATACGGGTGAAATCATGAACTTGGATAGTTGTCGTACCCACATTTAGGTTCACAAGAGCTACCATCTCCCTATTACTTGAGCAGCTACGGCCTGGGAAAGTAATTAAAATATGGCCCAAAACTCCGCATGAGAGACTTCTTCATTCAAAGGGCATTTGGAGCAAATATTTCTCTTCTTCAACATTTCTTTGTATGGGGTTCCTTCTTAGAGGCATATTTCTGTAATCTTAAAGAGAAAATGTTAGAGAAGGGATCCTTAGAGTTCAACTCTATCACACAATGAGATCATCAAAGAAGTGATGTTTTTCCTAAGAAGCCTCATAGCCTCATATTCATAGATGTGGCATTCTTCACATCGATTAATAAGACTCTACTCAGCGTGGCATATTAGACTCCCTAGGGAATTTTAAACCTTATATTGTGATACCAAATTTATCATGACCTAAGATAGACCCTAGGTGCAACACGACTATTAGAATCCCGAGTGACCCAATCAAGCATCTTAGAATACCATATGTGACCATAAATAATGTAACTAAAGCAATAAAGCGAAGATGTATATGCAAAAATAAAGTCTCAACATGGAATATCTCAATAAAAGAAAACAAGACTCAAACTCAAAATAAACAGACAACATAGATTCCATGACATCCGACATACCTCTACTAAACTAGGTGTAGCATAACACAAGCTCCTAGCTCACCCATGAAAATATATGATATCCATAAGAAAGATGAAATTATTGTCCTCAAAGAATGAGGACTCACCAACTATATGAAAGTAAGGCTCAACTCAAGCCACAAGTGGGAGGTGCATGATAATCGTTTGATCCTACATTATAATACAATATAGGTAAAAAGTATTCTTTAGTATAAGGAATACACTAAGTATGTAAGAAGTATATATGATCAATGTACATGAAACGTACTAAGTATGTGAGAAGTATGTATGATCCATGAAAATAGGACATAATGAATATGAACATACGATGCATGACTATATCTTTAAACATGAGGAAAACCTGGAACACCTTAAAAATATCATAGTCATGTGGTCAATACATCAAAACATCATCATGATAACTTTATACCTTTTTCATATACCTTGGTGTGGGATATAACCTTTAACCGACATATAAAACTATGTGAGCTATAATATAGAATTTGATGTAACTCCCACATTGAGCAGAGAGAGGCTATTTTGCCAAGGTAGACTCTGTGAGAATATCATAATCATGAGTTATATTTAGATCTACTGTCTAGGCCATATTGGCATCATAAACCAATGCGGGCAATGTAGTTAGGAACTAAAGGTCGCTATTGGGATTCCCTTGGGTAGCTATTATGGCTACCAGACCAAACCCCTCCTTAAAGTCCTCTCGGTGCTTATTTAGTAGCCTAATAGAATTTCAGGAAAACATAAGCATTAACATCATTAGGGAAGACAACAAAAAATTATTCAATCCTCATCATAAGAAAATCATAAGAATAGCTCATTAATATGGTCAACTCATAAGAATTCATGAGTTTATGAAAATGTCTTTTCACCTCTTTAATATAATTTTGTGAAAACTACCTTTCACACGATAATATCTTGCTTAAAAATTCATTTAAACATCATTCATAATCTTTCATGGGTCATTCATAAAGCTTTTATTGTAATGACTTGAAATTCATGATCGTAGTTCCTTGAAAACATACTTGAAATAGCATATAGCATGGATCATTGAAATTCATCTTGAAATCATGAAATATTATGTGAATTATGTATAATATAATTAATTATCATAAGATGCATCATAATTAAGTAGATCTAATCCAAATTCATAAAACTAGAGCTTTTAGAAGAAGAATTTATAAGAAAATTTGAGAAGAACCTTGGGACTCTATGGGTGAAAGGAACCATAGATGAATTCCTATATACCTTAGATCTTAGAAGCCCTAATTTTCTCTTGACTTGAGTTTCTCTTTGAATTTCTTCAGGAAGAAGAAGACTTAGAAAGATGATTTTGGAATTTAAGTATTAGAGTGAGGATGAGAGAGTTAGGAGGGCTTAGGGTAGTTAATAGTCTATAATAAATACCCCAAAACCATCCACATTCATTAATGACTTAAGAGGTAAAATACAAAAACACCTCTTGACTTAACTAAAATAGCACCTGCACGAAAGGCCCACCATAGCCTGAGAAGCCCACCTCAGCCCGTGGTGATGGTCATGGAGAGAGGAATCTATTTTGGGTTGGAGGGGTGACCTCCATGGAAGACACCATAGCTCGTGGTCCCCTACATGGTCCTCACTCACATTCCAACTTGCACCAGGATGGACCACGATGGCTCTTCATAATTTGTGGTCCTCTTCATCGCCCATGAAGGTCTCCGTGAAGACACCTAGTGCCTAAAAAGTTGCAACTTTCAGTGAACTCCTCTTTAAATCTCTCTTTTTGACCTTCTAATTTCTGGGGTCTTATAGTTAAAGTCCCTTCCTTGGCCGTCAACCTTGGTTAGAGTCCTTGGCGTATTCTTCACCTTGGTTAGAGCCCTTGGCGTATCTTTTTCCTTTGTTAGAGTCTTTGGCATAGCTTTTGCCTTGGCTAGAGTCCTTGGCATACCTTCAGCCTTAGTTAGAGTCTGTTGCTCATTCTTCGCCTTGGTTAAATTCCTTGCCCCCATTTCACCATGGTTGAAGTACCGAGCATCCAGTCGAGTTAGTTTAAGTTTCTAAATGATCGTGGTAACTTTGGAAGTATCTTCAAATTCTCCTTGTAGTCCTTAACTTTTTTGGTACCTATCGGGCTTATGGGGTCCATTCAAAATTTTTACTTTAACTTGCACAGGAACGTATCCTCTGGATTATGGAGGCCCATTTGGGTTTAGTTAGTTGTACTTCCTTCCTTTTTTGTTCTCAGTACACTCGTGCACGGTCCTATTAGTTTTTATTCTTTTGACCTATGTTGTGTTTGATTCTAGCATTTCATATTAATTTTACTTTGCTTGCTCAGTTTGCCTATGGTGCCTGTTGATAACCTATTATTTTGGTACTCATACAGCACTCTGCATCTAATTTTGGTGATGCAATTCTGAGACCAGCTACCAGCATTGATATAGAGCAATCAACAATCATATTCTAAGGCGAGGGTGAGAATACGACTTTCTAGATCATACTTTTCCTCTTAGTTGGTATTACTATCACATCATTATTATTATTACTATTTTATTTTTTCACTTGAAAAGATTTTATTACTCTCTTTGCATTTTTCTAGTTTCTATTATTATGGATGATAGACCAAATACTTTAAGTTTTATTACCTGATAAGATGATTGTATTTTATACTTGCATATGATATTATATAAATATGGTTAGTGATATAAAGTTTCAAACTCAAATTAGTTTAAATCTTTTAAAATATCTTGAATTTTTGTATACTGAAAGTAAGAAATCATTTCTTTTATTGGGAAATATTGTTCTCACCTTGATTAACTCTTCCCTCTATTTTTTTCACTCCTATTATCTAAAGATACCATAAAATACTTCTACAAAGGCAGAAAACTTTTTTTCTCTATGCAAATATCACTGTATCCTTGATTGACTCTTTTCCAGATTACTCTCTCAAAAAGAGATTATAGACTACAAAACTATGTTCTCTCCTTGATTAATTCTCTCCTCTCTTTTTTTCACTCCTCTTATCTTAAGATCCCATAAAATACTCCTACAAAGGCAAAAATCTTTTTTTTTTCTCAAGGCAAATATCACTCTATCCTTGATTGAATCTTTTCCAAATTACTCTCTCTAAAATAGATTATAAACTGCAAAATTATGGACTCCCTCACGTCATTTTTTCCCTTTATATGAATACTTGTTTCTGTATTAAGGACGGAAGGCAGCAAAGAGAAGGATGGAGTTTTTTTTAGGTATTTTATTATTCCTTGGATATAAGACAGAGAGGCAGAGAATCCCCTTTGATTATCATTTTCGTGCTTACACCAATGGACTGATCTTCTACACCATGATATTACCTCTACACATGTTCATATTATTTTATTGGGATTCTACTACCAGAAGAGATCATTCATTAGTAGTAATTAAGGATAGTAGTCGTAATATTCTTCCTCTTCACTCACCTTCCACCATAGCCAGCAACCCTCATGTTGTCCAATTTAATTATCATAACTCAGTTTCTCCGCACTAGATGGACACAACTCATGATCACAGCAAGAAAGAGTCGAGTTAAGCTGCAAGAAAGTTCTCCTTCATGTCATGATTCATTTCTTTAAATTTGTTATCGAAAAGAGTAAACTATATAGTTCATCTATTTTTATTTTTATTTCTGGTTACTCAACTAGTCTCCATAGTTAAATGCATGATTGCATAACTAATTTCTTCCTAGTACGACTACTTTTAGTCTATATTTCAACTTAATGGACTGATGTTCATACTATTATTGAATAAATTTTATAAAGGTTCATCCTTTTTCTTAATTTTATTTTTTTACCTTGCTCGATTAATAATATGGCACGAGTCTATTTGAAGTTATTCTGACTTTGCCATTCCTCATTTCTTGTTATGTGACTTTGTATGTAATTTGGAATGTTTTATTTTTGGCTAATTTATGTTACTTTGATTTATTCATGAGCTAATATGAGTTACTCGAATATGGTCTTGGATGAATAATTGCTTTTGAGTCTTGATAGTATTACTTGTTGGGAAATTAAAAATAAAACGGGGATGAACGTGTTGAGATGGAAAACTTCATTATAACTTCTTGGGTTATGATGATAATGGCAAGGTATCGTCGCTCCAAGTAGGGAAAGGTATGTTTTGGGATATGATGATAACGGCAGGCTAGTGACTTCTAGAATGAAACGTAAAGCTTTATCAAAAGTAAAGCAATTTTACTCCCACAATTGTATGCTTGGTATGTTACTTTTTTAAATGTTCAAAAGGTTTGACAACTTATATTATTTATTTATTTTTCTTAAAAGAAACACCCATTAACACGCTTTTTCATTTTCTTTAAAATGGGAAGCTAACCATTTTCATTAGCTTTAATATTTTCTTTGAGAATGGGGAATAAATTAGTTTTTGTTAACTTTGCACTTCTTTTAAAAATAAGAAATAAATTATTTTAAAAAATAACTTCATTTTCATCATGTCTTAAGATTTTCTAAGAGTGTCGATCAAACATAATGACATAAGGAAAAGTAACATTGCATTGGGCCCGTTTCCCCCTTGCCTTCCTCTGATCCCACTCTCTCTCTCTCAATTTTAACTTTCTGTGTTATCGATTTATTTAAATGTCTATGTTGCACGATATACTTTAAGCATTTGATTTGGAAAAGAATAAGTTAGTTCTTCTCTCCTTTATTCTCTTTATCCTTATTTCAAAAAAAAATTGGATTAGCTTTTTCTTTTTGTTCATACTGTTCCAATACTTTCAGCATTTTATTGGAAGCGATCAGGTCAGCCTCTCCTTTTATTGTTGATATTGCAAGTATCTTGTTTCTATATTTGATGGTCGAAGATCTTGCTTTGCTTGATTGAATTCAAGAATTATTGTGGCTTCATTAGCTTTGTATGTGTCATTCTCATAACTCGCATATCTAATCATCTAGTGTTGTAAACCAATTTTAATTAATTACCAATTTTACATGTTTTTATCTTGCTCACTTGCTTAAATTAAAAAATAAGTTTTCATGTCTAACTACCTTATTCAGCTAGGTTGGTATTAATTATATAATAATCAATTTCTTCTTAATTTGTTTGCTCGTCTTAAATAAATTTTTATATTATTTATCTCATAGTCATTTTATTAGCTCATAACTAGAGACCTTATTTTCCATGTTTAACCCCCACATAGTTTATAAGATCCGACTAGGAACTACCTTTGTGGACCTCGAAAGGTGCATAACACATTCCTTTTGAGGTAAGAGGAGCCCTTACCTGATCTATGATTTCGCATACTCTTTTAATTAATCTATTTGGTCGATTAGTTTATAATGATGCTCTAATGCACCTTTAATTCATTAGGTGGCTATTCTTCTCTTTTTAAAAGCCTAAAAACAATTGTCACATTGTTGGATCCCATTTTGAGAAATATGAAGCGCGACATGTACTATAAATTACAATAAATAACAACTTAAAAATTTAACAAACATATAAAAAAAATTAAGTGGCTCTCAAAGTTTTATCAGTTTCACGTAAATTGGAACAAAGGAAATAGCATATATTATTCAAAATTTACATAAAAAGTACAGTAAATCAAAATAATAACACCTTAATATATTTAAAATATATATAAATATTTGATTGACTGTTAATATTTTATATGTGACCCATAAATTGGAACAAAGGAAGTAACATATATTATTTAAAAATGAAATAAAAAAGTATTATTGTCACGACCCAATTTCTTAATTCATGATGACACCTACTACAACCACCAAAAGGTAATCGTATCCCATAGCCCAGAACCAGAAGCAACGGCTATCAAGCGGAAGGTAACCCAAGGGAAGCAAAAGATCAATAGCAATGAGAAGGAAGATTACCATCCCCAATATGTGGCATCAGTTAGATTCAAGCATCCAATCAAAAGAAAAGTACAACGGTGATACAAATACAAATATAGATACAAACAGTCTTCGAAAGCAAAGTAAACACTAGTCCTAGTCCAAAATAGATGGAAATCGACAACTCCAAATGCTAGGAGCTCACCAGATCTCTAAATACAAAGCTGCTCGGCACGAAATACAAATCTTTCAATGCTGATAACTCGTACTATGATCTGCAAAGGAAAGAACTGTAGTATGAGTACCTAATGAATGATACTTAGTAGGCATAGGCCAATTCATCCCCACAAATAAGGTAAGTATGAACAACATATTAATAAGGTAAGAACAACACCATAACTACACGAGAGATATAACATGATAGAACAGGTAATATGAATGAAGAAGCAGGACACACAGGGTAAAGGAACGTACATAAAAGAGCAAGTCCAATAACCTTCGATATTTATTTTCAATGTTATTTGGGTTTTTTTCCTACCCTTTTAATTCTTAAACTACGTCATTAAGCCTACTCCTAAGTCCTATAACTATTTTTAATAACCCAGATCCTCCTCATTCACTCCAAACCCAATTTCCTCTTCTCCAAGTTCTCTCCCAAGGAAAACAAGGGTTCTTCAAGCTTCAAGTCTCCTCTTGCAATATTAAGGCTAGAATTCATTGAGGTATGTGAAAATTTCATCCATGGAGTCCAAAAGAATCTTCAAACTCTCTTTATGATTTCTTGCAAAAAAATATGGATTTTAATGATTATGCATTGGGCTCAATCAATTATGGTTTTGTTTACTCCTATTGATCTTATTATTCATGATTTGATCTTAATTACATATTTTTAAGGATTTTGACATGAACCCATGCATTATACCTATTTTATGAGTATGAACTATTTTTGAGATTATGCATGCGTCATGATTGAAGAAACTACAATTTACGGATGCTTTTAGATAAAGGATCAAACATGTTTTTATGAAAATAACGTTGCTTCGAATTAAAGTATTCTCATTATGAAAGATTTTCATGATTTAGCCACTTCCCATGGAAGTGTGCTTTAATATGAAAAAGCTTATGATCATCTTGGTGCTTTAGATAAGTATCTCTTATGAATATGTTATGAAATCATGATATGTTTAAAGGAGCTATTGTGATGATGTAAGTATTTTAGGATGCACTTTCTATTACTAGATTCTTACCATTTTCAAATACTATGATATCCTTATGTATGATATTACGATGAGACATTACTTAGTAGAGGCAGAGTTCTTTAGTAGCAATCGCCTATCCCCATAACTATATGCTACCGTAGGATGTCCTAATTAGACATATCAGCTTAAGCTAGTAGATTCACAAATAGCTCATGTTCATATTCCTTACCAGGCAAGTAACCTCTTTTCAATGTGGAAAGATGTTAGACTACATGTTATATCTCACATATTTATGTAGGTTAGTGATATCTCTCACAAAGACCTATGATTCTCACTTATGTAATGTTTTAGTCATGATTTTCTCACGCATTGTTTCATTGACCATGTTTCATTATTCTAACAATGTTTATAAGGATTATGTCATTTTTTATTGGTCAATGCAATACCATATTTTCAGACTCATATTATTATGTTTCCATGTTCTTCCATCGTTCCTTATATTCATTACATTCTATAGTACTGACCGCATACTTTTGTCTATAATATTTTATAATATAGGTCACAATGCTCCATCTCACACCTACGGTTAGTATTGGATCTTATCAGTGTTGCACTACTTGGTGAGTCCTCACGATTCGAGGATATGCCACTTATGAGTGTCTTATGTTCATGTCAGACTATGCTTTATTTTTTATATTATTGAGTTAGCTAGGTACATGTCCTAGCAACTTACCTATGTTAGTAGAGGGTTATGTCAAAGATCAGATTCTATTTGTGGTCTTTGTAAAGATTTTCCCTGCTATGATGAGATTGTTATTTGAGACTTATCTTTTGCTTGTATCCTTATTTTAGTTTTTTTCTTTATCTTAGTATCATGCTTATGTCAAGTGGCTTGTTTAGGGTCTTTTAGAATCCTATTTGCTATGACACGACTAGGAGGGTACTTTGGGTTGTGATAAACTTTGTAATCAGAGCCCCATTTTTTTAAGTTGACTTAAGTGTCTTACATGCTGCGTTGAATGATTCTTGTTCATTGGTATAAAGCATTCTACATCTTGAATAGGAGGCTACAAGATGTTTAAGAAACTGCATTTCTTTCATACTCTTCATCATCCGATAGAGTTAAACTCTATAAGGTTTACTTCTAATTCATGTCCTCCAAAAAGACCTCCATTAAGAAGGAATGTGAATCAAGATGAGGAGCAACAAGAACCTCAAACTATGGATGACCCTTTGGCCAAGAAAGTAACTCATGCCAAGCTTAGGCTGATTTCCAAGTGCTTTCCCAAGCCATGATGGCTCAAGCTAACCTTTATTTTGTAGCTCTTATGAACCCAATTATGTGTACAGTGGTGATAAGGGTTTGAAACTTCACTCGTATAAATCCTCTGAAATCCCATGGTTCAAAGGTGGATGAGGATCCACAATAATTTGTTGAGAGAATTCAAACGATTGTGTACATCATGGGTATAAATCCATTGGAAAAGGTGGATTTTGCCTCTTAATAATTAAAAAGGATTGCTCAAGTGTGGTAAGAAAGATAGGGCAAGTGATGCGGGTCCTTTGGATTGGGACAAGTTCAAGGGTGCTTTTACTAGACTATTTATTTCCCCTTGACATAAGGGAGGCTAAAGTTCAAGTGTTCATTAACTAGAAAAAAAAATATAAATGTGAAGGAATATGGTATGAAGTTCACTCAATTGTCCAAGTATGCTCTGGCAATGGTAGCCGACTCTAGAGCTCAAATGAGCAAGTTTGTTTCTAGTATTTTAGAATTGGTGTTCAAATAATTTAGAACTTCCATGTTGATTAAGGATATAGATATCTCAAGGTTATTGACTCATTCTCAACAAATTAAGGAAGAGAAGCTTAAGGAGAGGGCTAGAGAGACTAAGAGAGCAAGGAAAGATAGTTGTGACTACTCTCATCTGAGGTTCAATAATGGTGTTCGTTCTCAGTATCAACAAAAAGTCTTTGTCTTGGCTTTATCTAGTGCTCTAGTTTTAAATTTCAACAAGGATAGGCTGTCTAACCCTAAGCCTCAAGGGAGTGCTCCGAGTGGTCAGATTGTCCCCACATGTAGGAGGTATGAGAAGAACCATCGAGGAGATTTCTTAGCCTTTTTCCGATGCATGTTATGGTTATAGTAAGATAGGTCATAAGGTAAAGAATTTCCCTTAGGTTGCTAGCAAGGGTAAGGATGATCACCTGTAGACTTAGTCTATTTCTTCAAGTTGCCCAACTCAGTAGGGTACTTCATCTGGTAGTGGTCAACATCAGAAAAACATTTACGCCCATAAGATTCGATAGGATCATTAGGACTCTTGTGATGAGGTCACTAGTATGTTACAAGTCTTTTAGTTTGATATTTATGCTTAATTAGATCCTAAAGTGAATCTTTCTTTTGTGACTCCTTATGTTGCTATAAAGTTTGATATCAGTCACGAAATCTTATGACAACCTTTCTCAGTCTCTACACCTTTGGGTGATTCAGCTTTAGCTAAACAAGTTTTTCAAAAATTGCCTGAGCTTAGTTTTTCAGAAAATCACCTCAGTCGATCTAATAGAGTTCGACATGACTGACTTTGATGTTATTCTTGGTATAGATTGGATCATGCTTATTATTCCTCTATTGACTGTAGAACCCAAGTCTTTAAGTTTCAGATTATAAAAGAACCAATCATAGAGTGGAAGGTAGTAATTTAGTTTTTAAAATTAGTTTATATTGTTCCTTAAAGCTAGAAAGATGATTTTTAAGGGTTGTATTTAGTTTATATTGTTCCTTAACACTAGAAAGATGATTTTTAAGGGTTGTATTTAGTTTATATTGTTCCTTAACGCTAGAAAGATAATTTTTAAGGGTTGTATCTACCATCTAGTTTGGGTTAGGGATACAAATTCTGAAATACTACTCTTGAGTCTATTCCCTTTTGTGTATGATCTTCTTCCAAATACCCAACCTATCTCTCTTCCTTCTTACAAAATAACTCTACCAGAACTTAAGAAATTGAAAGATCAGTTAAAGAACATTTTGGATAAGTGTTTCATTAGACCGAGTATCTCTACATGGGGCATTGTAGTTCTCTTTTTTCAAAAGAGAGATGGTTCCCTCTGTATGTACATTGATTATCGACATTTGAAAAGGTCACAATCAAGAATAAGTATCCCTTCCAAAGGATAGATGACTTGTTCGATGAGCTTCAAGGTGCTAGCTTCTTTTCAAAGATTGATCTTCTATCGAGTTATCATTAGCTTAGAGTAACATTTCAAAGACGGCTTTTAGGACTTAGTATGGTCACTATGAATTTTTGGTTATATCTTTTAGGCTAATGAATGCTTCTACAACTTTTTTAAATTTGATAAACAGGGTTTTAAGCAATATTTATATATGTTCGCCATTATGTGATTCGATGATATCTTGATCTATTCTCAAAGTGAGGATGAGCATGTATCATTTGAGGATTGTCTTGCAAGTTCTCTAGGATTGTAAGTTAGTTGCTAATTTTAGCAAATGTAAATTTCAGGTGAGGTCGGTTGCATTCCTTGGGCATATTATTTCCATTAATGGTATTAGAGTAGATCTTAAGAAGAACTAGGTGGTTAAGAATTGGTTTAGACCTCTTTCTCTCTCAGATATATGGAGTTTGTTAGGTTTAGTCAGTTACTATAGACAGTTTATGGAGGTAGTTTTCTATATTGCTTTGCCTTTAACTACTTTAACTCAGAAGAAAGTGAAATTTCAATGATCTAAAGCTTGAGAAATGAGTTTCCAAGAGTTTAAGAATAGACTTACTTCAACCTTGTTTTTACTTTTCCGGAAGGATCCGATGGTTTTATTGTGTATATGCCTCGAGAATTTGTCTTGGTTATATTTTAAGGAAAAATTTAAAGGTGATTCCCTACGCTTCAAGGCAACTTTAAGTATATGAGAAGAACTATCTGACTCACTATTCGGAGTTAGTGGCAATGGTATTTGCCCTGAAGATATGGAGATACTATCTCTATGGTGTTCATGTGGATGTGTTCACCAATCATAAGAGTTTGCAATATATTTTTAATCAAAAGGATTTGATTTTTTGACAAAGAAGATGGCTCAAATTGTTGAAGGATTATGACAAGAGTGTTCTTTAACATTTGGGTAAGGACAATATAGTTGTCGATGCTCTTAGTACAATGTCCATGAATAGTGCATCCCATATTAAGAATGAGAAAAATGAGTTGGTTCGGGGTGTGCGTAGACTAGCTCATTTGGGAGTTCATTTAGTTGTTTTTGAGAATGTTACTGTTGTTATGAAAAATGATACAAAATTGTCTCTTAAGCCGAATGTGAAGGCAAAATAAGATAATGATCTAACTTTGGTTGAATTGAAGAAAACAGTTTCAGAAAAAGCTATTGAGGCTTTCTTCCAAGGGGGAGATGGAGTGCTTCATTACCAAGGTCTCTATATGTTTCAAATTTTGATAGTTTGAGGCAATATTATCAAAAGCTCACAATTCTCGATATTCTATTCACCAAGGATCCACTAAGATGTACCTTGCTTTATGAGAAGTCGATTGATGGAATGGCATAAAGAAAGATATTACAAAATTTGTGGCTAAGTGTCCGAATTGCCAACAAGTAAAAGTTTAGCATAAACAATTTTGAGGTTTGCTCATGATATTAGCATTCCTACTTGGAAGTGGGAAGATTTGAATATGGACTTCATTACAGGTTTACCTCGTACAACTCACCAGCATGATTAAATTTGGGTGGTTGTAGATCGAATGAGTAAGTTAGTGTATTTTCTTCCCATTATGACTTCTTATTTAGCTGAGGATTATGCTAGGCTTTATATTTTGGAGTTGATTAATTTACATGGTTTTCCATTTTCCATCATTTTTGTTTTAGGTACTCAGTTTACTTCTGAGTTTTGGAGATTGTTTCAGAGGGATATTGACTCAAGTTAAGCTTAGTTCAGCTGTTCATCCTCATACCGATGGTCAAGTGGATTGGGTTATTTAGACTTTGTAAAATATGTTTAATAGCTTGTGTGATTGACTTCAAGAGTAATTGGGATGATCATTTGCCATTGATTGAGTTTGCTTATAATAATAGCTATCACTCGAGTATTCAGGTGGCTCCATTTGAAGCTCTTTATGGTAGGAGATATAAGTCTCCTATTGGTTGATTTTAAGGTGGTGAGGTCTCTTTGATAGGGCTTGAATCAAATCATTAGGTTATGGAAAAAGTTAGACTTATTAAAGAGAGTTTGAGAACTTCATAGTCCTATGCGGATGTTAGAAGAAAAGATCTTGAATTTGAAGTTGATGAATGGGTTTATTTGAAATACTCATTTCTGAAAGGTGTGATGTGATTTTGTAAGAAATGGAATGTTAGTCACCACAATAGAGTCCCATATCATATTTTGAGGTGTTTCAGTAAGGTGGCTATGAGTTGGATTTGCCTTCAAAATCTACATCAGTGCACCAGGTGTTTCATGTTTCCTTATTGAAGAAGTGTATTGGTGATCGTACTTTGATTGTGACATTGGAAAGTGTTGGTGAGAAAGAAAGTCTCTTTTATGAAGAATTTTCGGTTGATATTTTGGATCGTCAAGTTTGGAAGTTGAGAAATAAAGAAGTTGCTTCCTTGAAAGTTCATTGCAGGCTTCAGTTAGTTGAGGGTTCTTCTTGGGAGGCCAAAGCCGATATGATGTCTCAGTATCCTCATCTCTTTTCTATTGCTTCAGTTTCAACTTGAGGTATTAGTTCCTTATGTTTACTCTTTCAAATGCATGCGTTTCAACAATTCTCAGGTTTCCTATGCATACATGTTCATGAAATTAGTTTTAAAGTTTATTTTTAGCTTAGGGTCGATCACTCCTTGGTTTTATGTATTTTGATGTGTTTTGCATTCATGTTAGGTTGTTAGATCTCTTTCCCTAATGGTGCTAGTTTGACTCTCATTCAAGAATGAATATTCCCAAAGGAAAAATATTGTAACACCTTGGTCATTGGAAAGTATGATTAGAAAGAAAAGAGTTCGGAAATTTTCTACTTCATTGGTTCTAGTTCAAATTGTCTTTATGATTCCTTCCCAAAATCTAGTATTTTGATGATGATGCATTGGGTTTATTTAATTATGATTTTACTTACTCTTATTGATCTTATTATGCATGATTTTACAAGTTTTCGAGGAATTTAAGATGAATATATGCATTATTCCTATTTTATGAGTATGAATTATGTTTGACATTATGCATTCATTATGATTGAAGAAACTATAATTTAAGGATGCTTTTATAGAAAGTATCAAGCATGTTTTTATGAAAATAATGCTTCGAATTTAAGTATTCTCACTATGAAATATTTTCATAATTTAGACACTTCCCATTGAAGCGTGATTTTATATGACAAAGCTTATCATGAACTTGATGCTTTAGATAAGTATGTTTTATGAATATTTTATGAAATCATGATATGTTCAAAGGAGCTATTCTTATGATGTAAGTAATTTAGGATGAACTCGGTATTACTAGATTCTTACCATTTTGTAAGACTATGATATGCTTATGTACGATATTACGATGAGAGTTTACTTAGCACTAAGAGGACTTTGGGATGAACGCTCATCCGTTAGTAGAGGCGGATTTTTTTAGTAGCAATCCCCTAGCCCCATAACTACATGCCCCTATAGGATGTCCTAATTGGACAAATCACCTTAAGCTAGTGGATCCACAAATAGTTCATGTTCATGGTCCATACCTGATAAGTAGGATAACCTCTTTTTAGTGTGGGGAAGAAGTTGGACTATATATTATGGCTCAGATGATTTATTGGGTTATCGGTAACTCTCACAAAGGCTTATGATTCTCACTTATGTTATGTCTTAATCATGATTTCCTTACGAGTTTTGAATTGACCATGTTTCATGTTTCTAATGGTGTTTTGAAGGATTATGTCATGTTTATCTTGGTCATTGTAATACCATGTTTTCTGACTCATTATGCTCTGTTACCATGTTCATGCATCATGTCTCATACTTAGTACATTTCATAATACTGACTACATACTTTTGCCTATATTATTTTATAATATAGGTCACGACGCTCCATCTCACGCTCACGGTTAGTATTGGATCATATCGGTGTTGCACTACTTGGTAAGTACTCATGGTTTGGAGATATATTGTTTATGAGTTTCTTATGTTCCTGCCATACTATGCTTTCAATTTATGATTTTTGGATGAATATGTCCTAGTAACTTACGTATGCTTGTAGAGGCTTATGTCTGACATTAGATTACACTTATGGTCTCTGTTCAGATTTTCCCTGCTATGATGAGATTGTTGTTTTAGAATTCTCTTCCGCTTGTCTCCTTATTTCAATTATATCTTTATCTTAGTTTCATTCTTATATCAAGTGGCTTGTTTAAGTTCTTTCATGATCCTACACTTCATGTTTCATTTTGGGGGTACTTTGGGCTGTGACACCGAACCTTTCACTATGTTATTTATATGATTATGACCTTGCCGGTCTAGTTATCTTATTTCGGCACTTGATTATGATGGCCTTGTTTGATCTTGATGTTCCTTTTCCATTATGTTTCAATGGCTAGCTAAATTAAATAAGGAATAGGGTGCCTGTTGCACCTCCCCTAGTTTAAGGCATGACATTCTTCCTTATACTAAAGATCCTTCTCTAACAATATTGAATCACACTTAATAATGTAATATCCATCCCCATGGTACCTCTTCAACTTGGATACATGAAACACAGGATGAACACCAGATAAGCTAGGCGGTAGCAATATAGCAAGGTCTAAGATTTCCCTTCTTGTCAACCTCATAACCCCTTTTATGGGTGAGACCTTCAAGAGTACCTATTCATCAGCCTGAAATGTCATATCTCTCCCCTTGTGATCTGCATACTCCCTCTGTCAAATTTGGGCTGCTAAAAGTTTGGCTTGAATACTCCTTACATTATCTTGGGCTTCCCTTACAGAAAAACTCACGAAGGTTTTAGATCTATATCATTAAACTACCCTATGGGCGATATACATCCTGTCACATAAAGTGCTTTAAACGGCACCATGTCAATGCTGGAGTGGTAGCTATTATTATAAGAAAACTAAAATAAGGGTAAGAACTTGTCCCAATGCCACCCAAAGTCAATCACACATGCTCTCAGTATGTCCTCTAACACTTAAATTATTCTCTCAGACTGTCCATTAGTCTAACAGTGGAATGTTGTACTGAAAGTGAGTTGAGGGCCCAAATCCTCATGCAAATTACCCAAAATATTCAAAGTAAACTACTTACCATGGTCTAAGATAATAGAAAGGGGCACCCCATGCAACCTTACTATCTTCTTGACATAGATCTTTGCCAACTCTGTGGCATTATAATCCACCTTGACCAGAATGAAGTGTACTAGTTTAGTCAATCTATCAACAACCCAAATAGGGTCATACTTCCCCAAGGTCTTAGGAAGTCCCACCACAAATTCTATGGTTTTCCTCTCTCACTTCCATTCAAGAATGGGCATTATCTAAAGAAAATCTTTGGGCCTTTGATGCTCATAGTTTACATATTTACAATTGTGACACTCAGCCACAAACTCATTTATGTCTTTATTCATTCATGGCCACCATTAAAGTTGTTTCAAATCCCGATACATCTTGATCACACCTGGATGAATAAAATACCACAAACTATGAGACTCCATCAAAACTCTTTGGAATAAATCGTCGACTCAGGGAAGACAAATCCTTGAACTAAAACTGAGTAGACTGCCTACATCAAGAGCAGAATCTTGGGCCTTACAAGACACCACCTTGATTCTGAGCTTGCTCAAACTATAATCTTCAAGTTTATTGGCTTTGATCTCCTCAATAAAAGTGGGTATAACTTCAATACTGGCTAATACCCTAGTGTTCTCTACACAAGAGTCGCTTAGTGACACCCAAGCAAGCTATACTGCTCATGCTAACTGTCTTTTGGCTCAATGCATCTGCCACCACATCAGCCTTAACCCGATGGTACTGAATGGTGACATCATAATCGTTCAGTAACTCCATCAATTTCCACTGCATTAAATTCAAATCTTTTTAATTGAACATATATTGTCAACAACAATATTTAGTGAACACCTCGCACTTGACAACATAGATATAATGTCGCCAGGTGTTTAGAGCAAACCTATTGATGCCAACTCCAAATCATGTGTAGGGTAGTTCCTCTCATGTTTCTTCAACTGCTTTGAGGCATAGGCTATGACATCCTTGTCTTGCATTGACACACCATCCAAACCTGAGTATGTAACACAAAAATAAATAATAAAATCTTTACCTTCAACCAGCAATGTCAGGATAGACAAAGTACTTAGAAAAGTCTTAAGATTTTAGAATCTCTCTGCACACTTATTAGACCACTCAAAAGGTATCTCCTTCTAAGTCAGCCTTGTCAAGTATGTAGATATAGTAGAAATATTCTTTATAAATCACTGATAGTAGTTAGAAAGCCCCATTAAACTCCTAACCTCAGTCATAAAACTAAGTCAAACCCAGTTCTTAACTTCCTTAATCATTTGGGGATCTACCATGACCCCTTCCTTTGAAACTGCTGCCCTAAAAAGGCAACCTAGGACAACCAGAATTTACACTTTAAGAATTTAGCATACAATTTTTGTTTCCCCATGTTACCTAGAATAACATTAAGATGATCTACATATTCTTCCCTAATCTATGAGTAGATCAGGATAATGTCATTAATAAATATAATCACAACAGAATCAAAAAGGGTTTGAAACACCCCATTGATCAAACTCATAAAGGTTACTGGTGCATTACTCAATCCAAATGATATTACCAAGAACTTATAATGACCATACAAAGTTCAGGATGTAGTTTTAGGTTATATCCTCAGGCCTAATCTTTAGTTGTTGATAGCCTCACCTTAGATAAATTTTTGAGAAGACTGAAGCACCCTATAACTGGTCAAAGATATCATCTATATGAGGTAAGGGATACTTAATCCACATGGTGACCCTATTCAATTGTCGGTAATCCATACACATTCTCATGTTACCATCCTTTTTTCTTCACAAATAAAATTGGAGCACCTTAAGGAGAAGCACTAGGATGGATGAAGCCTTTATCATGAAGATTCTGTATATGAGTCTTAAGTTATCTTAAATCCACTAGAGTCATGCGGTATGGAGGAATAGAGAATGGGCAAGTGCCTAGATCAAAATAAATAAAGACGTCTATATACCTATCCGGAAGTATACCAGGCAAAATATTGTAGAAACATGAATAGGGGCATGAAGAATATCACAAATTAAGTCAAATTCCAAAGCAAATTGAATTGACACATAAGAAATGTTGAGCCTGAAACAAACAAGACCATAGCCATCCAATCATAGACAAAAATAGTACATGTGATCACTGCTCAGATGCCTCAGCCTCTGTCTTACCTGAAAAGGCAAAACACTACACTTTGTCATCATGATAGGCCACCTTTCTGCATGGATGCACTGGTCCTCTACCTATATAACTATTTCCCCAGTCTCCATGGACTTTATGTGTTATACCCCGTACTTTGGTACCTTGGAATGCTTCATAAGCTTCTTAAATTTCTAGGAAGGCTCTTAAGGTTCTTAGAAGTCATCATGTGAGCCGGATAAGCTACGACACTATCAAACGACTCCAAAGAAAGGAGAATGTCATACCCTATAGTAGAGAAGGTTGGAAATAGAGTCATAAGAATCCGGAAGGAATTGGAGGCCAAGTAATGAGTCATAGGACTCGATTTTCCTACGTAAGATACTAATTTAGAAGTCTTATACACTTGAGTTTCTTAAGAACATACCAAACTTACGTAGCATAGATTACATAGGCTCCTAAAATAAGATGAGATTACGAACCCACGAGGAAGGGGAAAAGACGACATGTGGAAGCCAATGGAGGAGAAACACGTGGCAACACCTCAACCAAGAAGGTGATGCACCTACTTAGGATCAAGTAGGTGATGCAGCTGCTTAGGGGGGTGGAGACCACTGCCACGTGGCAGCCCCCTGGTTGGCAGCATAAAATAGTGGCCAATTATGGCTCGACATGTGTCACCTCCTAGGCAGCCCATATATACATGTTAAAATGACTCTTATCTTCAGTTAATTATCGAAAAACCTGCAGCAAAGCACCAAAAACATCAGCAACACAAAGAAATGAAAACCCTAAGCTAAGAGAGAAAAGTGTGGCGGCTAGGAGAAAAAAATAGGTAAGTCCCAATTTCGTTCCATAAATTAATTATCCAGAGTATACCACGGTGATATGGAGGTATTATAAATATAAAATAATTACTTGGTACAGCGAAAACGGACAGCAAACAGACCACACAGTTTCAGCGCGACTAGAGAAGTTCCAAGGCGATTTTTGGTGTGTTTTGGCTAATTTTGGGTAAGGTAAGACTTCTCCTTTAAATTTGGACTTTATTATGTTGTTATGTAGTGTATTATACACATTTTTCACTGCTGTATGTATAAAAAAAGTCGTGGAGATTCTTGACGATAGAAACAATTGAAAGTGAAGTCGTCGTAGTTGAATTGTAGATGAAATAGGGTGTTGTGCATGTGGGGTGCTGCTGCAGGTGTGTGGTGATGTGTTGCATGGCATAAATTTTTTTAAAAGGGGTGTGGGTTCTGCTTGTTTCAGCCAAATGACCCCTCGTTTCGTATAATTAAAGGTTTTGCGAAACAAAGACTAGAAACCCTATTTTAGTATTACAATTTTCAGCAAGTTCGGTGGAGTTTAGATTGTGTAATGTTGTCATGTTTTACTTTTGTATATGAGCTGCAGGTTGTTGTTGTTGGTTGGCTGTAGTAATTAGGTATGTAATTGGGAATTTGGATAGGGCATATTATAGGGGAGATGCTGCCCAATTTCCGGTAACTCTTTAAACTAGTTAAAGAACTAATCGAGGAGGCGAGCGAAAAGTTGAGTTCTATGAATACTCATACGTAACCTAAGATGCTTGAAAGCCAATGGTTATTAATATTCATGTTGCTTTTATATTACTTAGGTTCAGAGGACGACGAGACGAATGAGATAAAGAGTCATAAGAGGTATGTGAAGCTTTCTTTTGGCATGTTTTTGGAATAAGTATGTAAAGCTTATTCCTTCTCTTGGCATGATTTTGGCATAAGTAGGTAAAGCTATTCTTCTTTATTTTGGCATGTCTTAGATATAAGTTATGAATGGTTTGTATATGAAACATGGGAATAATTCCATTCATAAAGCTTCGAGTATAATTCATAATTCTTATCCACTTCGTGATGGTAGAGCTCCTGTAATAGTTGAGCCATTGCCTTTTTTAATACTCTTATAGGATAAAAGGTAATATATGTAGGGCCTCTTGACTCATGTTCATTTCTAAATGCTAAGGCGCATAAGGTAGCTGAGCTATCACCCCTGAGCCTTCTGTACATAAAATAGTAACTGGATGCATGGGAAGCATGAACTATAACTCCTATTCATTTCTTAATATTAAAGTTCTTTAAGTAGTTGAACGCCTACCCTCGAGTCCCTATATGATGAATACTAATTGAATGTATGAGCTTCCATGCCTAAGTACTCTATAATGAAAAGTGTCTCTGATTGCATAAGCCATTTGGTATTACCTTAATAAAAGCCTAGGACTCTTGAGACTCCATCGATGTGGCCCCTAATGGAAGTTAGAGGATACGTGAGACGATAATAGTTTTGATCCTCAAATGATAGTCCATGAAGATTGTTATACCGAATCTCATATGATGAACTAATTGCATATGGTTCCTCGTTACTTTACTCATGCAGGCTGTTAATACATCACTCACCATATCCCATGAAGGGCTGAACATGATAAATTCACCGCGTCCCATGAAGGGTTGGGCATGATAAATTCACCGCATCCCATGAAGGGCTGGGCATGATAAATTCACCACGTCCTATGAAGGGCCGGGCATGATAAATTCACTGTATCCCATAAAGGGCCGGGCATGATAAATGATAAAATGTTGATTCACCGCATCCCATGAAGGGCCGAGCATGATATATGATGAAATGATTATTTACCGGGTCCCATGAAGGTTCGGTCATGATATATGATGGAATGATTATTAACTGCGTCCCATGAAGGGCCGGGCATGATACACAATGAAATGACATCTTCACAGAGTCTCTCAATGAAAGGTTGGATACAGTCTGTAGGCATGCATGTGGAAATATAAAGACACACTTGTAGCACCAAGTCCCATAGCAGGCTAGGTATGGTATGTAAGGAAGGTATACATGCCCTCATGTCATAAGATGCAGGTAGAGAAATTCGTTAATTATTATATTTTCTCCCTACATCCCTACTTCAGTTGTTAGCTCAGTTATATGTTGTTATGGTTTATATACACAGTACATATATCGTACTGACCCCCCATTCTCCAGAGGGCTGCGTTTCATGCCCGCGGGTATAGATGTTCATTTTGGAGATCCGCCAGCTTAGGGCATCCACTCAGCAATATTGTGAATGCTCCACTGTTCCGGAGCCTAACTTTTGATATTAGTCATGTAATATGTATGCATTTAATTGTCTAAGGGTACGGCGGGGCCCTGTCCTGCTATATGTTGTTGTTACTATTCCTAGAGGTATGTAGACATATAGATGTTGGTTATTTGTGAGTTCGTTTCGATTGCGCCTATACGGCATGTTGTGAATATTTTCATGGTACAGTAGCCTGGTCGGCTTGCATGCCCTTATATGTTATGACACGAGTGAAAGTTGCCACACGAACACGAAAAAGTTTTAAGTCATTGGGGTTTTTGTGAGTAGTATTACTTTGTTCATAGTTCAATTTGACTACAATTGATAGGTATGTATACGGGGGTCCTAGTCGTACCCCAGTCGCGGCCTATGGAGTTGGGTTGTGACAGAAGTGGTATCAGAGCAGTTCGTCCTTGGAATATCTACAGACCGTGTCTAGTAGAGTCTTGTTTATCGGTGTGTTTTGCACCACATCTATAAATAGGAGGCTACAGGACATTTAGGATGTTACTTTCTTTCATATCTAAGATCGTGCGATAGAGCCGAGTCATAGGAAATGACATTCCCTATACTAACCTGTGATTTCAGCAGAAGGACAATATCAATAGAAGAAAGTAACTGACGATACTAGAAGTTACAAAGCACGCAGGTAAGGAAAGGCAAGAAAGACAAATGGAAGGTAAGGTGTTTCAATATAATTGATATATAAAGTTGGAAAATGAAAGGAAAAGTATACAGGAAAGTGCAACAGGTGCATTTCAAAGGGACATACGAGGTGAGTCCATTTTTATACTGCTAATTGTGGGCGCCCTGTGTGGCTGCGATATGAGATGATATGACTATATATGTGTGCCCTGTGAGGCATTATTGGTATTTTCTGCATGCAGGTGTGGAGATACTAAGAAATACAGAGGAAACTCTGTCCAAATTTTTCTAAAAATAAAGAAGAGAATGAGATGCAGGGCTGTAGTATGTCTTGAAAGGTTGTGCTCACAACAATGATGAGATTTGACTAAATGAGTATGGCTGACCTCGAGAAATGAGTTAATTACTGAATTAATGGCAATAAAAACAAGGAGGTTGATATGGGTATAGTAGAACGAAGTCGGGAAGGACCTATAGTCCAAACAAAACAACTTAGAGAAGACTGATTGATCGGGATAAAACAATATAGTAAGGCATCGCCTGAATTGATACATAGGGATAAACTATGACAAGTTATAGTTGAAAGATTTGCAGAACAACTGTTGCATTATGAGGTTATTAGAAGGATAAGTGGTATCCACTGGAATAAGGTTAGTATAATGACGGAGCTTGAAACACAGATCATCAAAGTATGAGTACTCTCGAGTGGAGAATTTGAACCAATTATGAGCACGAGCTAATTACTAGTTGGGATAAATGGAATGTGGCTTTGAATACACTGCTATATGACGGATATTACTCAAGTATCAACCATTAGATGATATTTTATAGGATATATTATGAATACTAAAGCACCCTATGGTTGTGCTAGGGTTTCCTATAAAGGAAACCTAACGTATGGATGATTTAACAGAAAGTGTAGATATGGTGCGGCACGCTAAATAGGTTGGAGTAGAATCATTCGCGTGTGAATAGCTGAAAATAAATGAAGGATGACATGGATACACCCTAAAAGGGGGGAAGTGGAAAAGAGAAGTACAAGCGTAAGAGAAAATCAACTGACGCTATCGTATATAAATGGGAACGCTTAAACTTCAAATGACCATAAGGGATGGATGCAATTATACCCGCACTAATGCATTCCGTCAAAACTCCGAAGTTAAGCGTGCTTGGGTGAGAGTAGAGCTAGGATGGGTGACTCCCTGGGAAGTTAAAAAGGGAATGAAACCAGTATGAAAAAAAGAGATTATAAGTGCGTGTTAGTGCAATGGCACATATGGAACAGAGTAAGCCAAGAGCAGAAAAGATTATGACTAAATCTGAACGCACCTCGTGCAAATGACACAAGAATAATTGTGCAGCCTACGAGCATTGGCATACTAAGAGTAAGAGCAAGTGATTACTCGATAAAAAGAAGTCAGTAATAGCAATGTGATTGCCATACTTAGAATTTATTCAAGAAAAGTGTAAGATGGTTCGAGGCAGAACTATTATGATCTAATCGGTATTAAGGAAAAAAGCCATGGCAGAGCCCTGACCTCGACTGAAGGAGGTAAGCCGCTAGTATAACGATGTTAAGGCATTTTCTAAATTGCTCTAAGTACCTACACACGTTGTGTAAGGATTACAATATAATGCTTGGTAATAAAACTGGAAAGAAGATTTGAGTAAAGGCACAGTGGAATATACCTAGAGTATTACAAGTTGGCGTAAGAGAAATTGTGAAATAGCTTGAACAAGATCAAGTATCAGAAGTCGAATGACCAATTACAGGAGATAGAAATTTCGACTTAGAAATGGACAGGATCAAATGTGGCCCACTGAATTGTCGATAAAGTGAAACTTATTCAGGGCTAAGCTATCGATTAGCAACCTAGAGTCGGCAAGAAAGGGATATATTGGTCCTTCTCAGGTCATTCGTAGGATAGATAAAGCTGCCTATGAGTTGGATCTACCATCCGATTTGAAGCAATACATTCAGTTTTCACAGATCGATACTCCACGAATATATAAGCGACCTTTCCAGAATATTCTTCGTGGGTGAGGTCCACATGAAAGGAAAGTTATCCTACGAGATGCAACCTATTGCCAACTTGGATCGGCAACGTAAAAGGTTGCGAACTAAGGATGTAGCTTTTGTCAAGGTGCTGTGGCAGAATGAGAATCGTGAAGAAATGACCTGGGAACCTGAAGAGGACATGAAACACAAGTATCCGTACCTATTTCCTACGTCTATAGATAATCCTAACCCTTGGAACTCTGATATTGATTGCTCGATGAAAGTATATGTTATGGCAAAAAGGTAGAGGACCTCTCCATATAATCGTTATAAGGTACGGAGAAAGATTTTGGTTTACATTCGAGGACGAATGTTCTAAAGTGGGGAAGGATGTTACACCCCATACTTTAGTACCTTGGAATGTTTCGTAAGCTTCTTAAGTTTCTGGAAAGGCTCTTAAGGTTCTTACAAGTCACCATGTGAGCCGAATAAGCTACGAAACTATCAAACGACTCCAAGGAAAGGAAAATGTGATACCCTATAGTAGAGAAGGTTGGAAATAGAGTCATAAGAATCCGGAAGGAATTGGAGGCCAAGTAATGAGTCGTAGGACTCGATTTACCTACGTAAGCTACTAATTTAGAATTTTTATACACTTGAGTTGCTTAAGTACATACCAAGCTTACGTAGCATGGATTACATAGGCTCCTAAAATAAGACGAGATTACGAACCCACGAGGTAGGGGAAAAGACGACATGTGGAAGCCAATGGAGGAGCGACACGTGGCAGCAACTCAAGCAAGAAGGTGATGCACCTACTTAGGGTCAAGTAGGTGATGCAGCTGCTTGGGGGGGTGGACCCCACTGCCATGTGGCAGCCCCTAGATGGCAGCATGATATGGTGGCCAATTATGGCTCGACACGTGTCCCCCTAAGGGTTTGACACGTTTCACCTCCAAGGAAGCCCAAATATACATGTTAAAATGACTCTTATCTTCAGTTAATTATCCAAAAACCTGCAGCAAAGCACCAAAAACTTCAGCAACACAAAGAAATGAAAACCCTAAGCTAAGAGAGAAAAGTGTGGCGGCTAGGAGGAAAAAATAGGTAAGTCCCAATTTGATTCCGTAAATTAATTATACAGCGTATACCAAGATGATATGGAGGTGTTATAAGTATAAAATCATGACTTGGTGCAGCCAAAACGGACAGCAAACAGTCCACACAGTTTCAGCGCGACTAGAGAAGTTCCGAGGCGAGTTTTGGTTTGTTTTGGCTAATTTTGGGTAAGGTAAGACTTCTCCTTTAAATTTGTAATTTATAAGGTTGTTATGTAGTGTATTATACACATTTTTCACTGCTGGATGTATAAAAAAGTCATGGAGATGCTTGACGATAGAAACAATCGAAAGTGAAGTCGTCGTAGTTGAATTGTAGACGAAATGGGGTGTTGTGCGTGTGGGGTGCTTCTGCAGGTGTGTGGTGATGTGTTGAAGGGACTAAATTTATTTTAAAAGGGGTGTGGGTGCTTCTGGTTTCAGCCAAACGACCCCTCGTTTCGTATAATTAAAGGTTTTGTGAAACAAAGACTAGAAACACTATTTTGGTATTACAATTTTCAGCAAGTTGGATGGAGTTTATATTGTGTAATGTTGCCACGTTTTACTTGTATATGAGCTGCAGGTTGTTGTTGTTGGTTGTCTGTAGTAATTAGGTATGTAATTGGGAATTCATATAGGGCATATTATAGGGGAGATGCTGCCCAATTTCCGGTAACTCTTTAAACTAGTTAAAGAACTAATCGAGGAAGCGAACGAAAAGTTGAGTTCTATGAATACTCATACGTAAACTAAGATGCTTGAAAACCAATGGTTATTAATATTCATGTTACTTTTATATTACTTAGGTTCAGAGGACGACGAGACGAATGAGATAAAGAGTCATAAGAGGTACGTGAAGCTTTCTTTTGACATATTTTTGGAATAAGTATGTAAAGCTTATTCCTTCTCTTGGCATGATTTTGGCATAAGTAGGTAAAGCTATTCTTCTTTATTTTGGCATGTCTTAGATATAAGTTATGAATGGTTTGTATATGAAACATGGGAATAATTCCATTCATAAAGCTCCGAGTACAATTCATAATTCTTATCCACTTCGTGATGGTAGAGCTCCTGTAATAGTTGAGCCATTGCCTTTTTTAAGACTCTTATAGGATAAAAGTTAATATATGTAGGGCCTCTTGACTCATGTTCACTTTTAAATGCTAAGGCGCTTAAGGTAGCTGAGCTATCACCCCCGAGCCTTCTGTACATAAAATAGTAACTTGATGCATGGGAAGCATAAACTATAACTCCTATTCATTTCTTAATATTGAAATTCTTTAAGTAGTTGAACGCCTACCCTCGAGTCCCTTTATGATGAATACTAATTGAATGTATGAGCTCCCATGCCTAAGAACTCTATAATGAAAAGTGTCTCTGATTGCATAAGCCGTTTGGTATTACCTTAATAAAAGCCTAGGACTCTTGAGACTCCGTCGATGTGGCCCCTAATGGAAGTTAGAGGATACGTGAGAAGATGATAGTTTTGATCCTCAAATAATAGTCCATGAAGATTGTTATACTGAATCTCAGATGATGAACTAATTGCATATGGTTCCTCGTTACTTTACTCGTGCAGGCTGTTAATACGTCACTCACCATGTCCCATGAAGGGCTGAACATGATAAATTCACCGTTTCCCATGAAGGGCCGGGCATGATAAATTCACCGCATCCCATGAAGGGCTGGGCATGATAAATTCACCGCGTCCTATGAAGGGCCGGGCATGATAAATTCACTGTATCCCGTAAAGGACCGGGCATGATAAATGATAAAATACTGATTCACCGCATCCCATGAAGGGCCGAGCATGATATATGATGAAATGATTATTTACCGGGTCCCATGAAGGGCCAGTCATGATATTTGATGGAATGATTATTCACCGCGTCCCATGAAGGGCCGGGCATGATACACAATGAAATGACATCTTTACAGAGTCCCTCAATGAAGGCCGGATACAGTCTGTAGGCATGCATGTGGAAATATAAAGACACACTTGTAGCACCAAGTCCCATAGCAGGCCAGGTATGGTATGTAAGGAAGGTATACATGCCCTCATGTCATAAGATGCAGGTAGAGCAATTCGTTAATTATTATATTTGCTCCCTGCATCCCTACTTTAGTTGTTAGCTCAGTTATATGTTGTTATGGTTTATATACTCAGTACATATATCGTACTGACCCCCTATTCTCCGGGGGGCTGCATTTCATGCCTGCAGGTATAGATGTTCATTTTGGAGATCCGCCAGCTTAGGGCTTCTACTCAGCAATGTTGTGAACGCTCCACTGTTCCGGAGCCTAACTTTTGATACTAGTATGTAATATGTATGCATTTAATTGTCTAAGGGTATGGTGGTGGCCCTGTCCTGCCATATGTTGTTGTTACTATTCCTAGAGGTCTGTAGACATATTGATGTGGGTTATTTGTGAGTTCGTTTCGATTGCGCCTATACGGCATGTTGTGAATATTTTTATGGTACAGCATCCTGGTCGGCTTGCATGCCCTTATATGTTATGACACGAGTGAAAGTTGCCACACGAACACGAAAAAGTTTTAACTCATTGGGGTTTTTATGAGTAGTATCACTTTGTTCATAGTTTAATTTGACTACAACGGATAGGTATGTATACGAGAGTCCCGGTCGGACCCTAATCGCGACCTATGGAGTTGGGTTGTGACATTATGCTTTCCTTCCTACCTATTTTGTGGACATCCTCTACTATTATTATCTCCTCCCATCAGTAACACTGCCCTGGTCTGTTGTTGTGATGGATCAATCATATGAGGGTGAGGGCAATTCCTCCTCAAGTTACCTATTCCCCTATAATTAAAGCAATTGCAGTCAAGGACGATCTGTTGGCAGATGATTGGATTCTCCCTAGCTATCTTGAGTCCAATTTTTTTATGGAACCCTTGAATAACCACCCATAGAAGTGGATATGGTTAATTGAATTGGCTGGGCTCAACAACCACCCATAGAAGCGGGCATGGCTGATTGAATTGGTCGGGCTATAAATGACTATTGACATTAACATGTGGAGTAGCAACTATTGTAATTTCCTGCATTCTTGATCTTTTTATACAAAGCCTTGGCCTACCCATCTCATCAAACACCTCCAACTTTCTTAACAAAGTCAATCACATTCAAACTCCTACCTATAGAGTTCAAGTGCACAGACAAAAGTTGCAATTTAGAATTCAAACCTTTAATGAATAAACGGATCCTCTCTTCCACGATGCTCACCAACTACGTAGAATAATGGGACATAACATGGAACTTGTCCTCATATGCAGCTATAGTCATAATACCTTGTTCAATAGCCATAAACTCATCCTTTTTTCGATCTATCAAAGTCTAGGGCACATATTCTTCAAAAATAAGGCATGGAACTGGGTCCAAGTGAGTGGAGGCAAGACTAATGATCGACATTCGAAAAAGTCTCTCCACTACTATTTCGTCTCACCCTGAAGTTGGAAGGTCACAAACTAAACCCCAAGTTGGTGCACAATACCCAACTAGTAAAGCCTCTCATAGCAGTCCAAGAAAAATTTATAGGCATCCTCATTCTCAAAACCATAAAACACTGGAGGCTTTAACTTGAAGAACTTGATTAACATCTCATGCTCTTTGATAGTCATCACATGTCCCAAAAGTAGATAGAAGAAGGCATCAGTATCCAATGCTCCATCTATCTTATGGAGCGTAATAACCCCAAGATAAGTAGCTGGGAATTAAACAGCTTGCATAGTGAGAGTGTCTCTCGGACCTTCCAACCCACTCAAAAAAAAGAATACCTGCTGAACCACCCCTAAGTCCAAAGAAGGAAGACCTACAATCCCATCCTGTCTCGCCTCTAGTTCTACATCTTTCTCAACTTTAACCTCTACATTCTTTGCCGCATCATCCTATGGTAGAGGTAGGGTTTCTTCTATTGGTACCTCCTCAATAAGAGTTTTACCCATAGTAGGTGTCGCCTTTCATCGGCCCCAAGCCCTGTCACTACTGCATCCTAACACTATTGGCTCTACTGCTGACTTATCTAGAGGATCTAATGTCCTTACATCATTATGATGAGTATTAACCATTTGCGTGAAGAGAAAAAGAGATGAGATGCCAATTTGGATCACTAGATACCAATTGAATAAAGTTAAAGAATGAAGGGAGAAAGAAGATTGAGAGATTTCATAAAGTCATGTAGCCTCTCAAAGAAAAGTAAATACGTCTCTATACCATTCTGCAAGACTCTACTAGACTCATTTTGGTACAACGAGATCAACTAACCTAGGGTTTTGATACCAACTTTGTCATGATCTTGTCCCTTCGTGAGTGAAACATACACTAACCCTCCTATTGGAGAACCAATACTAACTCAACTACAACATGATTTTAACCCAAAACAAGCACTTAGATAAGTGTAAATAGTTTTAAAATAGTTTAAATGTTGAGTTCCTATAAACTTAGGTAAATTTGTCAAACATAAGGAATTTAACTCCCTATAAATTGAAATTCATCATAGTAAAACTCTATCTAAAAGTATAGAATAGGGGGATGCAACTGAAAATAGTTTACATAAATTTAAGTATCTAAAAGTGTATGAATCCAAAAAGAAAGGACTAATAACTAAGAAGAATCCATGGCATCCTGAAAGAGCTAGCTCACCCCTGAATTCGAACGATCATGTGTCCCTCAACTGAGGTCTTTTATTATCCACCTAAATATGGTCTGTACTCAATAAAGAAAGAGCAAGTGCAGTATCAGTATACAACCACAGTGTACTGGTAGGATCATATAACTAATTCTAGTAAAAGGTATTTGAACAAGAAATCAAAACATAGTAAAGTAGATAATACACAAACACATCTCAAAATAAGAAACACCAGACTCTCAATCCTTTCATTCAAATCATTATGCAAATTAAGCGCAAGCAATTAGAATACATCAGCTAATTAATGGTCCTCTCATGGAACCTATATAAAAACTATTAATGTACGGCATGGTACCCATTCCAATAGTCAGTGTACCAGTGTGGTACCATTCCAAATGTACCAGTATGGTACCCAATCTAATTGTAATGGCATGGTACCCAATCCCAATATGTTGGTGTGGTACCTGATCAAAGATAAAATCACATATCACAATTGCAACCACAATAAATAGAACACATACTTGTATAGCTAAGTAATACATTTATTATATGAAATTTGATAACAAATATCATTTCAAAACATGCTCTTTCCTTTTTCTCTAATCATATATCATTCATGTAATACTAGCAAAGTAGTTAACAGGCACATGTATCTTGAATCAAGCCTTAATGTTCTAAAGAATTTGTGATTTCCCTTTTTGATGTATCTTGGCTTGTTCTTTGTCTAAATCAAATAAGGAAAATAAGGCTTTAATGAACAATGGCCTAAATACTCGAATTATATCAAAATCGTACCCTTTGGTCAATTACATGATCATCTCACCCAACTAGGGCTTTTTTCCACCATTATTTTATGTCAAAACCTTCCCCTAAGAGAATTCCCATAAATTTTAAGGTCTAAGAATCAAATTATAAGTTAGTGGAATGATTAACTTACC
This sequence comes from Solanum dulcamara, assembly GCF_947179165.1. Classification (NCBI taxonomy): domain Eukaryota; kingdom Viridiplantae; phylum Streptophyta; class Magnoliopsida; order Solanales; family Solanaceae; genus Solanum; species Solanum dulcamara. The sequence continues at coordinate 12,543,873 of NC_077247.1, read as the reverse complement.
TTTACAAAAGGTTTAGGTGGAAAACGAAATTGATATAGCTCTAAGTCGCCTCTAGCACTCCAAGAACAAAGTTACAGAAATAAAAATGGTTTTGGGACTTATTTTGACTTAAACCCCACGACTGTCCCTCTATAGAAACCCTCTGCCTGCTATAGCAGCCCCTCTATAACAAGATCTATCCGATTATAGCGGCTTTCATAGAGTTAGAAACTTAAAATTCCTTCCCTATTCCCCCATTTACAAACACAACCTCAAACCATGATGTTCTAAAATATCTCCTTCATGCCGAATTCAATTGCAAGGGTTTTACTCACCCAAATTTACTTCTGAAAAACCTTACGGATTCATTGACGTCTTAGCTATTGTAAAATTGAATCCAAACTTATACATATGTAATGATCATCTAGTTCATTCCTATGATAATGTATCATTTTTATCATTTAGAGCATTCCTATAACAACCCCAAGTTATTTATGACTTTCAATCACTGACCATTTGGTCGCCTGATCGTTTATTTGGTTTTTATATAATTTTTTGTATTTTGCATATTTTGAAACTAGAATAATTAACATCGGTCAAAACTTCAGGTAAACGGCCTCAGAATTAAATTCTGATAATTTTGTTAGCTTAAAATGTCAAGTTTGGTCTAGAATGACACTATGTGCACTTTCTTGGGTCTTCCAAGCTAATTATGAGCCCTCTTATGGATTTTGGAGAAATGACACTTGAATGTGGGGACCCACTTTTTATCAAAACGACCTCGATTGGAAATATCGACATTGTCGTTGAGTTTGGAACATTGAATTTTATGGGGTATCATAGTTTGTTTGCATGGACAGAGTTCGAAATGAATTCCTAGAACCCCATTAAAGAATTTGGAAATATCCAAAGAAAGTTGATGCAACTCAAATAATGCAGGCCACATTTTCTCTTTGCGTTCATGGACCCCTTGGTCGCGTTCTTAATCAACACATGTTCGCGAGACTAGGGTTGCGTTAGTGAAAGATAAAAAGCTTGCCTTCAACGATAGTAGTCCCTTTCTCGCATTTGTGAAGGACAAAATAGTGGACCTTTGCATGAGTGGATCCTCCTGGCCGCATTTCCGGTGAAGGTATTTGTCTTATCTTTTAGTTAAAAGACTAGACACGATCAGTTATTCTCAAAAATATTCAAAGTCTGATATCTCTTTTATTTCATTGGCATATTGAGCATTGGCATGCTTTTTTTATTTTTAGCATCCTAACCTTGTGGTACATTTTGATATGTGTCTATTGGTTCATATTGAGCATGTCTGGCCTTAGTATAGGTTTAGACTAGTGCTGTCATAGACCTGCATAGTTTGGAGCTGTTAGGCCTTCGAATACTCTGATGTCTCTTTTAGATGACTGAGATCCCTATAGACTAACATAGCAGACTGGTATAATAGTCTGAGCCTTAGCTAGGTAGTAACCTAGCACTTTAGACCTTTTATCCACAATCCCCTTTTTTGTCTCCAATGTAGTTTTTTCTTGTTTTAGAGACCGCTCATTAATTCAGGTTGGATATAGTTCGGAATTGGAGTGATTTATTTATGGCACTCAGGTTGGGCTTCTCCCCTTCATACTTGTTTGGCTATTGATCCTGATACTTATCTCTATTTTGATTAAAGTCCCTGTTTGCCAAGGTAGACTTCGTGAGAACATCATAATGATGACCTATATGTAGATCCACTAGCTAGGCCATATTGGCATCATAAACCTATGAGGGAAACGTAGTTAGGGACTAAAGATTGCTATGAGGATTAACTTGGGTACCCACTATGGCTACATCACCAAACCCCACCTTAAAGTCCTATCGGTGCATCGTCATTATTCCAATGAAATTTCATGAAAATTTAGTCATTAACATCATTAGGAAATACAATAAGAGATATCAATACTTATCATAAGAAAATCATAAGAATAGCTCATTAACATAGTTGATCCGTAAGAATCCATGAGTTGGTGTGAATGTTCTTTCACCTCCTTAACATGATTATGTGAAAACTACCTTTCACACCATAATCTCTTATTAAAACATCATTTAAGCATCATTCATAAACCTTGGTAGTCATTCATAAAGCTTTCATTGCAATTACTTAAAATTCATGATCATAGTACATTAAAAATATACTTGAAATAGCATATAACATGGGTTATTGAAATTCAATTTGAAATCATGAAATATATTATTAATTATGCATAATATAATAAATAATCATAAGATACATCATAATTAACAAGACCCTATGCAAATTCATAATATTAGGGCTTTTAAAAGAACAATTCATAAGGGAACTTGAGAAGAACGGTAGGACTCCATGGGTAAAAAGACCCACTGATGAATTCCCACATACCTTAGATCTTAGAGGCCCTAATTTCTCTTGACTTGGAAACTTGACTTGAGTTTCTCTTTGAATTTCTTGAGGTAGAAGAAGAATTAGAGAAAAAACATTAGGGAGAAGATTTTGGGATTTGAGTGTTAGTGTGAGAATGAGAGAGTTAGGAGGTCTTAGGGTAGTTAATAGGCAAGAATAAACCCCAAAAACTCATCCACATCCATTAATGAATTAAGAGGCAAAATACGAAAAGCACCCCTTGACTTAATTGAAATAGCACCTGTACAGAAGGCCCACCATGGACCGTGAAGCCCACCACGGCCCGTGGTGGTCGTTGTGGTGAGGGGACTATGTTTAAGGTTGGAGGGGTTACCTCCACGGACGTTACCATAGGTCATGGTCCCCCATATTGTCCTCACCCATATTCTAACTTCCACCAGGCTGGACCATAAAGGCTCTTCATGGTCTGTGGTCCTTTTCACGGACCGTGAAGGGCTCTTTGAAGATCACTTGGCGCCCAAAAAGCTTCAACTTTTAGGGAACTCCTCTTTAAACCTTATTCTTTAACCTTCCAACTTCTGGGGTCTTACAATATCTCCACCTTGGGAACATTCATCCTCAAAGGGACTCAACCTAGCATGAATGAAATAGGAAAGAGACATAGCAGCCCAACATGAATGCAACACATACCTAAAATGCATAAAACATGAGATATTCAATCTTAGGTTTTAACATGATTTTAAAACTCATTTCATGAACATTAATGCATATAAAAACATGAGAATGACTTAAATACATGGATTGGGTTGAGTGGACCATAAAGGAACTTAATACCTCTACTAGGAACGGAAGGAAAGAGATAAGGATATAGTGACATCATATCAGCTTTGGCTTTCCATGTAGCACCTTCAACCTCTTGGTTCCTCCATAAAACTTTAATTGAAGTTATTTCCTTGTTTCTTAACTTTCTAACTTGTCATCTAGGATTACAACTGGAACCTCCTTATATGATAGACTCTACTTCATACTAATTCTGTCCAAAGGCATAATAGAGCTAGGATAACTAACAAACTTCCTTAACAAAGACAAATGGAACACCGGATGCACCAATGCCAAATCAGAAGGCAAATCCAACTCATATGCCACCTTTCTAATCTGCGTCAAAATCTGATATAGACCTATATAGCGGGTACTAAGCTTCCCTTTCTTGCCAAAACGCATTACACCCTTCATGTGTGACATTTTCAAGTAGACTTAATCATTAACTCAAATTCAAGTTCCATTCTCCTCAAATCTGAATAGGAATTTTGTTGACTTTGTATAGTCTTTAATCTTTCTCTAACCAATCTAACCTTCTCCATAGCCTCATGTACCAACTCGGGTCCTATCATGGAAACTTCACTAACTTTGAACCTACCAATAGGATACCTATACCTTCTACTATATAAAGCCTCATATGGAGCCATCTGAATACTGGAATGATAACTATTACTATAGGTGAACTCTATCAATAGAAATTGATTATCCCAGTTAACTTTAAAATCAATGACATGGGCTCTCAACATGTCCTCTAAGTTCTAAATGGTATGCTCGTCCTGACCATCCATCTGAGGGTGAACAGTTATACTAACTTGTACTGGAGTACCAAAAGCCTTTGGAACGATCTCCAAAAATTAAGATGTAAACTGAGTTCCTCGATCTGTAATGATAGACAATAGGACATTGTAGAGCTTAACAAACTCTCAGATATACAATCTAGCACAATCCTCTACTGAATAAGAGGTTTTAACAGGAAGAAAATAAGCTAACTTGGTCATTTGATCAACAACAACCCAAATAGAATCATGTTTCCTATGGGTATGAGGCAAACTTGTAATGAAGTACATATTCAAGGATTCCCACTTCCAAGTAGGAATCTCAATATCTTGGGCTCAACCTCTCGGTATTTGATGCTCAACCTTCATTTATTGACAATTAGGATATTTTTCCACAAACTCCGCAATATCACTCTTCATGACATTCCACCAATACACTTCCCTCAAATCATGATACATTTTTGTGGAACCCAAATGAGTAGAAAATTGCGAATGATGAGCTTCGTACATATCATTTCCCTTAAGCCATCAACATCAGGAACACATAATCGACCTTGATATCTCAAAGCACTATCTCCCCCTTGGGAGAAGGCCCCAATGGCTTTTTCGACAACCTATATCTTCAACTCAACCATAGTAGGATCATTATCTTGATTATCCTTAACATCCGCCGCAAGATAAGATTTAAAACCTTTTTTAAAAATAACATATCCGACCCCAAAAGTTGAAAAGTCAAAACAAAGGAGATTTGGGTAAAATTTGGACTGTGCTAGTTCCTACGAGTCCACCTACAACTCATAGAGGATTCTATGGATCGTAGGACAGAATCTTAGGGTTGGCACTGAGGACTAAAAATTTAGTCAAGTGTAAGGAAGGTCTAAAAGTTGAGTTATAACCCGTAAGAAAGTTGACAACTTATAGAAATGAGTCGTAGGGTCAATGTTTGATTTGTGAAAATAATAAGCCTTGGTACTTTTGAAATGTTCAACAGGATGAGTCATAGGATTATTTATGATTCGTAAAGAGGATTCGTAGGATGAGTCCTGAGTTCTAATTTTTATCTAAGTGGAGGGGAAAGTTGATGGGTAATTTGTAGGATTGGTAGGATAGTCAACGACTCATATGGAAGAGTCGTAGAAGCCAAAGGTCTTTTCTAGTAGCTACTATTTCATGAATTTAGGTTTGACAATTTGGGTCTACGACCCGTAGAGGGAAATGTGTAAGGCTGTATGGTGATTCGTAATTGTGCATAGATGTTAAGTTCAATTCTTTGGTGTGGGAATAGATTTGGAGATGTTTTAAGGTCATAAGAATTCTCTACAATGCTACCTAGGGTTTCTTATCTCATTATGGGTATTGTTCAATTCTTTTTCAATTGCATAAATTAAGTTTTAATTATTGTTTATTTACTCAATTAAGTATGAATTACTATTAAATTGCATGAGTTTTAATGATTTACAAGTAACTCTATAAAGCTATTTAGGGTTCATAAATTCCTTAATAGGTCCTCTCGATTATGATCCAATTGATATTGTTCTATATGATTAAGTATGACTTCCATTTAATTACATGATTTTAAGATGATTCCATATGGTCTTATGCATTATACTATGATTTCCAACGATAAACTATACAGTATGAGTATGATTTGATAAGGCTTTCAAGTAAATTACGTGAAAAGTATGAATTGAGTTTTATGATGAAATTTGAGTTAAGTATGAATGATAGTGGAGGATCTCTCACCTAGTTAATGATTAAGGAGATATGCTATGACTATGCTTTTTATAAAGAGTGGATGGGAAGTAGATATGGCCCCTTCCACATGATGTTGACTTATTATTTTATAGCTAAAACTATTCCATTGAGAGCTTACTTAGTACTGAGCAGACCTTGGGATAGAGGCTCTCTCCCATAGTTGAAGCATGAGACCCGTAGTAAGATCCCATTGTCCCATAACTATGTGCCACCATAGGATAAAGGATCCCCCATAGTAGAGGCTCGATTCCTTTAAAGTTCACCCATAGTTGAGGCTCGATCCTTTATGTAGCTTAATGTATCCAATTAAGCATATAGGAGTCTACCTTGGAAAATAGTTTCCCCATTTCCTCTGATGTATGGGTAAACATTGGGACTCCATGTTATAGGTCACATGGTTTATGTCAGTTAATAGTTTACCTCACAAATGTAAAAAGTTTCTCTCACAATGTTTAAGGTATTTCTTACTACAACTACTAACATTTTTCACAACTTAAAGTATGTGCTCTCACAAAGTTAAAGGTTTCTCCCAAAGAATTTATGATATACTTCGTTATGATTTATGGTAATTTCAAAGCATAATCTCATGATTACTATTATAGTGTTTAAGTTGTTTCATGATTCATGATGGTTCCTAAATTACATTGGCCAAGTCTCATGCTTTCAAATAGTATTTTAAATGATTTCATGGTTTTAAAATGGTCCATAGTATCACTTTATTGTATCATATCATATTGCATTGCATGCTCACATACTTAGTACATTCAAAGTACTAACGCATACTTCTTTGTCTGCCTATTTGTTTTATAATGTAGGGTTTGACGATCACCCTACATACTATCGTGGCAACATAGAAGACTTGTTCACTTTATTTGGTAAGTCCTCATGCTTCGAGGACTACCTTATCGAGCTTATATTCTCTTACTACCTCTAGACTATGTTGCTAGTTTAAGAATGTTTCTTTTTCTTATTTAGGTGAGATACAGGCTTGTTCTATGCCACCACCTATGTTAGTATAGTAGAGGCATGCCTAGAAAAAGAAAATGTGTAAGTCCGTTTAATCGAGCCTAAGCTTCACCTTTATCTTTAGATTTTATTTTGAGACTTACCCATCAGTTTACTTTATATTGTTGGTTTACTTACCTTATGTATGCTTATAATATACTAAGAGGCTTGGTTGGGGTTTTCTCGAGAATCCTAGTCTTTGTGTCAAGGCTAGGCCCTAGTCTGAGTCGTGACATAACATCACCATCCTTGAAATCAATCAAGCAAACACCCAAACAGGCTAATCCATGAACATCATGAACTAACTCCTTCTATGCATCCTCAAATGAGCAACACTATTCATGGACAATCTATTAAGAGCATCGGCAACCACATTCGCCTTTCCTGCATGGTATAATATGCTCACATCATGATCCTTCAACAACTCAAGTTATCTCTTTTGTCGAAGATTCATACCCTTTTGAGTGAATACATATTGCAAGCTCTTATGATCGGTGAATACATCAACATAGACCCATACAGGTAGTGACTCCAAAGCTTTAAATCAAAAACCGTTGCCGCTAACTTCAAATCATGAATCGGATAGTTCTTTTCATGCTCCTTGAGTTGCCTAGAAGCATAAGCTATCACCTTGCCATTTTGCATCAAAACAAAACCAAGAATGACTCTTGAGGCATCATAATATACTAAAATCCTATCAGAAAATTTTGACAAAGTCAATACCAGAACGGAAGTAAGCCTATCCTTCAACTCTTGGAAACTCTTCTCACAAGCTGAGGACCATTGGAATTTCACCTTATTTTGATTCAAAGTACTTAAGGGCGATGCAATGGAAGAGAAACCCTCCACAAAGCATCTATAATAACCGTCTAAGCCCAAGAAACTCCAAATATCGAAAGGAGACAATGGTCTAGGCCAATTCTTAACCTCCTCGATCTTCTTAGGTTCAAACATAATACCTTCATAGGAGTATAGCCAAGGAAAGCAACTGACCTTAACCAAAATTCACATTTGCTAAACTTAGCAAACAATTATCAGTGCTTGAGAATTTGTAAGACAATTCTCAAATGATTGGCATGCTCTTTCTCACTCCGAGAATAGATCAAAATATCATCAATGGACACAATTACAAACATATCCAAATATTGCTTGAACATCCTATTTATCAAATTCATCAAAGTTGCAGGAGCATTCGTTAGTCCAAAAGACATAACCAAGAATTCAAAATGACCATAGCGAGTCCTAAAGGCCATCTTTGGAATTTCAGATTCTCTTACACAAAGTTGATGATCCCAATCGAAGAACAATCTTTGTAAAGTAACTTGCTCCTTAAAGTTGATCAAACAAGTCATCAATCCTTGGAATAGGATACTTATTCTTAATTGTGACCTTGTTCAATTGTCAATAGTCAATAAGCATATGGAGAGAACCATCTTTCTTTCTAACAAAGAGAACTGGAGAACCCCATGGAGAGATACTCAGTCTAATGAAACCCTTGTCCAATAAATATTTCAACCGATCTTTTAACTCTTTTAATTCTATCGGGGACATATGGTAAGAAGGAATAGATATAGGTTGGATATCATGGAGAAGATTGATATAGAAGTCTATTTCCCTTTGGAGAGGGATACATTGGAGGTCATTGGGACAGACTTTTGAAAGTTCATTAACAACAGAAACTAACTCAAGAGTAGGAGCTTCGGAATTTGTATCTCTAACCCAGACTAGATGATAAAGCCAACCTTTGGAAATCATTTTTCGATCTTTAAGGCACAAAATGAATTGACCTTTAAACATGGAATTACTACCTTTTCATTTTAGGACTAGCTCATTAGAAACTGAAAGTTGACAACATAGGTTCTACAACATATAGAAGCATAACATCCATGAAGCCAATCCATACCAAAAATCATATCAAAATCAGTCATGTCAAGCTCTACAAGATCAACTTAGGTGACTTTATGAAAACTGAAATTGGGAAATTTCGATAGACTCTTTTAGCTACAACTGAATCACCAATAAGATATAGATCGAAAAAGGCTCTAACAAGATCTTGGGACTAATAATGAATTTATAGCAAGATAAGGAGTAATAAATGATAGAGTAGCACCCAAATCTAACAATGCATAAACATTAAAGTCAAAGACTTTCAACATACTAGTCACCATATTGGGGGGATTCTCTGACTCCTGACGAGTCTAAAGGCATAAAATTTGTTTCGGCACTGACCGCCACCCAACGTAGTACCACACAGATCTGAACGGCCTATAACATGAGTTTGAGTCTGGGTTCTAGCACCACTTCTACACTCCTTCGCTTGATGACCTGGCTTTCCATAGCTATAACATAGATCTAATCTCTCCAAGCATTCACCATTGTGATTTCGTACATGCTTCTTACATAGAGGGATAACTTGACCACTCAGAGCTCCTCCTTGAACCTTAGGGTTAGACTCCCTATATTCATCAAATTTTGGAGACAAAGTGTTTGAAGAATTTTACTCAGAATACTTTTGACAAAATTGAGGACAACCACCATTCTCGGACTTACCATGTAAGAAACTTCCATTATCAGTGTGAGCCCTCTTGAACTCCCTTCTAGACCTCTCTTTTAGCTTATCTTCCTCTATTTGTTTGGTATGTGTTATAAGCCTCGAAATATCCATCTCTTTGATAAGTATGGCGATTCTATATTCTTTGACCACCAAATCAGATACACCCAAAACAAACTTGTTCATCCGAGCCCTTGGATAAGCAACATGAAAGGAGCATATTTTGACAACTTAGTGAACTTGAGGGCATACTCCCTCAAACTCATATTACCTTGGCGCAAATCGATGAACTCTTGTACCTTAGCCTCCCTCAAATTTAAAGGAAAGAACCGGTCAAGAAAACCACCATTGAATTCCTCCCAATCAACGGGACCATAATCTCTACCTCTTTCATCTTTCCATTTCTTATACCAAACTTGAGCAACCCCTTTGAGTTGATATGCCACCAAATCTACTTTTTCCATCGAGCTAATATCCATGATGTCAATAATCTTACTATTACCCTTTATGAAATACTATAGGACCTCATCCACCTTAGAGCCATGAAACTCAAGAGGGTTCGTACAGGTGAAATCACGAACTTGGCTAGCCATTGTACCCACATTTAGGTTCACGGGAGATACCACCTCCCTATTAGCTTGAGCAGCTACAGCCTGGGAAAGTACTTGAAATTTGGCCCAAAACTCCACATGAGAGACTTCTTCATTCAAAGGGTATTTGGAGCTAATTTTTCTCCTCCTCAACGTTTCTTTGGATGGGGTTCCTTTTTAGAGGCATATTTCTGTAATCTTAAAGAGAAAACGTTAGAGAAGGAATCCTTATAGTTCAACTCTATCGCACGATGAGATCATGAAAGAAGTGATATTTTTCCTAAAAAGCCTCATAGCCTCCTATTCATAGATGTGGTGTGCTTCACATTGATGAATAAGACTCTACTCGACATGGAATATTAGACTCCCTAGGGCACTTTAAACCTTATGTTGTGATACCAAATTTGTCATGACCCAAGCTAGAACCTAGGTGTGACACGGTAATTATAATCTCAAGGGACCCAATCAATCCTCTTAGAATACCATACGTGACCATATATAAGGTAATTAAAGTAATAAAGCGAAGACATATATGCAGAAATAAAGTCTCAACATGGAATCTTTCAATAAAAGAGAACAAGCCTCAAACTCGAAATGAAGAGACAACATAGACTCCATGACATCCAACATGCCTCTACTAAACTAGGTGGGGCATAATACAAGCTCCAAGCTCACCCATAAAAATATATGATATCCATAATAACGATGAAATTCTTGTCAAGCATGATGACTCACCAACTATAAGAAAGTAAGGCTCAACTCAAGCCACGAGTGGGAGGTGCGCGATAATCATTTGATCCTACATTATAATACAATGTAGGTAAAAAGTATGCATTAGTATAAGGAATACACTAAGTATGTAAAAAGTATGTATGATCAATGTACATGAAATACACTAATTATGTGAGAAGTATGCATAATCCATGAAAATAGGACATAATGAATATGAACATATGATGCATGACTATATCTTTAAACATAAGGAAATCCTTGAACACCTTAAAAATATCATATTCATGTGGTCAATACATCAAAACATCATCATGAGAACTTTATACCTTTTTCATATACCTTGGTGTGGGAGAGAACCTTTAATCGACATATAAAAATATGTGAGCTATAATATAGAATTTGATGTAACTCTCACATCGAGCAGAGAGAGGCTACTTTGCCAAGGTAGACTCTGTGAGAATATCATAATCATGAGCTATATTTATATCTACTATCTAGGCCATATTAACATCATAAACCAATGCGGACAACGTAGTTAGGGATTAAAGGTTGCTACTAGGATTCTCTTGGGTAGCTACTATGGCTACCGGCCTTAACCCCACCTTAAAGTCCTCTCGGTGCTTAGTTATTATCCCAATGAAATTTCATGAAAACATAATAATTAACATCATTAGGGAAGACAATAAAAAAATATCAATCCTCATCATAAGAAAATTGTAAGAATGGCTCATTAACATGGTCGATTCATAAGAATTCATGAGTTTATGAGAATGTCCTTTCACCTCTTTAATATAATTGTGTGAAAACTACCTTACAAACCATAATATCTTTCTTAAAAAGTCATTGAAACATCATTCATAATCTTTCATGGGTCATTCATAAAGCTTTCATTGTAATGACTTAAAATTCATGATCGTAGTCCCTTGAAAACATACTTGAAATAGCATATACCATGGATCATTGAAATTACGCTTGAAATCATGAAATATTATATGAATTATGTATAATATAATCAATAATCATAAGATACATCATAATTAAGTAGATCTAATGTAAATTCATTAAACTAGGGCTTTTAGAAGAAGAATTTATTAGAGAATTTGAGAAGAACCTTGGGACTCCATGGGTGAAAGGACCCATGGATGAATTCCTATATACGTTAGATTTTAGAATCCCTAATTTTCTCTTGACTTGATTTTCTCTTTGAATTGCTTCAGGAAGAATAAGACTTAGAAAGAAGATTTTGGGATTTAAGTATTACAATGAGGATGAGAGAGTTAGGAGGCCTTACGGTAGTTAATAGTCTATATTAAATACCCCAAAACCATCCACATTCATTAATGACTTAAGAGATAAAACACAAAACCAGCCCTTGACTTAACTAAAATGACACTTGCACGAAAGGTCCACCATAGCCCGAGAAGCCCACCATAGCCCGTGGTGATGGTCATGGTGAGAGGACTCTATTTTGGGTTGGAGGGGTGACCTCCACGGAAGCCACCATGGCTCGTGGTCCCCCACATGTTCCTCACCCACATTCGTGCACCAGTATGGACCACGATGGCTCTTTATGATATGTGGTCCTCTTCACGGCCCATGAAGGTCTCCATGAAGATACCTAGTGCCTAAAAGTTGCAATTTTCAGTGAACTCCTCTGTAAATCTCTTTTTTGACCTTTCAACTTCTAAGGTCTTATGGTTAAAGTCTCAACCTTGGACCTCAACCTTGGTTAGAGTCCTTAGCATATTCGTCACCCTTGTTAGATCCCTTGGTGTATCTTTTTCCTTGGTTAGAGTCTTTGGCATATCTTTTACCTTGGCTAGAGTCTATGCCATACCTTTAGCCTTGGTTAGAGTCTGCTTCTCAATCTTCGCCTTGGTTAAAGTCCTTGCCCCCATTTCACCATTGTTAAAGTACCTAGTATCCAGTCGAGCCAGTTCAAATTTCTAAATGATCATGGTAACTTTCAAAGTATCTTCAGATTCTCTTTGTAGTCCTTAACTCTTTTGGTACTGTCGGGCTTATGGGGTCCATTCGAATTTTTTACTTTAACTTGTAAAAGAATGTATCCTCTGGATTATGGAGGCCTATTTGGGTTTAGTTAGTTGTACTTCCGTCATTTTTTTGTTCTCAGTACACTCATGCACAGTCCTATTAGTTTCTGTTCTTTTGACCTCTGTTGTGTTTGATTCTAGCATTTCATATTAATTTTACTTTGCCTGCTCAGTTGGCCTATGTTGCCTATTAATAACCTATTGTTTTGGTACTCACACAATACTTTGCATCTAATTTTGGTGATGCAGTTCAGAGCACCAGCTGCCAGCATTGATATAGAGCAATCAACTATCATATTCTGAGGCGAGGGTAAGCATATGACTTCCTAGATCATAATTGTCCCCTTCTGTATATAGTTGACTAGTCTTTTGCATTTTGAGACAAGCCTATATTTTTGTGGTCCACTTTAGGACTTGTATTTATTTTGTAGTAGCTCTGTACATGTGACTTCCAAGTTATGGGAGAGATATTTTGTTTTTTATATATATATGTTTTGGTTTGCTTCTGCCTTGAATCTTCTATAATTTTGTAAAATGTTTATTCTTGAATATTTTCCATCCTTCATCCCATTAATTGTAGTTTCGGGATACAAATTGTCTTACATACTGGTGGCTTATAGTAGGAGCCATCATGACTCGAGAAGTTGGATCGAGACAACATCAATCTTAATCTATTCACGAATTACCTTAAACCTCATCTCACTTTGATTTCTTCTAAGATATTCCTAGCCGGAAATTTCTAAGTTACTACACTAAAGTTTTTTGGACCAAAATTCCTTCATATTTGCTTACCCCATGACGACCGGAATGGGTCGTTACATGTTGACACCCACTTTTGACCCTACGTTCTTCTTTTTACTCATTTGAGCAACTATTTTGTTCGTGTGGGTCAAAATTTCTAATTTTACTTATTTTTGTCAATTTTTGTGGTAAAAAATGTTATTAACATTAGTTGGTATTATTATCACATCATTATTATTACTACTATTTTATTTTTTCACATGAAAAGATTTTATTACTCTCTTTGCATTTTTCTAGTTTCTATTATTATGGATGCTAGACCAAATACTTTAAGTTTTATTACTTGATAAGATGATTGTATTTTATACTTGCACATTATATTATATAAATATGGTTAGTGATATAAAATTTCAAACTCAAATTAGTTTAAAACTTTTAAAATATCTCCAATTTTTGTATACTGAAAGGAAGAAATCATTTCTTTTATTGGTAAATATTGTTCTCACCTTTATTAACTCTCCCCTCTCTTTTTTCAGTCCACTTATCTTAAGATCCCATAAAATACTTCTACAAAGGCAAAAAACTTTTTTTCTCTATGCAAATATCACTCTATCCTTGATTGACTCTTTTCCAAATTACTCTCTCAAAAAGAGATTATAGACTGCAAAACTATGTTCTCTCCTTGATTAATTCTCTCCTCTCTTTTTTTCACTCCTCTTATCTTAAGATCCCATAAAATACTCCTAAAAAGGCAAAAATCTTTTTTTTTCTCAAGGCAAATATCACTCTATCCTTGATTGAATCTTTTCCAAATTACTCTCTCTAAAATAGATTATAAACTGCAAAATTATGGACTCCCTAACGTCATTTTTTCCCTTTATATGAATACTTGTTTCTGTATTAAGGACGGAAGGCAGCAAAGAGAAGGATGGAGTTTTTTTTAGGTATTTTATTATTCCTTGGATATAAGACAGAGAGGCAGAGAATCCCCTTTGATTATCATTTTCGTGCTTACACCAATGGACTGATCTTCTACACCATGATATTACCTCTACACATGTTCATATTATTTTATTGGGATTCTACTACCAGAAGAGATCATTCATTAGTAGTAATTAAGGATAGTAGTCGTAATATTCTTCCTCTTCACTCACCTTCCACCATAGCCAGCAACCCTCATGTTGTCCAATTTAATTATCACAACCCAGTTTCTTTACACTAGATGGACACAACTCATGATCACAGCAAGAAAGAGTCTAGTTAAGCTGCAGGAAAGTTCTCCTTTATGTGATGATTCAATTATTCAAATTTGTTATCAAAAAGAGTAAACTATATAGTTCATCTATTTTTATTTTTTATTTTTATTTCTGGTTACTCAACCAGTCTCCATAGTTAATTGCATGATTGCATAACTAATTTCTTCCTAATACGACTACTTTTAGTCTATATTTCAACTTAATGGTCTGATGTTCAAACTATTATTGAATAAATTTTATAAAGGTTCATCTTTTTTCTTAATTTTATTTTTGTTACCCTGCTCGATTCATAATATGGCACGAGTCTATTTGAAGTTATTCTGACTTTGCCATTCCTCATTTCTTGTTATGTGACTTTGTATGTAATTTGGAATGTTTTTTTGGCTAATTTATGCTATTTTGATTTATTCATGAGTTAATATGAGTCACTCGAATATGGTCTTGGATGAATAATTACCTTCGAGTCTTGATATTATTACTTGTTGGAAAATTAGAAATAAAACAGGGATGAACTTGTTTAGATGGAAAACTTTATTATAACTTCTTGGGATATAATGATAATGGCAAGGTATCGTCGCTTCAAGTAGGGCAAGGTATGTTTTGGGATATGATGATAACGGCAGGCTAGTGACTTCTCGAATGAAGCATAAAGTTTTATCAAAAGTAAAGCAATTTTACTCCCACAATTGTATGCTTGCTATGTTACTCTTTTAAATGTTCAAAAGCTTTGACAACTTATATTATTTATTTATTTTCCTTAAAAGAAACACCTATTAACACACTTTTTCATTTTCTTTAAAATGGGAAGCTAACCATTTTCATTAGCTGTAATATTTTCTTTGAGAATGGGGAATAAAGTAGTTTTCGTTAACTTTGCACTTCTTTTAAAAATAAGAAATAAACTATTTTAAAAAACAACTTCATTTTCATCTTGTCTTAAGATTTTCTAAGAGTGTCGATCAAACATAATGAAATAAGGGAAAGTAACATTGCATTGGGCCCGTTTCCCCCTTGCCTTCCTCTGATCTCACTCTCTCTGTCTCTCAATTTTAACTTTATGTGTTATCAATTTATTGAAATGTCTATGTTGCACGATATACTTTAAGCATTTGATTTGGAAAAGAATAAGTTAGTTCTTCTCTGCTTTATTCTCTTTATCCTTATTGTTTAAAAAAATGGATTAGCTTTTTCTTTTTGTTCATATTGTTTCAATACTTTGAGCATTTTATTGGAAGCGATCAAGTCAGCCTCTCCTTTTATTGTTGATATTGCAAGTATCTTATTTCTATATTCGATGGTCGAAGATCTTGCTTTGCTTGATTGAATTCATGAATTTTTGTGGCTTCATTAGCTTTGTATGTGTCATTCTCATAACTCGCATTTCTAATCATCTAGTTCTTCAAAGCAGTTTTAATTAATAACCAATTGTACATATTTTTATCTTGCTCACTTGCTTAAATAAAAAAAATAAGTTTTCATGTCTAACTACCTTATTCAACTAGGTTGGTATTAATTAGATAATAATCAATTTCTTCTTAATTTGTTTGCACATCTTAAATAATTTTTTTTATTATTTATCTCATAGTCATTTTATAAGCTCATAACTAGAGACCTTATTTTCCATGTTTAACCACCACATAGTTTACAAGATCCGGCTATGATCCATATTTATGGACCTCGAAAGGTGCATAACACCTTCCTTTTGAGGTAAGAGGAGCCCTTACCTAATCTATGGTTTCGCATACACTTTTAATTAATGTATTTGGTCGATTAGCTTATTATGATGCTCTAACGCGCCTTTAATTCGTTAGGTGGCTACTCTTCTCTTTTCAAAAGCCTAAAAACAGTTGTCACATTGTTGGATCCCATTTTGAGAAATATGAAGCGCGACATGTACTATAAATTACAATAAATAACAACTTAAAAATTTAACAAACATATAAAAAAAATTAAGTGGCTCCCAAAGTTTTATTAGTTTCACGTAAATTGGAACAAAGGAAATAGCATATATTATTCAAAATTTACATAAAAATTACATTAAATCACAACAATAACACCATAAAATATTTAAAATATATATAAAAATTTAATTGACGCTCAAAATTTTATATGTGACCCATAAATTGGAACAAAGGAAGTAATATATATTATTTAAAAATGAAATAAAAAAGTACTATTGTCACGACCCGATTTCTCAGTTCATGATGGCATCTACTACAACCATCAATAGGTAAGCCTATCCCATAGCCCAGAACCAGAAGCAACAGCTATCAAGCGGAACGTAACCCAAGGTAAGCAAAAGATCAATAGCAATGAGAAAGAAGATAATCATCCCTAATATGTCGCATCAGTTAGTATTCAAGCATCCAATCAAAAGAAGAGTACAACGCTGATACAAATACAATTATAGATACAGACAGTCTTTTAAAACAAAGTAAACACTAGTCCTAGTCCAAAATAGATGAAAATCAACAACTCTAAATGCTAGGAGCTCACCAGATCTCCAAATCCAAAGCTGCTCTGCACGAAATACAAATCTTTCAATGGTGATAACTCGTACTATGATCTGCAAAGGACAGAACTGTAGTATGAGTACCAAATGAATGATACTTAGTAGGCATAAGCCAATTCATCCCCACAGATAAGGTAATTATGAACAAAGTGTTAATAAGGTAAGAACAACACCAGTAACTACATGGGAGATATAACATGATAGAACAGGTAATAAGAATGAAAAAGTAGGACACACGAAGTAAAGGAATGTACATAAAAGAGCAAGTACAATAACCTACCTTGCAACAAGAAAGGACTACAAGAGTCAACTAACTAAGGAAAGAGTGCCGACAATCACCGCTAAATAATTTAGCAACCTAAAGACTAATACAACTAAACCTAACAGGAAATAACAATATCAAGTAAAGTATAGGCCACATAGTTAACAAACTACCAATGTAATACAACATGAACACAATTATATTCAAACAATAACAATCTAACGTCTATTCCCCTAGAAGGTACAAACAGCACACATAACCCAATAGGCCGCCATAAAACTGGCGGATGCCAAACAATAATCAATTATACTGGTGATAGACAATACATATGAATGCAAGTTGCAGTAAAACCAAAGTGTCATTTGTAACCAGTGTCATCAGTAACCAAGTCTTAGACCCACCCCAGACATTGGCCTGCCACGTAGGACCTATGTAGCTCCTCATCCAGTATAGTGGTACACGCGGCTAGAGGGTCCCATAGGGGACACAAAAATTCATATACATTACCTAGGCTCAGACCAGGTCTTACCACAAGTCATCTTTGTCACGGTACCGGAGGAATGAGTAGCCAAACCATAAAGAAAAGGGTAATGATGCATCAGCTAGTCAAGTAAGAGTTAACTACCTCCCAGATGCCTCTAATGTATCCAGTAGAAAAGAAGTATGTCCTCGATGCTCCATAAGTGTCAAAACCATTAATAATGTGTCCAGGTGGTACGACTCCCATTAAACCTAATTTAAAATAGTTAAGAATTTTAAAATAGTCTTTTTGAAAATCATGGTGATAGTCCAATACATGCACGGGACTGTACCACAAAACACATAAGAATGAATAACCAATGCAATGCATGCAATCACCAGCATCCAAACATTACATACATAATCAGAAATGCAATACTAATCCTACCACGCTACCAAGGCGGAGGGAACTAACCTTGAATCCAACTTCTCCTCGAATACGACCTCGGTCCCAACAATATAACAGCAGTTCAATAAAGCATCAAAAGCATACCACTAAATATAAAGTGAGGGAATTAAGTAACGGCTCAAAATCAAATAGGGGGAGAAAATTCAAAGGAGGATGCCTTACCACAACATGATACTCCCTCACATAACTGAGCATAGCTAATTAAAACATACGGCTATGACAAGACACTGAGGTCTCAGGCACTAGCATAAGATACTCTATTCGAAACAAACCCTATCGGAAGTCACCTAGCTACAAGAGCAAAGAAGCACATTAAGTCTCAATCCTAGCTTAAGACCATACAATATCAATCCTAATAAGGATAAACAAGATAAGTCTTACCACAAGCAAGGCCACAAGCCTAAACTAAGGGTTTAACAAGACTACGCTAGTCTAAGGATCAACCAAGATTCATAAAAATATAAAATAGAAGGAAGAAAGTCTACCACTCAAAAAATACCAACCTAAATCACATGTAACTCATACTAAACATTATCTACAAAAGCTCAGTTAAGAAAGTAGAACATAGCCTAACTAAGCCTACCACGCATACTCTGAATCTGCCAAAAAGGAGCTTTCCACTTCTAAATCACCTCTAATTGCCGCCACGTTAAAATATATCAATTACCATATGCCCACAAACTACTCTGCCACCACATATCTAAGACCTCTATTCCAATCCAAGAAAAACTAGGCCGGTAGGTGGCATATAAGCATAGTCACCCGACCAGTAATGGTCCATGGGCACCAACTCCCATAAATGTGCGCTACCTATTACACCAAAAACAAACCTCGCATCCTAAAAAATGTCAAATCAATTATTCCATGAATTATTTTGATCCCATCTTGTATATGAACCTTCATAGGACACTTCCATTTTCCCATAAAAGCTAACATCTGAAGCTACTAATGAATTCCACTACTGCGACTCAAAATTACAAATAAACCTCAAAAGAGTTACGAGCTCCACCTAAACATTAGGGAACAACAACCTTCAAAACTAGGAAATCATCCTGGGGAAAAGCCTAGAATCCAACTCCTACTCCTAAAACAGACAATCCAAGCTAAAACACCACTTTCTGGAACTGAACACTTTACTCCATAGGATAATCATCTCGCGAATAATGAGGTTACACTGAGCCCAGCTCCAGTAACTTTCTTGCACCAAGTAAAGTTCTAGAATATCAACACACTATTCACAATAATCAGAGATGGACCTAAAATTGGATCTAAAACTAAATTATGGGACCCTCACCAGGAAATAAGAAATCGACTCCGTTAAAAGGTTCAGATTGACTTATTGACCTTATGTCCTTAAATGAGACATAATTTTATGCTCAAAAAGGAAGAAATTAGCCTATGCACTAAATTATCCAAAAATCACCATTAGAGGCCATTAGAGGTAAAGGTGCAAGGGAATTACATCTTAAATGATGCAAAAACAACTCCTCAAAGATCCCCATGCATTATCCCATCAATTCCATAAACCACAAGGAATTCCCACAGAAAAATGATCTCTCAAGACTTCAAAGCACTTCTTAAAACCATGAGAAAAAGACCTCTAAACGGTCTTAAGATAGTAGTAGGTGTTACTTAAGCAACCACTAATGCCACTAAAGCAGTTGGGGCAAGACATGCAGGACTTACTAAAGTGATCCCCTGGTTGCTAAAGTAGAAGTCCCTAAACCGACTGGCACGCAGGTCGACTACCACTAAAGTGGAGCCTTAGCTGCTAAAGCAACACTCGCTTAAGCGAGGCTAGGGCCACTAAAGCGACTAGCCTTGAGCTAGCTAGGCCCGCTAAATCAATCCTTTGGTCGCTAAAGTAAGGGTTGATTAAGGATGCTGAGGTCACCAATAGTGGATGCTCCAGCATTAGGCACTAGAATTTCAAGATAAGTCCTAACGGACTCTTCTTGGATGCTTGCAATTGATTTGGAACCCTGGACACTCAAAAGATATATTCTACCCCACCAAATTTGGCATTGAAGACTCAACATCAATGTTGAAACTTCTAACCGAGGTTATCTCTACATAAAATGGGTCTCACACCCAAGCTTTGTTTTAAGCTAAATTCCACAACAGGGCTCAAAATGAGCTTGGAACCTGCAAAAAAGTTCATTCTACACCAAACTCAGTTTTAGAGCTAATAGAACTGTCAGAATTGCATTCTGAGGCTGTCTTCTTGGATTTTTGATCGAAGTCAATTGTTCAAACTCTAAGAGCTCTAAAATATTGAAAATATCAAACTGAGAATAAAACCAAACGAATTACCATGCGACCAAACTGTCAGTCCCAACAAGCCATAATGACTTGGGGTCACTAAAGAAAAGCTCTAAATATTGAAAATATCAAAAACAGAGGAAATGACCTGAGGGCCATTACAACCTCCACTACTAAAAAGGATTTGTGTCTGCAAAAGTAGGATAGTTACACCCTGAAGGAAAAAAAAGATGAGGGTATTGGGCCCACATGCCCTGCCAGACCCTTAAACACCCTTTCGGATCAAACGACGCCAACACAGAACTTAGGCCTAGAGGAAAATTCTCAAGTTCACTTTGAAAATCCCAAAACTCCTTCAATTTTCTCAAGAACTCGAACTCCCAAAAAACTTAGTCGAACATAACAAAAAGTACCAGATCCCTCTGAGGCAAAGCAATGCAATACCAAATTGACCAAACACAGGACTAGAGCAGATTCAACCCAACTCATCAATCGAAATACCTACCTTATGCTCAAAATATAGTATCTTCCACTCACTAGAAGCGTTTTACCAATTCTTAGTTATCCTAAACATCTCCACCACCATCTGAATGCCACCTATAAATCCCACACAACATAAATCTCGAAAGCAACGAACAACATCATAGAGAAATAACCATAGCAGTAATGAGGTGCAACATGAGGTCACACTTCCCAAATCCTAGCTATCCATAGACAACCACCCAACCCATTAAAAAGATGATTCAAAAAGACCAAAGGAGAAAATCACAACAAACATCAAGTAAGTAATGAAGAGACAAAACAAATAGACCAAATGAGCAAGTCGCCACTATACAACTTCTGCACACTACCTCTGATCGGATGCAACATACACCTATGAGACTAGACCAACTAAACATATCCCACCATTGTCCCACATCACGGAAAAGCTCTAAATTAGTGGTGAAACTCTTTATAGATATGACAAGATCCGACCACCCTATCTTGGGGAGTAACAGATGTCGATAATATCGGAGTGAACATCTCCCACCTGGGGCACTCCTTGGACTAATGGCCAACCTTCCTACAATCATAACAACCTCTATAGTTTGAAGTCCATAGTGAAGAATGTAATGAACTGTCCTTGCTCTCTTTGAAAACTTATGGACTATCTCTAACGTCTTAGGGACCATCCATTAGCTAACTATACCGGGGCCCTGCGACACTCTCTAATAAAGTGGTCTACCTTTCCACACTAATAGCAACCATTACCGAGATCAACCTGCTGAAATGATGCAACTAGAATAAAATAAGCTTCAATAATTGAAGGCCCAAAGTGATCAC
The DNA here is from genome assembly GCF_947179165.1 of Solanum dulcamara. Lineage (NCBI taxonomy): Eukaryota > Viridiplantae > Streptophyta > Magnoliopsida > Solanales > Solanaceae > Solanum > Solanum dulcamara. Next base: position 12,521,951 of record NC_077247.1, on the reverse strand, counting down.
CCTAAGAAGTCTGACCTAAACTTTGTCTATCGTAGGTTCCTAGACCTACCTCAGAGTCTCCTAGAATATGAGGTGCTACCATCTTAGTCCTAATAGGTCGAGAAAGAAGAAGACCCTCACTGAACTGATACCCATCACCATTGTACTGATGGCGAGGCCTCTTACCACTATCTCTATAAGCCTCAAGGCATGCCTGCTCTAAGGCCCTCATATGACTAACAACCTAGGGAAAGGTAGACTTATCTTCCATCAAATTCTCCCTCAACAAATAGAGTGCTAAAGAGAAACTCTGATGATTCATAACTCATATCCTGATTCGTAGGGAGAAATGTAGGGATATGCCCATCCCACTCTAGAAACCTGATCACATGCTCAAAACCAGACGATGAACTCTATTGGGGAAAACCCAATCTATCTCTAGTCTAAGAACCACCTACAAAAACTCTGGTAGAACATGTTGATACTCCAACCACATCCACTGTAAACCTCATGCTATCCATCTAAGAAAGAGTGGATTCCAAAGAAGTTGTTTTAGAGGCTAATGAAAGTGAAAACATACGACAAAATTTACTAGTATGCCCAATATTCATTTTGAAGATAGGATATAGACATCTCCATATCGATTCACAGAGCTCTACTAGGCATTTGCCCTCATACCAATAATGCCGGTCAATTTCGGGCTCTAATATCAACTTTTCACAACCTGATTTCTTAAGTTATTATGGAACCTACTACAACGACCAATACATAAGCCTAACCCATAGCCCAAAACCAGAAGAAATGGGCTATCAAGCGTAAGATAGCCAAAGGGAAGCAAAAGGTCAATAGCAATGGAAAAAAAGACAAAATCAACTAAAATAAATAAAAAGAACCATCCCAAAGACCTGGCATTAGTTATTAATGGAACATTTAACAAAGAGTATAAGGATGATACATATACAAATATAGAAACAGAGAGTCTTCGAAAGCAATGTAAAGACTATTCCTAGACCAAAGTAGATAAAAACTAGCAACTCCAAATGTCAGGAGCTTTCCAAATCTCCAAGTCCAAAGCTACTCATTACTAAATCCATATAAATGATGACAACCCATACTATGATCTGTAGGGGGCAGAAGTGTAGTATGGGTACCAAATGAATGGTACTCAGTAGGCATAGGCAAACTGAGCCCCACAGATAAAGAAAATATGAACAACATATAATAAGGTTAAGTATAACTCAAGTAACTACATAGGAGATATAACATGATAGAACTAGTAATAAGAATGAAAAAGGTAGATACACAGAGCAAAGGAACGAGTCAAGAAATTTTCCTGAAAGTGCAAGTCCAAAAACCTACCCGCAATAAGGAAGTATTACAGCAGTCAACTAACCAAGGATAGAGCACCAACAATCACCACTAAAAAACATAGCAACCTAAAGACAAATACAACTCAACTTAACAAGGAGTACTAACATTAAGTCAAGTATAAGACACATGGTTAACCAACTCCCAATGCAATACGAGATGAATATAATTATATTCAAAAAATAACCAATCAGATGCCCATACCCCTGTAAGATACAAACAGCAATATCCAACTGACCCCTATTAAATAGGTAGATGCCAAACAACAATCAATTATATTGGAGATAGAAGATTCATAGGAATCAAGTTGTAGTAAAACCAAGGTATCATATGTGAACAGTGCCATCAGTAACAAAGTGTATAGACCCACCCCTGCCATCGATCTGCCAGGTAGGAACCATGTAGCTCCCTCATCTAGTACAGTGGTACTTGTAGCCAAAGGGGCTCATAAAGTACGCGAGAAGTCTGTATACACTGCCTAGGCCCAAACCAGTTCTTACAACAAGTCATCTCTATCTTGTTACCGAAGGAATGAGTAACCAAACCATGCATAAAAGGGAAATGACGCGCTGACTTGTCAAGTAAAAGTTGAATACATCTAGATGCCTCTAATATTTCCGATAAAAAAAGTATGTACTCGACGCTTCATAAATCTCAAAACCATTAACAAAGTGATCAAGATGGTATGAATCCCATTAAAACTAGTTTAAAATGTGAAAATAGTCTTTCTTGAAAACCATGGTAAAATTCCAATGCAAGCACCGGGATTGTAGCATAAAATATATAAGAATTAATATCTAATGCAATGCATGTTATCACAAGCATCCAAACAAGGCACATGCATTAATAAATACTATACCAATCCTAGCACACTACCAAGGTGGAGGGAACTAACCTAGAATCAACCTTCTCCTCAAATACGGCCTTGGGCCCAACAATGTAACAACAACTTAAAAACCATTAAAAGCCTGCCGCTAAACATAAAGCGAGGTAATTAAGAAGCAGCTCAAAATCAAATAGGGGAGAAAACTCAAAGGATGATGCCTTACCCAATATGCCAATCCCACTCACAACTAAGCACAGCTAAGTTAAATCTATGACTATGATGACCCACTAAGATCTCAGGCACTAGCATAAGATACTTCATCTGAAACAAACCCTAAGGAAAGCCAAACCTAGCTATAATGGAGATAGCATATACTAAGGTATCTAAGGCTCAATACTAGCTTACGGCCATCTAGTAACAATCCTAATAAGGATAAACACACTAAGTCTTACCACAAGCAAGGCCACAAGCCTAAACTAAGGGCTTCACAAGCGCTAGTCTAGGGCTCAGCCAGGAATCATGAAAATATTGAATAGAAGGAAGAAACTCTACCACTCGACAAATACCACCCTAAATAACATATAACTCATATTAAACATTATTTAGTAAAGTAGAGTCAAGAAAATAGATCGTAGCCTAACTCGAAGCCGATCACGCATTCTCAGAATCAGCCAAAAGAAACTTTCCACTTCTGAATCACCTTAAATTGTCTCCACACTAATAAAATATCGATCACCATGTTCCCACGAACTAATCTTCCACCAATAATCTGAGCCATATTCTCTAATCTAAGGAAACCTAGGCTAGTAGGTGGCGTATAAACATAGTCAATCAACTGGTAATGGTCCAAGGGTACCAACTCCTATCAATGATGCAAGCCACCCATAACACTAAAAATGAACCTTGCATAATCAACAAACATAAAATCACTTATTTCACAAATTACTTTGATTTGATCCTGTAGATAAACCTCCCTAGCAAATTTCCATTTTCCCACAAAGGCTAACATATAAAGCCACCAATGAATTCAACCACTTCAACTCCAAATTAAAAATAAACCTTAAAAGAATTACATGCTCAACCTTAATATTAGGGAATGACAACCTTCATAACAAGGAAATCAACCCGGGAAAGAACGAGAATCCAACTCCCGCTCCTAAAACACCACCTTCTATAACTGAAGATTCTACTCCAAAGGATGATCATCTCGTGAATGAGAAGGTTACACTGAGACCAATTCTAGTAACCTTTTTCTACCAAGAAAACTTCTAGAAAATCAACACCAAATTCGCAATAATAGGAGACACATCCAAAATTGGGTCTAAAATGGGATTGTGGGACCCACAATGAGAATTCCAAAATAGACTTTGTCAAAAGGTTCATACGTATTTACTGAGTTTGTGTCCCAAAATGGAATATAATTTGATGCTCAAGAAGGAAGAAATCATCTCATGCACTAAATTATCTAAAAGTCACCATTAGAGGCCATTAGAGGTAAAGGTGCAAGGGAATTACCTCTAAAATGATGCCAAAATATATCCCCTAAGATCCCCAAGCACTATCAAACAACTCCAGCAAGCACAAGCAATTCCCACAGAAAAATGAGCTCCCAAGACTTTAAAACACTTCTCAAAACCATGAGAAAAAGACCTTTAAATGGTTTTTGGAAATCAATAGGTGCCTCTTAAGAGACCACTTATGCTGCTAAAGCAGATAGGGGAAGACAAGATAGCCTCACTAAAGCAAAAGCTTCTTAGACGAGGCCAGGGTGGCAGAAGAAAATGGTAAAACGACTAAAGTGAAGCTCTAGCTACTAAAACAATGCTCGCTTAAGCGAGGACAGGTCTGCTAAAGCGACTAGCCTTGAGCTGGCCAGGCCCGCTCAAGCGATCCTTTGGTCGCTAAAGAAAGGGTCGCTTAGGCAATGCCATGGTCTCCAATAGCGGTTGCACCAGCATTAGGAACCAGAATTTCAAGCTTAGTCCTAAAGGACTCTGCTTGGGTGCTCGGAATTGGTTCTGAATCCCGCACATGCAAAAGAGATATGCTACCCCACCTAATTTATTTTTAGTATGTCTTTCAAATAAGGTTTGAAACTCCTTAAGTACATCAAGTTCTTGATATTTGAATGTTAAAGGATACATCTAGATCTTGCAAGAATGATAATCAATGAAAGTTTCAAAGTAAAGTGCACCACCTTTTGACTTCACTTTAAAAGGACCACACAAGTTAGAGTGTACTAGCTTCAGTAGTTCATAATTTCTTGAAGGAGAATGGCTGTGAAAAAATTCTTTTTTGTTTTCCAACTAAGCAGTGAACACATCTTTTCACCTTTTCTTGTTTCACACTAGCAAGTAAATTCTTCTTAGCCAAACAAGTGATCCCCCTCTCGCTCATATGACTAAGCCTTTGTGCCAGAATTTTAATAAAATCTCACTTTTCATCAAATTTATAGAGTCATGAAGGATTGATCCTTGTGTCATGTATAAATTTTAATATTTTCTTCCTCGAGCTATAATTAATGAGCCTTTATGAGTTTTCACTAGGCATTGAACAAATCATTATGCTAGCTATCATCATCTAGTTTTCCCATGAAGATCAAATTCAAAGAAATATTTTGAGTATGCTTTATATTTTGAAGGACTAACGTTGTATCAATATTGATTGTCAAACAAACTATGACAACACCAAATACCTTAACCTCATCGGCATTACCCATCTTTAATACGTTCAAGTTAACAAAGGTATAGGATGAAAAGAAGACTTTCTTTTGTGTGACATGCGATGTAGTTCTAGAATCTACTGTCCAACTTGTATTTTGAGATAATAAATTGATGGTTTTTTATCACAAGCAAAGAGAAGGTCATCTCGAATAATGCTAACTATATTATTTTTGTCATTTTATTCTTTCTTTCTGCCATGACCCAAACCTCGAGCCTAGATGCGACACGACAAATGAGACACCCAGAGGTACCTCACTCAAGCCTCTTAGCATTTATTTAGCTTTTCATAGATATTGACATTAAATAATAGCGGAAATAAAAAGGAAATAGGACTAAGGGAAACACCATATAATAAGAGTCAATAACAACCTCAAAACATCATCCATTTGTCCAACAATACCTCTACATCTTTAGACTTGGCAGTGGCTAAGACATGTCTCTAGCTCACCCTCAATCAAAATAGAAATAAGTACCATAAAATGTATGCAAAAGTCTTTACAGATATATAAGCTAGACAAGAAAGGAATATTGTTCCCAAAACATGGGAATTCACCAAATAGGTAGCCTTCAATGAATCAACTAGCCACGTAGAGGTGAATGTGGAGCAACACCGGTTCCTAAATGATGATATCATGTAGGGAAAAGAGTATGTGTTAGTAATTTGAATTTACTAAGTATGTAGGCATGCAATTCAATGGAAACGTCAAAGGATTGTAAGATAAAATACATAAATAGATGCATGAATAAGAAATCAACATAAATAACGTTAAAACATTCATTTTGTGGAAAGATGACCGTAACCAACATTTAAGACCATGTGAGCTATTACATGAAATCCAACATAACCCCTTATGTTGGCACGGGGAGACTACTTTCCAGGTAGATATCCATCAAACTTCATTCATTTCTTTAACATTTAGGGCTATTTGTACATCCACTATCCTAAGACTACAAAGGCTCCTATGTTGGCGCATAGTTAATGAGACAAGAGGTTGCTACTAGTATTCCCTTATCGAATCTCACCTCAATAACCCATTGGTGCTAAGTCAATCCCACAGAATAGTTTAATATAACATAAGAACACAATTCTTTACATAACTTTAGATCATCAAAACATCATTCGATAGATTAGCTCATTAAAACTCTTCTTTGATTCACACAAGTGAGAATTGGCATTTCACAAGCCGAATCCTTCACTTCATAATCATTTCATCATTTTTCCATTTCATAAGACTCCTTTTGATCATAGACATTTTCTTTCATAAACATTCATTTTGGAGTCAAAGCTTTTAATTCAAACCTTCATTTAAACATAGTGAAACTAGGTGGGTTCTACTCAATTCAACTTTCAAATCATTAACATCAATGATATCATGCGTGAGAATAATAGAATGCATCAATTAAGACATCTTTGAAATAACCCACCAATACACTTTAAAACTCCTTTCTTGCTTTCATATAAGAGCCTTTTCTAAAGCAACCACTTCACAAAATTTAGACTCAATATAAACTAAGATAGATAAATAAACTTCAAGTATTCAATAATTTATACATTTGAAATCATAATATGAAAACTCATGAAATACATCATTTGACATGAGCTATTAGGTTTGGAAAAATACTTGGGCTCCATAGGTGGAAGAACTAATGAATGAGACCCACATACCTTGGGGCATAGAGCCCTAATGCAGCTCTAAAAATAGAGAGTTGAAGATCTTGAAATGGAACCCTGGACTTGGAAGATGAAACCCTTAGGAGAACTTGAGAGGAAAGAATTTTATGTGTTTGAGTCTAAGTGTGAGAATGAGGGATTTGAGGTAGCCTAGGGTCCTTAAATAGGGTCAACTCAGTCTCTAAAATGACCTCACTTTAATGTTAAATTGTGGAAAAAGACTAAAATTCCCCTTTATAAATTGGTCTAAACTGACCTTACGACACCTCCTTACGAAATTCCCTATGATTCACCAAGAGGATTCGTCCTGTAGGGTCTAAGAAAACTATGAGGACTGAGAATCTGAAGTTCCACTACAACTCATTCTTACTAGTCATAAACACTTCTACGACTCATAGAAGTGACTCATCCTGCAGTGTCTGAGGAAAACCCTGAGGACTGACCCTCAAAAACTTTGATGATGAATACAATATGCTGGAATGCAAGGAGTATTGATACTCAAGGTGCCTTGTATAGACTCCAAAAACTCAAGAATTATCATAAATTTTCTATGTTGACAATCTTGGAACCATTTGCTAAGCAATCCCAGCTCAACCAATACAGAATTCAGCTGAGAATGGACAATGCCATTCATAATCCCAATAACAAGACTAGGTTGTTTTGGACTAAGGATATTGTAGACCAAGATGAACAACAGCCATCAAAAATGAAACTTAAGTTCTATTTTTGTTTGTTATTGTGTGTCTCTTGGTGCAGGTATCATGCAGCTTTGAGCTTAGTGTTGGAATTGCAGCAGCTGAGATTGGAATTATTGGACCAATAACATACCATAGACCTGAAGCATCTCAGCAACATCACCTGCATATGCTATATTACAGCAGCAGCTGTGAATGCAACTGAGCTACAGCAGCAGCAAATCAACAAATGCATCATGCAACACCAAAATGACTCCAAAGTATGCAGGACTACAAAAAATACAATTCCTGCAGAGCCCAAGAAGTTTCACCTCAAAAGGATAAGTAGAGACATTAGTCGAGCGACCTTTAAAAAGATAGCCGACTTAAGTCTCAGGATGGAGCAATTTACAATTTGGAGCCTCCAACTTATGGAAAAGATCTCTAAATATTGCAGGTTTGGTTGTGCAAAAACAAGGGGTGTAATTTGCATTACCAACCATCCTTACTACAACAACTATGGAAACAACAACAAGATGATCAACAACCAAATCAAATGCAGCAACCATTACAACAATGTAGTAGTAGAGCAGCCCATATCCTTCTTTGATTGTTGTTGCTTAATAGTTTGCGTAGATTTTATGCTTGCTCCCAGGTACAGCAGTGACATGCTGGATAAATTCACACTTTGGAGCCTCCAGCCTGTGAAACTCTTCCATGCAACCAAACCAGTTAATAAGGAGGGAAAGAGTATAAACTCAAAGCCACAACAGATTGTACACTTCCTTTGTATGGCCCTTTTTGATGCAGAAACTATGCAAGGGTGTACCATTTATTGGAGCTTGCACCAACACTTAAAATCTGTTAGTTGTGAAGGAGAAATGCAGTTTGCAGGATATAATTTCCAACAACAACATCTTCCAACAACAACCACAACAGCCTGCAACACACAAAAAATATTTTGCTTGTTAGTTTGGTTGTTTGGTTGTGCAGATATAGGATGTGGCAGGAGCTTTATTTACTTGTTTGTCTGTCTTTTTCTTGTTTCCTTAGTTGTGCAGGTTTCATTGATCTACAAAGACAAATCCAGCATATGTGAAGACCTAGAATTCACAGCACCTTGGCACATACCTTGGCACACATTGAAAAGATAAGAAGATGGAACTCCAACAATTCCAGAAGATGCCACCAACAAACATCATAAATTGCAAGAGCCTTGTTTGAAATTTTGCTTGATTAGTTCTTGCTGCCTTAGCTGTGCAGGTTTCATTGAGATACAAAGCCAAATACAACATCTGTGGAGAGCTATAAAGCAGTTGCATCAACAGCAACCCTTCCAACAGCAACCACAGTAGTCTGCAACACACAAAAATGATGGTTTGTTAGTTTTTGGTTGTTTGGTTGTACAGGAACACAACACCAAAAGACTACTCAACCACATACCAAATACCAACTCAACCACAGAGATGAAGCTGAAGTTGCAGACTTGGAAGATGAAGCTGCAACACAAGGACCAACAGCTACATGGTAAAGATGCAGCAGGCTGCTTTCAATACAAGCAACAACATTCTTGGAGATCCTTGCTTGGTTACTTATTTGGGCAGGTCCACAAAGCTTCAACCAAAGGGTGATAACAGCCATACATATAGAGGACTCATACCTATAGTAGCCCCCTTACATCCAAGCTTCTTGGAGCTCCTTGGCTGTTTATTTATTTGAGTGCAGGCACAGAAGAATCTCTCCAATGTGCAAGACACCAACAGTTAAGCATCCAAGCAGATGGTCAAGCCAGGACTGCAGCACTTCCAACTTGCAATATACTACTATTCAGCCCCTCACTTTCATCATCAAAAATCCCAAGGCTACTGATTGCTCTAGCTCCATATACTTCTCTTCCTTCCACTCTCCTTAGCTGATAATCATGCTCTTGATGTTGTTGAATAATTCCTTTGGATTTACTTGGTACGACAAGACTAAAAAGGGAAAAGATGAAAAGAGCTTTCTCACCCCATGCGAGATAGAAGGTTCATATATTTGTTCTTCTTTAATTTAGCTATGTATGGTACGTAGCGTAGTTGAATAGGACTAGTGTAGGTTACTTTCTTGTCTTCTCATGGAAGGAGAGAGTCTCTCTTATTTATGCTTTCTTAGTTGACTTGTACCAGGTGGAGTCCTCTCATAGGTTTACTACTTTCTATTTCTAGTTAGCTCTTTTTCGCTATGGGAATGAGTTAGCTGACCTTAGTAGGTTAGCCGACTTATGAACTAACATAGGATCGGAGGTAAGGTTTATGTCCCCCTCCTTGTATTTTCTATTTTATTATTATGTTAAGGCTTGGGAGTGATGCTCAACCCCTGACTGTGCACGAGAGGTGGGAGCCTCGTGTAGGGTCTATTCCCATAAAAAAAAAAGATTTTCGCTTGCTTATTTATCATCATTACCTATGAAAGGCTAAAAGAATGCTAAGAGGCTTGTTTGAGGTACTTTGGGGTTCTTCATTCGCTATGTCACATCTAGGACCTAGTCTTAGGTTGTGACAATACGTGGATGGAACTATAAAAATTGGACAAGGATGCTTGACGTTGGAAACAAACTAAACTAAGGACGTCATAGTTAAATCGAATGTCGAGTAGGGTGTTGTGGCTGTTGTGCTGGGCTTGCAAGTGCTTTTATTGTATGTTGCAGGGCTGGAAAAAGTTCCAAAAGGTATGTGGGATCTGCTGGTTTCAGCCACATGACCCTCTGTTTTGTACAGTTATAGATTTTATGAAATAGCGACAAAAAAACATATTTTGGTCTCATAATTTTAAGAGAGTTGTTGGAAGCTTGTATTACATAATGTTGCCATATTTTAATTGTATATGAGCTGTTGATTATTGTTGTTGGTTGTCTTCTAAGGTTTGGGGATTAAATTAAAAGTTGGGATAGAGAAAGTTAGAGAGGAGATGCTGCTCGATTTAAAGGTTATTAATATTATTGTTACCTTTTTGTTAAATAAGTTTATAGGACGATGCAACAAGCCGGGTAAAAAGAAATCGATAAGAGGTATGTGAAGCTACCTACTTTCTCTAGGCATATTTTTGGCATAAGTATGTAAAGCTTATCTCTTTCTTTCTTTTGGCATGTCTTAGCTATAAGTGGAATATAATATGTGCTCTGAGGATAATTCCATTCATAGAGCTTCGAGAATGATTCATGCCTCTGACCTATTTCTTGATGTTAGAACTCCTACAATAAGTGAGATATTGCCTCTCAAGTCTTCTGTAAGAAGAAAAGTAGTAAGTATGTAAGGCCTATCTCTCTCTTAGTTCGGCACGTTTCAAATGTATGTAAAGCCCATCCCTTTTCTTTTTGGCATATCCTAGATATAGGTTACGAATGATGTGTATATGAAGCTTGGGGTAACTCTATTCATAAGCTTCGAGCGCGACTCATGACTCTTATCCACATCTAAATGCTAAAACTCTAAAGGCGGTCGATCCACTACTCTCGAGTCTTTTATGTGTTGAATAGTAAGTGGAGATATAAGCTCTTTTTCCTAAGGACCCTACAATAACAAATGTCCTCGGTTCCATAAGCTATTGGGAACTTCCTTGATACATGTTTCTGGTTCACTTGTAGCTGTTAAGACTCTTAAAGGAGTTAAGCTCCTATTCCTCAAGTCTTCTATAAGATTGAATAGTGATCGGTATGAAAAAGCTCCTTTATTTAAAAGACTCTGAGATAGCCAATACTCGAACTTCTATAAGCTGGTTCATACTATAGTAATGTATAACTATGAAGTTGAGGATCTAGTTGACGTAGTCCCTAATGGCATCTAGAGGGTACTGGAGATGATTCCTACCCTAGTTTCAAAGTGACGGTTCATTTGACCGTTTTATTGAGCCTTAAATGATGAATTCATTTGTATATGGCTATTCACTACTCTGCTCGTGCATGCTGCTAATACATTATTCACCGCATCCCATAAAGGGATGGGAATGATAAATTATGAAATGCTTATTCACTGTGTCCTATGAAGGGCCAGGCATGATAAATAATGAAATGCTTATTCACCGCATCTCATAAAGGCCCGGGTATGATAAATAATGAAATGCTTATTCACCGCGTCCCATGAAGGGCCGGGCATGATAAATGACTAAATGCTTATTCTCCGATCCTATGAAGGTTCGAGCATGATAAATGATGAAATGCTTATTCACTGTGTCCCATGAAGGGTCGGGCATGATTAATGATAAAATGTTTATTTACCGCATCCCATGAAGGGTCGGGCATGATATATGATGAAATAATTATTCACCGCATCCTTGAATGGTCTAGCATGATACACGATGAAATGACAGCTTCACCGAGTCCCTCACTGAAGGGTCGGATACAGTATATAGGCATGCATATGAAAACATAGTGATACATTTGTAACCCCGAGTCCCACAGCGGGCCGAGTATGATATGTGAGAAAGATATACACACTCTTATTTCACACAGTACAGGTATAGTGATTCATTAACTGTTACATTTATTGCCTGCATCCTTATTTCAGTTAAAAGCTCGTTTATGCTATGTTATGCTTTATATACTCAGTACATGTATCGTACCGACCCATTTCTTTGGGGGGGGCTGCATTTCATGCTCGCAGGTATAGACGCACATTTTGGGGATCCCCCAGCTTAAGGTTCCACTCAGCAAGTTTGGGAGAAGCGCCATCGAATCGGAGGCAAGCTTTTGGGTACTAGAACTTCTATATATATATTTGTAAATTCAGGGGTACGGCAGAGGCCCTGTCCTGCCATATATTATTATTAATACTCTTAGAGGTATGTAGACATATGTATGTGGGTTGATTGTACATTTGTTTTAGTTGTGCTCATACGGCATACTGCAAATATTTTTGTGTTATGGCAGCCTTGTCGGCTTGCGTGCCCTTTCATGTTATGATATAGGTGAAAGAGGCTACAGGTAGATTAAAAAAGTTTTTGACCCATTGGGTTTTTTGTGTATAGTATCACATCACACACGGTTCAAATTAAGTATAGCTAATAGATATACATAAGAGGGTCTAGGTTGGACCCCAGTTACGGCCTAATGGGGTTGGGTCATGACAACTACCTCCTTCTAAGGGGTCAGTACGATACATTTATTGCCTGCATCTCTATTTCAGTTGAAAGCTCATTTATGCTATGTTATGCTTTATATACTTAGTACATGTATCGTACTGACCCTCTTTCTTTGGGGGGCTGCATTTCATGCCTGCAGGTACAGACGCACATTTTGGGGATCCGCCAGCTTAGGATTCCACTCAGCAAGTTTGGGAGAAGCTCCATCGAATCGGAGGTAAGCTTTTGGGTACTAGAACTTCTATGTATATATTTGTATATTCAGGGGTACGATGGGGGCCCTATCCCGACATATGTTGTTATTAATACTCTTAGAGGTCTGTAGACATGTGTATGTGGGTTGATTGTACATTTGTTTCAGTTGTGCTCATATGGCATACTGCAAATATTTTTGTGTTGTGGTAGCCTTGTCAGCTTGCATGCCCTTTCATGTTATGATACAGGTGAAAAAGGCTACAGGTAGATAAAAAAAGTTTTTGACCCATTGGGGTTTTTGTGTATAGTATCACATCGCACATGGTTCAATTTAATTATAGCTAATAGATATTCATAAGGGGGTCTAGGTCGGACCTCAGTCGCGGCCTATGGGGTTGGGTCGTGACAACTACCTACCTCTAGGTAAAGCAACGAATACATTCAAGTTCTTAATGCGTTCACTCACTAAGAAATACTTTTGAATAAATAAATCACATTACATGCAACAACAAATCACAAATATCAATCCCACTTTTACCTATTCTAATTACGTCATCATGGTTCCCACAACCCTAGTTGTGCATTCAGCCTTGCATAATTTCGATGGATAACTCAATAAAAAATGAATGAAACATGTATTATAAGTCTTAAAAAGAACAATGAATCAAACTCACAATTGAATAATAAGATTTAGATTCAAATCACAAAACTAGAACTCAAAGAATCCGAGTTGTGTGTTCTTGCTCCCAAATCTGTCCAATAGCTTTTGATCAATGAATACAACTCTAAATTATAGTTTTTCATCGGTATTAAGGCCTTCAAACAGTAGGAAAAATGTGTAAAAAGTATCGGAAAAGTGTACCCTAAAATTATAACACAAGAGGGTATTTATAGAAACCTAAAACTAATCGTAAATGAACTAGGAAATCAACTTGGTTTTAGACTCGGATAGCACTATACAGGAGCCGTGGTGGCCTTCCTTGGTCATTTCCTTGGCAGCTTGTGTCTGTCAATCCACCAGGGCACCCACCACATTCAGTGGTGAGGACCACGACTCGTGGTGAAGCTCTTAGTGGTTGCCTTGGCCATGTTCCTTCTTGCCTTGGCTCCTTGTGGTTACCTTGTACATATCACCTCTTGACTTGAAAAATTGATGGTTAGACACACCACCAAAGTCCCCACCACGGCTCGTGGTGAGACTTCCTTGGTGTGAACCTTAGCCAATTTCTTGGAAGGTTGGCAGCCTTCCTGGGAAGTCTTCTTTATGACTTGGGGGATGCTTTTCATGGCCAGTACTACCTACCACGGCCCATGGTGTATATATTGGTGGGAATACTTGGTCAAAATATGTTGATTTAATCTCCCAACACATATTCCAAGGTCCTTCAAATCGCGGTGAAGTTTTTTCTTTGAGTTCTCCTTTCAAGTTATCGTGAAACCTTGCCAAACTCAAGTCAACCTAGAACTTCTTGCATATTTTGCTTTCCTTTTGACCTCACCTCAACACCAAGCTACCAACATCCTTCAAAATCAATCAAATTTCCACATAAACCATGCCAAATACCATCAACCCAAGCGTACTTTAATTTCCCTGAAAACTAACTAAAAACACATATCAAACTAAAAAATTGCGTTTGAGAACTTACAATAACTCTTTTTTTTGGCGTAGTTAATGTCGTATTTGGCAACACATCAGGGATCCAACCCAGTTTGTCTTCAAAACAACTCTTGTGTGCGTAAAATTCACCAGCTTTTATTTCTCTATATCCGCAGAATAGAAGAACAATTCTTTATAAAATAAAAAAATATTATTTTCTAACCAATGAAGGATTTGGAATATAATGCATTAAATTTGGTGTTAGTTAACTTACTGAGTAAGTGTAACAACTCACTCCGTCGTTTTTAAAACGTACATTGAAAATTGAATTAAAAAAATAACTTTTCTCCAAAATATTCATTGATCGTCATGTCAACCTTGACTGGTCAATGACCTTCGCTAAATAAAAGGGTCTCTCTATATCAAGGGACCTTCGCTATCTGCGAAATAAATTTTTGTTTTATCTTTTTATGTGTCTTTTGATGTAACGACCTTTCTAATTGTTTTGTGAATTATATTAATTTTTCTACTTTTAAACTTCTTTATAGTTGTTATAAATAATTTATGAATTTTAAAAAATGAGTGACATGATTTTCAAATTAAGCAAAGGATTATTGTTTTGCTAATAATAATGGAAACAAAGGGGAGAAAGTTAAGTTTTTAAAAAAATAAGAAAGGAAAAAAAAGAGAAGAAAATAAACTAGGAAAATGCCTAATTTCAAAAAGGAAAGGAAGAGTCAGCAAACCCTGGCCTTCAAAAACAAAAAAACACAGAAATAAAAAAAATACGGAGGAAAAAAGAAAAGAAAGGAAAAAAAAGAAAAAGAAAGGACAAGATAAAATTAGATATTTTCAATCCAAAACATAAAGGTAATGATTCTTGTCTTTTCTATGAGATTTTATGTGGTTATGAGTAAACTTTTAGGGTATATTCATGGAGAAATAATGCTGAAATAAGAAAATATAGTCATAGGGTTCTTAAAACAAAATTTTGATTTGAGGGTCGAATAATGATCCATTTTAGTTGAAATTTAACATGTTAGTTTATTTTATTATGTGTGGAAATAATCTGAGATAAAATTTAGGATTGAATTTGGGGGCTCAGGATGACTTTTTGACCCGAAAATAAATATAGCAATACGAGTGTCATTGAATTCGTATTCTTATGAAAAATATGTATTTGAACAGATTTTGATCATTTAAAAGCGTTGTGAAAGAATCAAGTTTCAACGTGATTATTCGATTAATTGAGGCAATAAAACTTTTAAAACTTCTTTAAATCCTGTAGAATTCCGGAATTTCCTTTCTTGTGTGTGTTGGAGAGTAATGGAAAAAAGGTTGTGGGCTATCTTATTACGTGATTTAACTTAGGTTAAAAGATGGGTTAACAAAAAGGCAATGTGTGCTAATCTTGTGATGTGATAGTGTGAAATGCCTTGATTTCGATATGGATGTGTATTTGATCAAATGTTTTGATAGTTTCATTGTGATTGTGCACTTCTTGAACTTGTTATTCCTCATTATTCTGTGAACATACCAATTGTATTTTATTCTTGAACATTGTGATAAGACGGAAATGCTGTGATGCCGAGGTCATTTTATGCGAGATTGTGTTGCCGAGGTATTTTTTAGTGAGATTATGATGCCAATGTCATATTCGGTGAGAGTGTAATGTCGAGGTAATTTTCGGTGAGATTGTGTAGGAGGGGTCTTTTCTAGTGAGATTGTGATAACGAGGTCATTTTTGGTGAGAGTTTGATGCCGAGGTTATTTTCGATAAGAGTGTGTTGCCGAGGTCATTTTCAATAAGAGTGTGTTGCCGAGGTCATTGCAGATGATTGTGACTGATGCTTGATTATTATTTGGATATGAGCATCCTTTCATATTTGTGTGTGTTTTTTGACTTATGTTATAATCCATGTGATACTTGTAACATCTATCTTTTAGTCATTTGGACTGTGTATTGTCAATGTAAGACCCCCTAAAAATATTATATGTGGTGTTCCAATTCTCGATGAAAATGATACTGCTTCTGTATTTTTCGCATAACTCTTCATTGGATTGTCCAATTATGTGACTCAAAATTTTGAATAACCCCAACATCATTACCTACACCTTTCGTGAAGACTATAACTTACGATTCGAAGGCTAAGTAGGTCAAAATAATTAATTTTTGCAAGACCTGGTGTTGTGATGAAATAGAGTGTTTGTAGAGAAAAAATCATATCTCGTGTAGGATGGTCCAATTTGGTTGTTTTAGAACTACAATTTATATGAAGGCCCCAAATCCTAATTAGAAAGTTATCTTGTTTAAACATAACTCTGAAAAAGGATATTCCATCAAAAGAAGATTCATATCACCAACCATGGAAGATCTAGATCCATTTGACATCATCCATGACATCAATAGTCCTCCATTTGACATCACCTATGACATCACGATCCTCCATTGGATTTTCAAGATCATTCTTTGTAATTATTTTATTTATTGTTATGTCCCTCCTTCGCACCTATACATACATATCTTATTTTCTTATTTTGTTCATCAAGCTTTATCAAGCAACTCTTCTCTCTATACACTTCTTTACTCATTCTTAAATATAGTTTTAGTTTTTAGTAGTGAAGAAATACTATTCTGGTAATTCATATACCCCTGTTAGTACATAGAACGCTCTGGCAAGGAGAAAAGGCTAGGGGTGCAAGAGTGTTCATTGAGTCTTTTGATTCTGAGTAAAGCTTTGGATTCTAGGTATGTAAGGCTTCAATGAAAATATTCCTTCCACTCTCATGCATAAAGTATTATATATGATAAATTATGTTTATTACCCAATTCTCTTCAAGATTTATTCTAAGGTATTTGGGTATTTATCCATTGGTTCTTCCACCCATGGAGTCCAAAACTCTTTCAACTAAATTTTTTGATTTTATGTAAGATTTTCTTATGGGTAATTCGTATTTTTACTTAATAGCATGAATCATGGTTAAACTAATGATAATTGATCTATTTTGATGAAAAATGATTTTATATATATAGATTGATCGTTTGCAAGTATTTTCTCTACTTAGCTCTTAAAAGATTCTTGAAATTCATGGTGGGTTGTTTAAACCATTATTTTTAATTGATGGATTTCAAAGTATTTATGCATAATTTCATTTACATACATGTTTGAAAGTTGAAGTGATTTGAACCCACCTAGTTTTTCTATGCTTTCGATGAAGTTTGACTAGAAAGTTTTGACTCTAGATGACTGTGTATGAAATATGAATTCTTTAAGCAATAAGGAAAATTTTTGCATATTTGAATCACCAAAGGTTTTAATGAGCTATTTCATTGAATGTGATGTTTTGAATTCTCAAGCTATATGCTATGACTATTTTGAAGTATTAAACTATTGCGTGGGATTAACTTAGTACCGAATGGGGCATTGGGATGGAATTCGGTAAGGGAATCCTAGTAGCAACCCCTTGTCTCATTAACTATTTGCCAACATAGGATCCCTTGTAGGCTTAGGCTAGAGGATCCACTAAAACCCTTAAAGTTAAAGCTAAAGAATGAATGTAAAGTTGATGGAGTTATACCATGGGAAAGTACACTCCCCGACCAATGTAGGGGGTTATGTTTGATTCTATGTAATAGCTCACAGGGTCTTAATGTCAGTTATAGTCATTTTCCCATATACATATGATTTCAAATGATATCTACTTGATTACTCATGAATGCACTTATTGATGTACTTTATCTTATAAATGTCCTAAATATTTTACATTGTATTTCATGCCTACCTACTTAGTACATTCAAAGTACTAATTCTCAAAATATATGCTATGACTATTTTGAAGTATTAAACTATTGTGTGGGATTGACTTAGAAATGAATGGGGCATTGGGATGGAATTTGGTAAGGGAATCCTAGTAGCAACCGCTTGTCTCATTAACTATTTGCCAACATAGGAGCCCTTGTAGGCTTAGGTTAGAGGATCTACTAAAGCCCTTAAAGTTAAAGTTAAAGAATGAATATAAAGTTGATAGAGTTATACCCTGGGAAAGTACACTCCCCGACCTATGTAGGGGGTTATATTTGATTCTATGTAATAGCTCACATGGTCTTAATATCAGTTATAGCCATCTTCCCACATACGTATGATTTCAAATAATATCTACTTGATTACTCATGCATGCACTTATTGATGTACTTTACCTTATAAACGTCCTAAATGTTTTACATTGTATTGCATGCCTACATACTTAGTACATTCAAAGTACTAACACATACTCTCTTGCCTACATGATATCACCATGTAGGGACTAATGCTCCTCCTCGTTCTCCTCCACATGGCTAGTTGAGATTTTGTTTAAAGGCAACTTTTGGTGAGTTCCCATGTTTCGAGAATAATACTCCTTTTCTTTCTAGCTTATGATATGTTGAGACCTTTAGAAACTTACTATGGAAATTTATTTTATTTTTATTGAGGGTGATCTAGGGACTTGTCTTAGCCCCCGCTAAATCTAAAAGTTAGAGGTGTTTTTGGACATATGTAAGTTGAAGATTTACTATTATGATTTTTGCTTTTTTTATGATCATTACCTATGAAAGGCTAAATGAATGCTAAGAGTCTTGTTTGAGGTAATTTAGGGTTCATCATTCACCGTGTCACATCTAGGCCCTAGGCTTGAGTCATAACAGTCAACTCTAGGTTGGGCTGCTTTTTTGTGCTGGTATAGTCATGGAGGTTCGATTGGGATGAAAGGTGTTTAAGAATTTTAATAGATTTGCCTTGTTTTGATGGTTTACTTGTTGAGTACCATATTATTTGGTACCCTCTCCTTGCTTCTACACTTGTGTTGGTTCTGAGCCTCGAAAGTGAGTTTGAGTTCTCTCTTATCCTCTAATGCTTTAAGGTTACCTTTAGAAGTAGTTGATTGACGTCCCGTGATCTCCCTTGTCCCTTTTAATTTATGCTTTATTCTATTTGAGACACAAATATATTTAAAACTTGTATTAATCTTTCATTTCGTATTTATTAGTGACATGTGAACATGACAACAAGATGTTAGGGGTTATTCTAGCTATTTAAGACTTCGGTTGTTTATTCAATATAGCTATTATTTCTGCATTGTTTCCTAAATCTGTTGGGTTTAGGCTGACTTGTCCTGACGGGAAAGGATGAGTTCCATAATACTTGATTTCGGGTTGTGACATTTGAGGGCTTTATTTTATTCTCTTTGGGACTACTTCTAAGGAACTATGTAAGATCCCGGAAGTGTGGAAAGTCCTAAACTAAGGAACGAAGGATGAAAACATAGAAAGTTGCATGGTAAACACCACGGACCGTGGAGCGCAATTGTAGTAGAGATTCAGAGACTCAGACTTGCATAGAAGGAACCACGATGGAGGATCACGGATTGTGGTGAGAACTTGACTGTAAGGAAAGGAATTTGGAAAAAAAAGAAGTAGTCGTATATAAAGATACCACGGGTGGTTAAGCCTTCCGTGGTGACACCTCCTTAAGGCCCTCAAGAAATTTCCCAAGGCAAGTCTACAGAAGACCTCCACAGATCGCAGAACCCTCTACGGACTGTGGTATGTCCCCGTGGTGGTCACTCTGCAGGCCTCCTGCAGGACCTGCACCATGGCCACTTTTCACGCCCCATCGTACCCTTCACGGACCGTGAAGAGGTTCCATGGTGAAAGTTCAGACACTTACCCATGCAGGCTTTCCAAAAATATTTTTCAAGTCCCTTACAATTGGAGCCAACCACGGGCCGGGAAAGGTCCCCGTGAAGTCATTTTTTGGCCATATTTTTAAAGGGGCATTTTGGTATTTTCCTGTGTTTTAAATCAAAATGAAGTCTTTTTGAGGGATGAGTTCTCTCATGTAAAGACCCTAAACCCTTCCAAAGCCTCATTCTTCACACTTAGACTTGAAAATGTCAAATCCCCTCTTCTCAAATTCTCCCAAGAACTTCAAGGCAAGCTAGGGTTTCCTTCCAAGGCATCTTCAAGTCTCCTTTCCTTCTCAAAGCTTTCATAGGGATTTTGTTCCCCCATACCTAGATTGCATCCATGATTTCTTCCACACATGGAGCCCAAATGTTTCTCAACTTGATATTTCAAATTTAAAATGATGAATTCTTATGGGCTTTTACATAATGACTCTAAATGCATAGATTATGATACATTTGAAGTTTATTTGCCTATATTGATGTATATTGACTCTCAATTTTATGAAATGAATGATTTGTTAAGGTGCCTAAATAAAGGCTTGAAAGTGGTTTTAAAGTGTGGTGGTTTATTTTAAGATGTGAATTTTGATGCATCTCCATCACTCTCATGCATGCAATAATTCTTTAAATGCATTTGAATGATTTTATGAAATGAATCCACCTAGTTTCCTATTCTTGCAATGAAGGTCTTGACTCCAAATGAAAGTTTATGAATCAAATGCCTATGTTTAAGGGAGTCTTATGAAATGATTGGATGATGATGAAAGGTCTTTCTAGCTAAAGAAAGGATTCTATGTGAAAGGATAATTCTCATATTTTGAATCAAATGAAATGTTTTAATGAGTTATTCCATCGAATGATATTTCGATGTTTAAAGTTATATAATTGCTTATATTAATATGATATCTAAATGTGATTCCATAGGATTGACCTAGAACTGAATGTAGCATGTAGATGGGGACTCGGCCTAAGGAGATCCATGATTAGCCATTAAAGTTAAAGTTATAGAAATGATTAAAGTTGATGGAGTTCTATCCGGAAAGTAGTCTCCCCGTGCTAACGTAGGGGATTATGTTGGATTCCATATAATAGGTCACATGATTTTAAATATCGTTTATGGTTATCTTCCCAGAAATTGAATGTTTTAATGTTTCATATGGTGATTTGTCAATCATGCATTGTCTTATGAATATTGCTTATAAATATCCCTTATGTTCTTCATTGTATAGCATACTCGAATACTTGATACATTCAAAGTACTAACGTATACTTTTACCTACATGATATCACCATGTAGGGACTGGCGTTGCTCCACACTCTCCTCCCAATGGCTAGGTTTTTCGTGGAAAGCTACTAATTGTTTGTGAGTTCCCATTTTTTGGGAATGACATCCCTATCTTTCTAGTTTATGCTTTGTATAGACTATTGATTACTTTTGGTAATTTTGACTTATATCTTGAGGGTGAGCTAGGGACATGCCTTAACCCCCTCTAAGTCTTAAATGTAAAAGGTATTGTTGGACCAAATTTTTGATGTTTAAGATGACTTTGACTTTTTTTCTATGTGAAATCCCTTAGTCCCATTATCACTTATATTTCTGCTTGTTTGATTATCATTACCGATGAAAAGCTTAATAAATTCTAAGAGGCTTAGATGAGGTACCTCCGGGTGCTTCATTTACCGTATCGCTTCTAGGCCCTAGACTTGAGTCATGACAAACTTTGTATCAGAGCATGAGGCTTGAAATTGTCCTCAAAGTCCAACATACCACATCAAATAGGGTCTTGTTCATGGTTGTGAAGCACGCCACTACTATGAATAGGAAACTACAGGGCATTTGGGAAAGTTTTCACTTCCTTCAAATTCACATCGTGCCTTAGAGTGTACTAAGCCTTCCTCTAAATAACAAACCATTTTATGTTCCCTAGATAATTCCTCAAGCAAGAGCACCTCTAAGTGATGATGAGGACCAAGCTCCTCCAATTTTTGATGCCCAAGATCATGAAGAAGGGGTAATCCATGCAGAATTCTGAATATCATCATTTGTTGTCTCAAGCCATAGCCAACCAAGGGAACCAAGGTGTTCCTCCTCCTCAACTACAAAATTTGGCTTCTAGGAATCGGGATTTCCAAAGGATAAATCTGCTCGAGTTTGATTGTTCCAAAATAGATGAGGACCCTATGGAGTTCATTAATGAGGTGTATCGAATTGTGGCTATCATGGGTGTGCCTCCAAATGAGAAGGATGAGCTAGTGGCCTATCTACTCAAAGGTGTGGCAGGAGTTTGGTACTAACAATGTGTTATTGAAAAGGATAAAGAAATGGGGCCGATAGGATGGGAAGAGTTCAAGGGTACCTTCCTAGATTGCTTTTTTCCATTGGATTTAAGGGAGGATAAAATCCAAGAGTTCATCAACCTTCATCAAGATAGTATGAGTGTAAGGGAGTATGTCCTCAAATTCACTAAGTTGTCGAAGTATTCTCCCTTTATCGTCTCTGACCCCTAGACAAGGATGAACAAGTTCATTTCTAGTGTCTCAAGTTTGGTGTCCAAGGAGTGCAAGACGGCCATGTTAGTCAAAGAGATGGACATCTCCCAACTAATGACCTATGCGGAGTAAATTGAAGAAGAGAAGTTGAGGGAAAGGTCTAGAAGGTTCAAGAAGGCTAGAGTGGAAGGTACAGGGTTCCACCCTCAAAGGTCCGATTACAGTAACAATGGCAAGGGCCAAGGTGGCCAACAGTTTGTGGGACAAGGTTCCACTAGTGCTCCTCCTCCAAGTTCAACAAGGAAAAAGGTGCTAACCTAATAGTCCCATGAGACAATGTTGGTTCTCAAGCGTTCCCCGCTTACAAGAAGTATGGAAGGACTCACAAAGGGTAGTTCTTAGCCGACTCCAATGCATGATTCAGATATGGAAAGCCGAGTTATCATGCTTGGGATTGTAGAGGTGGGGGTAGTGGTAAGCCTCAAGGCCAAGTTGCTCATGGATAACAAGCTCAAGGATGTGGACAATGTACCAACCATTTCTATGCATTGTGTGGGAGGCAAGAGGTTGAGGAAGCACCAAATATTGTTACCAGTATGATAAAGGTCTTTTTTTTATGTGTATGCATTGTTAGACCAGGGTGCAAACTTGTCAATTGTTACTCCATTCTTAGCTAATAGGTTTGATGTATTGCCCGAAATGTTAGTAGAGCCTTATTTGGTGTCTACCCCTATTGACGAGATGATTATGTCTAAACAAAGTCTATAAGGGTTGTCCCGTGTCCATCTTGCATAAGGTTGTCCCTTGTGATCTCATAGAACTTGACATGGTAGATTTTGATGTTATATTTGGGATGGATTATTTAGATGCATTTTATGCTTCCATAGATTATAGGAATCATCGAGTCAAGTTTCAATTCCCAAAGGAGTCCATTCTTGAATGGGAAGGTCAGGATTCGGTGGTGAAGGGTATGTTTATCTCGTCTTAAGGCCCAAAAGTTGATTGCTAAGGGTTGCATTTACCATATTGTGAGGGTTAGCGATGTCAACTCTGAAATTCCTCCTCTTGAGTCGATTCCCTAGTAAATGAGTTTCTCGATATCTTTCCCGGTGACCTTTCAAGTATCCCTCCCAAAGGAAAGTTGATTTTGGTATCGATCTTGTTACACCCCACACTTTTGAACCTTGAAACATATCCCTAATCTTCTTGAAAGTATCCATTATACCCCTACTATCCACACACATTAAACAACTCAAAGGAAAGAAGAATGTGGTACCTCGTGAGAGGGAAGGTTGGAAGTAGAGTCGTGAGAATCCGGAAAGAGTTGAAGGCTAAAAAAAATGAGTCGTAGGACTCAATTTACCTACGTAAGATACTAAGTTAAAAGTATTATACACATGATCTACTTAAGTACATATCAAGCTTACGTAGTATGGATTACATCGACTCTTAAAACAAGACGAGATTACGAACTCACGGGAGAAAGGAGAAGGTGACACGTGGCAGCAAAAGGAGGTGCCACATGGCAGCCTAGGGAATTTCCACATGGAAGAAGGTGACCCACTTGCTTGGGGTCAAGTAGGTGACCCACCTACTTGGGGTGGGCCCCACCAAGGACACGTGGCAGCCTTGGAGGCTAAGGGTGGATCCATGGCCCAATAAGGGCTTGACACGTGTCACCCTTAGGGGATGACATGTGTCACCTACTAAGCGACCATATATATGTAATTTAATGACTCTTAAGTCATTTGGAACTCAAAAATCAGCCCAAAACATAGAGAGAAAAATGTGGAGAAGAAGAAGAGAAAGGGGCAGCCATGGTTCCTAAGAAATTAAGGTAAGTTCTTCACTTTTCTTCCGTGAATTAATTGTCCACGGTGTTCTCTAAGTACGTGGATATGTATATATGTGATTTATGATGTTCATGGAACCAAAACTTCAGCTTTACAATTGGAAACTTAGAAGAAAGAAGAAGAGAAAAACGTTGGAGACAAGAGAGAGGGCTATGGGTTTGGCCCTTTTGGGGTAAGCTTCCGGGTTTCGTTCCGTGAATCAATTATTTGAAGTGTACCTAAGTTGTATATTGGTTTTTAATAACCTAAAATTTCAATTTGTGGCAGAGAAGAAGTAACACAAACAGCCCGCTCAATTTCTGCGCGTTTGGAGAAGTTCCAAGTTGCTCTTTGATGGTTTTGGCCAAATTCGGGTAAGATGATGTTTGTCCTATCAAATTTGACTTTATGGTATTGTTAGGGAGTGTATTATACACCTTATGTGTTGTGGAAACGCTAAAATAGTATAGAAATTCTTGGCGTTGAAGACAATCCAAATTGTAGTCGTTATAGTCGAATTGTCGTCAAAGTAAGGCGTTGTTCTTGTAAGTTACTGCTGTCGGGGTGTGATGTGTTATTGAGGGACTAAATATGTTCTAATTTGGTTTAGGTTTCTGCTGTTTGAATCCACATGACCCCCCATTGCGTATAATTATAGGCGTTACAAAATAAAGGCTAAACGCCCTATTGTGATATCATATTTTTGAATAAGTCGTTTGGAGTTTATGTTGTGTATTGTTGGTGTGAATTGCTGCAGGTTGTTGTTGTTGGTTGGCTGTAGGTCTTAGGGACCTATTTGTAAATTTGCATAGGGCACATTATAGGGGAGGTGCTGCCCAATTTTCGTCGACGCCTTAGCAAATAACAGAACTAGTCGAGGAAAACGACTAAGGAAATAGATTCCATTAATACTAAGGTGTAACCTAGGGTGATGGAAAGTTAAAAGGGGTTGATATTCATATTAATTTCATGTTGAATAGGTTCAAAGGACGGCGAGGCAAACAGGATAAGGAATAATTCAGACAAGGTATGTGAAGCTTCTCTTGGTATGTTCTTGGTATAGGTATGTAAAGCCTATCTATTCTCTTTTGGCATCTCTTAGATGTAAGAAGGATATGATATGAGCTTTGGGGATAATTCCATTCCCAGGTTCTGAATATGACTTCAGGACCCTTGCTCACTTTTGAATGATTAAACTTTAAAGTAGTAAGCTGCTATCTTCGAGTCTTCTATATGACTGTATAACAATTGATTCGACTAAGCTCTTGTTTGTAAAAAAGAAAGGCTCTAAGATAACCAATGCTCGGACTGCTATAAGATATTTCACATTGGTATATGTCTAAGATTTCCAAAAAATCCTTTTTACATAGTCCTTAATGACAGTTAGAGAGTATACGTCAGATACCTTCTGCCCTGATCCCTAGGTGAGGGTTCACTTGATGTCTTCATTGAGTCTCAGATAATGATTTAAACTGTGTTTTGTTTCTCACTACTCTACTCGTGTATACTATAAAACTTCTTCTCCGAGTCCCAGACCGGCTGTGAGATTCGTTCAATATAGCCGACTGCATTATTCACCGAGTCCCTCACTAGAGGGTCGGCATCCATATGTATATATATGATATGTTGTAATAAGGTGATGATGGCCTGGCGCCTGATACTAATACTATGATGATGTGTTGTAATAAGGTGGCGATGGCACGGGGCCTGATACTGATACTACATATATAATTCACCGGACCCTTGACGGGGCCGGCTATATTGAAAATTTGAGCATGCATGTTTTTGTGATTCATAGAGTACTGGTACATGTTTCTGATTTGATAATTGGTTCCCCTGCTTCTCTATTTTGGATATACCTCCAGTTGTACTATGTTACGTTTTACATACTCAGTACATATATCGTAATGACCTTCTTTCTCGGGGGGCTGCGTTCATGCCCGCAGGTACAGATATAGGTTTTGGGAGTCCGTCAGCGTAAGACTCCATGTAGCCCAGCTGGAAGAGGCTCCATTGTATCGGGGCCTAGTTTTGATCCTGTCCACTAATGTATAACATTGTCTTGTCCATTCGGGGTTTTGGCGGGGGCCTTGTCCCTCCATATGTTGTCATTTATATTTTTAGAGGTCTGCAGACATGTATATGTGGGTTGTGTATGTCAGTTTGATTCAGTTGGGTCTACTTGATATATGATATATGTGATTATGTTATGGCAGCCTTGTCGGCTTGCGTGCCTTATCATATTGTGATAAAAACAAAAATGGCTACAGGTTTATGAAAATGTTGTCGCCTAATAAGGATCTGTTATATAATATTGTTTTATTTATAGTTCAATTTGACCACAGCTGATAGTTGGGTATACGGGGGGTCCAGGTTGGACCCCAGTCACGGCCTACAGGGTTTGGTCGTGAAAGAAGTGGTATCAGAGCAGTTCTTCCTTGGATTGTCTGCAGATCGTGTATAGTAGAGTCTTGATTATCGATGTGTTGCGCGCCACATCCATAAACAGGAAGCTACAGGACATTTAGGATGTTACTTTTCTTTCACATCTGAGGTCGTGCTATAGATCCGAGTCATAGGAAAATTTCTTATACTAACCTTGGATCTTAATAGAAGGACGATACCAACAGAAGGAGGTAATTGATGATATGGGACATTACGAAGCACGCAGGTAAGTAAGGTAAAGGCACAGAAGATATCCGTTGGGTAAGGTATTGGACTAATATTGAAATTTAAAGTTGAAACCTGAAAGGAAGGCAAACAGGAAGTGCAACAGATGTAGTTTGAAGTTGGACATATGAGGTAAGTCAAGTATTTTTATATTATTGTTGACGTTGAAAGCCCTGTGTGGCTGCGATATGAGATGACATTGAAAGCCCTGTACGGCTGTGACATGAATATGTATATATATATATATATATATATATATATATATATATGTTGGCCCTGTGAGGCATTTTTGGTATTTTCTGCGTGCAGGTTTTGGGTCTGGCCGGGTATTATAGAAGGTTCGTTGAAGGGTTCTCTTCCATCTCATCTCCTATGATGAAATTGACCCAAAAGAAGGAAAAATTCATGTGGACGGATGAGTGTTGAAAGAGTTTCCAAACTTTAAAAGATCGACTTACCTCCGCTCCTATTTTGACTTTACCGAAAGGATTAGAAGGGTTTTTGATTTATTGTGATGCTTTAAATATTGGTTTCGGGGGGTGTCTTGATGCAAAATGGTAAGGTTATAGCCTATGATTATAGGCAATTGAAAGTGCATGAACGTAACTACCCTAACATGATCTTGAATTGGCGGTCGTTGTTTTCTCTTTAAAGATTTGGTAGCACTACCTCTATGGGGTACATGTGGATGTGTAAACCAATCATAAAAGTCTCCAATATGTATTCACCCAAAGGGACCTAAACCTAATGCAAAGGAGATGGCTAGAACTCCTCAAGGATTATGACATGAATGTGAATTATAACCTGGGTAAGGCTAATGTGGTAGTCAATGAACTTAGTAGAGGGTCTATAGGGAATGTGGCCTATTTTGATGAAGGGAAGAGAGAGTTGGTGAAAGATGTTCACCGGTTGGCTAGATTAGGGGTATAGTTGTGTGATACTGATAATGGTGGTATGGTTGTTCAAAATGGGTCCGAATCCTCCTTGGTGGTGAATGTCAAGTCAAAACAAGACCTTGACCCAATATTTGTTGAGTTAAAGAAGTTGGTGAAGGAAAAGAAAGTAGAGGTCTTTTACAAGGGGGTGATGGGGTGTTATTACCAAGGTCGGTTATGTGTTACGGAAGTGGTTGGCTTAAGGAGTTTGATCTTGAAAGAGGCTTATAATTATTCATCCCTGTTCGACAAAAATATACCTAGACTTAAAAGAGTTCTATTGATGGGGTGGCATGAAAAAAGACATAGCAAGGTTCATGTCTAAATGTCTAAATTGCCAACAAGTGAAAGACGAACATCAAAGGTCGGGTGGCCTTGCCCAAGATATTAAAATCCCCACTTAGGAGTGGAAAGATGTGAAGATGAATTTTGTAGTGGGTTTGCCTCATACCTAAAAGCGTCATGATTCTATTTAGGTAATTATTGATAGAATGACTAAGTCAGCTCACTTCCTACCGATTAAGACTTACTATAGTGCCGAAGACTATGCCAAATTGTATATTCAGGAGATGGTGAGGTTGCATAGTATGTCGTTGTCCATTATTTAAGATCATGGTACCCAATTTACTTCTCACTTTTGGAGGCCATTTCAAGGGGTCCTTGCTACTAAGGTAAAGTTGAGCACTGCATTCGATCCTCAAATAAATGGACAAGCCAAAAGTATAATTCAAACACTAGAATATATGTTAAGGGCTTTTCTGTTGGAGATCAAAGGGATTTGGTATGATCATCTACCACTCATCTAGTTTGCTTATAATAATAGCTACCACTCAAGCATCAAGATGACGCCGTTTGAGGCTTTTATGAGAGATGATGTAGGTCTTTGGTTGGTTGGTTTGAGGTAGGTGATATGACCTTGTTGGTCCCTAATTTGGTGCAAGATGATTTAAAGAAGGTGAGAGTGATTAGAGAAAGGTTGAAGATGGCCCAAAGACATCAAAAGTCATATTCTAATACTAAGAGAATTGATCTTGAGTTTAATGTAGATGATTAGGTGTATTTGAAGGTTTCACCCATGAAGGGTGTGGTTCGGTTTGGTAAGAAAGGGAAATTAAGTGTAGGGCCTTATATGATCTTGAAACATGTTGGAAAAGTTGCTTATGAGTTGAAATTACCTTCGTAAATGGCCATGGTTCATCTGGTGTTTCATGTGTCCATGTTGAGAAAATGTGTGGGTGATTAGTGCCTTTGGAGATAGTAAATGTTGAAGGGAATTTGACCTATGAAGAGGTTCTGATCGATATTTTGGACTGGAAAGTGAGGAGATTGAGGAACAAAGAAGTTTCATCCGTTAAAGTCCTTTAGAGGAATCAACAAGTTGAAAGTGCTACATAGGAAGCAGAAGTGGATATGATGAAATGTTACCCTCATCTCTTTTGTTCTACTCAATCCGAAGGTACTAAATCATTCATTCTCAAGTATTTAAGACTCTTATGTTTCAAGTTTTCCAAGTCTTCATATGCATGTATATTCATGAAGTTGGATTTTAAAGTTATGTTTTATACTAAAGTTTAAAAATTTCATGTTTTATGCATACCAAGTGTCATTGTATTTATGTTGGGTAGCTAGTCCTCGTGCCATGTCTTTTTTATGCTAATGATTCTTAGTCGAGTACGAATGTTCCAAAAGGGGAGATATTGTAAGACCCTGGAAGTATGGAAGGTCCTAAACCAAGGATGAAAACTCAAAAAATTACAAAAACTGGCACCAGGAGTTGACCACGAAAGCTATTACTGGCCGTTCTAAGCACCACTGACCGTGGCGAGCAACCGTGATAGAGATTCATAGACTCATACTTGTAAGGAAGGAACCACGATGGATGACCATGGACCATGGTGAGCACCACAGGCCGTGAAGCCTTCTATGGTAACCCCTCCCCAAGGCCCTCAAGAACTTTCCCAAGGCAAGGTCCACAGAAGAGCTTCACGTATTGTGGAATCCTCCACGGAGCATGGTGTTTGCCCATAGTGGTCACTCTGCAGGCCTCCTTCAGAACCTACACCACGGCCACCTTTCACGGCCCGTCGTGCCCTTTACAGACCGTGAAGAGGTTCCTTGGTGAAACTACAAAGACTTACCCCTATAGGATTTTCCAAAATATTTTCAAAGTCCCTTACCACGGGACACGACCATAGGCCGTAGTGAGCACCATGGACTATGAAGGGTCCCCGTGAAGTCTATTCTGACCATATTTTTAAATGGGCATTTAGGTTTTTTCCTGCATTTTAAATCAAAATAGAGTCGTTTTGAGGTCCAAGTTCTCTCATCTAAAGACCATAAACCCTTCAAGGACCTCATTATTCACACTTAGACTGAAAACCCACAAATCCTTTGTTCTCAAACTCTCCCAAGAAGTTCAAGGCAAGTTAGGGTTACCTTCCAAGGCATCTTTAAGTCTCCTTTCCTTTTCAAAGCTTTCATAGGGATTTTGTTCTCCCAAGGTATGTGGATTTCATCCATGAGTTCTTCCACCCATGTATCCCAAATGTTTCTCAACTTAATATTTCAAATTCTAAATAATGAATTTGTATGGGCTTTTACATAATGACTCTAAGTGCATAGATTATCATACATTTAAAGTCTCCTTTCCTTTTCAAAGCTTTCATAGGGATTTTGTTCCCCCAAGGTATGTGGGTTTCATCCATGAGTTCTTCCACCCATGGATCCCAAATGTTTCTCAACTTAATATTTCAAATTCTAAATAATGAATTTGTATGGGCTTTTACATAATGACTCTAAATGCATAGATTATCATACATTTGAAGTTTATTTACTTACATTGATGTATATTGACTCTCAATTTTATGAAATGAATGATTTGTTAAGGTGCCTAAATGAAGGCTTGAAAGTGGTTTTAAAGTGTAAATGGTGTGTTGTTTTAAGATATGAATTTTGATGCATCTCCATCACTCTCATGCATGCAATAATTCTTTAAATGCATTTGAAGGTTTTTATGAAATGAATCCACCTAGTTTCCTATTTTTGAAATGAAGGTCTTGACTTCAAACAAAAGTTTATGAATTAAATGCCTATATTTAAGAGAGTTTTATGAAATGATTGAATGATGATGAAAGAGCTTTCTTGCCAAAGAAAGGATTCTATATGAAAGGACAATTCTCACATTTTGAATCAACTGAAATGTTTTAATGAGCTATTCCACCGAATGATGTTTTGATGTCTAAAGTTATATAATTGCTTATGTTAATATGATATCTAAATTTTATTCCATGGAATTGACCTAGCACCGAATGTAGCATGTAGATGGGGACTCGACCTAAGGGGTATTTAAGTAAAGTCTCATATTGCATTAACTATGCGCCAACATAGGAGCCCTTGTAGGTTATTTAGGCTAGTGGAGCCAAGATTAGCCATTAATGTTAAAGTTAAAGAAATAATTAAAGTTGACGGAGTTCTATCCGGCAAGTAGTCTCCTCATGCCAACATAGGGGGTTATGTTGGATTTCATGCAATAACTCACATGGTCTTAAATGTCGATTATGAACATCTTCGCACAAAATGAATGTTTTAAGGTTTCATATGGTGATTTCTCATTCATGCATTCTCTTATGCATATTGCTTATAAATTTCGTTTATGTTCTTCATTGTATATCATACTCACATACTTGGTATATTCAAAGTACTAACGCATACCTTTGCCTACATGATATCACCATATAGGGACCGGTATTGCTCCACACTCCCCTCCCCGTGGCTAGGTTTGTCGTTGAAGGCTATTATTAGTTGGTGAGTTCCCATGTTTCAGAAACAACATCCCTATCTTTATAGCTTATACTTTGTATAGAATATTGAGTTACTTTTGGTACTTTTGACTTATATCTTGAGGGTGAGCTAGGGACATGTCTTATCCCCCGCCAAGTCTTAAATGTAGAAGGTATTGTTGGACCAAATGTTTGATGTTTATGCGAAATTCCTTAGTCCTGTTATCCCTTATATTTCTGCTTATTTGATTATCATTACCGATGAAAATCTTACTAATTGCTAAGAAGCTTGGGTGAGGTACCTATAGGTGCTTCATTCGCCATTTCACACCTATGCCCTAGGCTGAGGTTGTGATACCTACTAGGGTATATTTTGGGGGGAAAGAGCTCAAGAGGATGGATAAGGAAGAATATCCCTTTTAAGTCCACCCAAAACCTTCCTGTGGATTCCTTCACCAAGTCACTAGGCCATCAAACGAGAGTAGAACTTCATAAAACTTGGCTTAGAAACTCATCTTCGAGGTAGGTTATGATTTATCATCTTTACACTCGATTAGTGACATATTCTACATCGTGGGGTTGATAGGGATAACCTAACAGGCGTACGGTCAAGGAAATTCAAGTGTTGACCTTAAAAATAGCCTAAGCTGAGTATTTTTTATTGTTATTGATGTTATTTCTGTGGGTTCTATGAATTAACTTGGGATGGTATCATTTAATGAGACAATTTGAAAATTTATAGGGTTCAAGGACTAGAATTAATTGAGGGCTAATAGGAATTGGTAGATGTGTTGAACTCACTGGTAGTGTTAATGATGTTGTGTTGATAATAATTATGATAATGAATAAATTATTTATTTGATCTTCATTCTATAAGTAGGTAAACATAAGAGTGTCATAAGAATACTAGTTGTCGTAATCCTTGAAGTAAGAAAGAAAGATGGCCTTGCAATACAGCTAATAGAGTGTTGGAAATCAGTTAGTGAATGGGTTGAATGTTATGGTGTAGGTCACGATTTACTTGCAGTTAGACTTTGCTAAGTTGCTAATATGTAATGTGAATTGTATTGCATGTTGATTAGTCTTTGGACATAGTTGTTGTTGTCTTGATGAAATTAAGTGTTGCTTGTAAGATTTGCATGCTAGATTTAGCATGCAAGTTGTTGAATTGGTTATTCATTGATAATATAGATTATAATCTTATAAATTGTCACGACCCGATTTCTTAGGTCATGATAGAAGCTGCTACCACCCACCAGCAGGTAAGCCTAAGCCTTAACCCTTAGCCTAGAACCAACAACGAGCTGTCAAGCATAAAATGAACAAATAAAGCAAAAAATGAATAGTAATGAGAACAACAGAAATAATACATAAGAAACCACCTCAAGATCTGGCCTCTGCCAGTAGTCGAGTATTTAATCAAAATAGGAGTACAAAGCTTTTATAAATACAACGTAAGTATAGAATTTCTTCGAAACTAAGTAAATACTATTCCTAGACCAAAAACATATGGAAAATGGAAACTCTGAACGCCACGAGCTCATTAAATATCCGAATAATCAAAAGTTTCTCCGCACCAGTCCAAATCAACAGCAGTAACTCATACTATGATTTGCAAGGGGGCAGAAGTATAGTATGAGTGCCAAACGAATGGTACTCAGTAGTCATAGGACAGCTGAGCTCTACAGATAAAGCAAGTATAGATAATATATAATCAGGTAAATACAACACAAGTAACTAATCAGTGGCTAACAAATGATAGTACAGGAAATACGAAGAGATAGGTTACATATAGAAAAGAATAAAGAGTCAAGAAATGCAGTTAAAAGTGCAAGACAACAACCTATTTACAGTAACAAGGCACCATAGGAGTCAACTAATCAAGAATGGACTACTAACTGTCACCGTTGATCACATAGCCACCTAAGAACTAATCCAACTTAACCTAACCGAGACTACCAATAACAAATCCAGACTAAGACACCTTGTAGACAAACTACAATCCCAATATAAGATAAGTACAAGGATGATCAAATAATAATCAATCAAATACCCATACACCCAAAAGGTACAAATAATTAAAAATATACCCTCAGCCCAGATAAAATCAGGGGACTAAACAACAAATAAGTCTACCGGTGATAGGCGATGCTAATGAATGAAGGTATGTAGTTATAACCAATGACATGATTGGTGGCTCTCAATATCAACAACCATAAGTGTATAGATCCACCCTAGTCTTTGGCCTGCCAAGTGGGACCCATGCAGCTCTCTCATCTAGTTAATGGTGCACAATCCAAAAGGACCTATACGGGATGTGGAAAGTCTGTATATACTACCTAGGCCCAAACCAGGTCTTACATAAACATATATAATCCTTGAAAAGATACCAAAGAATGAATAACCAAGCAGATGTAGAAAAGGGCCATGCCGCGCTGAATAGTCAAATACAAGCAAAAGGCAACCCAGATGTAGCCAATATGGTTGAAGGGTGATGCCACGTCATATATCAATAAAAACTGAGCACATCCTAGATGTCACACAGCCACCTAAAGACTAATCCAACTCAACCTAACCAAGAGTTCCAACAAGAAATCTGAACTAAGACACCCTATAGACCAACTACAATTACAAAATAAGAAAAGTACAAGGATAATCAAATAATAATCGATCGGTCTCCCATACCCCCGAAAGGTACAAATAATTACAAATATACCCCTACCCCCATAAAATTGGGGGATGAAATAGCAAACAAATATACTGGTGATAGGCGATGCTTATGAATTCAAATATGTAGTAAATACCAGTGACATCATCGGTGGCACTCAAGATCAATAACAACAAGTGGAGGAGACGGGTTCTAGTTAGTGGTACACTAGCTAGAGGGGCCCATAGGGGATGCGAGAAGTCTGTATACATTGTCTGGACCCAAACCAGGTCCTACATCAACATATATCATCCCCATAGTAGTACCAAAGAGTGATCATCCAAGTCGATATAGAAAAGGGAGACATTGCATCGGATAGTCAAATACAGGCTAAAGGCATCCCAAATGTAGCCAATATAATAGAAAGAGAGTCTCCATGCTAGAAATAAATAAAAACTTAGTGCATCCTTAATTCCTCTGAAACTGTCAATATAAAAAGAAGCACGTCCTCGATGCCTTACAAGTCTCAAAATCAGTGTCCAAATGATCCAAGTGGTACAATTCTAATTAAAACCTGTTTAAAAATAGTAAAAGTGTGGGAAAGCCTACTAAAACTAGTAGTGAAAACCCATAAAAAATTGGGATTGTACCACACAACATGTGAAAATGCTCGATCAATGCAAGCATGTCATACCAACATCCAAATAAGACACATGCAGTATGAAAAGTAATATCAAGTCATACCATACTATCAATGCAAAGAAACTAACCTGGGATACAATCACTCCTCGAATACTACCTCGAGCCCAATAATAGACAATAGATATAATGGCATCATAAACCTATCAATAAAAAAATCAGATAGGGGGAGAAAGAATTACTAAGATCATGCCTTACTCCAAAATATGCAATCTCACCTACCAACACGCACAACTAAGCCAAACCTATGGCTACGATGAGCTACAGAGGTCTCACGCACTACGATAAAAGTATACTATCCACAACAAACCCTACCGAAAGTTACGCCTACCTATAAGGGTGGTACATCATGTAATAAAGCATATAAGGCTCAAACCTAGCCTAAGACCATAAATATAAATCCTAAAAATGGTAATAATGATAAAAAAAAATAACATAAATGAGGCCCATTACCTAAACTAAGTATTTCACAGGGTTATTCCAATCTAAGTGTAAGACCCCAGAAGTTGGAAAGACCTAGGAGGAACAAAGGATGAAATCTCAGGAAATGTAGAAACTAGCACCAGTTGATGACCACGGAAGGCCATCATGGGTCGTGGTACGCACCATGGACCGTGGTGAGCAATCGTGGTAGAGATTCAGAGACTCAAACCTGCAAGAAAGGGACCACGGACCATAGTTCCCTTCGTTGTGACCCCTCCCCTAAGGTCCCAGTAAACTTTCCAAGGCAAGGACCATGGAAGACCTCTACAGGACATGGAGCTCTTTACGGACCATGGTGTGTTTTCATGGTTGTCACTCTATAGGCCTCCTACAGGACCTGCACCATGACCATGTTTCACAAGTCGTGATGTCTTCCATGGATCGTGAATGTCTCAGTGGAGAAAGTTCAGAGACTTTCCTGCAAACCACAAAAATCTTTCCCCAAGTCATTTACCACGAGACACCACCGCGGGCATTGGTGAGCACCATGAACCGTGAAGGGTCCCCATAAAGCCCAGCCCAATCAGATTTAATAGGGGTATTTTGGTATTCTTTTTGTATTTTTTAAACAAAGTGAGGTCGTTTTGAAAGCTGAATTCACCCATCTAAATGAACCTCAACCTTCCAAAGCCCTCATTCCTCACATTAACTCCTTCAAATAAAAACCCTAACCTCTCAAGTTCCTCTCAAGTCTTCCTCTCCATCAAGAAAGTTAGGATTTTATTCCAAGAAAATCAAGTCTCCATTATTTTCAAGCTTGCATTAGGAATTCATTCTCCAAGATATGTGAGTCTCTTTCATGGGTACTTTCACCCATGGAGCCCAAATGTTTTTCCCAACTTCATAGTTCAATTTCTAATGGTGAAATTGTAATGACCCTGAAGGTCATTTTTGGATTTTTTATAAAATGACCATTTTAGCCATCCCTTTAGATGCCTCGAGTCATTTCTGATTGTTACCGGGTGTTGATTTTTAGAAAATCCTATATAAAGTTAAGTCTTTGGAAATTTTGAGTTTCATAAACTTTAAGTATTAAAAAGTGGTATTTGGGGTCAATTAGAGATACATGTCTCAGAACAAAATTTCGTCGATTCCAGCAGCTCTAAAATGTCAAAATTGGCTTAGGAAACTTTACGGAATCAGTTTTGGAGTTGTAACGAAGTTTTGAGGCCTTGAGTTGAGAAATTAAGGAATTTTAAGCCGAGGTTTGACTTTGGTCAACTTTTGGAGTTTCGATGCTTGGAATAAAATTCCGATGACTCCTTGGATTTGGGAGATGGTTTTTGGTCTAGAAGAAGTGTTGGTTGAATTTGTAGAGGTCCCGAGTCTATTTTGGTATTTTGAAGGCCTAAGTTGGTTTAGTTGCGACTTTTTGAGTTTTGGATTAATGGGATCTCGAATTCAAATTCTAATGGTTTCATCAGCTCTGGAATGATCAAATTAGGTTAGTAGCACTATTGGAATGACTATCGAGGCAATTGATACGAGTTTGGGGCCATTTGGCGCTTTTGACTTTGAAAGTTAGCCTATGATTGACTTTGGTCAACATTCTTGGAAAATGCACTCGAATAAAAATTCTGACAACGTGGTTAGTTCCAGAATGTTGATTTTGGTCTAGAACGCCCCTTCATTCGCTTTTTGAGGCTTTCGAACTAATATAGAGGCCCATTGTGGAATGTGGCTTAAAATGACTCTTGGATATGGGACCCACTTTTTAGTAAAATGATCTCGTATGGGAATTCTGAATGCGCCATTGAGTTCGAAATGTCAAATTTAGTGGGTAGCATATCTGGTTTATTTTTATCGAATTCCAAACAAATTTTGAGCACCCCGTCGGTGATTTTGATTATTTTTTTTCCAAAAATCTGCAGTAGTGCAGCAGCAGCCCTTCTATTTCTTTTTTTGGGGGTTTTCTCAACTTTAAAACCTCATAACTTGAACATTAGGGCTCCAAATTGGGTGATTCAAAAGGTAAACTTCTGAGATATTTTGTGAAGAATGCATTAGAGAATTGAAAACTGATTTGGAGCATTCGATTCAGGTAAAAATCATGATTTTATTTGTAGCTGTGTCCATTTTCGGAGTACGTTTTTGAAGAACTTTGAGTAATTATTTCTTGGCTTATATAAACCCGATTTTGGTGATTCAAAGGTCTAAATTTAAGAGAATTTTGTGAGAAATCTCGTGGTGATCTCATAAAGGTAAGGGGAAGCTTCGTTTGAGGTAAAAATATTTTTTTAGTTACTGATTTAGTCATTTTCGGAATGAAATTTTGTTGAATTTTGGAAGAGTGTATCTTGGTCAATATAACTCCGTTTTGAGTGATTCTTGAGGCTAGATTGTGGGGTTTTTCGCAAGGAAAGCCATGGTATAATTTTTTTTGATTGATAGATTTTCATTTTTGAGAAATCGACATGTAAAGAGGTTGCCTTGTTTATTTTCTTAGTTTGAAAATATGGGAATTGATTGTTTGATCGTCTTGCATAATTTTCCACCCCGAATTATGTTATAAATCTTATTTATGAGCTTGGGGTGACATTTTGAACCTATTTTGGGGGTCAAATCTAGAATTTCATATGTGGATCCCATAATTCCCGTTTTAGACCCCAAAATTCGTCCATCTCTAAAAATTATGAAATTAGTGTCTAAACGAC
The DNA here is from genome assembly GCF_947179165.1 of Solanum dulcamara. Lineage (NCBI taxonomy): Eukaryota > Viridiplantae > Streptophyta > Magnoliopsida > Solanales > Solanaceae > Solanum > Solanum dulcamara. The sequence continues at coordinate 12,483,889 of NC_077247.1, read as the reverse complement.
CATATTAATATTGTGGTTCTATTTTTGACAGCTTGACAGTGTTCCGAGGTCGTTCTAAAGGGGAAAGCTCCAGCACATAGATTTAAAGCTCGCGTGTTTAGCCAACAGGTAGGCTACGGTTTACCTTTCCTTAGATTGAGCTGGAATGTATGAAAGCATGTTAAAATAGTTGGAATTTGGGTTGGGTAGTTTGATTGTATATCTTAGGTGTTAGAAATCATGCTTTAGACTTATTATTTGATTTTCGGATATTTAGAAGCATGTGTATCTTGTCGTTATTTGTTAGTATTATAAGTAGAGTTGAATAAGCATGTTGTTAATACTGTGGGGTCTGTTGGCCTTAGTATAGGATGTAAACTATCCTTAGATGTCCCGGCGTCGCTCCAGTGGACTAAGATCCTTGTAGAATGGTGTAGCAGGATAGTACCTGGTAGTTTGGCCTTATTTAGGCATTACCCTTGCTATTAAAAATATCTTCATCCATAAATAGATATAATCGTGACTTTCATAATGCATCGGCAATATTAGATTTCTTGATTATTGACTTTGGCTTCGGTTCCAGTTTTGGCGGCATATCAGTTGACTCATTTGGGAAAAGATTTTTTTGGTACTGTTGTATTCTAGTTGGCATCATGGGATAAATTATCTGTGAGCATCCGGATATCAAGTCCCGGCCTCTATTCTAAATTATTGGGGAGCATCCGGGTACTCAACCCCGACCTTTACCGGCTTACTAGTATGACGAGCATCTGGGTACCCAATATCGACCTTGATCATACCGATGTATTATAGTGAGAATCCGGGTACCCAGTCCCGGCCTCGACCACACTTATGTATTATAGCAAGCATACGGGTACCCAGTCCCGGCCTTGGCCACTTTGAACATTTGGGTAACTATCTGGGTCCCAGTTCCGGCCTCGACCCCTAAGTCACCCCTAGATCGATTGACTCTTGGAGATTCTGGGTTTGGAAATGATATAGTACTTTGGCTCCTAACATCACAGATTCTTGGTTCCTAGCCTTGGTAGTTGTACCTATTCTGTGTACTCGGCGGGTTTATGGGGGTTCATCCGGGTTTTTATTTAACTTACGCACGAGTGTCCCGACTGGGCTTAGGGGGGACCAATTGGGTATAGTTAGTTGTAGTTCTCATAGGTAGTACTCTTTCCCCTTTTTGATGCTTATGTTTACTCCTATTTAGGCTATTCCTCTTTTTCATATTGTTTTTACCTTTTCTGCTCAGTCGGCCTATGATGCCTACTAGGTACCTATTGTCTTGGTACTTATACTACACTCTATATCTACTTTCGTGATGCAGGACCAAGCACCATCTACCGCCGTGGATAGATCGAGTCTGTTGTAGTCAACTTCAGTGACTAGGGTGAGTACTTGGCCTTTTTGGATCATTCTTGTCTCCTTCAGTATGAATGACCTATCTTTTGCCTTTTGAGACTAGTCAGTTGTTATATATATTTTTGGTCCACTTTCAGAACTTATACTCGTCTTTTGTTTTGTAGTACTCTGTACTTGTGACTTCCAGGTTTTGGGAGGGATCTTTAGTTGTTTATATCATGTTTTGGTTTACTTTTGTTTATTCTTTCTGCTTATCTTTATAATTCGTCACTGTTGTTTAGTTTCTGCCCTCAAACCCATTACTTGAAGTTCCGGATTGATGGGTTGGCTTACCTACTGGTGGGTTGTAGTAGGTGCCATCATGACCTAAGGGATTGGGTCATGACAGAAATCTTATAGGTTTTTATGCTATGATTCCAAATGCATTGAATATTGTTTATTTAAAGTTTATTTATCTATCTTAGTCTATATTGACTCGTAATTGGATAAAATTGATGATTTTATTAAAGTTCCAAATATGAAGGCATGAAAGGGTTTCAAGGTGTTTTGGTGGGTTGTTTCAAAGATATATTAATTGATGCAATCAATTACTCTCATACATGTTAGCCTTGTTTAGATGATTTAAAGGTTGAATTAATAGAACCCACCTAGTTTTAATATGTTCTCAATGAAGTTTGAATTGAAAGCTTAATTCCAAAGAAATATATGTTTATGAAAGAAAATATGTATGAATATAGGAAGTCTCAATAAATGAAAGAATGATGAAATGATGTATTCAGCTTATGAAAGGACAATTCTCACTTGTGTGAATCAAATGAAAGTTTTCATGAGCTACTCTACCGAATGATGTTTTGATAATCTAAAGCTATGTAAATGATTATGTTCTTACTATATGAACTATTCTGTGGGATTGACTTAGCACCGAATGGAGAATTAAGGTGGGATTCAATAATGGAATCCTAGTAGCAACCCCTTATCCCATTAATTATGTGCCAATATAGGAGCCCTTGTAGGCTTCGGCTAGTGGATCCACAAATAGCCCTTAAAGTTAGAGTTAAAGAAATGAATGAAGTTGATGGAGTTCTACCCCAAAAGTAGTCTCCCCGTGCGAAAGTAGGGGGTTATGTTGGATTCCATATAATAGCTCGCATGGTCTTAAATGTCGGTTATGGTCATTTTTTCACAAAATGAATGTTTCAAATGTTTATTACATGATTGATTACGTATGCATTGCATTATGTTTCATACTATATTAATGTTCAAATGTTTCTTTAATCTTCATACATGCTCACATACTTAGTACATTCAAAGTGCTAACACATACTCTATTGCCTACATGATATTACCATGTAGGGACCGACGTTGCTCCACATTAACCTCCACGTGGCTAGTTGATTATGTTGAAGGCTACTTTGTTGGTGAGTTCCCATGTTTTGGGAACAACATACTTTTCTTTCTAGATTTGTTATGTAAAGTCTTTTGGGATACTTATCACAAAACTTATTTCTATTCATTATGAGAGTGAGCTAGGGACATATCTTAGCCCCCCCCCCCCAAGTATAAATTAGTAGAGGCATTGTCGGACAAATTGTAAAACCTCAAAGGTTGACAGTCAAAACAAAGGAAACTTTTAAGAGAAATAGGCTGTCCTTGGGCCTATGAGTTGACCTATGAATTGTAGGAACTCCTACAGTTATAGGAGTAACTTGTAGGGTTCGCCCTATGGGTTGGAGGTTGGAAATTTTTTAAAGTATGAAGTGGGTTCACGAGTCAAAGTTACCACTTGTAGGAATGATGATGAGTCGTAGAGTGAGTCATAAAGACTAAGTTTCATTCCAATAGCCTATGATTTTGGAGCACTACTTCGACGACTCATATTGATGACTTGTAGACTAAATAACGAGTACTAGAAGCCATCCGTAGTGTCGTAAAGGGTGATTCTTAATTGATAATAGATGTTAAGGTCAATATTTAAGTGTGGGAATAGATTTGGAGATATTTTGAGGTTACAAGAATCCCCTAGCACAAAGTCGAGTTAAAAGCTTCCTTACCGATTAAGTTATGGTGAAATATTTTACTTGGGCCAACTTCAAACGATCATATATCCTAAAATATAATGAATTATATATCCCATGACTATCAAATTAAAATTCTTAGATTACTTTTTCTGAATCCACCAAGTTTGCCTCATTTGGAGTTCAGAGTAAAAAGTTATGACTATTTTACTAAAGATTGCCAAATTTGAAATATTACGACCTTGAACGACTCGTAGGAACAAGTTTTGAATCATAGAAATGTTTAAAAATTGTGAAGATGAGTCGTAAACAAAGATCAGAGGCTCATTTTTCAGCTTTTTCCAAGGTTTGAAAGGACGAATTGGGTCTACAACCCATAAACATTTTGATGACTCGTAAGAGTGATTCATAGGACCTTCCGATTAGATTTTTATGAGGGTTGTTTGGTCTTTTTCCTATAAGTTCCTTAATTTATGTGGACATTTTTGGGTCTAGGTTCTCAAATGCTGACTACCCTAAGAATTCCTAAACTCTCATTCTCATAGTAAGTCCTAAATTCTTAAAACCCTCATCTCCCAAAGCTTCTCTCAAAGTCTCCTTCATCTCAAGCAAAACCTAGGATTCCATCCAAGATCTTCAAGTCTCCATTTTCAAGCATTGAATTATGCCCTTATTCCCCAAGGTATGTGGGTCTTATTCATGGGTTCTTCCCCCCCCATGGAGCCCAAGTATTTTCCTAAACCTAGCAACTTAGTTTCAAGTGATAAATTTTATGGGTTTTCATACTATGATTCCCAATGTATAAATTCTTGAATATTTGAAGTTTATTTATCTTATTGACTTATATTGATTCTTATTTACATGAAATGGATGATTTATCAATGTCGTTATATGAAGGCATGAAAGTAGTTTCAAAGTATATTGGTGGGTTATTTTAACATATTTAAATGATGCATTCTTTTACTCTCATGCATGCTATTATTGATTTAAATGAATTGAAAGTTGATTAATTTGAACCCACCTAGTTTCACTATGTATCAATGAAGTTTGAATTGAAAGATTTGACTCTAAAACAAAAGTGTATGAAAGGAAATATTTTTGATTAAAGGGATTCTTATGAAATGAAAGAATAAATGATGATGAAAGGGATTCTTAGCGAAAGAAAGGATTCTATGTGATAAGGAAAATCCTAACATATTTGAATTAAAACAAGGTTTTTATGAGCTATTCTACCTAATGATGTTTTGATGATCTAAGGCTAAGTGAATGTTTATGTTATTATGATATCTATATACTATTCCATGGGATTTTACTTAGCACCAAATGTAGCATGTAGATGGGGACTCGACCTAAGAGATCCTTAAATAGAGTCTCATATTGCATTAATATGTGCCAACATAGGAGCCCTTGTAGGCTTAGGCTAGTGGATCCACAAAAGCCCTTAAATTCAAAGTTAAAGAATGAATGTAAAATTTGATGGAGTTCTACTTTGGCAAGTCGTCTCCCCTCTTCCAATGTGGGGGTTACATTGGAGTCCATATAATAGCTCGCATAGTCTTAAATATCGGTTATGGTCATTTTCCCACAAAAGGATTATTTCAAAGGTTATTTACATGATTGATTATGCATGTATTACACTACGTTACATACTAAATAAATATTCAAATGTTTCTTTAATGTTCATGCATGCCTACATTCTTAGTACATTCAAGGTACTTACGCATACTCTTTTGCCTAAATGATATCACCATGTAGGGACCGGCATTGATCCACACTCACCTCCTCGTGGCTAGTTGATCATTGAAGGCTACTAACTTGATGAGTTCCCATGTTTTGGGAATAATACCGCTTCTCTTTTCTACCTTATGTTATGTAAAGACTTTTGGATTCTCTTGTTTTGGTACTTGTTCCATTTTATTATGATGGTGAGCTAGGGACATATTTTATCCCCTGCCAAGTCTTTTCGTAGAGGTATGGTTGGACATAAATGTATGATGTTTAAGTTTAATTTTGCCTCCTAGCCTACGTTATTTCCCTTAGTCCCATTATCCATTTTATTTCCTCTTGTTATAGAATTTCATTGCTTATGAAAACCTAAATGAATGTCAAGAGTCTTATGTTAGGTACCTCTGGGTGTCTTATTTTTCATGTCACATCTAGGACCTAGACTTAGATCTTTACAAATTTGGTATTAGAGCTTCAGGTTTTGAATAGTCCTCAGAGTCCAACACACCACATCAAATAGGGTCTTTTTCATTGTTGTGAAGCGTGGCACAATTATGAGTTGGAGACTATAAGGAGTTTAGGAAAGTATCCCTTTCTTGCATGATTCATGTCGTGCCCTAGAATTGTCCTAAGATTTCTTCTAACTAACGAATCATTTTCTGTCCTCTAGATAATGCCTCCAAGAAGAGTACCTCTACCTAGGGTAAGAGTTAAAGATGAGGACCATGCTCCTCCGGTTCCCGAAGGTTCTCATCATGAAGAGGGATTGACACATGCAGAGTTCCAGAACATTATCACTTTGTTGGCTCAAGCCGTAGCCAATTAAATTAACTAAGGCATTGTTCCTCCTCTTCCTCCTTAATTTCCCAATTCGGCTTTTAAGATTCGAGACTTCAAGAGAATGAATCCATCTGAGTTTGACGGTTTTAAAGTAGATGAGGACCCGATGGAGTTAATTGATGAGGTTTACCAGAAGGCCGAACTAGTGGTGGCCTATCAACTCTAGGGTGTATCAAGGCTTTGGTATGAATAATGGGTCATCAAAAGGGGTGAAGATATGTAGCCCATTGAATGGGAAGAGTTCAAGGGTGCCTTCCTAAACCATTTCTTTCCCTTGGATCTAAGGAAGGCAACGATCCAAGAGTTCATTAAGCTTTGCCAAGTGAGTATGAGTGTGAGGGAGTATGACCAAAACCTCACTAAATTGTCTAAGTATGCTCCCTTCATGGTCTCCAATCCAAGGGCAAAGATGAGCAAGTTCATTTCTAGCATTTCTAGTTTAGTGTCTAAGAAGTGCAAAACGTCCATGTTGGACAAAGAGATGGACATCTCCTGACTCATGACATATGCGGAACAAATTGAAGAAGAGAAGTTGAGAGAGAGGTCAAGAGGGTTCAAGAAGGCTAGAGTGGATGGTGGAGGGTTCAATCCTCAAAAGTTTGGATATAGTGGTAGCAAAAGGGGCCAAGGTAGGCAATGAATCATAGGGAAAGGCTCCACCAATGCTCCTCCTTCAAGGTTCAACAAGTAAAAGGGTGCTAACCCGGCGGTTCCAAGAGAGAATGTTGGTCCTCAAACTTTCCTCCGTTGCAACAAGTGTGGAAAGACATACAAAGGGGAGTTTTAGCCAGCTCTAATGCATGCTTTAAATATGGTAAATCGGGTCATCATGCTAGAGATTGTAGAGGTGGTGGTGGTGTTAGGCCTCAAGGCCAAATTGATAATGGTCAACAAGCTCAAGGAGGTGGCTAACGCACCAACCACTTTTATGCTTTACATGGGGGACAAGAGGTTGAGAAAATACCCAATGTTGTTATCGGTATGTTAAAGGTCTTTGTTTTTTATGTGTATAAATTGGTATATCCGGGTGCAAATTTATTGTTTGTTACTTCATTCCTAGATAATAGGTTTGATGTTTACCCGAAATATTAGTAGAGACTTATTTGGTGTCTACCCCCATTGGTGAGGCGGTGGTGGCTAGAAAAGTCTATAAGGGTTGTCCCATATCTATCTTGCATAAAGTTGTTCCTTGTGATCTCATAGAGCTTGACATGGTAGATTTTGATGTTATACTTGGGATGGATTCTTGCATGCATCTTATGCTTCCATAGATTTTAGAACTTGTCCAGTAAAGTTTTAATTTCCAAATTAGTCTATTCTTCAATGGTAGGGTCATGATTCAGTAGTGAAGGGTAAGTTCATTTCTTATCTTAAGGCTCGAAAGTTGATTGCTAAGGGTTACATCTACCACATCATGAGGGTTAGGGACATCAACACAAAAATTCCTTTCATTGAGTCAGTCCCCATGGTTAATGAGTTTTCTGATGTCTTTTTTCGATGACCTTTTTGGTATCCCTCCCGAAAAGAAAGCTGATTTTGGTATCGATCTTTTTCCCGATACACAACCTATCTCTATTTCTCCTTACTGAATGGCCCAGTGGAATTAAAAGAGTTGAAAGAACAATTGAAGGAATTCTTAGAGAAAGGGTTCATAAGGCCGAGCATTTCGCCATAGGGTGCTCCTGTGTTTTTTGTGAGGAAGAAGGATAGGTCTCTTCGAATGTGCATAGACTATTGACAATTGAACAAGGTGACTATTAATAACAAGTACCCAATCCCTAGTATAGATAATCTATTTGAACATTGCAAGGGGCATGTTATTTCTCCAAGATTGATCTTCGATCCGATTATCCTCAATTAGGGCTAAGGGAATGCAATACTACTAAGATAGCTTTTCGAATAAGGTATGGTCTCTATGAGTTTGTAGTGATGTCTTTCAGGTTGATGAATGCGTCGGTGCTATTTTATGATCTAATGAATAGGGTGTTCAAACCCTACCATGATAGTTTTGTGGTGATCTTTATTGATGATATTTTAATTTACTCTAGGATGAGGAAAAACATAAGAATTACTTGAGGGTTGTTCTTAAAACCTTGAGAGATAAGCAATTATTTAAAAAAATTAGTTAGTCTGAATTTTTGTGGAAAGAGGTGGCATTTCTTGGTCACATAGTGTCCGATGATGGGATCAAGGTTGATCCTAATAAAATGAAGTTGGTCAAGAATTTTCCTAAACCATTGTCTCCTTTGCATATTAGGAGATTTTTGGGTCTAGTCAGTTATTATAGAAGGTTTGTTGAAGGGTTCTCTTCCATCTTATATCCTATGATGAAGTTGACTCAGAAGAAAGCAAAGTTCCTATGGACAGATGAGTGTGAAAGGATTTTTCAAACTTTGAAAGATCAACTTACCTCCACTCCTATCTTAACTTTACCGGAAGGATTAGAGGGGTTTGTGGTGTATTGTGTTGCTTCAAAGGTTGGTTTGGGTTGTATCTTAATTCAAAACGGCAAGGTTATAGCCTACCTTCAAGGCAATTGAAGGTACATAAATGTAACTACCCTACACACGATCTTGGGTTAGCGACCATTATATTTTCTCTAAAGATTTGATGGCATTATCTCTACGGAGTACACGTGGATGTGTTTACCGATTATAAAAGTCTCCAATATGTGTTCACCCAAAAAGACCTCAATCTAAGGCAAAGGAGGTGGCTTGATCTCCTCAAGGACTATGACATGAGTTTTCATTATCATCGGGGTAAAGCCAATGTAGTTGCTGATGCACTTAGTAGAGTGTCTATGGAGAGTGTGGCTCATGTTGATGAAGGAAAGAGGAAATTGGTAAAGGAGGTTTACCGGTTGGTTAGATTAGGGCTGAATTTGAGTGGTTCTAATGATGGTGGTATGTTTGTTCACAATGATTCCAAATCATTTTTGATGGTGGATGTTAAATCAAAACAAGACCTTGACCCAAAATTTATGGAGTTAAATAAGTTAGTAAAAGAAAAAAAGGTAGAAGTCTTTTCAAAAGGGGGAGATGGAGTACTTCACTACCAAGGTCAGTTATGTATTTAGAATATAGATAGCCTAAGGTAGTTGCTCTTGAAGAAGGCTCATAATTCTCCATACTCTAGTCATCCCGGTTTGACAAAAATATATCGAGACTTAAAGAAGCTTTATTGGTAGAATGGAATGAAGAAGGACATAGCAAGGTTTGTGGCCGAGTGTCCGAATTGCCAACAAGTTAAGGCAAACATCAAAGGCTGGGTGGGCTAGCCCAAGACATCAAAATTCCCGCTTGGAAGTGGAAATATGTGAATATGGATTTTGTAGTGGGTTTGCCTCATACTTAGAAATGTCACGACTTAATTTGGGTGATTGTTGATAGAATGACTAATTCGACTCACTTTCTACCGGTCAAGATATCTTATAGTGCCGAGGACTATGCTAAGTTGTATATTCGAGAGTTGGTGAGATTGCATGGTGTGCCCTTGTCGATTATTTTGGATCGTAGTACCCATTCACTTCCCACTTTTGGAGATCATTTCAAAGAGGTCTTGGTACCAAGGTAAATCTATGCACCATATTCCATTCTCAAACCGGTGGGCAAGCCGAACGGACAATTCAAAAACTAGAAGATATGTTAAGGGCTTATGTGTTGGAGATCAAAAAAAGTTGGGATGATCATCTACCGCTCATCAAGTTCACCTACAATAATAGCTATCACTCAAGAATTGACATGGCATCGTTTAAGGCCTTGTATGGGAGATGATGTAGATCTTCAGTTGATTGGTTCGAAGTAGGTGAGATGACATTGTTGGGTCCTGATTTTGTTTTTGATGCTATGGAAAAGGTAAGAGTCATTAGAGAAAGGTTGAAGACAGCTCAAAGTCATCAAAAGTCCAATTCTGATACTAGGAGAAGGGATCTTGAGTTTAATGTGGGTGATTGGGTATATTTGAAGGTTTTCCCCATGAAGGGTGTAATTCGATTTGGTAAGAAAGGGAAATTGAGCCCTAGGTATGTAGGGCCTTATAGAATCTTGAGATGTGTTTGCAAGGTTTCTTATGAGTTAGAGTTGCCTCTGGAAATGTTTATGGTTCATATGATGTTTCATGTGTCAATGTTGAGAAAATGTGTGGGTCATCCAAATTACATTGTGCCTCTAGAAATAGTAAATCTTGAAGAGAACTTGACCTATGAAGAGGTCTCGATCGAGATTTTGGACAGGCAAGTTAAGAGATTGAGGAACAAAGAAGTTGCATTCGTTAAAGTCTTTTGGAGGAATCAGCAAGTTGAAAGTGCTACGTGGGAACCGTAAGAGGATATGATGAAATGTTACCCTCATTTCTTTCATTCTACTAAAGCCTAAGGTACTAAGTTATTTTACTCAAAGTTTTAGACTCCTATATTTCGGATTTTCCTAAGCCTTCATTTGCATGCATGTTCATGAAGTTGAGTTTTAAAGTCATGTTTTTATGCTAAGTTTAAAGATCTCATGTTTTATGCATTTTAATTGACATTGTATTAATATTGGGTTCCTAGTCCTCTTTCCATTTCCTTTGTATGCTAGTCAAATCACATTCGAGGACGAATATTCCCAAGAGGGGAATATTGAAAGACCCCAAAGGTTCAAAAGTCAAAACAAAGGAAAATTTCAAAAGAAATAGACTGTCACAGGGCCTACGAGTTGACCTATGAATCGTAGAAACTCCTACGAGTAGTAGGAGTGAATCGTAGGGTTGACCCTAAAGGTTGGAAAATTTATCAAGTATGAAGTGGGTTCACGAGTCAATGTTACGACTAGTAAAAATTGTGACGACTAGTAGATTAAGTCGTAGAGACCAAGTTTCATTCCAACAGCCTATGATTTTGGAGTACTACTTTGATGACTCATATTGACGACCCGTAGACTAAATAACGAGTCGTGGAAGCCATCTGTAGTGTTGTAAAGGGTAATTATTAATAGTTAATAGATTTTAAGGTCAATTTTTAAGTTTGGGAATATATTTGGAGATGTTTTAAGGTCATAATAATCCCCTAGCACAAAGTCGAGTTGAAATCTTCCTTACCAATTGAGTTTTGGTGAAAGATTTTACTTGAGTCAACTTCATACAATCATATCTCCTAAAATATAATAAATTATGTAGACCTAACCTATCAAATTAAAGGTATTTGATTCATCTTTCCAACTCCACCAAGGTTTCCTCATTTGGAGTTCGGAGTAAAAAGTTATGACTGTTGTATTAAAGACTGCCAAATCTGCAATATTACGACCTTGAGTTACAACTCATAGGAACAAGTTACGAATCGTTCAAATGTTCACAACTCCTGAAGATGAGTAGTAAACAAATATCAGAGGCTCATTTTTTCAGATATTTCCAAGGTTTGACAGAATGAATTGAGTCTACGACCCGTAAATATTTTAGCGACTCGTAAAAGTGATTCGTAGGACCTTCCGATAAGATTTTTATGAGGGGTTGTTTGGTCTTTTTCCTATAAGGTCCTTAATGTATGTGGAGGTTTTTGAGACTAGATTCTTAACTATTGACTACCTTAAGTATTTCTAAACTCTCATTCTCACACTAAGTCCCAAATTCTGAAAACCCTCCTTTCCCAAAGCTTCTCTCAAAGTCTCCTTCATCTCAAGCAAAAGCTAGGATTCCATCCAAGATCTTCAAGCCTTCATTTTCAAGCATTGCATTAGGGCCTTATTCCCCAAGGTATGTGGATCTCATTCTTGGGTTCTTCCACCCATATAGCCCAAGTATTTTCCTAAACTCAGTTTCAAGTGATGAAATTTATGATTTTCATACTATGATTCCAAATGTATAAATTTTTAAATATTTGAAGTTTATTTACCTATATTGACTTATATTTATTCTTATTTACATTAAATGGATGATTTATCAATGTCCTTATATGAAGGAATGAAAGTAGTTTTAAAGTATATTGGTGGATTATTTTAACATGTTTAAATGATACATTCCTTTACTCTCATGCATGCTATTATTTATTTAAATGACTTAAAATTGATTGATTTTAACCCACCTAGTTTCACTATTATCAAAGAAGTCTGAATTGAAAGCTTTGACTATAAAATAAAAGTTTATGAAAGGGTTTTTGATTAAAGGGATTCTTATATAATGAAAGAATGATTGAATGATGATAAAAGGGCTTCTTAGCCAAAGAATGGATTCTATGAGATAAGGACAATTCTCACATATTTGAATCAAAAAAAGGTTCTTATGAGCTAATCTACCTTATGATATTTTGATGATCTAAAGCTATGTGAATGTTTATGTTATTATGATATATATATATATATATATACACTATTCTATGAGATTTGACTTAGCACCAAATGTAGCATGTAGATGGGGACTCGACCTAAGGGGTCCTTAAGTAAAGTATCACGTTGCATTAACTATATGCCAACATAGGATCCCTTGTAGACTTAGGCTAGTGGATTCACAAAAGCCGTTAAAGTCAAATTTAAAGAATGAATGTAGCATTTGACGGAGTTCTACCTTGGCAAGTAGTCTCCCCTCTTCCAATGTGGAGGTTACATTGGAGTCCATATAATAGCTCGCATGGTATTAAATATCGATTATGGTCATCTTCCCATAAAATGATTATTTCAAAAGTTATTTACATGGTTGATTGTGCATGCATTACACTGCGTTACATACTACATAAATGTTCAAATGTTTCTTTAATGTTCATGCATGCCTACATTTTTAGTACATTCAAGGTACTAACTCATGCTTTTTTTCCTAAATGATACCACCATATAGGGACCAGAGTTACTCCAAATTCACCTCCTCGTGGCTAGATGATCGTTGAAGGCTACTAACTTGGTGAGTTCCCATATTTTGGAAACAATACCCCTTCTCTTTTCTACCTTATGTTATGTAAAGACTTTTGGATTCTGTTTTTTAGGTAGTTGTTCCATTTTATTATGAGTATGAGCTAGGGACATGTCTTAGCCCCTGCCAAGTCTTTTAGTAGAGGTATGGTTGGACATAAATGTATGATGTTTAAGTTTGATTTTGCCTCCTAGCCTACATTGTTTCCCTTAGTCCCATTATCCATTTTATTTTCTCTTGTTATAGAATTTCATTATTTATGAAAACCTAAATGAATGTCAATAATCTTGGGTGAAGACCTCCGGGTGTCTCATTTTCCATGTCACGTCTAGGTCCTAGGCTTAGGTCTTGACACAAATAGATGATGTTGATGTTGTTTAACTACTCTCACGTTTGTTGTTTTCCCTTACTAAAATTATTCTCTTCTACTTCCGCTTATTCTTGAATGTCATTACCTATGACAAGCTAAGTGAATGCTAAGAGGCTTGGGTGAGGTACTTCCGGATGTCTTATTCACTGTGTCGCATCTAGGCCCTAGGCTTGGGTTTTGAGATTAAGTCTCAACCAGGAATCAAGAAAACATAATTGGAGGAGGAGAACTCTCATCTCAGAAAAAACCAACCTAGGTCACATGCAATATATAATAAACTATATTTAATAAAGCTCATTTAAATTGAAAGACTGTAACCTACCTTGAAGCCGATCACGCACTCTCTGAATAATTAATGTTTTCCACCTCTGAATCACCTCCAATTGCTTCCACATTACCAAATATTTATCACCTCATCAATATAGACATTTTGATACCAAAATCACATTTTTCAAAAACAGACCCAAAATTAGGTCTAAAGGAGATTGTGGGACCACATCAAAAATCCTAAAATTGACTCCATGAAAAGGTTTATTTGAGCTTAATAAAATTGTGTTCCAAAATACAATACAATTTGATGGCCATTAAATCTTTAAAGGAGGAAAAATACAACAGCTAAAACTCGCAAAATTCCTTAAACAAAGAGTACCCAAAATTCCCCGAGCACTCCAATATGTAGCAACAAACTTCTTGATTATGGTGGACTTTGAATCACCCAAAATGGAGTCTCCTAGCTCTAGTTATCGATTTTTAAAGTTGGAGAAAATGGATTTGGTCTTGATTTAAAGAGTCAGGAGAAGTATTCTTCACGAATGCGGGTCCCTGACCGCACACGCGATGGTCACAGGGTCGGGTCAACCCCAAACCTTTTTTGCAAATGCAAAGGCCTTCTCGCAAATATGGGAACAACCCTCTGCAAACTTGAAGTCGAGTCCGTGATCATGATAATCTAGTTAGTTGGTCTCTGTGAATGCGGCTCCAGGCTGGCGGATGCGAAGGCCAAGATCCCTAGCTTCCACGAACATGGCACCTAGGGCACGATCGCGAAGAACAAAAGTGCTTGCACTAGCTCATATTTGAGATAAGAAATAGCTCCAACTACGTGTTCAAAATTCATTCTGAACCTAGTGCATGCAAATAAACTATGTTATCCCACTAAATTTGATATTTCAGGCTCAACCGCATAGTCAAAATTTCCATTTGAGGTCCATCTCAAAAAAATGTGGATCCTACACACTAGCACCATTTTTAGTTAAAATCCACAAGGCTCTCAAAATGAGATTAAAAGCCTCGGGAACCGCACAAAAGATTGTTCTAGACCAAACTCAATATTCCAAAGTTAACCATTTCGAGTATATTTTCCAAGAATGTTCACCAAAATCAAATTAAGCTAAAGCTTCAAGGATAATATGCCTAATGGCTCAAACTCGCACCGAAAGCCTCGGTATTGAGGCCGAACATGCTACTAGCCTATAATGACCATTTTGGAGTTGATAGAAACTATCAAAATTCTATTTTGAGGCTATTTTCTTAGAGTTTTGACCGAAGTCAACTATTTAACCTCCAAGAGCTCCAAAATAGGGAAATGAGCATAAAACCCAAATGAACAATCAGGAGATAGAATTTTCAGTGCCAACAAGTTATAAATGACTTGGGGTCACTATAAAAAAGCTCTAAACGCTGAACAAATTAGAAAATAAATGAAAATAACTGGAGGGTCATTACATAAATGCTCTATAATGTGATGATATAATGAATGATGATATTATTTCTATATAACATCCCTCAAAAATGCTCACAAGTGCCTTAAAAATGCCTTGGGATTAGGTCGCTCATGTAATGTATCATCCTTAATCTTTTTGGAAAATCCGAGTTCGGAATATCGATCAGGGGGTCAAAATATTCTGGAAAATAGTTTTGATGGATTTTTAGAACCCGTAGATCGAAAAATAGATTTCTCAAGAAACTGCAAAATATAGAAAGGTCCGCGACAAGTCCGTATCGCAAACCTGGCAAGGGTTTTTTGGCCGAGTTGGATTTTTAGGGAGGGCATTTTAGACTTTTTCCAAATTGTTAGCTAATGAACCTAGATATTTTTAGGACCTAATTAAACTCTATAAATTAACCTAAACCTCTAATTCTATTCATTCTTCTACAATTCACCTACTCAAATATTTCTCTCTCTACAAAAGACTCTCAAGGACTCCATTGAAGACTTCAAGTAAATTCACTCAAGCTCTCCATCAAAACTCTCAAGTTCTTCCAAATTATTTGGTCTTCTTACTTAAGGTATGTGAGTATTGATTCCTGGATTCTTGCATTCATGAAGCTCAAACAATTTCTCAAGTCTTCTATCAAATTAAAGTATGGTATTTTATGGATTTTATGATCTCTATTCCTATTACATGAATTTTGATTCAAAGTATGATCATGAGTCTATTTTGATATAAATCGATGGTTATTGCATGAAATTGAAGAGTTTTTCCATGAATTCTCCTATTTTTGATTTCTAAGGTTCATGATAAATATTATGAGTATTTTCAATTATACTTCCTAATGATATTATCTATATGAATTATATATGGGATGATATAAAGTTTATGATCATGCATGTTTTCAAATCAATTGATCATGCATTCATGTCTTACCCTAATTTCAAGTATAAGCTATGATCATGAATTTTCAAGTTATATTGTATGAGAAGTTTTATTTAATGATTTCAAAGGTATTATTATAAATCTCATTCAAATTGATTATGCATCCAAGTTTTACCCTAATTTCCAAGTATGAATCATGTCTATGTATGTATGATTTGTAATATGGAAGGACAATACCCGCATTGAACTTACGTTATAAAAATGAGTTACTCTATGATTTCAAACCTATGATCATAACTATGATATATGTCATTATGATTTTTATGCTATGTATGTATTCCATAGGATTTGACTTAGCACCGAATGTGGACTTGAGGTGGGGACTCAAAATATGGGGTCCTTATATAAAGTCTCTTGTCACATAAATATGTGCCACCGTAGGTATAAAAGGGATTAAAGGTGAATACCCAAATCTCTACGAGGTGAGTATCTGAAATATCAAGGCTTAGAGGTGAGTACCTGAGTCTAAGAACTAGGGGTGAGTACTCGATTCACATAACCGCTAAGTGTATCCACTTAGGCATGTAGGAGTCTACCTTGGCAAGTAGTCTCCCCCTTTCCTCCGATATAGGGGTAATATTAGGATTCCATGTTATAGCTCGCATGGTCTTATTTTCGGTTAAGGTTCCTATCTCACCTATGTATGATCTCTTATGTATGCAATGATTTTAAATTATGTTTTTCAAATGCTTTGGTCAATATAATCTTCTCATGACTTTACTTATCTAATCTTATCATGTGTTTTATTTGATCATTGCATTCCATGATTTACGTTTCATGTCATGCCCTCATACTTAGTACATTCCAACGTACTAATGCATACTTTTTGCCTACATTGTCTCATAATGTAGGGGTTGAGGTTGAATATTATACTTATCTACATGGCTAGTTAAGCTTTTCTATCTGGCGGTGTGTGTGGTGAGTCCTTATTTATCGGGGACTAGTCATCGAGTTGGCTATTATTTCAAAGACTTTTCCTATGTTTTATATTGAGGGTGATCTAGGGATATGTCTTATCCCCCGCCCATACTCCTGTGTAGAGGCATCTAGTTGGACAAATATTTTGAGTCTTTGTTGTCACGTGACATTCTTCATTTACTATTCATTGTTTAGACTCTCTTATGATGTTTTTACTTTTACTTTACCTTATATATGCTTATGATATGTACAATAATCTTGGTTGGAGCCCTTCGGAGTTTCAATCATCGTGTTACGACTAGGCCTTAGGTCGGATCATGATAGATATGATTCCATTTGGCTTGTTGTATCTTGAAAAGTATGTTGAATTGTCTGGTTGCATTTTGACAAGGGTGTTAAACTAACTTATTACATTTTGAGAAGCATGTGATGAGTTATATTGACTAATGCTCTTGTTCTAAGCTTCATGATATTACATACTAGTTAAGATCTAGTGATGTTTAAAAAGTAGTATATGTTTAACTCTTGCAAGTAATTTCCTCTTATAAATGACAGGTGTGGTTAAACTATCTTATGCTTGATAAGTTTGTGTCTTGAAAGAAAAGTAGTTCAGGAGTCATACTAAGATAATTGTGTGTGTGTGCGAATATATATATATATCTATATATATATATATATATATATATATATATATATATATATATATATATATATATTCATTGATATTGCACTGTAAATAACTGAGAATCGCATAGAAATACATGAAGTGTGTGCACTTGGGGATTAGAAGATTATGTGAGCTATTTTTTTGTTGTTGTGATGATCTACGTGTCCATGAGTCATATGACTATCTATTTGTTTCATGTCCTGCTCCTAATGAACTTTGATCAAAGTTTGCAGATGTTGTTGGTATTTTGTAATGACCTGAAAGGTCATTTTTGATAATTTTTATAAAATAATTGTTTTACCCCCTTTTGGTAGTTTCTTCAAGTCATATTTGATCACTATCCAAAGTCATTTTCATGAAATTTCTTGAAAATTTGAGACTTTGGGTAAGCTCCGAGTTTTAGAGGCTTAAGTTGCTTAAAAGTAGTATTTGAGGTCATCCAGAGTTTCAGGACTCCTAATGGAATTCTGTCAATTCCATCATATTTGGAATGTCAAATTGGTCTATGAGTGTTGATGAAATCCGATTCGGGGTCATATCATGGATTTGAGGAGTTGAGATGGAAATCTTTGAGTTTTTTGTCATAGAGTTGACTTTGGTCAACATTTGCTGATTGGATACTCGAAAGTGAATTCCGGTGACTTAATTGGATTTGAGGGATGATTTTAGGCCTCAAGAGAGTTCCTGTATATTTTTTAGAAGGTCCGAGGGAATTTTGGTCTTTGAGGCATAAAGATAGTCTAGTTGCGACATTTTGAATTTTGGATCAAGCAGATCTTGAATTCAAATTTTGATGGTTTTATTTAGTCCGAAACATTAAAATTAACATGGTAGCATATTGGTTTGTGTTTGCGGGATTCTGATCGAATCCCGAGGGTCTATTCGGAAGTTAGAAAAGTGGAATTTTAGAATTTGTTTTGATCTGGTGTAGGCATGGAGATCGCGATGAGAGGTTCACTTTCATGATGTCCCCTTCACTTTCAAGAAGCTTGCTATTTTTTGGGGGTCGCTTTGGCGATCAGGCGTCACTTTGGTGATGATGGCAATAGCGAGCCCGGAGATGCGATCACGACACCTAAGAGGGGTTCATGGTTTTTTCACCATTTTCGAACGTGGGAAGTAGGCATTTTCAAGAGAATTTTTTTGGAAAACCTATTAAGTGATTTTAACCCATAATCTTCATAACTCATTTCTTAATTGTATATTTTAATTTGAAAATTGATGGTTTAAATTGGTGAATTGGGTCTTTTTCAAGAACTTTGATAATTTTCTTTCAATGGTGATTATGATTTGATTTGAACTCCTCTTTTGAAATGATTTTCACCAATAGATTTCTAATACTATAAGGAACTGTTTCATCCAAAAAATTTCAAATTTAGACCCCATGTCCGAAAGTAAATTTTTGAGTCATTTTGCCCTTTTCCTTGAATTTTTCTTTCTTGGGGTCGTTGGATTTGGAATTTGATTGTTAAACATTATTTAATTAGATTGTGGAAATTCAGAGTATATTGAGAATAGGAAGGCTCACGTTGATTGAATGATCACAATTTGGCTAAGGAAAGTGGACTCCAAAAACTCCATGAATCTTATAAAATCCTGAATTTTTCTTTCTTGTTTGTGTTGGAGAGTAATGGGGATGAGGTTATAGATTGAATTATGATATGAACTAATAATCTAAATTGATCAGCAGGGTTAGTAAAATAGTAATATGTGATATTGTGGTGATTCAAATATGACATGTCGTGATCTTTATATCTATGTATATTTGATGAAATACTTTAATAGTCTGATTATGATTGTGGATTATTTGAATTAATTCATTCCTTATTACTTATATGAGCATGCTGATTGCATTGGTTCTAGAACACTGTGATGAGATAGGCATGATTAGGAGGCCGAGGTTATTTCCAGCAAGATATTATGATGTCGAGATTATTTTCGGTGAGATATTATAATGCCAAGGTCATTTCTGGCAAGAGTGTAAGACAGAGGTTATTTCAAATGAGATATTATGATACGAGGTCATTTTTGAGTAGATTATGAGGTCGAGGTTATTTTCGGTGAGAGATTATGATGGCAGGGTCATTTCCATCAAGATTATGATGTTGAGGTCTATGCCGATGATTTCAAACATGTATTATCATTGAGTGTGCATATATATTCCTACATATCATATTTGGCAAACTTGATACTTGTATTTGACTTGTGATTATTTGTATGTTATGACTTTTGATATTGAGTTGTGATGTGAACTTTGTTTGAACTGTTTAGCATGAGTTATTAGGTTGGGATGATTTTTCTGTACAGGTTTTAGTTTTGGAGGTTCGATTGGGTTGGAAATGAGTTCGTGTATCATATTAAATTTACTTAGTTTCGTTATTCAGCTTGTTAGGTACCGTATTATTTGGTACTTACTCCTTGCTTCTACACTTGTGTAGGTTCGGACCGCAGACTATGATTACTCATCTTTCTGATCATCTGAGGCTCTCAAGATATTAAGAGAGGTAGCTATTATCATCCAAATGACTCTCAGATTCCTATATTATTATGTTTTACTCTATTTGAGAGTCAAAGGCATACTTGAGACTTATATTTTCATTTTAGTTCTTTTTTAGTGGCTTGTACGTATCACAACCAATCTTTGGGGGCTATTTAAGTTGAAAGACTTCCACTTTTGTTTATTACTTGCATATTCAAATTGTTTCTGTATTATTTTCTATAAATATTAGGTTTATGTAGACTTTTCCAGTGGAAAAGGACAGGTGCCATCACACCCGAATTCGGATTATGATAAAATATTATCAGAGCCCCAAGTTTAAATGTCTCACATGTACAGGCTAAGACTATGTAGAGTCTGGAGGATCGGTATGGAGACACATATACTTATCTCTGAGAGGTTATGAAGACTGTTAGGAAACTTTCTTTATTCATTCTTTCTTATTATGTCGGATTGTTATCTCTAGTGTTGAGTGTCACATATTGTTTTGGCAAATGCCAAGGACCAGAGATACATATACTGGTAGAGGGGAGGTCGTCCCTGAGGCATTAGTTGATACCCCAACTAGGGGTAGAGGCAGGGGCCGGGATAGAGTCCAAGGTAGAGGCCTCCCTAGAGCCATATGTAAAGGTTGTTGAGGACCAGGTTCCTCTAGGACTAGCGGCATGATTGCTTCAGGAGACCTTATTGAGGATGTTGGGTATATTGAAGAGTTTTACTTATAGTGCTGCAGGTACGACACAGGGTTCACAGACTTCAGAGCAACATCAGGTTCTAATGGCTCTGGATCAGGTGGATAGCCACCATTGGTTTTCGTACTATCTGTTGATGCACAGGTTGCTCCAAATATGGTTATGACTATAGAAGATCATCAGTTCTATGAGAGGTTTCAGAAGATAAAACCACCCTAGTTCCAAGGTGGTAAGAGTGAGAATGTTCACAAGTTCTTTATGTCGTGAGTTGTTGGAGGAAGTGAGTATGGTTGATACTCGGGGTGTTTGATTTATTTCATTCCAGCACTGTAGGTCAGCCAGAGAGTGGTGGAGGACATTCATGAGGTCCATATCAGTTAGATCGCCTCCAGTTAAGTGGGGAGTTTTTCCTAGTGCTTATGAGGATAACTTTATTCCATGAAGTATACGTGAGGAGAGTAGATTAAGGTTCGAGAGTCTGACTCAGGGTAGTATATCTGTTGCCGAGTATGAGGTACGTTTCTATTAATTATTAAGGTATGCCATAAAATTGATCCCAGTTAAGGTAGAGATAGTCTGCAGATTTGTGAAAGGTTTGACTTTCTCTATTCGGTCTTATACGTTCAGATCGACCCATGAGGGGGCTTCCTTCTAGTCTATTGTTAGTACCACCAAGGAGGTGGAGTTGATGCTTAAAGAAGATCTTGGGGACCCAAGCGGGCCCATTCTAATGGTGAGTTTTCAGGTACCTCATCTGAAGGTAGGGGGTTGCACAGAGTCGGCACTTTATTTCAGTGCCAGAGGCCCATTCATGCTTCTATACCAGCAGCAGAGAGTGGGAAGTTAGTTCTAGGATCCCAGAGTTTGGGTTGAGTGGTTATAGTATTGCATCGGGTTCTTCGCAGTAGTCCTCCATATCGAGAATATGTTTTAGTTATGGGAATTCAGGTCATTTGATGTGCCAGTGCCCTCTATAGACTTATTCAGGGCCCAATTGTACTTATTCAGTGGCTCCAAAGAGAGATTCAACATCTCCGGCTAGAGGTCGGGGAAAAGCTCAGACAGGTAGAGGTGTATAGCCTCCGGTAGTAGTGCTATGGTTCTGTGAGGTAGAGGTATGGTTCAGGAGGGTGGTGTAGAGGAGGACAGTGTTATGCTTTTCTAGGGAGACCCTAAGCTGAGGCTTTCAATACATTTATTATAGGTATCTTCTTGGTTTACCATCGACTTGTATCTATGCTATTTGATCCTGAATCTACATTGTCATATATGTTTACCTATTTTGCATCTAGATTTGATTTGACTTGTGATCGCATGCATGCATGTTCATGTTTCTACACTCGTGCATAAGCCCTTAGTGGTGGATCGAGTATATCGATCCTTTCTAATTTCTTTAGACGGGTATGATACTTGGGTACCCATGATTATTTGGGGGATGGTAGACTTTGATGTGATATTGGTCATGGATTGACTTTCTCTATATCGTATTATTCTTGACTGATATGCTAAGACTATGACCTTAGTGATACCTAGTGTCTCGAGGATCAAGTGGAAGGGTACTAGTGGTTCTTACCCTAGTAAGGGCATCTCCTATATGTGTGCTTAGAGATTGGTTGATAAGGAGTGTATGTCTTATTTATCTTTTATTCAGGAGTCACCTCCTATGGAGTCTATTCCCGTGGTTAAGGAGTTTTATGATATGTTCCCCACTAATCTTTCGAGGGTTTCTTCGGATAGGGATATTGACTTTACTATTGACTTGGAGCCGAGCAATAAGCAAATTTTTATTGCACCTTATCGCATGGCTCTGACAGAGTTAAAAGAGTTGAATGATCAATTGCAGGATTTTTCAAGTAAAGGGTTTATTCGCCCTAGGTGTCACCTTGGGGTGTACCAATTATTTTGTGAATAAAAAGGCCTGGTCTATGAGAATGTGCATCGATTATAGGCAATTGAACAAGGTGACAGTCAAGAACAAGTATCCTCTTCGTCGCATTGATGATCTATTTCACCAGCTTCTGGGAGCAGTTTTGTTCTCTAATATCAACTTGAGATCTGGGTACCTTCAGTTGAGGATTAGGCCATCGGATATTTCCAAGGCAGCTTTCTAGACCTGTTATGGCCACTATAAGTTTTTGGTTCTGTACTTTTTGTACTTTGATTACTCTATTTTATCTGTGTAGCTCTCGTTATTTGGTTTCCCATATCGCTTTAAAATTCTTAGCCTTATATAACCTCTTTTTATGCTTTTATTGAGCCAAGGGTCTTTTGGAAATAGCCATCCTACCTTGGTAGGGGTAAGGTCTGCATCCACTTTACCCTCCCTTGGCCTGACTAACTCACTAAGCGGAAGGTGTAACTCATAGAAAGTAACGCAGATGGGCATAAGTAAGAATATAAGTAATTCTTCTCAAATAAGTCTCAATACTAAATATAAACGTAAAAAAGTTTTAAACATTATCTCTGAAAACTCAATGAATATCTAAACTTCGGCTATGACTAGTCTATGAAGCCTCTAAATCTGACTTTGAAATAGGTACCAGGAAAGGCCCACGGCTACTCAAAGGACTAATAATAAATGACTTAAATAAATAGACTCAGAGCTCCTCCGAATGCAAAGAGGTCTCACCAAAAGAAGGACAAAAGTCGTTCTTCAATGATGAGCCTATTGAGGATCTCTATGACCTATATCTGCATCATAAAATGATGCATTGTCAAATGACGTCAGTACATAAAATATACGGTATGTAAAATAGCTGAAAGAAAGTTATTCAAAAATACTAAACTCAAATCAACTCAATGAATGCTGAAAATACTTAACTCAATAAATCATGCAATATATGAATAAGATAATGCTTTAAAAAATATAAATGATTTATGCAACTCAGTATAAAATTAGTATTTTACTCTTTGGAGAATTTATCTAACCGATAACCATCATTATAAGCCTCGTGATGATATAATAAATTGTTGTCATTACCATAACCGTCCAATACCTCAAGGTAAGGGACACAACTCCTATCACGAATCCAATAAAAGTCTATATTAAGGACTGAAGTAAGGAGTCTCCCAAACAAACGACACGATCCTATCCTACACCGGCTACGTAGTTTATGGAGATCGGGTTGTTCTATAATTTTACCCAAATCGGTGTTCAATACTATTTCCAAAAATGTATATTTATTATTCTCATATTTTGAGTGAGTAGAACTCAAAATAAACTCATTAGTCTCATTGAACTTTACTCCATTTAACTCAACTCTTCTTAACTCATAACTTCTATTTACAATAGTTATATTTCTCAAACACAATAAATGCATAAGTTATAGCTTCAATTTCTCAACTCAGTCTTAAAATAAATATTTAAATGCATTATTGCTCAACTCATTTAGACTCAATAATGATCATGCTCAAAATAGTGAACAAAAGACCTCTCAAAACTCAAATTCATGCTCAACTCTTTCTCAATTAAAAGATGAAATATATCATTCTTTAAACTAAAAATAATGCATAAAATTAAATAATGTAACTTCCTCAACTAGGGTTTATGTGAGTATGAATATAGACATGAACGACAATTAAAGAACTCAAATCATGGGAATCATTGCAATATACTTATACACAGAGAACTCAATAAGGAATTATATAGATAACTCAAGAACTCAATTTAACAGAATTGAAACTCAAACTCAAAACTAAACTTGACTGAATGAAGATGTAGGGCACGAGGATGAACTCAGTCCAACATTGTGATTAGCCTTACATACCTGGAAGATCAGCGATCTAAGTGAAACTCAAAGAATTTGGTTGAAATACTTGAACCCTAGCTTTTTCTCCTTCTCACCAATCCTTGCTCTCAAAATATTCTAAGTGTTACTGAGAGAAAGGACTTGTTGGTTACTTATAAGTGGCTTATTTTAGTTAAAATGCTAGGATTTTGGTTTGAAAAAAGTAAAAATGACCAAACTAACCCTCATTAAAAACTGACTCTGGGTTACTAGGGGCCCTTCTACAGATTGTAAACTCTTCTATGGATTGTAGAAGATAGGTCATAAAGCCAGTGGTCCAAAATTGGACCCTACTAGAATTAGCTTAATGGGTCTAGGACCAACCTTCTACGGGTCGTAGAACCTAAGGTGGATCGTGAAACCCCCTCATAAAAGTCCATTGAATGATTGGGACTTGGGGACTATGGACCGTCCTACGATCCATAGAACTTGTTACAGGTTGTAGGACCCCCTCATAGCAATGTGTGCACATTCCATTAGCTACTGGAATGTAGCACTTATTCTATAACTAACCCCACAGGTCGTAGAATGTTAAACGGATCGTAGGGAATTGGTCTGACACTGAATTTTGGCTAAGTATAGAGAGGTTCTATGAGCCTCTCGTACGACTCATAGGACTTTCTACGGATCGTAGGGACTCTCGTAGCTCATCGAACCAGTGACTCTTCTCACTTTTCTCTAGGTTCTCGAAATTTATCTAAGTTAAAATTACGTTATCTTCATCAAGACTTAGCAAAGAATGTTTATTAGAGACATACCAACATGAAGGGTGAGCATTTCTGTACAACATCAAATCGAAGAAGTCTTCTTTGGAAAAGAACCCATGGATCCTATGGAATTTATTGTGCAACCTTAGTGTATTTTATCCAAGCTTGTTTGATGCCTCTTATTCAACCTCGTTGGCTGGTTGTTCTCTCTTTGAATCATCAATTGCTAAACGGATCTGGAGCCATGTATGCTGGAGCTTGAGAAAGATGAAGGGTCATAATTGATATGGTCTAGAGGTTTCCTTTTTGAAATTGGAAAATGACCAGATGTGGTTCTTGTTTTGTTTTGTTGTTTTTTTATTTAATATTTTGTTCAACCTGGACTTTGTGTTTTTATTTCCATTTTGGGTCTGAGCCTGTGTTGGGCCAAGGTTATTTATGATATTGGACTCTCCGCCCGTCTTTGATTAAAAAAAAGTAGTTTTTCTTGTTAATTCTGTGTTGTTTTATGTGAAACTAATTCAGGTCGGCATATGATGTCTACTTAGTACGTGTTGCATACTGATACTATTCTTACTATATTTTTTATTGGTGTAGATTTTATTTCAGGTTATTTAAACTGTGGGATGACAGTTACTTATCATCAACTTCATTCACAAGTAGAAGTTTGTGTCGGTGTTTGCACTATTTATTTTATTCTTCTGTTTGTATTCTATTAAAAGCTCTTATTTCTATCTATACTAGGAGCCCGTTTGGATGGGCTTAAAAAAGTAGCTTTTATGTATGAAGTGCTTTTAGAATTTTGAAGTGCTGAAAGTTATTTTTATAAATAAGTAGTTGAGTGTTTGGATACAAGTGCTTATGTTGAAAATAAGTGTTTGAATTTTAGGGTTAAAAGAATAAAAAAGGTAGTTTGAAAATTTAGTTAAAATATAAGGGATATAAAAGTAATTTTCATGATCATACTTTAAGCACTTAGAAAAAAAAGTTAGAAATCCTAACTTTTCATTTTTTACTGACTTTAAGAACTTTATGACTTAAAGTTAGAATTAGACAAACACGTCACAAGCTAAAAAGGGGCTTATAAGTTGGTTTGACCAACTTAAAGCCCATCCAAACGGGCTCTAGGTCATTGGGAAGTGTTAGTTATTTGTAAAATTTTCGAAAGAGGTTCTCTTATTTTTGTTTATTCTTATTCAATGAATATGTTTTATTTTATTACTTTCTATTAATAGGAATAAGAGGCAAGAATACACCTATCTAGCTAGATTAAAATAGGTATTTGCACGATCTCGTAAATTGAATCACGACAGTAAGAGCTTGTTTGGCATTGTTATTGGGAGATCAGAAGCACTTATTTTGACAAAAGGTACTTTTTTTGAAAATGAAGGTGTTTGGCTAATCAGTAAATCTGCTTTTAAATAGAGGTAGAAGCAGTTTTTTTAGTTGTTGGGAAGAAGCTAAAAAATTCCATTTTTTTTAAAAGCAGAGGTAAAAGAAGAAAATTATTTTTTTCAAGACCAAATATCTCTGTCATATATATTTATTACCAATATATCTCTTATATTTATTTATGTATTTTTTTGTGGTGAATTTTTCGTATGTAGTAATTTAATTTGTGGACTCCTTTATTTTGCTTGATATTTTTAATTATATTAAAATCATCATGTTAATATTATATCAATATTTAATTATTATTCTTATTTATCTATGTATAATATTGATTGAAAACTTGAATATGCACATTTTAATTTAGTAAACGTAAAAATAAAATTTTAATAATAAATATGTAAAATAAGTTCTCTATATGAAATAATCTTAATAATAAAAGTGTATTTATTTTTGTCCTTTTTCATGATTTGACTCTCAAAAGTGCTTTTTAATAGAAATTAGTCAAACATAATCTACTTATGAAAAGCACTTTTTAAATGAATTTGTCAAACACAAATTATTTTTAAAAAATACTTTTCTAAAAACATTTTTAAAAATAATTATAAAAATAAATAATTTTTAACAGTAATGTCAAACATGCTCTAAATAATAATAATAATGAAACAACTTTTTTGAACCAAAGATTCTGATTTTAAGTTGCCTTAATTTATCACATTATAAAGTTGGTAAGACAAGTGAGCTGCACTATTAGCGTAAGAAATCCTTAACAATTAATGCGGCAGTAAAGTCAAAAACATTAAAGATAACCCAATTCAGTAAAACTGAAAAAAGAGGAATGTCTTAAAAATTGGATAACCTAGGATAATAGAGACGAGAAACATATGTGGGTTGCCCTTAACAAGACGTAAAGAATAATTATTGTATACTGATGATTTTACATCGCAGTATATTTGTTTTTTTAGAGGTAACAAGTAGGTCCATGGTAGAATTCTCTAAAACCATCAAAAGAATTCATTGATTTGAAATTCTATTGATTTGAATTTAAAATTTTATTTGAATATAAAATTTAGATTTTTTAAGTTGTATAAATTTAAAAATTTCTCTAATTTTTGAAAACTAACAAAATTTCCTCAACTCGCATATAAACTTAACAAATGAGTAAATCATAGCTCATAAATAAGGTATCAAATTTTAAGGCACTGCATTAATAAATCACATATTTTCATATTTCTTTTGTAAAAATACTTACGATATATGTTATTACAAACTTTCAAATACATAGAATTTTACGAAGATTAAGTGGTTTAAAAGATCAACAATAGTATCAACTAGTTATTCTTTAATTTAATCATTCCACATGGTACGAACAATCTAATCAGCATGAATTCTTTTTTATAAAATTTAAAATAATAAATTTCTTTTTTTTTCAAAATAGAACTTATGGATGGTTACATTTTACATTTTAAAAAAACTGAAGTCACATACTAGAATTTCAAATAAAAAATTGGAATTTTAAAGACATGATTTAAAATTGAAGTTGAAGTTTTTGTTTACATTTTATAAACAAATTTTGAATTCAAGTTAAAACTTCTTATTTGAATCCCAAATTTTATTGCCAAACACCAACTTAGATAAACAAGAAATAAATTTATATATCCTATTTAATAGTTGCAATTTATCATGCTCACCTAAAAAAATTGCCTTTTGCGATCTTTAGATAGTCGGTAAACAACCAATAATCTGTGTTGAGATGTTTGCAATTGGTGGCTATGAAATGTTATTTAATTGAGGAATATGTTTTCTTTTCTTTTTCCTCCAGAAACCTAATACATATAACTGAAAACTTATTTGAAAAAATGAAATAAATTGATAAAAGGGAGGGAAATATTTGTTGGGGTATGTTTTGATTTTTGGCAGAGAACAGAAATTTTGCTACAAAAATCACCTTCCAATAAGTTTTGTGCGTTTGATTAAATGAGAATTGTCCATGATTATTTTTACATTTTCGTAAACTTGGGCAATAATTATTTCAATTTGACAGCTGACAAATGGAGAATTCATCATGTACGATTTACATTTGAAAGTGGGATCCGGCTATCTCTTATTTCCATTTTCCCCTAATTCTTACTCGGATAGATAACAATATTTTATATTTATGATTTACTTAATTAAATTTGGGTCTTAACAATAGTAAATATTCTCTCCAAATTTAATTTAGCAAATTAGTAATAACTTAATTTTAAAACTTTCCTACTTACAATCCTAGAAATATTCAAGATTTGTTTTATTTCATCAATTTCAAAAGTTCCTTTCTTTCTTAAATTTGGTATCAACTCAAATGATACCACATAAATTGTGACATAAGGAGTATTTCCTCCGTCATATAGTACTTTTTCATATTGTTAAAAATATATGTCTTAAATTACTTAGCAATTTACAAAATTAAAATAGAATTATTATTATTTTTAATTTTATCCTTAAAGTTATTTTTAAAAAAAATATTCAACAACACATAAAGTGATATCTAACAGAGTGAAGAATCTGGGGAAAGTAGAGTAATATGGGATAAAAGGGTAGTAACATTTTTTATGTTTCCTATGCACTTATCTTCCCCTAGAAAGACTAATTCCCTACCGTCTTTCTCTTTCTTTCATTCGATGCACAATCTTTCCTTCCCAACACCATTTTCATTCACATCCTCTTCATCTTTCTTTTTATTTCATCAAATCAAATATAAGTAACTATATTTTTCAGTTTCTTTAATTGGCCAAAAACTTAGAGAAACCGAAGAGATTCGACGTGGCAGCACCATTACTAAAGGGTAAACACGAATAGAAAAAGGTTTTGTAGCTAAACGGCACATTTAAGTTGAAATTTGTATGGATTAGGAAAAGAGTAAGGGAAAAACGTGTGCGCGGGAAAGACTAGAAAACTGTTGTAACTTAGGTTAACTATCTTACCCACTCTCGATCGCAAAAATCTTCCGAGTTTAATAATTAAGAGAGACACGTCCAAAATAAAAATTGATTCTTGATCAAAAACCCTTTTCAACAAGAAAAGTGATGAGAGAGTAATTTCTTTCCATTTTCAGCTCACCAAATCAAAACTGCAAACAAGAAAACACAAGCTATATTTCAAGCAGTAGAATCACACAAAAACAACCACTCTATGCATAACTACAACATTTTCTATCATCTCAACATCATGAATTCACTAAGCACCATTAACATGACTTCTTCTTCTTCTTCTTCCTCATCCTTATTTGCACATTTCAGTTTGTTTCTCTTGCCAGAGATACAAATGATGGAAATATTCGTTGCACTTGTTGTTTTCATCACTATACATTCTTTAAGGCAAGCGAAAAAACAAGGACTACCAAACTGGCCACTCATAGGAATGTTGCCTTCTTTGATTTTAGGCCTTCGGAAAGACATGTATGAGTGGATTTCTGATGTTCTCTGCCAGATGAACGGCACATTTACGTTCCGAGGTCCAATGTTTACCAACCTCAATTGTGTGGTGACGTCCGATCCCCGGAATCTTGAGTATCTTCTCAAGACAAACTTCTCAAATTTCCCAAAAGGAGACTACTTCCGGAGCACTGTCAGAGACCTCCTTGGAGATGGAATATTCAATGCAGATTATGATATTTGGCAGAAACAGAGGAAAACAGCCAGTATTGAATTCCATTCTGCTAAGTTTAGGAACATGACAACAGATTCATTGTTAGAGCTTGTTCATTCTCGTCTGTTACCTGTTTTACAAGATTCAATCAAGCAATCAATCCCTATTGATCTTCAAGATGTTCTCCTTAGGCTCACATTCGATAACGTCTGCATGATTGCATTTGGGGTTGATCCAGGGTGTCTCCACCCTGACTTACCACAAATTCCATTCGCCAAAGCTTTCGAATTAGCAACAGAGGCAACGGTTCTCCGGTTTGTCACTCCCACGCTAGTATGGAAAACCATGAGGTTCCTCGGGTTAGGAACAGAGAAGATGCTGAAGAATTCACTGAAAAAAGTGGATGAATTTGCTGATGAAGTAATCAGAACGAGAAAGAAAGAGCTTTCTTTAGCAGATAGCAAACAGAGATCAGATCTTTTAACAGTGTTCATGGGGTTAAGAGATGAACAAGGAAGGCCTTTTTTGGATAAGTTCTTAAGAGATATATGTGTGAACTTCATTCTAGCTGGAAGAGACACTTCTTCAGTTGCATTAAGCTGGTTTTTCTGGCTCTTGGATCGTAATCCAGAGGTTGAACAAAGGATTTTAGCTGAGATTTATAAGATTTTGAATGAAAGGGAGGATGATATTAATGAAACTCCATTGATTTTCAAGCCAGCAGAGATCAAGAAAATGGAGTATCTACAAGCGGCTCTATCGGAGGCTCTCAGATTGTACCCTTCTGTCCCAGTTGATCACAAAGAGGTAAGACTTTTCTATATTCAACATCATATTATCATTTCTTAAACTACATATTTACATTTGAAGAGGAAACAACAACTTCAATATTTTTCAACTAATACTAGCAGGCGTTTGACCCATAAATATATTTTACTTCCTGAATTTCGAAAATCATGTTTGGCCATAGAAACTTGGAAAAGCCAAGTTGAATTCCGGAATTTGAAGAACACCAAAAGGTTGTTTTAAAAATTCAAAAACAACTTCAATTTGTATTCATGATTAAACATAACTCCAATTTCTAAATACCATTTTTCACTTTGAAAACAAAAACTACTATATTCAAATATTCATATTTTTTCTTTTTGTCCACAGCCGAATTTTAAACAAAATCACATAAGTCTTGATGTTCCTAGCTTCCTCTTTTTTTTCTGTTTTGAACAGTAGAGTAAGTTTCTTAGGGTCTTTAATTAGTTCAACAGTGCAAACAATTGTTTGGTGACACTGAGATATTAATGTTCAAAGAGAACGCGGTATCGCTTCCAAAAAAATGCTATTTGAACATTTGGGCGTCAAAGTTCCAAGATTAGAAACATTAAAAGCTGTACATTACCCCATGCATTATAAAAGTCAGATACCAAACTTCAACGTAACTCACATACTATCAGAATTAAAAGCAATAAAGACTAGTTTAAGGTCTCTAGTAGGAAAACAACAACCCAAGAATACAAAAACAGAAAGAAGAAAACGACACAAAAAATCCTAATGCTAATTTCCCATAAAACTTCTTGATACGTTGTACCACCTATGGAAAATTTTAGTAGCTTAGTTGGTTGGCTATCTGAAAATTCACCTTGTTGGTGAGGGTTTTATCCCATCACCCCTTGCCCCCACCCCCATTTTTTAGAAAATAATAATAATAATGTTATACCACCTACAGGTTTAACGAGTCCTTCCCTCCCCCATCTCCTATAATTCCCACTTTATTTTCAAGATTATTATCGGTTTCATTCCTTGTACCTAAGACATAAATACTTATTTAAAAGGTCACTTAAAATGTACTTGATTTGTTATGTCTAGGTTGTTGATGACGATGTTTTCCCAGACGGGACAGTATTGAAGAAGGGAACAAAGGTGGTGTATGCAATCTACGCAATGGGAAGAATGGAAGGGATATGGGGTAAAGATTGCAGAGAGTACAGACCAGAGAGGTGGTTGAGAGATGGGCGGTACATGAGTGAACCAGCATACCGTTTCACTGCCTTCAATGGAGGACCTCGTCTTTGCTTAGGCAAAGATTTTGCTTACTATCAAATGAAATTTACTGCTGCATCCATCCTCTATCGTTACCATGTCAAGGTAGTGGAAGGCCATCCAGTTAGGCCCAAAATGGCTCTTACTATGTACCTCAAGTATGGACTACAAGTCAAACTCTCCAGGCGTGATCAATCTCAACTTCCTCTAAACAACAAATATTACTAAATACTTTATGTAGCTCTGTATGTTTGTACGTTTCTTTCTCTATTTTTTATTTTAAAAGTTCAGTGTTATAAAGACACACCCTTGTATTGAGAAGAAAGAAACGAAAATGGGGGCTGAGTAGTGAGATACAGGGAAAGCAAAAAATATTGAATTAGGTACATAAGGTGAGTGATTGGAATAATAGATTTTGTGTTGATTGCTATGATTCTTTAATTTTGATATACATTCTTTCTGTTTCATGCTAATATTTCAGTATCACATTACTAGATATCACAAATATGTAAACATAATTCTTAACCGGGAAAACGGGACAGTTGAATTTTTCATGCGGTCAAGCAATACATGCATACCGATTTAACTTGTTGATTAGTAAATTGGCAGTTAAATCTATTAATAAATGAGCTATATAAAAACAGTTATGAAGCAAAGTAAATCAAATAAAGCAGTAAAACTTGGCTGATTGATATTTCAGCTAGCTCCGGTGATGGTGAGGTTACCGATCTCAGATCTGAAATCAACAAGTAATACTATAAGTTGTTTGATAACAAAGACTTAGGGGGCGTTTGAATACGTGATATGAAATCATGGTTTGAAATCTTTACTTCTAACTTGACTTGATAAAATAACTATGCTACATATGTATTTATAGGTTTTCTCTAGCATGTACATAATCTAATATTCTCTAGAATGAAATACTTTCATCTTCTCTAGTTCATGAACAAAACCTATGCATACATCAGTACATTAATTCCTAATACAGGATAGAGTTCATGTACATGAGATTCTCCTCCCAACGAAAGTTGTCTGCAAATCTTGTTCCGACAATTCTTGCTTCAGATTCTTTAGCCTTTCTTCAAAGACTTCCATGATCATGGTGTCTAAATCGCTGGACTCTTCAACGACAACAATCCTCTGCTTCTGACCGGTGCTTTGAACATCCCGAAATTATGACTTTGGTTAAGTTGGAATTAGGGGTGTCAAATGGGCAAGTCAAACTAAAATTGGACATGTCAAAATGCGCTGAAACTAATAAATAAGGGGGCCATTAACCCACCCAAAAAGTTACTTGGGTTAAAACGGATTGAATAGAAATGGGCTAAATTAAGCAGATCATTAACCCGTCAAACATAAACAGGTTGAACGAGTCATGATTTTATGAGCTGATTTTGTCACCCCTAATTGAAATACTTGATTTCGTGTTTGGAAAGCTGCAAATCATCATCAATAAAATGGTGGTGAAACTTTGGACCTAGTTCGAAAGCAGATATTTAAAAATTTGTTTTTCCATATTCAACCAACACATTGTAGAGTACGACTCTCTTCAGCCTAGCTGAGGTGTCCTGCCTTGGGGTTCTCACGGGGCTATTACTCCCTCGGGAGTAGCTACAAGCATAAACCAGCTTTAATAATGATGGACGATTCAGACAACCCCAATCAACAACAGAAAGAAGCACAAGTTTTTTGGAAACACTACATCTAAAGGCGTTTGTCGAACACGACCCGTGTTCAAGGATGGCTATGACTGTTTATACAACTTGAAATAAGGTTTATAAGGTTTTGGACTTGGGATAAGTTCGATGGGAACATGATTGAAAGCTCACTAGAACAAACGGCTCTAACTATGGACATAAAAATCCAACTAACAAATAGGCTATGCAAGATACCTATCGTATGTCAAAAGAGACGAAGGTTATCCATTGATTTACCTGTCACAACCCACAACCGTCGACCGTGACAGCACCTACTGAGCAGATACACCAGACAAACGTTGTACCTTATGTTTGAGAAATATATATAACAAATCACTTTGGGCTTAAATAAAGTGCTAATTCGTTTTACAATAACTTTGTAAAAAAAATAAATAGAAGTAAGCTTGTGACATGTTCACTAAAAAATAATTACAGCCTCAATATCATCTCAAGTTGGATGCTTAATAGAATGAACGTAAAAGTACTAAATATTTCAGCACGAATACATGATCATTACGAAGTTAATTGGAGCACAACTCTAGAGTCCAAATGCAACCAACTGAAATGTTTAAAAAGGATAGAAATAACACAACACCCAAGAAGCCGTGAGAGGCACACCAGCGCACTAAATGTTGTTTGCTCATTGGTCGATAGTAAGAAGTACTTCTGAATCTGTAATGTAAAAGGCGAGGGGTAAGTCCACAGACCCACAATTGCATACCTCTATAACTCTTGGAACAAGGTATTGCAAATTAAAGTACATGCTAAACAACCTCATCTGAATACTGATAATGGATGCTAGTATAACTTGAATGTGTAAAATATGTTGACGGTTGGAACTCTGTCAGTTCTGATCTAACATCTGAATACTCCAATTGAGACTTTAAAACCACACACACACATGTATTTACAAGTATATATACATTTATCTAACTCGTGGGAGGATCACATCTATCAAAATTTGATACCAAACCCTGAACTGCTAGGTCTCTGTGCGCTTCGTGTGTATTTCACGAAGGTATGACACCATTGTTGTCAACTAAAAATTCTAACAAAATCTGAATTTGCTTACTATTATGAATAGCATAATTTAATTACCACCACAATGTGGATAATGTTCTGCGATAATGCCCCACAAAAGAAAGTGAATATCAATTTAGATCTCTCAAACTTCCTCACAAAAGAAAAAGTATTTTCCTAGTCAACAACATACCCAGTCACATTGATGCCTCAAACAAGGTTGTTGGAGGCGTATTGGTGCAAGAGGGTCATCCTGTGGCTTCGAAAGTAGGAAACTGAATGATGCAGAGTAGCGGTATTCCACTCATAAAAAGGAGATGGTTGATATCGTACACTGCTCGCAGATTTGGAGAGTGTATTTGCTGGGTACACGCTTTATAGTGCGGACTGATAATGTGGCTAACACTTTCTTCAAGACGCAGAAAAAATTGAGTCCAAAGGAAGCAAGGTGGCAAGAGTTTATGGCTGAATATGACTTTTTATAGGAGCACAAGCCAGAAGGGGAGCCTTGGAGTAACTGGTAAAGTTGCTGCCATGTGACCAGGAGGTCACGGGTTCAAGCCTGGAAACAGCCTCTGGCAGAAATGCAAGGTAAGGCTGCGTACAATAGACCCTTGTGGTCGGGCCCTTCCCCGGACCCTGCGCATAGCGGGAGCTTTAGTGCACCGGGCTGCCCTTTTTTATAGGAGCACAAGCCAGGAAAGCATAACCAAGTTGGGGATGCCTTAAGAAGAAAAGAGGTATTTGTTGCTGTGTATTCTATTTCCAAACTTGTCAATGACTTCCTTGATAGGATCGGATTGTGTGCATTGAATGATTCACTTTATGTAAAGTGGATGAGTCAAGTGAAAGAAAGGACTTTGAGACAGTAATAGATCGAGGACGATCTACTTCATTTTAAAGGGGGGAGAATCGTGGTACCAAATGGTGGTGGAGTGCATAAAGATCGAATGAAAGAGGCGCATGACACTGCGTGGGATGGTCATCCAGGAGTTGAGAGGATATTAGCTCTATTGTCCGGAGTTTATTTCTAGCATGGAAGACGACATAGAGGCATACGTGAAGACTTGTCATATCTGCTAAGTGGACAAGACTGAGCGTCAGAAGGAGGCAGGATTATTGCAGCCTTTGCCTGTTCCTGAACGGCCATGGTTGTCGGTAAGCATGGATTTTATTTCTGGTTTTCCTAAGGTTGAGGGTAAAGCATCTATAGTTGTGGTAGTAGGCAGATTCTCAAAATATTATAATCTTTATTGTTGTACCTAATTTGTGTTCATCGGAAGTTGCTACTGATTTATTCTATATAAATGTGATTAAGTTCTTTGATGTTCTTTCCGTCTGTCCATCCGTTTGTGGGTGATTTGCAGTAGAGAACTTCAAGTCGGTCCCCATCATATTAAACAATGCTATCCAAAACCTGCTTGTGACAATAAACCACTTGTTGGGGGAATACTTGAGGCACTATGTGATGGCGAGTCACAAAAATTGGATGGAATTACTTGACACATTGTAGTTTTGTTACAATCTGCATAAGCCATAAGCGACAGAGATGAGTTTGTTTGAGATTGTTTTAGGCAGATAGCCTATGACTCCACTAGATGTTGCTAAAACAAAGAGCCAAGGGAAATGTCCAGCAACTTACAGGGTTGCAAGAGATAGGCATGAAATGATATCCGAGGCACAAGACAACTTGCGCAAGGCTTGCGCATGAAGAAATATGTTGACCATCATAGGCGCTCACTAGAGTTCAATGTGGGAGACCAAGTGTTGCTGAAACTCACTCCCCAAATCTGGAAACGGATTGTGAGTAAGACACGACATAGGGGATTGATTCCTAAATACGACGACACATTTGAAGTTGTTCAACGAGTGGGTGAAGTCGCTTACAAGTTGAAGCTGCCAGAAAGGTTAAAGATTCATCCCACTTTCCATGTGCGTTTCTTGAAGCCTTATTTTGTAGATGAAGATGATCCGAATAGGAACAGATCAAAGAGGGCTCCTTTTTTTGTACAAATGGAGTTTGATACAGATATAGAAGAGATACTTGATCACCGAGTCGTGGGCAGAAGCAAGAAAATTACTAAGACTGAATTCTTAATACACTGCAAGACAAAGCTAAGGCAGATGTTGTTTGGGAGAAGGCGAAGGACTTGTGGCAGTTTGATGACCGAATTGATAACTACCTTAAAACAGTCTGGATGAGGGCATCGAGCTCAAGAGGTGGGGATGGTTTATTAGACCCTCAGTCTAATTAAGCGACGTCAGCACAGGCATTGCAAGGACTTCTACATTGGACTTGGCAAGGGCATGGTGAAACAATATAGTTGTGGCGATTAAGCGTTAGTGGGCAACAATGATCAAGGATGCTAGAGTGATGGCAAAGCAGACTTGGGCACAATGGCAAATCAAAGCAGTGGCATGGCAAGGTAGCGTGTTAGCTTGGCAAGGTTGGGCAATGTGTAGGCTTGACAAGGCAAGGCTATGGGACTTGACGATGGCAAGACAAAGCTAAATTCAAGTGTTGGCACGAAGTTGACAAGAATCAGAAAATAAAACTAAGTATGGAAGTAGTAAGAAATATTCTAAGTGTGGGCAAATGGCAAATTCGGCCAAGGCATATGTAAGACATGTACGAGGCACATGGGCTGAGGTATTTGAATTCAAATTTGTATAGAGCTGTTAGAAATATGACTGTTGTAATTTAGTTATTTTCATGTAAGGATTCTGGTAGGCATGTGCTAGGCACATGGACAGTTGTAACTGTCTTGTGCAGACTTTTTAAAATGGGGCAGAAATTCGACTAAGGCATCAAGAGAGTGTTCTGAGCCTTGGTCAAATTTTTGCCCCATGTTAAAAAGTCTCTACAGGAAGTTACAAGCAGTTACGATTGTCCATGTGCATGGCACATGCCTACCAGAATCCTTATCTGAAAATAACTAAATTACAACAGTCATATTTCTAACAACTCTCTACAAATTCGAATTGAAGTACATCAGCCCATGTGCCTCGCACATGTCTTCCATATGCCTTAGCCGAATTTTCCACTTGTCCACGCTTAGAATATTTCTAGCGGCTTCCATAGTTTTATTTTCTGATTCTTGCCAACACTTGAATCCATCTTTGTCTTGCCATCATCAAGTCCCACAGCATTGCCTTGTCAAGTCAACACAATGCCAGTCTTGCCTTGCCGATGCCACTGCTTTGCCATGCCATTGTACCCAAGTCTGCTTAGCCATCACTCCAGCATTCTTGGTCATTGCTGCCCATTAACACTTAGTCGCCACAGCTACATTGTTTCACCATGCCCATGCCAAGTCCAATGTAGAAGTCCTTGCCATACCTGTGTCGACATCGCTTAGTTAGACTGAGGGTCTAACAAACATATGGGGTTGAACCAGTGATCAACGTTTAGCCCTTTCTATTTGCCTTGGCGTCTGACGATGGATGAATTGACGCAGCATATTCAGGATGATTTGTCATGGTGTATGTTATTTGGATATGACATTATTTTGATCAAAGAGACTCGTGGTAACAATAGGTTGGAGGTGTGGAGACAGACTCTGGAGTGTAAAGGGTTCAGGTTGAGCAATACCAAGACAAAGTATTTGGAGTGTAAATTCAGTGGTGTGACGCGTGAGGAAAACGTAGAAGTGATACTTGATACACAAGTTGTCACTAAGAAAGAAAGATTTAAATATTTGTGGTCCCTGATCCAAGGAAATTGGGAGATCGACGAGGATCCCACATATTGTATTGGTGCGACATAAATGAAGTGGGGGCTTGCATCCGGCGTTGTGCGACAAGAACATACCACAAAAATTTAAAAGTAAGTTATATAGAGTGGTGGTTAGATCAGCTTTGTTGTATGAGGTGAAGTGTTGCCCAATGAAGAACTCTCAGGTTCAAAATATGCAAGTGGCGGAAATGAGAATGTAAAAATGGATGTAGGAACATACTAGAAGCGATAAGGTTACAAATGACAGGGACAAAATGGGAGTGGCCTCTGTAGTGGACAGGTTGAGGAAAGGGAGACTAAAATGGTTTGGGCATGTGAAAAGAAGATGTGGGGATGCCTAGTGAGGAGGTGTGAGAAGTTTGATATAGTGGGATCGAGTAGAGGCAGATGTAGGACGAAAGTATTGGAGGAGGTGATTAGACATGATATAACGCATCTTCAGCTTACCGAGGACATGACCTTAGATAGAGGGTATGGAGGTCGTGGATCAGGTTAATAAGTTGTTAAGAGTTGTCATATACTAGCTTATTCATGTATTTGGTTTAATAGTAGTATAGAGCACTGTGTTGGTTGTAGTATAATGTAGTCTTAAGCTTTTAGTATTTGATATCATCTGTGGTTTACTGTATTTAGGTGATCACACTTTGTTGTTGTTGTGACGGTTTCTTGCATATATGCGTTGCACTGCTACTATTAGTTTTCATGTTTCTCCCCACTATCTTTTTCCGTTTTATTATTGTTGTGATTTGCTTGAGCCAAGGGTCTTTCGAAAACAATCTTTCTACCTTGGAGAGATAATGATAAGGATTGCGTACACACTACCCTCTCTAGACTCCACTTTGTGGGATTTCACTGGGTATGTTGTTGTTGCTACCCTCTCTAGACCCACTTTGTGATATTTCACTGGATATGTTGTTTTTGTTGAGACTCTAAGATAGGATGCAGAAGGTCTGTCAATTAGTGTTATTATATAAAGAACTTCTGAAATTTGGTTGTGTGCAACCACGACAAAGAACAAATATTTAGGAACATGAAACATCAATTGGAAAACTGATACCTCATTTAAGCCCTCCCATCCCACTCTTCATAGAACTCCTTCAGAAACTCCTCCATAAATTTGTGCCTTTTCTCGGCCCTTTTCTTACCAGCCTGTAATGAAGAGATGATTCACATGAAAATTCTTCCTGCACAATTATAAGGTTCTGAAGGGGTAAAATAAAATATACAGAAACAAAGGATAAGTTGACCTGAGTCTTCATCAAGCCCTTCAATTTGAGAAGCTTCTCATGAAAATGATTCACAGTAGTCTGCTCTTCTTTGTTCATGTACTTGTCCTTAGACAGATCTGATCGAGGTTCAATTCTTGGGTCATGGAGAACTCTATGCCTGCTTCCACCGAAAGTAAAGCAACGGGCAATTCCTGAAACCGTAATTACCATATGATATCCAAATTGAGAAAGACAGTATCTTTTTAAGGTAGGAAAATAACCAAGCAGTCTGTAATCAGAAAAAATCCAAGCAGCATAATTTCATCTCTTCAGCAGCATCAACCACATAGAATGAGAGGATACAGAACATATACAGGTGACCAAGAGGTAACTAAATTGTATCAATCACCTATTGCACCAATCGCATCAAGTCGATCAGCATCTTGCACCACCCCAAACTCTATTGAATAATTCCTATTTGCAAGCCCTCCAATTTCTTCCTTGAAACCTATATCAAAGGGAACGTTGTTTTTTATCAATACATTCAAATCATCAGAAAAGGATAGAAATCATCTTGTGTCCAAATCTTCCAGAGAAAACGAAACCCAAGGAATGTGACAGATTATAGTGCAGAAATGAAAGTGAAACATAACCACCAAGCACTCCAAAGGAACTGAGAAAAGCATGAAAACACAGAAAGTTTTACATGACAAAAGTCTATTCCAACCAAGGAGACAGAAGTCAGTCAAAATTATAAAAATATCCAGAATGAAATCAGTTTAATAGTTTACATGACAAAAGTCTATTCCAGACACACTCTTGTAAAAATAGTTTTGCATTATGTTACAAGAGTGTGGTAGTGTGCTAACAAATATAATTTTAAAAAGATGGAAGAACACCACAACAAATTCACATCTACATCCAAACAGATAATGTAACTATAATAGAAAATCAACTGCATCTACAAATTTACCCATCCCCTTAATTATATTCAATATCTTTATCTTCAGCCCTTCCTCTATGCCTTGACCTTGAAGAAATTCCTCAACAATCTTTGCCTCAGATGGATCCCTAGAAGCCAAAAGAAAGTATCAGAAATGAAAAATAATCGAAGAACCCA
The DNA here is from genome assembly GCF_947179165.1 of Solanum dulcamara. Lineage (NCBI taxonomy): Eukaryota > Viridiplantae > Streptophyta > Magnoliopsida > Solanales > Solanaceae > Solanum > Solanum dulcamara. The sequence continues at coordinate 12,442,959 of NC_077247.1, read as the reverse complement.
AGGGTATGGAACTAGTTGTCAATGACGTAGGTTGAGAACCATGAGGCCTCAAGTTCAAATCCTAGCTGGCGAAAAAATACTAGGTGATTTTCTTCCCACTTATTTAAGCTTTGGTGGATAGAGTTACCCGATACCTGTGCTGGTGGGAGGTAGTAGGTACCCCATGGAATTAGTCGAGGTGCCCTTACCCTTACCATGGTTATCAGAACAAATGAAGTGCAAAAACTGGAAAAGTCAATGATTGAGAGTGAACACTGGGGAAAAGATGAGAAAATACAACAATTACATAATGTATAGGGATGGACCACTACATAATTTTGAAGATTATTCTGCACAAAAAGAAACCACGACCAATTAGAGCTATCAATCAATGACTGGAGAGCATGCAAAAGATGATAAGAACAGTGCTACTGTCTTTCCAGGTTACTTATGTCAATTCCTGTAACTTGTGTTTATTTTTTAAGGACATAAATAAGGAGGGTCTAGTAGTCGGAATTTTCAGCAAGCATTCAAATCTCTTTATTGGGGCCCCTCCCCCCAAGGACACCATGTTTACTTTCCTGAAATCATTGTTCTCATTAACACACGAAAGCTTTCATTCAATTCTCTTGTACACTCTGTGATCTTGACGGCCTTATAGCACTGCACTGACAATCTAGTCTAGTGCACTGAGCGGGCTTTCAGTTGGCAGAAAGTAATGACCCGGAGGTCGGTTGCTTTGCGGTACATTACCCTTCCAAGACACTTCAAGAAGGCATCACGTAATAGCATGGATGACATATTAACATCCATACAGAAAATCATCACCTTTTGAGAGAACTTTCATACAACAAAACCATGAGAACGTAGGCTACACAGAAATCCTTCTTATCATGTAATATGATAGAATCTAACCTTACGTATTTGTAGTCACCTGCATTCAGAAAGCCAGAGAGAATCTGATAAGTTACATAACATACCAGAGGATTAACGACAAAACTTGATTATAAGCAGAGAGATGCCAGCTCGCACACACCAACACAATTGCTTATAATATTTCCTTTCAATTCTCTGGTAATTTACAGTCATCAAATAGATCCCATCCCATCCCTCCCTCACCTCAAGCAGCAAATGTAGAACTCTCATAATCTAAAAGGTTATTCCCTCGTATATCTTATGATTATCAAATAGATAACCCTAGTACTGAGTAAAGTATGACAAAAAGCGTTCTAACAGTATGGAAATCAGTGGCTCCAAGTTAAAGCTCTAATATATCAAAATAATAGTGAAAGAGCCATCACCTATGTCATGTAGAAGAGCAGCCAGTTCTACCTGAAATTATAGCAAGAAAAGTTAAAACTTTTGTAAACGCCTAAAAGATGAAAAAGAGAAGATAAAAGAGAAAATAGAGCACAGGTACACCCATATATATACATTTTGCTCATACTAATCAACACTTTGACTACATATATGAAAGGTAGATGCACTTGGATACTTATAAGTTAGTGCTATGTTATGAACGAAATTGCATGCTGTGTATAATGATAGTGTATATTACACTCAACCCCATCCTCCCAACTAGAAAGAACATAGGTTGTTGCCATGGAATATTAGCAAATTTTGTTCTTTGAACGATGAGATGCATATACCCCTCAAAAGTTTAAAACCAACATTTCTTGGCCTATCAGTAAAAAAATTGTAAGGATTAACCTAAGGCATCAATACAAGTACAAGTATGCACGGTTTAAAATATGTTTTTAACTTTAAGCAAACTACTTCCCACATGGGTTTATGTATCCCATTAGGCAAACTAATCAATTTAGTTAATACAGATAGTATGGTTTAGAATGTCCAAATTCTGTCAAGGGAAAAATTATCCACCAGCAACTCACATGGCTAAAAGAAGAAATAAATGATCAGTGGATCAAACAATCTTGTACCCATCAAATCTTTAACACAAGTGTATTAATATGGCAAAAAATTTAACCCTCTATCTAGTTATTAGGTATTTATGAGTAGTAATTTGGGGAAAGCTTACGATTAACATGGAATGAGGAGAAGTAGAAAGGGTTTCTTCGTGAGCAAGTGAAAGGGCAAGGTCTCTAACTCGGAAGGCATGGGCAGCATCATGTGAAGCATCGTTCCCTCTCATTGCTTTCTCTACCAACTCCTCTGCTTTTGTAATTATCTCCTTCTTGCCCATCTTCGACAAAAGCTCTGGATTCGACGCTCACAGTCACAGCATTCAACCCAAAAGACCCCTTACGTCTTCAACTTAAGAAAAGGTCCTTTTCGTAAGCAAACGTGTCCAATTATATCTCTACTTTTTCGCCAAAATCATCTCTTAATTATTATATAAACTATATCCTTTTATTATCATTGTAAACAAAAAAAAATCATTCTTTAATCTATCCATCGATACATTTTTCATACGATCTTAAAAGTATAAATTTTCTAATTTGAAAATTAAATTACTATAATACCTTTAATTAAAAACACTCAATTTAGTATATATTTTATATTTTATATTTATGTCTATTTATTTATTTATATCATATTCAAAGCAGACGCCTTTTTACATTGAAAAAATATGACTTTTTCGAAGATTATGACTTTTATGACAAGACATAACAAGCACATGTTCATGCTATTATTTTTTGCCATAAATAAAGGGATTTTCTCTCATTTCTAAAGGACAAAATTTCTAATTTTTCTATTCTACTTCTTAAAAAGAACCTCAAGTGTGATTTGCATCCGTTGAGTGAGTTCAAAATTTAGCGGAATATGAAATATCAGACAAGCAAGGTTTGGTGAACAAATTGTACCAATCATAATCTCTAAGTATACTAGGCTGCAAGCATGGTTAAAAAATTAGCATTGTGAAGATAACAAAATGCTATTTAATTTCATGTATTCAAAAGTTGTTAAGTAAGTTTTGTCTCCAATTTTTGGGTTGTTTTTCAAGAGCATGCTAATAATTTTTTTTCCCCAAAACATAAGTTAATTTTATTTATTTTTTCTTCTTTATTAACTTGTTATCCTTATAATGTTTTGATTTACTCTTTTTGAACTATTCATGGGTTCACTCAAACGTGTTTTCTGCTTATTCATCCACTTACTATTTTGATCCAATGATATTAGAAGATGGTATTAAAAGAAACTTTTTTTCTCCCCAAATTCATATTTCACCTCTAGAAAATAAAAGATATTCTCACATTCATAATTTAAAAACATTTTTAAGAAGTGAGTGTTTTACGATGACAATATATATTAGTCCAATAAACTAATTATTCATCAATTTGTAATTGTATTTTCCTCTTACTATTTTCATCACATACATATTTCAATATTATTTATGTCATGTTAAAATATTAATATTAATTAGCATGAGATACACGTTTTCAAAAATTAATTATCTTATAAATGACAAGATTCATCCTTCTGTTAGTGTTAAGCCAATAAAGTAACGGCTTAAATCCATGTATTTCATGTATTGTCCCTCGTCCTTCTCTTGGTTGATATTTGATAATTCTAGTTATATTAGCCAAATTTACAATGCATATAATAGCGGTTGTTCTTTAAAAATTTCAATGTAAGTGATGTTTGAATTAATGATGGATAAACTAGCGGCGACCTCCTAATTTCTTTAGTTGTTTGTACTTTCACTTTTTCTCCTCGATCCATGTTATTATTTAAATTCTTCAAAAAAAATTTTTTGAAATGTCTTAACTATTAATGTCACGATTCATGCTAGGTCCTAGATATGATACGACGATTAAAAATCTGAAGGATTTCAATTAAGCCTCTTAGCATACATAGCATGTAAATTTAAGACATGAAAAATAAGATAAACTTGAAATACGAAAATAGTTTCAAAACATAGAATCTCGATAGAAGAGGATTCAACAATAATGGTCAAAATTATAAACCAAACACACTCATTAATCTAGACATGCCTCTACTAACTTTAGGCGGGGATGTGACACTACTAACTTTAGGCGGGGCATAAGACAAGCCCTAGCTCACCAAAACATAATGAAAGTAAGATAGTCTGAACAACAAAAGACATGACAGTTATGCTCTCGAAGCATGATGACTCACCAACAACTAGTAAGAGTAGATCACCAACCAGTCACATGAAGAAACAAGAGTGTTATGACCTATATTATGAGATAATATAGGCAAAAGTATACGTAAGTACATGAAATGTACTGTGTATGTGACAAATATGCATAATCATGAATAAACAGACATAGTAAGAATGAACATGTGATGCATGACCAAATATCTTGAAGAGCATGAAGTAAAACACGAAAACATGAAATAAGGTCAATGCATCATAAAAACATCATTTAAGAGCTTGTAAGAGAAACATGGATATTTTATGAGATTAACCTTAATCGACATTTAAGATCATGTGAGTAATAACATGATATCCGATGTAACTTCTACATAGAGAAGAGAGAGGCTACTTGTCAAGATAGACTCCGTATCATAATCATATTTAATGGGCTATATGTGGATCCACTAGGTAGGCCAATTAAGGCAAACCTATGGGGAAAACATAGTTTGGGACTAGGGATTGTTACTAGACACTTCCTTACCAAGTCTCCACCACAAAGTCCTCTTGGTGCTTAGTTAATCCAACAGAATAAGTAAATCGTTCACATCATTAAGAAAGACATTAATCAATACCAATCTACATCATAAAATATATCATAAGAATAGCTCCTTGAAAATCATGATCATTATATATTCATATAGACACTTACATTTCTAAGCATCTAATCATGATTCTTTCATATTGTGAGAAAATATTTCACAATTCATTTGCTCATATTTGAAATCATACTTGAAATATAATTCATAGCTTTCATAAATCATTCGTAAATTTTTCATACAGTTCATGATCATAAATTCATTGTTCATAAGAGAAAATCATCGCATAATGCATGGGTCCATGTGAAAATAATTTAAAATCATGTAGTTATGTGAATTCATGCATAATCAAGTGAAACAATATCAATTGAATCAATATAGGAAGGACCCATGAAAAATTGACTTGAAAACCCTTTAAAATTTGGGTGAAATTGAATTAGGAGAATTGAGTGCTTTTGGGAGCCAGTGAATGGATGAAATCCATTAGTGAATTCTCACATATCTTAACTATCAAAGTCTAAAAGCAAGTTCTGATTAATAGAGATTTAAACTTGATCTTGACACCCTAGCCTCTTCTTCCTTGTGCTTGAGAGAAGATTGAAGAGAAAAGAATTTTTATTGTAATAGCTTGAGAACGAATGAGGGGAATTTGAAGGGTTTGCATAGTTATAGATCTTTAGGAATAGGTTCAAAACAACATAACTTAGGTATTAAATGAATAGAAATTGACTAAAATACCATGATAACATAACTGACAGAGACCAATCAACTAGATTGATCGAGCTCGCCGTCCTGATTGGTGAGTCACCGCTCTCCTCCTCATCTCTCCAAGTTGCACAAGTTCAGGAAAAATTTTCCCTGATTCTTTTGGCTAGATACACTCAGCTTGCCGACCAGTTCAGCAAGTCTTCATTTCCACCCTATCTCGCCAACTTGGCTTCAAGCCTGAGCAAGATTCTCTGATCTTTTTGACGAGGCTCCTTAGCTCGCCGAAGCTGTTCGATGAGTCGCCAAACACATTTTTTCTCGCTGAAATTCCTTGCTCCCTGAACCAAACTTTTAAAAATTTTTGGGCGAGCTCATGTTCACTTCAGTGAGTCATCGAGTGGACTCAGTGAGTGTCAGCCTTGCCAATTCCTTTAGAAACTTGATCCAAACTTAGAAAATTCTAGGGTGTTACAATTAATTTTGTGTTCTAATACTTTATTTGTCTTAATTTAGGGATAAGCATAAGTAACCTTAAACTATAACAGAAATTTCAGCGACATACCTTAGTTTAACTAGAGTCCTATTACCCACTCAAATTCATTTTTTTGGCATTTTTGTGCATCTTTTGTGCTAATGTAGCACCATTAACCAGGTAAGTTATGTACGTTTGTACAACATGTGTGCGCCATACCAATTTTTTTAATTTTTTAAAATCTTCTTATTTTCTCTATTTTGTATTTAAATTAAGTTAATAGGTATTGTTTTTTTAAAAAACTTTTGTCTTGCATTTAATTTTTTTTCTTTTTTTTACCTTCATTCACTATTTTTTATTTTTTTATATTGATTTTATTTTTTTCTCTTATTTTCTTAACCTTTTTTTTTTATTTTATTTCAAATTTAATTATAAATGCTTTGTATTTAAAATAAGTTAATTTCGGATGGATGCTTAAATTAGTGAAGAAAATCAAACAACACATAAAAATTAAAATATTAAAATTAAAGGACACTTTTTAATATTTTTTAAAATATACATAACTTTAAAAACATAACTAAAAGTGAAAAGATAAAAAATTAAGGAAAGAGAAAATAATCAAAAGTTTAAAGTGAGAAAGAAATTAAAATAAATATTTTACAAAGAAAGAAATGAAAATAATTATATATGTGTACTATATAATTATAAAATGACCAATTAAAAAAGGACACGTGTCCAATTTTTTTTGCTCATCACTTGACTTCAAGATAGTGTGCACACTCTCTATGCTATGTTAGCACTTAGGGTGCATTTATTCTATTTTAATATAGTTAAGGGGGTAATAGGACCCCCGTTAAGTTAATGTGTGTCGTTGGAATTTTAGTCATAATTTAGAAGGTACTTGTGCATTATTCCCTTAATTTTTGCGTCACTTTTCGCTTCTCAAGAGTTAATTTAACTAATCTTTAAAACTGAATTGGATTAGATCAACTCAAATATATTAAAATTTATATGTAAATATTCAAAAAAATATACATTAAATACTATAAGTTGTAATTTTTCTCATGTTAATATAATTAAAAAATTACATATTAAAGTGTTTACCAAAGTTCATAATAATTTATATCTCAAAAAACAAAAAGAATATCACATAAACTAAAATGATTTTTTAAAATTGTAATTTCTAAGCATGTAACTTTTATTCTAAAAAATAAAAATGAAACTTATTGAATCTACACAGAAAAATAGACGAAGGTTCAACTTCAAATTTCCTTGTTTTTTGAAAATGAAGGAAAATTGTATATTTTTCTTATAATATTTCTATACTTATCCGATTAGTTGTCATAAATAGTTGAGGAATAGTTTAAATGAAATATTTTTTTCTCCTCATATACTGTCGGATCAATTCTTGTTGTTTGTGAAGTTTGAGGATAAAATCCTCTTTCCTAGTCCGTCCACTTTAATTAGAACTACCTATCAATCATCTAAGAGAAGGATGAGAGCAAACAAAATAGAGGCTCTATTGGCTTAGCCGTTAATTTTTTGACAAAAACTGTAACACCCCGACCTTTTGAAATATCTAATTAACTCGTGTCTTCGTGGTTAGATAAAGAGTGATTAATAAATTAAGAATGATGTGGTATGTCATATTTTTAAGTGTTCAAGGTTCGTATTTTAAAATTTGAAGTTTAGCGGGCTGCTAAAAAAGAGTTGGCGAAACTTATCGCAAGTTTTTTCATAAAGATTTTTCTAAAATTTGGGTCAAATGTGTCGGAAGTTTTCTCCCAATCTATAAATGGGGTCCACAACCTATCAAATCGAAGGTCTACCAGTCTAGTTTCCAATGTATCAAAACCGTTTGTCAATACGACTTAAAAATAGAGAGATATTCGCATTTTCGTGAGACGACACAAGTAGGCATGTGAAGTAGGCCCCTAGGTCGGTGGAATTTTATATATACCTTCTTCTTCATTTTTTTCTTCATATTCTTCAGTTATGAACCAGAAAAACCTTAAGCCCATTTCTAGGATCATCTAAATTAGTAATTTTCTCGACCTAAGTCCTTGACGGAAGTTGTTCTATGCGTTGAGCTCCTCATCATGGTATAATTTATTTTGTCAATTTCATAGCGTATCACACTTTGGTGTTGGGGCAGCAAGGGTTTGGTCATATTTTAAGGATTCGAGGTGTGTTAGTAGCTTAAGATCAAGTTAAGACCCTTCTTTTATTGATTCTAGCTTTGAAAAGTCATAGTTAACAAAGGAATTCCGTATCTTTTATCGGATTATCGTAATATCTTCTATTCTTGCATGTTGATTATGGTCCTGACTTGTTGTAGTATTAAGGGGTGTGTGAGTAACAGATGATAGGACACTTAAATTCATCGAAAAAGGTATGTTAAGGCTATTTCCTTCTCTCGACATGTTTCCTTAAAGCTTAGGAGCAATATGAGAAGGCTATTGTTATCGTTGTTAAACTTGTAGCCAAGATTGTTTGTTGTTAGTTGTTCGAGTTGTTGTGATCCTCTCTAGTCAAAATTCATAATCTTTTAGTAGATGTCGTATGTTGGGCACGGCTTAGAGGCTATTCGTATAGGTTGCTTATAACTAAATTGCTCATTTTTAGCCTATTGAATTGTTATTGTTGCCCTTAGGGCTATTGTGGTTAGCTACTGGAATGTGATCATTGCCTAAGAGGGCTATGTGTTGCCTATGGGGCTATATTGATGCCTAAGAAGTCCATGTGTTGCCTACAGAGTTATAGTGTTGCCTAAGAGGGCTATGAGTTGCTTACGAGGCTATATTGATACCTAAGAAGGGTATGTGTTACCTACGGGGCTATGTTGTTGCCAAGAGGGCTATAAGTTGACTATGGGGTTATATCGATGCCTGAGAGGTATATGTGCTGCCTATGGGGCTATATTATTGCCTAAGAGGTCTATGTTACTGATATGTGCTTCCTAGGGGCCATATTAAATCCTAAGAGGGTTAGGTTGTGGCCTACGGGGCTAAGGGACTACTGATAGAGGCATATAGACTGAATTGACACCTTCTTGGCCTATAGGGGCCTAGGTAGGTAGTATTGTTTGTTGTTTGTACCTGCCGAACTTATGGAGGATTGGTTAGGTTGTTGTTTGATTAGTTTTGGTGTGTTTAGATTCTAGAGCAGGTCAATATGCTTATTCTATTCTTGATTTCCTTACCTGATTACTTTCAGTATATTATGATAACTGCTCATTTAGTCTATTGCCTTTTATATTCGGTACATTATTTCGTACTGATGTCCCATTACCTGTGTCATGGGTCCTAGGTCCTAGTCGTAACACGGTGATTAAAATTCCAGAGGACTCCAACCAAGCCTCTTAGAATAATATACATGAGCATACATAAGGTATATGAAATAAATAAACAAGAATCAATGATATGGAAGCATAGTCTCAATAGATCGTAAGTCTTAAAAGAAATGCGGGATAAGAGAAAACATAGACTCCAATGAATGTCCAACATGCCTCAACTAGTCTAGATGAGGGTGTAAAACAATCTCCTAGCTAAGCCAATATAAGAGATAAAGAAGTCATAAACTCATAAGAACAAAATGTCTCATCCTCGGAATGTAAGGACTCCCCAACAGTATGAAAATGCTAACTCTAGCCACAAGCAGGAGGAGGATGAAGTGATTGTCGGTCCTTATATTATGATATAATTTAGGTAAAAAGTATGCGTTAGTACATGAAGTGAACTAAGTATGTGAGAATATGCATGAGCAATAAAAATAGGACATAATCAATATGAATCATGGGATGCAAGACCAATATCTTTAAAACATGTATAAAGTCATGAAAACATTAAAACATTTGTCTCATTGGTAAATGTCATAATCATCATAAGAACATACATATGTGGGAGATAACCGCAATCAACATTAATACCCGATATATATATAGGAGCTATTACATGGAATCCGATGGTCCCATATTGAGAAGGGGGAAGGCTACTTGTCAAGGTAGGCTCCGTCCAACTATTATCATCATATGCTATATGTAGATCCACTAGATAGGCCATATTGGAAAACCTACGGTGACAACGTAGTTTAAGAGACTAAAGTTTGCTACTAGGGCTTAGGTCGAGCCCCCACCTCAAATCCACTCGGTGCTAAGTAAATCATCCCACAGAATACATATCATATCATAATCATAAATCATAGTTGTACTAATCTTAAGATTTTCATAATCATAATTCATAAATTTGTTCATAAGAATAGCTCATTATCATGTAATTCATGTAGTGTGGGTATAGGTCTTCCACAACTTTATCTTTAGGGTTTTAAGTCACCCTTTTATTAGAGTTGTCATGACCCAACCCCGTAGGCCCCGACTGGGTGCCGAACTGGACCCCCGTATATGTATCTATCAGCTCTAGTTAAGTTAACTATGCATCATGTGATATTACACATAAAAATCCCAATTGGGTCAAAACCTTTTTATGTACATGTAGCCTCTTTCATTCGTATCCTATCATGAAAGGGCACGGAGGCCAACAAGGCTGTCATACAGATAAATATTAATAATGCACCGTATAGGCATAATTGAAACAACTTATAAATAACCCACATACGTATGTCTAAGACCTCTAAGAATAGTAACGGCAACATATGGAGGGAAAGGGCCCCTGCCGTACCCATGAATAAACAAACATATACATCAAGGGTCAGTACCAAAATCTGGGCTCCGGCACAATGGAGCACTTCCAAATCGCTGAGTGGAAACCCTAAGCTGGCGGATCTCCAAAGTAAGTACCTTTACCTGCGGGCATGAAATGCATCCCCCCGGAGAATGGGGGGTCAGTACGATATATGTACTGAGTATGTAAGCATAAAACATTATAAAGAAATTACAGTTGAATTAGGGATGCAGGGGTCAAGTATACCATTTAGCCATTTACCGTACCTGCATCTTATAAAATAAAGGCATACATACTATCATCATATACTGTATTGGCCCGTTTGGGGACTCGATGTAACAACTACATCATAAGCACATATGTACTATTAGAGCTGTGGAACGTACAACCCGATCCATGTATATAGCAAGTATACACTGAGGAACGACGACCCAATCCACATATCGTATAATAATGCCGAGGAACGACGACCCAATCCGTATCTCATATAATAATGCCAAGGTACAACGGCCCGATCCGTATATTATATAATAATGCCGAGGTACGATGGATTGATCCATATATAATATATCATACCGTGGAACGTACGACCCGATCCCTATATAGCAAAATATGCCGAGTTACGTTCGGCCCGATCCATATATATCATAACGTATATACGTGCACGTAAAACTCTGTAACATGTCAAACATCCCTCACATATTACAATAAAGCATGTTCAAGAGCTCCTAGGTATAGGAGCTTACACATCCCATCATTATTCTGCCTATAGAAGGCTCAAGGGTCGTAATTTAACTACTTCAAGGCCCTTATCATTCAAAAGTAAGTACAAGTCATGAGTTACATACAAAATCTATAAATGGAACTATCTCTAAGTCATATCACATATCGTTTCACTTACATTAAGCCATTTCAAGAGAAGGGATGGATAGGCTTCACGTATAAAACTTTTCATCACGTAAGAGGCTTATAAGACAATAACTAACCTATCGCAAGAGTTCTAACATTAAGAAGTGAATAAGATGTACGAATCATGCTCGGGGTTCTAAGAATGGAATTGTCCCCATATTTCATACACCAACCACTTATAGCTAAGACATGCCAGGAAAGAAGAAGAGTTAAGGTTTGCATACCCTCTGCTTTTCATTATCTAGGAGACAGTGAGAGACATTAACTCAATTAGCATAGGAGCTCTCACTTCAAGAAGTAGGTAGGAGTCGTGAATCATATTTGGAACTTCATGAGTAGATTTTCCCCCACATTTCATATGCACATCATACTTAAGACTAAGATACGCCAAGAGAAAGAAAGGATAGCATTACATACTCATCACTTCCTAACGTATGGAAGGCTTGAGAAGCCCTAATTAAATTACTGTAAGAGTTCTTTCATTAAGAAGTAAATGAGGATCGTAAGTTAAGCTTGGCATTTTTGAGTAGATTTACCCTCAAGCTCATGTCAATCATTACTTAACGTGAAGACATGCCAAAAGAAAGGAGAGATAGGCTTTACATACCTCTTATCGATTGCTTTTAACCCGGCTTGTCTCATCGTCCTCTGGACTTATTTAACACGAAGGTAATACCAATATTAATAACCTTTAACTTTCTAGCTTCTAAATCCACAACCAAGCACCCATAGGAATCAATTCCTTATTCGTTTTTCTTGACTAGTCTATAAGTTAGTTAAGAAGTTAAAGGAAATCGGGCAGCACTTCCTTCCATAACTTGCCCTATCCGAACTTCCAATTACATCTTCAATTACTCCAGCCAACCAATAACAACAATCATCAGCTTATATACAATTGAACCACTTCAACATTATACAACACAAACTCCAAACAACTCGCTTAAAACTATGACACCAAAATAGGGTTTTTAATCTCTATTTCGTAAAACCTTTAACCACATGAAATGGGGTGTCACGTGGCTGAAACCAGAAGCATATACAGTCATTTTTAGTCATGTTCCATCCCTGAAACATAGATAAATTGCCTCCAAACACAACACCATGCTAACGACAACACTAGTTAAACTTTAAGCCGACTAGAATACACCAAAACAGTCCCTACACGACTTGCAGCCTCCTTCAATGGTGAAGTACATATTTTCACGTCTCCAACACATATTTACATACCCATAACATGCTTAAACACTTACCCAAATGTGAGACAAGAGAATCAAACCTTACCTAGCTGAAAATTGACTTTGGAAGCTCCTTTACGTGCTGAAAATTGGTGGAGCTGCTTACTGCACTTCCTGCTGCCCCAAATAGTGATTTTATGCTATTAAACACCGTCATGTAACCATAGGATACCTTAAATAATTAATTCATGGAGCAAAAGTCGAGGGCGCACCTTTTTCTAGCTAAACCATAGCTCTGTTTCTTCTCCCTCTTAATTTTTCTCTCAAATTCTAAGTTAAAAATGATGAAAATGAAGGTTTAGTCATAAGATGACTAATATATAACCTTTCTTAGAGGGTGACACATGGCAGCCCCTAGAGGTGACACATGGCAGCCCCCTAGGGTGCCACCTCAATTATGCGCCTACTCCTTTGCTTCCACGTGGCAGTATGGGACCCACCTTAAGTAGGTGTGTCACCTACTTGGTCCAAGTAGGTGCATCACTTGTTTGCTTCCAAGTAGGTGCTACGCCTCCTTCCATCTCTTCTGTGGGTTCATAATCTCGTCTTACTTTAGGAGCCTATGCAATCCTTGCTATAGAAGCTCAATATGTACTCCAGTAGCTTAAGTATGTAAGACGTCCAAGTTGGTAGCTTACGCAAGTAAGTCAAGTCCATGACTTATCATTTATCCCTCAACTCATTATGGATTCTTATAACTCTATTTCCAACCTTCCCTACTATGAGGCATCACATCCTCCCTTCCTTAGAGTTATTTGATAGCGTGGTAGATAGTCTACATCACATGGCACTTTTCAAGAGACTTCAGACAATGTCCCAAGGTGCGAAAGTACAGGGTATAACATCCTTCCCCTCTTTAAAACTTTCATCCTTGAATGTTAACTCATCTTATAGGGTCTTACGAGGATTTCGGGAGGTCTCTATAACAGTTATCAGTCATAAGCCCCTTAGTAGCTAATAGAAGCAATTTTAAGGGCTAATATATAGGCCAAGGTTCCCTTTCTTATCGAGTTTTATTACTCTTTTTCCTGGGTGATGCTTCCAAGAACACCCAACCTTCTACCTCAAACTTTATGCATCAACATCAGTTAGCTATGTATGACTTCTGTCGACTCTAGACTGCTAATAGTTTTTCCTGAACAAGTTTTACTTTATCCATAACATGCTAGATCACATCTGGGCCTGTCCATTAATCAAACGGCAAAATGCCGTACTAAGATTCACCTGTGTTCCCAATCTCTTCTGGAATGATCTCCTGAAGTTAACTGTAGATTGGGCTCCTCTGCCGAGGATAACAGATGTGGGAACTCAGTGAAGGCTTACTATTTCCTTGTTATATAACTTCGCATAATCTTTAGCTGAATATGTCTCCCTAACTAGATGAAAATGGGCTGATTTTTGTCAGACTACCTATAATAACCCATATGGCTCATACTTCCATAGAATGCGAGGTCAGCCTGTATTATAGCCCACATTAATTTCTTTCCTATTCTTGGCTTACTCTGCTCTACATGTGTCATTGTACTAACATGTATTTGTAGTCTCTTATGGGTCACACTTGTTTTGCTCCCTCTACTTACCCTTAAATTTTCTCACATTCCAATATAGGAGAGATTTCTTATCCTTTCTTTTTTTCTACTTGTATATCACAATGTTAGTAGCCAGTAACTATGTTACCAACATCTTAACCTTTAGTCAAGTGTAGCCTGGCTACCCCTTACTATATTTTTAAGTTCTCATTGTGATTCTCTTGTTGTATTCATCCCCTTTGTATGCACCCATTCTTTGATGTCATACTATTTAAGGTCCTTACTAATCATTCTCAGCACTATCTCAGGTATCATGGCTTCTATCCGTTCATTGCTGGCTTTTAGATCTTGTTAGCTCATGCCAGTATGGGCTCTCACTTGAAGCCACTTCCCCCTTTAGGGTGTACCCATGTCATTATCTATTTGTGTCGTACATGAGGGACCTTATACTACCTCTGTACCATTCGGAGCATATTTCTTTCGCATAATCTTTTTTCATGATTCTCACTATAGGTTAATTGCACCCGGCGAAATAAGCATACTTACCTTTTTACCCTTCTTAATCAGTCTTATCCTTAGTATGTCACAAGCTGTCTTGTTAATACTATGTTCGTTGCAATTCTGTTTCCTTGTACTCTTATCTTAATCACACTGTTATATTTTTTAAGTATAGCTCGTCACCATTTATCCCTGTTTACCAATTCAATCAGTGCCTTAATATATCATTCTATCCAGATCTATCAGTCTTCTCTAAATCATCTTCTTAGGATCACAAGTCTTTTCCAACTTAGTTTTACCATATCAGTATCGACCTTCTAGTTTCTATCGCCATCAATTCAACAATTAATTTATTTATTGAGGTCAGCCATCTCGTTGTTTAACCAGATCTCACCATTATTGTGGGAATGACCTTCCAAGACATACTACAACCCTGTATCTTATTCGCTTCTTATTTCTAGGAAAATTTGGGTAGAGTTTCCTCTGTATTTCTTACTATCTCAACACCTGCACGCAGAAAATGCCAACAATGCCTCATAGGGCCAACACATATATATTCATCTCATATCATATCACAGCCACACAAGGCACCCAATATCAATAACAGTATAAAATGATGGACTTACCTCGTATGTCCAACTCAAACTACACCTGTTACACTTTCCTGTCTACTTTTCCTTTAAATTTCTAGCATTACATGTCAATCGTACTTCAACACCTTACCCGACATATATCTTTTGTACCTTTGCTTACCTACATGCTTTGTAACTTCCAATATTGTCAGTCACTTTCTTCTATTGATGTTGTCCTTCTGCTGAAATCACAGGTTAGTATGAGGAATTTCATTCCCTATGACTCGGATCTATCGCACGATCTTAGATATGAAAGAAACTAACATCCTAAATGTCCTGTAGCCTTCTGTTTATAGATATGGTGCACAACACACCGATAAATAAGACTCTACTAGACACAGTCTGTAGACACTCCAAGGAAGAACTGCTCTAATACTACTTTTGTCATGACCTAACCCTGTAGGCCGCGATTGGGTGCCGACCTGGACCCCCGTATATGTATCTATCAGGTCTAGTTAAGTTAACTATGCACCATTTGATACTACATACAAAAATCCCAATTGGGTCAAAACCATTTTATGTACACGTAGCCTCTTTAATTCGTATCCTCTCATTAAAGGGCATGCAAGCCGACAAGGCTACCATACAGACAAGCATTTACAACGCGCCGTATAGGCATAATTGAATTGACTTATAAATAACCCACATACGCATGTATACAGACCTCTAAGAATAGTAATAGTAACATATAGCGGGACAAGGCCCCCACCGTAACAAACATATACATCAAGTGTCAGTACCAAAATCTGGGCTCTGGCACAACGGAGCACTTCTAAATTGCTGAGTGGAAATCCTAAGCTGGCGAATCTCCAAAGAAAGTACCTATACCTGTGGGCATGAAAAGCAGCCCCTAGAGAACGGGGGGTCAGTACGATATATATACTAAGTATGTAAGCATAAAAAATTATAAAGAAATTACAGTTGAATTAGGGATGTAGGGGGAAAGTATACCATTTAGCCATCTACCGTACCTGCATCTTGTAAAATAAAGGCACACATACTATCATCACATACTGTATCTGGCCCATTCGGGGACTTGGTGTAATAACTACATCATAAGCACATATGTACCATTAGCGATGTGGAACGTACAGCCCAATCCATATATATAGAAAGTACACACCGAGAAATGATGACCCAATCCACATATCGTATAATAATATCAAGGAAAGACGACCCGATCCGTATCTTATATAATAATGTTGAGGTACAACGGCCCAATCTGTATATCTTATAATAATGTCGAGGTATGACGGCCCGATCCATATATAATATATCATGCCGTGGAACGTACGACTTAATCCCTATATAGAAAAATATGCTGAGGTACGTTCGGCCCGATCCATATATATCATAATGCATATACGTGCACGTAAAACTCTGTAACATGTCAAACATCCCACAAATATCACCATAAAGCATGTTCAAGAGCTCCTAGGTATAGGAGCTTACACATCCCATCACTATTCAGCCTATATAGGGCTCAAGGGTCGTAGTTCAACTACTTCAAGGCCCTTATCATTTAAAAGTGAGTACAAGTCATGAGTTACATCCAGAATCTATAAATGGAACTGTCTCTAACTCATATCACATATCGTTTCACTTACATTAAGCCATTTCAAGAGAAGGGAGGGATAGGCTTCACGTATAAACTTTTTATCACATAATAGGCTTACAAGACAATAACTCAACTATCGCAAGAGTTCTAACATCAAGTAGTGAATAAGATGTACGAATCATGCTTGGGGTTCTAAGAATGGAATTGTCCCCATATTTCATACACCAACCACTTATAGCTAAGACATGCCAGGAGAGAAGAAGAGTTAAGCTTTACATACCCTCTGCTTTTCATCATCTAGGAGACAGTGAGAGACATTAACTCAATTAGCATAGGAGCTCTCACTTCAAGAAGTAGGTAGGAGTCGTGAATCGTATTCAGAGCTTCATGAGTGGATTTTTCCCCACATTTCATATGCACATCATACTTAAGACTAAGATACGCCAAGAGAAAGAAAGGATAGCATTACATACTCATCACTTCCTAACGTATGGAAGGCTTGAGAAACCCTAATTAAATTACTGTAAGAGTTCTTTCATTAAGAAGTAAATGAGGATCGTAAGTTACACTTGGAATTTATGAGTATATTTACCCTCAAGCTCATGTCATTCATTACTTAATGTGAAGACATGCCAAAATAAAGGAGAGATAGGCTTTACATACCTCTTATCGATTGCTTTTAACCCGACTTGTCTCATCGTCCTCTAGACTTATTTAACACGAAGGTAATACCAATATTAATAACCTTTAACTTTCTAGCTTCTAAATCCACAACTGAGCACCCATAGGAATCAATTCCTTATTCGCTTTTCTTGACTAGTCTATAAGTTAGTTAAGAAGTTAAAGGAAATCGGGCAGCACTTCCTTCCATAACTTGCTCTATCCGAACTTCCAATTACATCTTCAATTAATAAAGCCAACCAACAACAACAATCATCAGCTTATATATAAGTGAACCACTTCAACATTACACTACTCAAACTCCAAACAACTCACTTAAAACCATGATACCAAAATAGGGTTTTTAATCTCTATTTCATAAAACTTTTAACCACATGAAATGGGGTGTCATGTGGCTGAACCCAGAAGCATATAAAGTCATTTTTAGTCATGTTCCATCCCTGAAACATAGATAAATCACCTCCAAACACAACACCTGCTAACGACAACAATAGTTAAACCTTAAGCCGACTAGAATACACCAAAACAATCCCTACACGATTTGCAGCCTCCTTCAATAGTGATTACATATTTTCACATCTCCAACTCATATTTGCACACCCATAACATGCTTAAACACTTACCTAAACATGGAACAAGAGAATCAAATCTTACCTTGCTGAAAATTAACTTCGGACGCTCCTTAACGTGCTAAAAATTGGTGGAGCCACTCGCTGCACTTCTTGCTGCCCCAAATAGTGATTTTATGCTATTAAAAACCGTCATGTAACCATAGTATACCTTAAATAATTAATTCACAGAACAAAAGTCGAAGGCGCACCTTGTTCTAGCCAAACCGTAGCTCTTTTTCTTCTCCCTCTTAATTTTTCTCTCAAATTCTAAGTTAAGAATGCTGAAAATGAAGGTTTAGTCATAAGATGACTAATATATAACCTTCCTTAGAGGGTTACACATGGAATCCCCTAGGGGTGACATATGGC
Source organism: Solanum dulcamara (assembly GCF_947179165.1). Lineage (NCBI taxonomy): Eukaryota > Viridiplantae > Streptophyta > Magnoliopsida > Solanales > Solanaceae > Solanum > Solanum dulcamara. The sequence continues at coordinate 12,424,440 of NC_077247.1, read as the reverse complement.
AGCCCCCTAGATGCCACCTCAATCATGTGCTTACTCCTTTGCTGCCACGTGGCAGTGTGGGACCCATATTAAGTAGGTGTATCACCTACTTGGTCCAAGTAGGTGCATCACCTGCTTGCTTCTGAGTAGGTGCTACGCCTCCTTCTATCTCTTCCATGGGTTCGTAATCTCATCTTACTTTAAGAGCCTATGCAATCCTTGCTACGGAAGCTCAATATGTACTCCAGTAGCTTAAGTATGTAAGACATCCAAATTGGTAGCTTACGCAAGTAAGTCGAGTCCCACGACTTATTATTTTGTCCCCCAACTCATTCCAGATTCTTATAACTCTATTTCCAACTTTCCCTACTATGGGGCATCACATCCTCCCTTCCTTAGAGTTATTTGATAGCGTGGTAGATAGTCTAGATCACATGTCACTTTTCAAGAGACTTTAGACAATGTCACAAGGTGCGAAAGTACGGGGTATAATTAGAGTCTTGAGTCACCTTCCTCATTAAGGATCTCAAGTCATTCTTTCTCATAAACATGCTTGAAACATCATTAAAACATTATTCATAACCTTTCATAAGGCATTCATAAATTTCCTTGCAAAAAGCATCTTAAAACTCATTCATAAAGATTTCGTTGAAATAACTTGAAAATTATGATCATAGTTCATAAATCATACTTTAAACTAGCATATAATATGAGTTATTGAAATTCAACTTGAAATCATGCAATATGATGTGAATTATGCCTAATTAAATTAATATCATTGAAATATATCATAATTACGAAGACCTAATGAAAGTCATGCAATTAGGGCTTTTAATTGAAGGAATCATAAGAGAATTGAGAAGGATTCTTTGGGATTCCATGGGTGAAAGGTACCCATGGATGAAGTACGTTGACCTTGATAAGCCCTAAATTAAAAAAAATGAAAGCTTAACCTTGAAAACCCCTTGAGTTGCTCATGGAAGAAGAAGACCTTAGAGATAAAACTTGGAAGAGAAGGTTTTGTGATTTGGGAATTATGGAGAGAATGTGTAAGTCCACAAAAGTTGGAAAGACGGAAAATGAGGATCAAAAGATGAAATCCCAGAAAAATGCAGATTTTGGCACTTGGTGATGACCACAAAGGCCATCATGTTCATGGTACGCACCACGCCTTATGGTGAGCCACTGTGGTGGTGCTTCTGAATTGAAACCTGCAGAGAAGAGACCACGGCAAGAACCACGGACCGTGGTGAGCACTATAGACTGTAGTGCCCTCCGTGGTGACCCTTCCCTTAAGACCCTTAAAATTCTTTCCCAAGGCAGGGTCCATGCCTTACCACCGAGTCATGTTTCCCTTCACAGACTGTGGTGGGTTCCTTGATGGTCGATCCTGCAAACCCTAATGTAAGGCCTGCACCAGACTGCACTTCATAGACCATTTTGACCTCCATGGACCATGAAGGTTTCCATGGAGGAAGACCTGAAACTCTTTACCTGCAATCCTAAGATTCAAGATCAAGTCTAACCTCATGGATACCACCACAGGTTGTGGTAAGCATCAAAGACCATGATGGGTCCTCCGTGATGTCCCTGTTTCCATTTAAATGAAGGATAGTTCAGTCTTTTCTCTATTCTTTCATTAATGTATATGGATGTTTTTGGGAATAGATTCATTATGTAATTGTCCTAAATACTCCTAAATCTATATCATTCCCTCGTTATCTCCTAAACAATTTTAAGACTTCTCTCCTAAGGTTCTTCAAGAGTTCATCTTATTCATCAAGGTTTTGGCTAAGGTTTCTTCAATAACATGTCTCCTTTCTCAATTCCAAGTTCAAATTCAATTAAGGTATGTAGAGATTGATCCATGGTCACCTTTATCCATGGAGTCCCAAGGTTTCTATTCAAAATATTATGAATTTCAATTAAGTTTGTAACCCTAATTTGATGAATTACATTGGGTTATTTTAATTATGTTTTTTAATCATTATAAATGATCATTATAATTATATTTTTACATTAATTGCATGATTTTAAGATGAATTACGAATGCCATGCATGAAGTTGTTTTCAAGGGTGATTTACATGAATTATGATTATGAAACTTAACAATTTTCAAGTATTTCATGGTTTTCAATCAAATTGACTGTGTATATGAATTTTACTCTAAATTCAAGTATGAATTGTGATCATGGATTAAAAATATGTTCAAGCTATGAATTCCCTGCAAGTATGAAGAAAGGTAACTCAGGGCCCTATGTTGGTAACCTAGGAACTTAATGACATGAATTATGCAAATATGATATTGTGGTGTTGAAAGGCCCATACTAACATTGCAAGTATGACATAAAAATAAGCTATTCTATGAATTATGAAGTATATGAATAAGTTATGATATATGCTAAGTATAATTACTATGTTATGTATTCCATGAGATTTGACTTAGCACTGAATGCTGACTTGAGGTGGAGGCTCGAGCTATGAGGTCCTTACATAAAGTCTCTTATATCATAACTATGTGCTATCGAAGGATTGAATTTATGGCCTTGCTAGTTCATCCACATATAGCGTATGTACATGACCCGCCTAGCGGGGTAGAGTCTACCTTGGCAAATCGACTCCCCTTTCTTTCGTTGTATGGGGAGACATCGGGATTCTATGTTATAGCTCGCATGGTCATATTATCTGTTATCATTCTATCCCACATTTATGTATACTTTTATTATGTTCTCTTATGATCTTACTATGACTTTTGAATGCTTTGATCATTATAGTTTTCTCATGACTTTACTCATTCTCTTTTATCATGTATGTTAAATGATCATTGCATTCTATGATTTATATTGCATATCATGCTCGCATACTTAGTACATTCAAATGTACTAACACAAATTGTTGCCTACATTGTCTTATAATATAGGGATTGAGGATCACATTCCTATACTTAGCTAGTTGAGCTTCCATGTTAGCGGAGTTTGGTGAGTCCTCATCTATTGGGGACTAGTTATAAGTTTTTTCTTCTCTTAATTATATTTCTTTCTTTCATGTTTAGGGTGAGCTAGGGACATGTATTAGCCCTCACCTTTCTTGACTTGTAAAGGCATTATTGGATATATGTTGTAGAGTCTATGTAGTCAAGATTATACCTTCTTTATGATTCATAATTTACACTCTTCTTATGTTATTTACGCATTTACTTTACCTTATGTATGCTTAATGATATGTCAAGAGGCTTAGTTGGAGCCCTTCAGGGTTTCAATCATCGTGTTATGCTTAGGTCCTAGGTTAGGTCATGAAAAACTTGGTATAAGAGCATACAGTTTACGATGTCCTAAGGAGTCTGATCATCACGTTATGCTTATTCATGGTTTTGAAGCATGCCATATCTATGAATTGGAGGATATAAGGTATTTTAAGAAATCCTCACTTCTTTTATGATCTATATCGTGCTATACAGTAGGATCCTCAAGAGTTCATTGATGAGGTCTATAAGATAGTAATATTATAGAGGTAACACCGGAAGAGAAAGTGGAGTTGGCGGCCTACCAACTCAAGAGTGTTGCTCAAGTTTGGTACACGTAATGGAAGTTGGATAGAGTGGATGAAGGACATATTGATTGGAAAGCCTTCAAACTTGCTTTCCTTGATCGTTTTTTCCCTCTTGAGCTAAGGGAAGCCAAGTGTTTGAGTTCATCAATCTTCAACAAGGAAATATGGGTATGAGGGTCTATACCCTCAAGTTCACTAAGCTATCCAAGTATGCTACTTCATTGGTTGACAATCCACGTTCCCAAATGAGTCAATTCATATTGGGGGTGTCTAATTTGGTTGCAAAGGAGTGTCATACAACCATGCTTATTAAGGAAATGGACATATCTCAGCTCATGACTTTCGCCAAATAAATTTATGGGGACAAACTCAAGGAGATGAGAATGAGGGATTCTAAGAGAACCTAGTATGATGGTGGGTTCTCAAATGCTAGGACCGGTGGTAGTGCTCATGGCCATTCTAAACAAGGCTAAGATTTGGGAAAGAAGTTTGATAAGGATATGGTGCTATACCCTAAGGTTCAAAGAGGAGGTGTGAATGCTAGTAGCCCTTCATTTCCCAAGTGTCCAAAGTGTGGGATGAATCATGGAGGAGATATTTGATAGGAATGGGTGCTTGTTATAGATGTTACAATATGGGCCATAGGCAATCTGAGTGCCCTCATGTTGCCAACAAAGGTAGAGAAGGTCATCCTCAAGGAAAAATTGCTCAAGGAGGCCAAATTCAACAAGGCACCCAAGCTCAACCAAAGGGTGGTCAATGCAACAATCGATTCTTTGCTCTTCGTGGTAGGCAAGAGGTGCAGGAGACTTTCGATGTTGTTATCGATATATTACTAGTCTTTCTCTATGATGTTTATGCCTTTCTTGATCCGAGTGTAATTTTGTCTTTTGTTACTCCTTATGTGGCCATGAGATTTGATGTTAGCCTCAAAATATTGTTGAAGCCTTTTTCCATTTATACTCCCATAAGTGAGTCGGTTATGGATAAAATAGTCTATAGAAATTGTCCAGTTTCAGTTTTCCATAAAGTCACCTTTGTTGATCTAGTAGAGCTTGATATGACCAATTTTGATATTATTCTTGGTATGGATTGGCTCCATACATGTTACGCCTCAATATGTTGTTGAACCCGAGTGGTTAAATTACAGTTTTCAAATGAGCCAGTTCTAGAATGAAAAGGTCATAATTTCATGTTTAAGGGTCAATTCATCTCATACCTTAAATCTCAAAAACTAATTTCAAAAGGTTGCATCTACCATCTAGTTCGGATTAGAGATACTAACTTTGAGACAGAGGACCTCGTCCTCTTTCTCTTTTGATAGACTTCCTAAAGGATGATCTAGCTGTGGATAATGTCCCAGCTCTGGAGGTTAACCTTGAAGGTTGGAATGAAAAACACATTTTGAAAGCCTAGGAAAGCGCTTTCGTTACTTTACTTTTGCGCTTCCGTTCCCCACCCCTTATTAGTATAGTTATGAAAAGTATAGTTCCCAATCGGCTAATCTTCGGTCAGTTTCAGTTGTAAATGAATTTCTAGAAGTTTTTCCTAAAGATCCTCGGGGTATTCCTCCTGAAAGAAAAATAGACTTTGGTATTGATCTCCCACCTGATATGTAGCCTATCTCTATTCCTTCTTACTAAATGGCACATGCAGAACTGAAAGAGTTTAAGGATTAGTTGAAGGATTTGTTAGATAAAGGTTTCATTAGACCGAGTATCTCTCTATGGGGTGTTCCAATTCTCTTTTTTAGAAAGAAGGATGGTTTGCTTCGAATGTGCATCGACTATAGGCAGTTGAATAAGGTCACAATTAAGAATAAGTATCCCATTCCAAGTATTGATGACTTGCTCAATCAACTTCAAGGAGCAACCTACTTTTTGAAGATTGACCTCCGATCGGGTTATCATCAACTCCGATTAAGGGAATGCGACATTCTAAAGACGACCTTTAGAACTCGATATGGTCACTTTAAATTTTTGGTTATATCTTTTGGACTAACAAATGCGCTTGCAGTTTTTATGGATTTGATGAATAGGGTGTTCAAATAATATTTGGATATGTTTGTGATCATCTTCATTGATGATATTTTAATTTACTCACGGAGTGAGGAAGAGCATGCAGGTCATTTGAGGGTTGTGTTACAAATTCTCAAAGACCATCAATTGTATGTAAAGTTTAGCAAATCCATTGAAACTTTCTCCCAATGGGGAGATGGTGTTTTGAGATTTTAAGGCTGATTATGTATTCCAAATGTGGATGGCTTGAGAGATATAATATTGTTCGAGGCTCATAATTTACGATATTTAATTCATCCCGGTTCCACAAAGATGTATCGAGATTTGAGAGACATGTATTGGTGGAATGAAATGAAAAAGGCTATTGTAGAATTTGTGGTTAAGTGTCCTAATTATCAACAAGTGAAAGTTGAGCATAAAAAAACTAGGAGGTTTGGCTCACGATATTGAGATTTCTACTTAAAAGTGGAAAACCTTGAATATGGACTTCATGATAGGTTTGTCTCATACTCGTAGGCAACATGACTCTATTTGGGTGGTTGTTGACTGAATGACTAAGTCGGCTTATTTTCTTCCTATTAATACCTCATATTCAGCCGAGGACTATGTTAGATTATATGTTGGAGAATTGGTTAAGCTTCATGCTATTCTATTATCTATTGTTTTGGATCGAGATACTTAGTTTACATCTCAGTTTTGGAGATCTTTCCAAAAGGGTCTTTGTACCCAAGTGAAGCTTAGTACAACTTTTCTCCCACAAATGGATATTCAGGCTGAGCGTACCATTTAGACATTAGAGTATGTGTTGAGAGAATGCATTATTGGTTTTAAAGTAAATTGGGATCATTTTCTATTGATAGATTTTGCTTATAATAATAGTTATTACTCAAGAATTGAAATGACTCCATTTGAGGCTTCATATAGTAGGTAGTGTAGATCCCCTATCAGTTGGTTCGAGGTTGGTAAAGTTACTTTGATAGGACTCGAGTTGGTATTTGAGGCTATAGAGAAAGTTAGACTCATTAGAGAAGGATTGAAAATGGCCTAAAGCTGACAAAAGTCCTATTCGGATGTGAGGAGAAGAGAACTTGAATTTGAAGATAATGATTGGGTTTACTTGAAAAATTTCACCCATAAAGGGTGTGATGCATTTTGGTAAGAAAGGGAAGGTAAGTCTCCGATATCTTAACCCATATCAGATTTTGAGGTGAATTGGTAAGATGGCTTATGAGTTGGATTTTCCTTCTAATTTGGAATTGGCGCATTCGGTGTTCTATGTGTAATTATTGAGGAAGTTTGTTGGTGATTAAAAGTCCATTGTGCCATTGAACAATATTGAGGTTAAAGAGAGTCTTTCTTATGATGAGGTTTGTCGCACCCTATTTTCGAACGGGATCGAAATAGTTCACAACATAAAAATGGCTATGCCTCGGATTTTGAAAATGTTTAGAGTCGCCACCTAATTTTAAGGAAAATATTAGGAAAACCATTTTTTTAAATGTAAATGTAAACGCTGTTTTGATCTACGAAACCGGTGAGATTCTAGGTAAGGGTTTTGATTACTCGAGGGGAAGGTGTTAAGCATCCCTCAGAGCCTATCCGAAGATAGTCCTTAAAATTAGTTTTAGAAAAATAATTAGAGATATTTTAATCATTTATTTACTTTAGAAATATTTGATTTTTTTTTATTAATTTGCAAATAAGGACAAAATACAAGGCATGTTATATATATGTTTACAATATCCACGAAAAATTAAATAGGAATATTTATTGTAAAAAATGAGTAAAAAAAATGTTTTTGAAATATGTGAAAATTTATAATCTCTCTATATATGTAGAAGTTGAGTTTAAAAGGTATGTGAATTTGTTACTTTATTATCTAGAATTTAGATGTAAAATAAATAAATAAATAAAAGACAATAGATGGGTGTAAAATATAGCCATATATGTATTGTATAGTAAATATAATTTGAGTAAATAATCGATAAAATGGAATTTTCATAAATAAAAATAGTATATAAGTGTTAAAACATTATGTAAAGTTTATGGTCTCATATAGATTTACTACAAAATATGCATATATATGTTGTTTGAAGCTTATAAAATCTTATTATTTTATTTATGTGTAGGGACAAAATGATAAATATATATGTAATGAAATAATGTGTGTATTAAAGTGTAAGAATTTACAAAAAAAATAAAAATAGCATCGATAAAAGGGATAGTATATATATATAAAAATATGTTATGTGTAACAAAGTAATACATCAAGTATAGTAAAGATTAGTGTAAAATAAAATAAAATAATACCTTGTATGTATGACATATATATGTATATACCTTGCATTTTGAACCTGTTATAAATCTGAAATCTTAAAATAATATATTAGGGAAACTAGTAAACCATATAGGCCTTAAAATAGAAATAATAATAAATTATACTATTATTATTTTTAAATCTAAATGGCCAAAAATGTTAATAACAAATTATTATTTTTTTATAAGGGAATTTATTAAAATAATCTAAGATGGCCTAACTATTGGGATTCATTCTATAATTATGTTGTTTTGCAAAAATATGGTGTAAGGCCATATCTATTCTTGATAAAAAAAATCTATTTTTCGTAGCCTTTAAACTAGTTTTTAACACATTTGAAAATTTTAAGCAATAAGTTTTCTTATCCCCTCAACTTAACTTAAACGCCTAAATGAATGTTGACAAGCAAACTAAACATTCAATTATTTTCAAAAAAAAAAAGTATTGTTTTATTTTTAAAATTTATTCTAAACATACTATTAAGCTCATTAACAAATAATATTAGCTCACATAAAAATAAAGAAGAGAGATTAGTATCAATATCACATATATGTAAACACATATATAGACAAATTAATGTATCAAGAGATATATTATCAAAGGAGTAACGAGGAAGGCCAAGGAATGTTGACTCCTAATTTACAAGACTCCGAGCTCTGTGATGATTCTAATAGCTGTTTGCCCAATATTTTGGGCCAAAACGAGTTTCTAAGTAAAACGTGCTCCAACACTTGTGTTGGGCAGCAAACTAAGGTTTTGACGTCCAAGGATTCTGGCCAGAAACTTGAAACTCGAAAATCTGAGAAGACCAAAAGAAAGTAGTAAAACTAGTAAAATCGTGAATCTCTGTGTGTGTCTTCGGATGTAGATTCCCTTTTCTGTCTTGCTTTTTTTCTTCTTCTTTTTTTTCTTTTTTTTTCCTCCCTTTTTTTTGTGAAAACCTTGTTATTTATAGGAAAATCCCGATTTAAAAATTTGGATTTGAACAAAAAATCAAAGCCTTTTGGAGGCAAAAAAAAAGGAAGTGGGAAGAGATTTCACAAATCTTAACTTTTCTTGATTCAAATTGAAAGTTGCGAAAATTTCGCAGTAATGGAAGGCAGATTTTCTGGAAATTGAAAGAAGAAGGAAGTGGAGAAGAGGAAGATCTTATGGGAGAGATCTGCCTAGAGAGAGAGGTGGGGCGGCTATCTTCTTCTTCTCAAGAGAAGAAGATGAAGTAGATAGTCTAGAGAGAGAGAGTTAGGGTCAGAGTTTAGAGAGAGAATGAAGTGTCAAATAAGTAGTTTTAGTTTTTTTTTGGGTATTGGTAGAAAGATGAAATTAAAATTAGGGAATTTAGGATTAGGCCAAAATTGATCTAATAAATTAATTGTCAAGAAAAAATGCCTAAATAAAATGAATAAAAATAAATAAATTATGCTTTAAATCAATTGGAAGAAATAAATTAAATAGATTGTCATCTAATTAATAACCATAATATATGTATATTGGATAAGTAAAATCATAAACTTTATCAAGTAGTAATATTTATGCATAAAGTAACTATATATATATATATATATATATATATATATATGTATGTATAACGTATGTATGAATATAATTATATGTATCAAGATGTTGAAATGATTAAAGAATGTCAAATTTAATCATAAGTGATGTAGTAGTGGAGTATTTCAAAAATATATATTAAAATATATCAAATTGTTAATGAGATACAGTAGAGTGCACTTTCAAAAGTATATAGTAGAATATATCATATTGATGCTTTTCCTGTTGTTGATTTGAAAGGCATCGGTGACACTTACCTAATTCCTGTGATTTCATTATTATGCCTCCCATTCATTGTAGTATTAAATTACTTTAAGTCAAAACAAAACACCTCCTCATAAGAATATTTTGAGCAAAAAAAAAAGAGTACTACACATACTTATGTCGCGGCTCATGACTGAACATGATGAAGATATTATTACCTTAAAAAATGAGTTAAACGCTATAAATAATAATAATAATAATAATATAAATAAAAAATATTCAAGACTCGAACTCGTACATTCGCGCTCAAGGGCTTAAGGGAAGGACAATCAGAATTATACGTATCGAAATAGCTGTATAACATTTACTAGTATAATTAAGTAAAAAATATAATAAACTTAACTAAGTAATGACCTTTTAAATGCATATGTATACAAGACATATTAAAATAGATATGTAATATGTATATATTAATATGAACAAGCAAAACTACATAATAAACTTAGTTAAGTAATAATCTTACATATACATATGTACATAAGAAGTATTAAGATATATATATATATATATATATTGAGAAATTGTGACCGAAACATGTATTGTTTAAAAATGATGCAGTGGGTCCCCATTATAAAGCTAAATAAATAATTTCTTTACATAATTTATGATGGTTCTAATTCACTCAACTTAAAAATTGGAAAAACTACATGGCATAGCTAACATTGATAAGTAACTAATATATAAAATCTTTAAAAAAATTATATCACTATTGAAAGTTGCTTCAAATAACGTATTATTTAGGTTGAAAGTTCTAATTATAGGGAACCTACTCTATACTAAAATAAACATGTAAAAAAATAATAATATTTGAACGCATGAAGTTTGTTATTTTAATAACGATAAAAAATAAATAATGGTAATAATATTAATAAATAGCAAAATAAAATAAAATATTATAAGCTATGAATGCCAAAATATACGATTTATTGGGTAAAACTAAATATAAATTTATATATATATATTTATAAGGAAATAATTTTAAAAATGCCTGTCTATTAAGATAGTGATTCGAAAAGTAATTATAGCTCGGTCAAAATTGGGTGTCAACAGCTTGCCACTTCTTTGCTTGGGAATGAGGGATGAATTGACGAGCAAAGAAATTTGACGGAGTAGCGAAGATGTTAGCGCGAATAGAACGAATATGATCACGCTCGAACCGAGGTTATTAGCATATTCTAGGATGTGGGAAATCAGGTTGGAGGCAATTCTAAGAAACAATCTCGGAATAAGAAATTCTCCATAGTAATTTCTACTGAAGACCTATGGTAGAGAAAGGAATATGATTTTTCAAAGAAAATTGCCCCAATATCGAGTTATGGTAATGTTGAGACATGAAAAAGTTATGCATAAAATTCAAATCCAAACTTTGAAAATCAAGTCGAGTTTGAGTTCTGAAAGAGAATCCTTGACGTAGCTAGGGATGCTTGACATTCCACTAGCTTGCCCTAGTTTGCTGCTTAGAGGGAGTTCCACGTTGTAATGCGGTGCCCTGCAAATAGGTAAAAGAGTGAAAAGTACCTGTCGCAGTTCCAAAATAATAAATTGAAATATTAATGTAAAGAGTAAAGTGTAGATATCCAAACGATTATTGATGTCTTTGTCTTGTAGGATGAATATGATGTAAGCAAAGTAACTGATAATGTAAAACCTCCGACTGGCGGAGTGATTGTAATGTAACGCCTGCATCCGGCTGCGTAAAGCTTGTAATGTAATGCCTGTATTTGGTAGTGTAGAGCTTGTAAATGTAACGCCCGTATCCGGCGGTGTAAAACTGGTAATGTAACGCTTGTATTCGGCGGTGTAAAACTTGTAATGTAACGCCTGTATCCGGCAGTGTAAAAGTAATGTAAAGCATGTATCCGGCGGTGTAAAGCTTGTAATGCAACGCCTGTATTAGCGCGGTGTAGAAATTGTAAATATAACGCCTATATCCGGCGATGTAAAGCTTGTAAAGTAACGCCTATATCCGGCGGTGTAAAATTTGTAATGTAACGCCTGTATCCGGCAGTGTAAAACTTGTAGATGTAGCGCCTGTATCCGGCGGTGTAAAACTTCTAAAGTAATGCCTGTATCCGGCGGTGTGAAACTGTAATGTAACACCTGTATCCGGCGATGTAAAACTTGTAAAGTAACGTCTGTATCCGGCGGTGTGAAACTGTAAAGTAACGCCTGTATTCGGCGATGTAAAACTGATAATGTAAATTTAACTGTAGATGTACGACGTTGTAGTATACATGCTCCTGATCGAAGGAGTTTGACGAGGTTTGCTATGTACAACCTCCAGATGGTGGAGTTTGGACTATTTGGTATATACAGCCTCCAGACGTCGAAGTTTGGACGATATTTGTTATATACAGTCTTCAGACGGCGGAGTTTGAATGATGTATGCTATATACAGCCTCCAGACGGTGGAGTTTGAATGATGTTTGCTATATACAGCCTCCGATCGACGGAGTTTGAATGATGTTAGATGGCTTTCTCCAATCGAAGGAGCTTATTTGACGCAGTTAGATGATATTCTCCGACAGAGGAGTTGTTGACGAGGTTAGATGACAAGCTCCAATTGATGGAGTTATATTTGACAAAAGTAAACTGTCCTATTTATCCTATGGGGGCCCCTTTGTCTTTAGTGTTTTGATCCGGATCTCGATCGTACCTGCAAAGATTTAAAGGGAAATCCTTTAGACAGCACATCGAAGTATAAAGTATTTTCGATAAATAAGGTAAGGGAAGAATATTTTGGCTTATGATTTTGAGAAGTCGAATGGCGTCTGCAGTGATCCTCTAGACTTGAGGTTGTCTTCCTCGATCTTCTGTTTTCCTGCGCTCAAAGAAAATTTTAGTTTGGGAGGGGGTGTTGACTTGTATCGACTCGGTGATTCAGGCCTCGTCACCGGAAACCTCCAATACCTCTATAGTCCGTCCGTAGTATCTTAAACTAGAGACTTAGTAGGTGAAATAGTAGAGAAGCATTTTTTTTTTAAAAAAAATAAATAAAAAAATAAAATAAAAATAAAAAAATAAAAAAAACAAAAAATAAGTAAGTAAATAAATGAATAAAAATAATAGTTTGTTTTTTGACAAAATAGTATATCATATATATATATATATATATATATATATATAAAGAGAGAGAGAGAGAGAGAGTAATCCTTGATCATCTTAAGGTTATGACATTATTTGGAGTCCATCGTGCTTTTCCATATCCAAATGTAATCTTTCTTGTAGTCTTGTCTTCTGACGATGCTTCTCTTGACTTATTTGCGAGATCCTTCACGTTCTAATGATACCTAACTAAAGGAGAGTTTTCTAAGGTATGACCGAACCCTTAAGGTTGCCTACGTATCCCCAAATGGGAATTAGGTCCGCACGTAGTTCGAGGATAAGAAATGAACATTATGCAGTATAATGACCGAGCCTGACTCAGGCTGCCCACGTATCCAAGTGGAATCAGGTCAGGGCGTAGTTCGAGTACAATAGAAAAGTGAAACTATAAAGGGACCGAATCCGGCAAGGATTGCCTACGTATCCCGCCGAGGGAAGTCAGGTCGAGTGTAGTTCTAAATATATGGAAACGATGTTTTTTGATTTTATAAAAGAGGACCGAACCCGATGTGGGCTGCCTACATACCTCACCGTGGGAAGTCAGGTCAATACAAAGTTCTGTTTGGCACGGAATTTAAGAGTAAAAAAAATGAAAGCCAGTCTTGCTGTCTTCAGATGTAGTACTTCTTGATGGAGTCTGAGTTGATTGGCTTCGTGCTCACTGTGCCATCCATTTCTGCTAAGATTACTGCTCCTCCAGATAATACTCTATGAACCATGTAAGGACCTTGCCAGTTTGGTGCAAATTTTCCTTTAGCTTCACCTTGGTGAGGAAATATCTTCTTCAATATTAATTGTCCCGGTGTGAAATGTCGAGGTTTGACTTTCTTGTTTAATGCTTTGGCCATTCTGTTTTGATAAAGTTGACCATGACAAACTGCGTCCATTCTTTTCTCATCAATGAGCATCAACTGTTCAATCCTGCTGCGAATCCATTTTGCATCCTCTAAACCGACCTCTTGAATAATCCTCAAAGATGGTAGTTCCACTTCAGCAGGTATTACTGCTTCTGAACCATAAACCAACATATAAGGAGTTTCCCTAGTGGAAGTTCTGATTGTGGTACGGTAACCTAGCAAAGCATATGGTAACTTCTCATGCCATTGTCTGTGACTATCCACTATTTTACTTAAAATCTTCTGATGTTCTTGTTTTCTGCTTCAACTGCTCCATTCAGCTGTGGCCGATAATTTATGGAATTTCGATGAGCAATCTTGAATCGCTCACAAATTTCCTTCATAAGATCGCTGTTGAGATTTGCTGCATTATCTGTTATGATTGACTCTGGAACCCCAAATCGATAAATGATATTGTTACAAACAAAATCTGTCACGACTTTCTTAGTTACTGCCTTATATGTCGAAGCTTTGACCCATTTTGTGAAATAATCAATAGCCACAAGGATGAAACGATGTCCATTTGATGCAGGAGGCTCTATGGGCCTAATTACATCCATGCCCCAAGCGGAAAATGGCCATGGGGAACCCATAACATTGAGCTCATTTGGTGCAACTCGTATAAAATCTCCATGCACTTGGCATTGATGACACTTCTGCACGTATCGAATGCTATCTCTCTCCATGGTAATCCAAAAATATCCAGCTCTTAAGATCTTCTTAGACAGAGTGAATCCATTCATATGAGGTCCACATGTTCCTGCATGTATTTCTTCTAAAAGCCTCATCGCTTCCTTGGCGTCAACACATCTCAGCAATCCTAAATCTGGAGTCCTCCTATACAAAATTTCTCCATTAAGAAAGAAATGATTGGCCATCCTTCTTAGAGTCCCTTTTTGCTTGCTTGTGGCATTTTCGGGATATTCTCGTGCTTTTATCAATCTCTTGATGTCATAGTACCATGGTCTTCCATCCAATTCCTCATCAACATGAAAACAGTATGCATGTCGATCATATAACTTTACTTCAATAGGGTCGATGTAATTCTTGTCCGGATGCTGAATCATTAAGGATATTGTTGCCAAAGCATCGGCAAATTTATTTTGAGCTCGGGGGACATATTTGAATTCAATCTTTGTGAATCTCCTACTCAACTCCTTTATGCAATGCAAATAAGAAAGGATCTTCACATTCTTAGCAGTCCATTCTCCTAGCACCTGATGAACCAATAAATCAGAATCACCTATGACCAAAAGCTCTTTGACGTTCATGTCTATGACCATTCTAAGTCCGAGAATACAAGCTTCATACTCTGCCATGTTATTGGTGCAATCAAACCTAATCTTGGCTGAAATTGGGTAATATTGACCCTTTTCTGAAATTAAAACTGCTCCTATTCCAACTCCTTTGGAATTTGATGCCCCATCGAAAAACATCCTCCAACCATTGTATCGTTCTGATACGTCTTCTCCTACAAACAATACTTCTTTATCAGGGAAGTAAGTTTTGAGCGGCTTATAATCTTGATCCACTGGATTTTCTGCGAGGTGGTCAGCCAAGGCTTGTCCTTTGATGGCCTTCTGTGTCACGTACACAATGTCGAACTCGCTCAACAAGATTTTCCATTTTGCCAATTTACCTGTAGGCATTGGCTTCTGAAATATGTACTTTAGTGGATCCATTCTTGAGATCAAGTACGTGGTATATGCAGACAAGTAATGCCTAAATTTTTGCGCGATCCAAGTCAAAGCGCAACATGTTCGTTCCAATAAGGTATATCTTGCCTCATACGGTGTGAACTTCTTACTCAAGTAGTAAATGGCTTGCTCTCTTCTACCTGTCTCATCATGTTGTCCCAATACGCATCCAAATGCATTGTCCATGACAGATAAGTATAATAGCAATGGCCTCCCAGGCTCAGGTGGGACCAATACTGGCGGGTTGGACAAATATTTTTTGATTTTATCAAAAGCCCTTTGACATTTCTCCATCCATTTTGTGGCAGCATCCTTCTTTAGTAATTTAAAAATGGGTTCACAAATTACGGTGGATTGTGCTATGAATCGACTGATGTAGTTAAGCCTTCCCAAGAAATTCATCACGTCCTTCCTGGTCTTCGGGGGAGGTAATTCTTGAATTGCCTTGATCTTAGAAGGATCCAACTCTATGCCTCTCCTGCTAATAATGAACCCTAACAGTTTTCCTGCAGGTACTCCAAATGTACACTTTGCTGGATTCAATTTTAGATTATACTTTCGCAACCTCTCAAAGAATTTTCGCAAATCATATAGGTGGTCCAAACTCCTTTTGGATTTGATAATGATATCGTCCACATATACTTCAATCTCCTTGTGGATCATATCATGAAAGAGGGTGGTCATGGCCCTCATATAGGTTGCACCAGCATTTTTTAGGCCAAATGGCATTACTCTATAGCAATACACCCCCCATGGAGTGATAAATGCTGTCTTTTCTGCATCATTTTCATTCATCAGTATCTGGTGATATCCCGCAAAACAATCGACAAATGATTGAAATTCATGTTTTGCACAATTATCGATGAGTATATGAATATTTGGGAGAGGGAAATCATCCTTAGGACTAGCTCTGTTGAGATCTCGATAGTCTACACATATTCTGATCTTCCCATCCTTTTTTGGCACTGGTACTATATTGACCAGCCAAGTGGGGTAATTTGTGATCCTCACAACGTTTGCCTCAATTTGCTTGGTTACCTCCTCTTTAATCCTTATACTCAAGTCTGGTTTGAACTTTCTTGTCTTTTGTTTAACAGGTAGGAAGGTGGGATCAATTGGTAGTCTGTGTGAGACGATATCGGTGCATAACCCCGGTATATCGTCATAAGACCAAGCAAATATGTTGATATGTTGCCTAAGCAATTCTATTAACTCCTTCTTTCTTTCGGCCTCCAAATGTATGCTAATTCGTGTTTCCTTCACAGTTTCCTCATCTCCTAAGTTGACAACCTCTGTTTCATCCATATTAGGCTTCTTCTGGCTCTCAAACTGCTCGACCTCCAGTGGTAGGTTTTCAGGCATCATGCTTTCATCATATTCTTCGTGATCGGGTTCATTATTTTCACTTTGCTCGATGGATTCGTTACATGTCATAACCATTGAATTAGGATTTTTAATATGAATGCTAAAAAGTATAAAAAGGCAAGTAAAATAAATAAGTAGGTAAAATAATGAGACAGTTTTAAAGAAATCAAAGACTTTTATTTAAAAGCGTTCTAGCTTTTTTAGAAAAAGCAACCAAAAATAAAGATCAAGCATGATACAAGCCTCAGCTTTGATCATTCAAATTTAAAAATACAAAACTACGTTCCACACTACCAAGACTCTTGTTAAAACAGGGATGGACTGATGGTCCAATTCTGCAAGCTTTCTCCAGGCTTGGAATCACGGATGCTCAATTTGCGGAGATCTATCTCTTCCTCTTCTCCAATCATGGCCATGAACAAATTTCCTATTCCTTCTACTATGTCATCGTCAGATGCGTGAGCTAGAATCGGAACTTGCTCTGGTACAAACGTTGTCTTGATGGATCCCCTGTTGTGGACTCGTCTCGATGTAGATCCATATCTGAGTCTAGTGGTACCTTTCTGATGCTTCACCTGGATGGGTTCTACTATGCCATTGGCCCTGGGTCCAAGTCCTGTCTTAGGTTGATACCCGTATTTCAACATCTCTGCTGCGACCATCTTCGCTGCCCCTGATAATTTCATACCAACCAACTCTAACTTCTCGTCAACCCTCACAGCTTGCATGATTTCTAAATTGTAAAAAGTGGCTCCATCTAATTCCTCAGTTACTGGAACAGAATTTACAGAATAGATAGGGTGATTGAGCTCCCCATGAACAGTAACTTCTGCGTGACCCCACTCAAACTTTACACATTGATGAAGAGTTGAAGGAACTGCTTTTGCCATATGGACCCATGGTCTTCCCAGCAGCAGGTTGTAGTTCGATGACACATCCATCACTTGAAATAAGATAGGGAATTCTTTTGGTCCCACTTGCAATGTGAGATGGATTTGTCTAATGACGCTTCTCTGTGCTCCATCAAAAGCTCTAACCTTTACACGACTTTCCTCTATATCTCTCATATTTAAACCTAAAACTCTTAGAGTTGTGAAAGGGCAGATATTACATCCAGAACCGCCATCAATCAGAACTCGGGTCACAATCTTATCACGACATTTGACCGCGATATGAAGTGCTTTGTTGTGTCCAATCCCTTCTGTTGGTAGCTCATTATCATGGAAAGAGATTTTGTTAGATTCCACCACTCGTCCAATTGTTGCATCTAAGGTTTCACTTGTGGTCTCTTTTGGAATGCAAACCCCATTTAACACCTCCATCAAAGCATTCCTATGTACCTCAGAACTCATTAGTAAAGACACTATGGATATATGAGCCGATGTCTTCTTCAGTTGCTCTTCAACTGAATAGTTTTTTGGCTGCATCTTTCTCCAAAATTCCGTGACTTCAGCATCGGTAACATTCTTCTTGGGATTCAGTTCCTTCCCAAGAACTCCTCGATTCAGATCCTCTAGAGCATAGCACCTTCCCGACCTAGTCATTCCATGAGCCACAGCGGCGTCAATCATCTTGCCCTTGGCTTCTGTTTTATAATCCCATGGGACTCCTTTGGTGTCAAACTCAGCCTTTCTAGCAACTGTAGTGGTTACTACAACTCTCGGGAGATATGTTTGGACAGTAAGAGGTTCCTTTAGCTGAACAGTGATAATAGGTTGCACTGGAGATGCAGTGGCAACTTCTTCGGCGTTCCAGACAGGCGCGATGGTTTCTCCTAAGTTGTACTCTTCTTCTAGAGAAATCATGTTGACTTCTCGATTCTCATGATTTAGCAAAGGGTTGTTGTTCACATTCGGAGGTGTTGGAGTGCATTTTATTATTCCTCTTCTGATCAACGTCTCAACCTGGTTTTTCAAGCCATAACAATCTTCTGTGTCATGCCCTTGGATTCCCGAGTGGTAAGCGCATCGCTTGTTTCCATCAAAATTGTAAGGGATTGGGTCGGGGGTGTTTTCCCTCAACTGGCTGTAGTACTCCTGCTATCCTCAACCTTTCAAACAATTAAGCATAAGGTTCGGCAATGGGTGTATAGGTGCGAGTATTTCTAGCTTCGAGATTTGGATGTGGTCTTGGCACATATGCTGGTCTGTTTTGGTGGGTTGGTGCTTGGAGTGGGACATGTGGTCTTGTTGGACTTTGGTATGTTGGTGCTCGGGGTGGATTATAGTGTGGTCGGGTATTATATACCGGGTATGAGGTGTATGGAGTATGTGCAACAATTTGAGGATTGTTGGGGTATTGGTGGGATTGTCCTCCATGTTGGTAATTGACGACTGAAACATCCTCCCTTTTCTTCTTGATGCCACCCATGGATCCTGATTGTATGGCCTTACTTGCAGCTTGCAATGCAGCCATGGACTGAATTTTACCTGATTTGATGCCTTCCTCTATAAAATCTCCCATCTTGACCAATTCTGCAAACTTTTGGCCCATCATTGACATCATCTTGTCAAAGTAGATACCTTCTTGGGCTCGAATAAAGTATTTTGAGAGCTCACTATCATCGAGCGGTGGTTGAACCCTTGCAGCCTCGGTTCTCCAATATTGTGCATACTCCTGGAAGTCCTCCGATGGTTTCTTTTGTATGTTGGCTAATGAGAACCTGTCCGCAGTGATTTCGGTATTAAATCTGAATCGATTCATGAAATCCTCAGCCATTTCCTGCCAGTTATACCATTTGCGAGGATCCTGGCGTGTATACCAAGCCAACGCTTCTCCATATAGACTTCGAATGAACAACTTCATTCTTAGCTTTTCATTTCTCCCTACACCGACTAACTTGTCACAGTATGCCCTCAGATGTGCGTGAGGATCGCTCTTTCCATCAAATACGTCAAACTTTGGGGGTTTATATCCTACTGGCATGTCAATATCTGGGTGGATGCATAAGTCATCATAATCTAGGCTCTCTGTTCCCCTAGTGACTTGAAGGTTTTTCAACGCCTTTCTTAGACCTCGAAGTTGAGCGTCTATTGACTTATTTTCTTTCAATCGAGCATCCTTCTCCATTTCTGCATATTGGTCAACCTCATATGGGACTTTGACCCTAGCCGGTATCATGAAAGTAGGGGCCTCAACAGCATATACAGGCAGGATCTGTGAATCATAAGGAACGACGGTGTGTGCTCCAAATATCTGGTTTATCACTGGGTAGGTAGGTGTGACGGGGTCTTGAGTGGGAAGGTCAGGAGTAGTCCTGATTGCAGACGGATGAGCTAATGGCGCTTGACCATGAACAGGAGCACGTTTAGGCATGTTTGGAGAATCTGCAGGAGGCAGGTCAGCTCTAGGGAAGTAGCTGGGCATCTTGAAACTTGGGAAGGTAGTAGCCGAAAGCTTGGCCAAGTCTCGCACTTGACATAGTTCCTCTCTCAAAATCTCAAGCTCTTGTGCCATATGAGCCATCTTCTCATCATTTTGGATATTGTCCATATTTTGAGAACTTTCAGGATTTTCTACTGGTATCATTATGTTTGCAGCAATGTTAAATTCTTCTTCACCTGTCATCTTTCCCCTTGATCGAAGGTTGTATCGTGAGTCAGCCAGTTCGTAAGTCGACACAAATCAACGTTCTTTTAAGGATTAACAAAACAAAATAAAAAGAAAGAAAAAGGAAAGTATGTTAGTTTGGGAAAGATTTAAAAGTACAAAAAGTATATAATACACATACATGCCAAGTTAACCGCATTCAAATGTGTCCTATACGGAGCCTCTTTTTGCTAGAGGACGACCTATGTTGCAATCAATTTGATGATAAATGATCCATTAAACACATTTTGGATTTGGAATAACATAATTTTATTAATCAAAGATGCCTTGGATCTTTGTAATGAAGTACACGGGCAGAAACCTAAAAAAAAGGAAAGTACATGGAGGCCATAAGGCGAACAAAAGGATGACAAGGCACATGATAAGAATGAAAATCTAAGGCCATGTTGGAGCGTCGTTATCATCATCATAATCATAATAGGGCCCTGGATAGTACTCCAAGAATTCTTCAATCTGGTTCGATCCTACCTCTTCGTCGAACCCTATCGATCCATACTCACAGTGAGCTTCTTCCATGGGTCCTCTTCCGGATCTTCTTCCGGATCTTCCTCTGGAGCTTCTTCGATCATTGGTATCAAATGATCTACTGATCCTAGAATTATTTAATTGTACATTGGTGTTGTAAATTTGATGTGAGGGAGTACCCCCTGCTTAACCCAATTAACCCATTGGTTGTCCGCAACACCTACAATCCCCTTTGTACTTGGCCGAGCCAAATGGCTCACAGTGGTACGCCACACATAATATTCTGGCGTGCACCATTTTTCATTTCCTGCCTTCATCGTAATCATGTGATCCCATTCTAATTGCAAATTCCTTATACGCGCTGTTGGGACCGAAATGAGATCATCCTCATATAATGCCATATTTGCCCATAATGGTATGTCTTGGACAACTCCGAATTGTCATAAAACTCGGAGAGGAGAATATGGCTGGATAACTCCTAACCCGATCAGATCAATGAAATAGAGGTGTTGCGTCCTGACAAAAACCGATCCTCCCGTCCAATAATACTTCCAATGGATGGAATCCCCTGTGAGGTTGGTCAAAAACAAACACCACTCTTCCTCTCCCATAGGTGCGTCCCAATACCTAAGACGATCATTGTGGCTTTGGATCATATTACGAGTGTCTATAGTATAGTCCCTTTGTGGTTCTCGGCAATAGAAGTGCTCTATTGCCCAAATCTGTAATAACAAATTGCAGCCTCCAAAGAAGTTATGCCCCCTTGTGCATGCTGACAATGATTGAAATACTTCAGCGAAAATCATATGTACCAAGGAATAGTTGTGCGGCACCGCAAAAAGTTCCATTACAATTAGCAAAATATTGATATTTATTGAATGGAACCTCATTGGGAAGACCATAGCCCCCAAGAAGGCCATCACAAATACCCTTGGTCGCATATGTATCCATTGCCTATGAGTGCAGGCAAATTCATCTCGGTGTTTATCGAAGCTCTCGAGACGACCAAATCTTTGGAAAAGATAATCCAACTTTACCTTCCCATTTTCTGCATTCCTTAGTGATGGCAAAATATGCATCCCTAACAGCCCAAGGAAACCTTCTGTACTTATGGTTGATGGACATATCGGTATTTTTCCTCTTATCGGTAATTCAAGAAAATCACTAAATTCCTCTAGTGTTGGAGTGATTTCAAAATCCAAGAACTTAAAGGTCACTGTGCTTGGGTCCCAAAACTCCATCAGCAATATAGCGAAGATCTTGTTGGCTCGAATTCCCATGAGCGACAACAAAGCACCTAAATGCCTTCTGATCTCAGACCCGTGTGCCCTATGAATGTTTTGCCACCAATTTTGTATCGTGTGGGGGGCCGAAAAAACCATCTGAATGTTTAGGAGGTTTTGGTTGATATTCATCTAAAAGAAAGGTAAGGGTATGATAAGTATGTTTATTCCAAATCTGTGATGTATTTTTGTTTGGATCATTCATAACAATTTCCACATAAAATATGTCGTCAGGTGTATAAACCTTTGACAAAGGTTGGCTTTCCTAATTGCGAAAGACGATGCCTTGGATCGCCCCGCCTAAGGTGTATGCATCATGACCTACTTTCTAGAGTAAGATTTTTCCTAAATGTTCAAGAGTGGGACTGAATGTCTGCGAGAAAGCACACTAATCTTATTGCGCCTACTCTGAAACTAAGGAATCCAAAAGAAGGTTTGGGGGAGTGTGAGACACTCCCCGCGTGAACCAGTGTGTGTATTGTGTACGGCCAAGGACTCGATAGAAAGTGCAAGTGACACTGTAAGGAAAGCAGTAGCATATAGTGTTTTCAAACAAACAAGGAGCACAAGTTTGGATTTGGCTTGCGTCCTTTCAAATAAAGAGTAATATAACAAATCATGCTTAAATAATTAAAGCAAATAATAAGTAAATATTCCTTAATTCTAAAGCTAAATTTTACTAAGGTTAAAACCTAAAATGCTAAGTAAGTGGGGTGTCCCCAGCAGAGTCGCCAAGCTGTCGCACCCTATTTTCGAAAGGGATCGAAATAGTTCACAACATAAAAATGGCTATGCCTCAGATTTTGAAAATGTTTAGAGTCGCCACCTAATTTTAAGGAAAATATTAGGAAAACCATTTTTTTATGTAAATGTAAACTCTATTTTGATCTACGAAACCGATGAGATTCTAGGTAAGGGTTTTGGTTACTCGAGGGGAAGGTGTTAAGCATCCCTCAGAGTCTATCCGAAGATAGTCCTTAAAATTAGTTTTAGAAAAATAATTAGAGATATTTTAATCATTTATTTACTTTAGAAATATTTGATTTGTTTTATTAATTTGCAAATAAGGACAAAATACAAGGCATGTTATATATATGTTTACAATATCCACGAAAAATTAAATAGGAATATTTATTGTAAAAAATGAGTAAAAAAAAAAGTTTTTGAAATATGTGAAAATTTATAATCTCTCTATATATGTAGAAGTTGAGTTTAAAAGGTATGTGAATTTGTTACTTTATTATCTAGAATTTAGATGTAAAATAAATAAATAAATAAAAGACAATAGATGGGTGTAAAATATAGCCATATATGTATTGTATAGTAAATATAATTTGAGTAAATAATCGATAAAATGGAATTTTCATAAATAAAAATAGTATATAAGTGTTAAAACATTATGTAAAGTTTATGGTCTCATATAGATTTACTATAAAATATGCATATATATATGTTGTTTGAAGCTTATAAGATCTTATTATTTTATTTATGTGTAGGGACAAAATGATAATAAATATATATGTAATGAAATAATGTGTGTATTAAAGTGTAAGAATTTACAAAAAAAAATAAAAATAGCATCGATAAAAGGGATAGTATATATATATATAAAAATATGTTATGTGTAACAAAGTAATACATCAAGTATAGTAAAGATTAGTGTAAAATAAAATAAAATAATACCTTGTATGTATGACATATATATGTATATACCTTGCATTTTGAACCTGTTATAAATCTGAAATCTTAAAATAATATATTAGGGAAACTAGTAAAACATCTAGGCCTTAAAATAGAAATAATAATAAATTATACTATTATTATTTTTAAATCTAAATGTCCAAAAATGTTAATAACAAATTATTATTTTTTTATAAGGGAATTTATTAAAATAATCTAAGATGGCCTAACTATTGGGATTCATTCTATAATTATGTTGTTTTGCAAAAATATGGTGTAAGGCCATATCTATTCTTGATAAAAAAAAATCTATTTTTCGTAGCCTTTAAACTAGTTTTCAACACATTTGAAAATTTTAAGCAATAAGTTTTCTTATCCCCTCAACTTAACTTAAACGCCTAAATGAATGTTGACAAGCAAACTAAACATTCAATTATTTTCAAAAAAAAAGTATTGTTTTATTTTTAAAATTTATTCTAAACATACTATTAAGCTCATTAACAAATAATATTAGCTCACATAAAAATAAAGAAGAGAGATTAGTATCAATATCACATATATGTAAACACATATATAGACAAATTAATGTATCAAGAGATATATTATCAAAGGAGTAACGAGGAAGGCCAAGGAATGTTGACTCCTAATTTACAAGACTCCGAGCTCTGTGATGATCCTAATAGCTGTTGGCCCAATATTTTGGGCCAAAACGAGTTTCTAAGTAGAAAGTGCTCCAACACTTGTGTTGGTCAGTAAACTAAGGTTTTGACGTCCAAGGATTCCAGCCAGAAACTTGAAACTCGAAAATCCGAGAAGACCAAAAGAAAGTAGTAAAACTAGTAGACTCGTGAATCTCTGTGTGTGTCTTCGGATGTAGATTCCCTTTTCTTTTTGTCTTTTTTTTTCTTCTTTTTTTTCCTCCTTTTTTTTTGTGAAAACCTTGTTATTTATAGGCAAATCCCGATTTAAAAATCTGGATTTGAACAAAAAATCAAAGCCATTTGGAGGCAAAAAAAAAGGAAGTGGGAAGAGATTTCACAAATCTTAACTTTTCTTAATTAGAATTGAAAGTTGCGAAAATTTCACAGTAATGGAAGGCGGATTTTCTGGAAATTGAAAGAAGAAGAAGGAAGTGAAGAAGAGGAAGATCTTATGTGAGAGATCTGCCTAGAGAGAGAGGTGGGGCGGCTATCTTCTTCTTCTCAAGAGAAGAAGATGAAGTAGATAGTCTAGAGAGAGAGAGTTAGGGTCAGAGTTTAGAGAGAGAATGAAGTGTCAAATAAGTAGTTTTAGTTTTTTTTGAGTATTGGTAGAAAGATGAAATTAAAATTAGGGAATTTAGGATTAGGCCAAAATTGATCTAATAAATTAATTGTCAAGAAAAAATGCCTAAATAAAATGGATAAAAATAAATAAATTATGCTTTAAATCAATTGGAAGAAATAAATTAAATAGATTGTCATCTAATTAATAACCATAATATATGTATATTGGATAAGTAAAATCATAAACTTTATCAAGTAATAATATTTA
This sequence comes from Solanum dulcamara, assembly GCF_947179165.1. Taxonomy (NCBI): domain Eukaryota; kingdom Viridiplantae; phylum Streptophyta; class Magnoliopsida; order Solanales; family Solanaceae; genus Solanum; species Solanum dulcamara. Next base: position 12,399,126 of record NC_077247.1, on the reverse strand, counting down.
TGCATAAAGTAACTATTTATATATATATATATATATATATATATATATATATAAATATATGTATGTATAACGTATGTATGAATATAATTATATGTATCAAGATGTGGAAATGATTAAAGAATGTCAAATTTAATCATAAGTGATGTAGTAGTGGAGTATTTCAAAAATATATATTAAAATATATCAAATTGTTAATGAGATACAGTAGAGTGCACTTTCAAAAGTATATAGTAGAATATATCATATTGATGCTTTTCCTGTTGTTGATTTGAAAGGCATCGCTGACACTTACCTAATTCCTGTGATTTCATTATTATGCCTCCCATTCATTGTAGTATTAAATTACTTTAAGTCAAAACAAAACACCCCCTCATAAGAATATTTTGAGCAAAAAAAAAATAGTACTACACATACTTATGTCGCGGCTCATGACTGAACATGACGAAGATATTATTACCTTAAAGAATGAGTTAAACGTTATGAATAATAATAATAATAATAAAAATAAAAAATATTCAAGACTCGAACTCGTACATTCGCGCTCAAGGGCTTAAGGGAAGGACGATCAGAATTATACGTATCGAAATAGCTGTATAACATTTACTAGTATAATTAAGTAAAAAATATAATAAACTTAACTAAGTAATGACCTTTTAAATGTATATGTATACAAGACATATTAAAATAGATATGTAATATGTATATATTAATATGAACAAGCAAAACTACATAATAAACTTAGTTAAGTAATAATCTTACATATACATATGTACATAAGAAGTATTAAGATATATATATATATTGAGAAATTGTGACCGAAACATGTATTGTTTAAAAATGATGCAGTGGGTCCCCATTATAAAGCTAAGTAAATAATTTCTTTACATAATTTATGATGGTTCTAATTCACTCAACATAAAAATTGGAAAAACTACATGGCATAGCTAACATTGATAAGTAACTAATATATAAAATCTTTAAAAAAATTGTATCACTATTGAAAGTTGCTTCAAATAACGTATTATTTAGGTTGAAAGTTCTAATTATAGGGAACCTACTCTATACTAAAATAGACATGTAAAATAATAATAATATTTGAACGCATGAAGTTTGTTATTTTAATAACGATAAAAAATAAATAATGGTAATAATATTAATAAATATCAAAATAAAATAAAATATTATAAGCTATGAACGCCAAAATATATGATTTATTGGGTAAAACTAAATATAAATTTATATATATATTTATAAGGAAATAATTTTAAAAATGCCTGTCTATTAAGATAGTGATTCGAAAAGTAATTATAGGTCGGTCAAAATTGGGTGTCAATAAGGTTTTGGTTGATATCTTAGACCGACAAGTTAGAAAGTTGAGAAATAAATAAATAGCTTCAGTTAAGGTGTTATGGAGGAATCAAGAGGTTGAGGGTGCTATATAGGAGGCCGAAGCCGATATTATGTCCCGATATCCTCACATCTTTTATTCCGTGCCTAGTTGAGGTATTTAGTTCCTTCATGTTCCATTCAGCCAAAAATCATATGTCACAGTCATTCTCATGTTTTCATATGCATTCATGATCAAAAAATGAGTTTTAAAGATTATGTTTATACTTGAGATTAAAGATTTCACGTTTTATGCATTTTGAGATATTTTGCATTTATGTTGGGTTGTTATGTTCCTTTGCTATTCTGTTCATGCTAGCTTGAATCTCATTTGAGGATGACTATTCCCAAAAGGGGATATTGTAAGACCCCGAAAGTTGGAAAGACGAAAAATGAGGATCAAAAGATGAAATCCTAGAAAAATACAGATTTTGGCACCAGGTGATGAACACAAAGGCCATCCTGGGCCGTGGTCCGCACCACGCCTCATGCTGAGCCACCATGGTGGTGGTTCTAAATTGAGTCTAATAGGGAAGGGATAAAAGCAATGGACTAAAAGCAGTGGTGAGCAGTACAGACCATAGTGCCCTTCGTGGTGACCGCTCCCCTGAGACCCTTAGAAGCCTTTCCCAAGGTAGGGACCATGTATCACCACCATGGGCCATGTTTTCCTTCATATACCGTGGTAGGTTCCATGGTGGTCAATCTTGCAGACTCTCCTGTAGGTCCTGCACCACGAACGCATTTCACGGACCATTTTGACCTCCATGGACCATGAATGTCTCCGTGGAGGAAGTCCTGAAACTCTTCACCTGTAATCCCAAGATTCAAGATCAAGTCTAACATCACGGACACCACCACGGGCTATGGTGAGCATCATAGACCTTGATGGGTCCTCTGTGACATCCAGTTTCCAGTTAAATAAAGGGTAGTTTGGTCTTTTCCCTATTCTTTTATCAATGTATATGGACATTTTTGGGACTAGATTCACTATTTAATTATCCTAAATACTCCTAAATCTATTTCATTCCCTCATTATATTCCCAACAATTTTAAGACTTCTCTCTCAAGGTTCTTCAAGAGTTCATCTTCTTCATCAAGGTTTTGGCATGGGTTTTTTCAAGAACAAGTCTCCTTTCTCAATTCCAAGTTCAAATTTAATCAAGGTATGTAGGGATTGATCCATGGGCACCTTTCACCCATGGAGTCCCAAGGTTTTTATTCAAAATGTCATAAATTTCATTGGGTTTGTAACCTAGTTTGATGAATTGCATTAGGCTATTTTAATTATATTTTTAATCATTATAAATGATCATTATATGTATGTTTTTACATTAATTGTATGATTTAAAGATGAATTATGAATGCCCATGCATGAAGTGGTTTTCAAGGGTGATTTACATGAATTATGATTATGAAACTCAATGATTTTCAAGTATTTCATGGTTTTCAATCAAATGGACTATGTATATGAATTTTACTCTAAATTCAAGTACGAATTATGATCATGGATTATAATTATGTTCAAGCTATGAATTCTATGCAAGTTATGAAGAAAGGTGACTTAGGGTCCTATGTTGGTGACCTAGGAACTTAATGACATGAATTATGTAAATATGATATTGTGATATTGAAAGGTCATACTCACATTGCAAGTATGACATGAAAATGAGCTATTATTTGAATTATGAAGTCTATGAACAAGTTATGATATATGCTAAGTATGATTATTTTGTTATGTATTCCAGGGAATTTGACTTAGCATCGAATAATGACTTGAGGTGGGGGCTTGACCTACGGGGTCCTTATATAAAGTCTCTTGTCTCATGACTATGTGCCACTGTGGGGTTGACTTTATGACCTAGCTAGTGGATCCACATATAACGTATGTATATGACCCGCCTAGAGGGGTAGAGTCTAACTTGGAAAGTAGATTCCCTTTTCTTCCATTGTATGGGGAGACATCGGGATTCCATGTTATAGCTCACATGGACTTATTGCAGGTTATATTTCTATCCCACATTTATGTATACTTTTATTATGTTCTCTTATGATCTTAATATCACTTTTGAATGCTTTCATCATTATGATTTTCTCATGACTTTACTCACTCTCTTTTATCATGAAATTTAATTGATCATTGCATTCGGTGATTCATATTGCATGTCATGCCCGCATACTTAGTACATTCAAATGTACTAACGCATATTATTGCCTACATTGTCTCATAATGTAGGGGTTGAGGATCACATTCCTAAATGTGTAGTTGAGTTTCTATATCGGCGGAGTTTGGTGAGTCCTCATCTATCGGGGACTAGTTATGAGTTGTTTCTTCTTTCAAATATGCTTATTTCTTTCTTGTTGAGGGTGAGCTACGGACATGTCTTAGCCCCACCTTTCTTGATTAGTAGAGGAATTTGTTGGATATATGTTGTAGAATCTATGTAGTCAAGATTATACCTTCTTTATGATTCATGATTTAGACCCTTTCCATGTTTTTCCATATTTAATTTACCTTATGTATGCTTAATGATATGTCAAGAGGCTTGGTTGGAGCTCTTCAAGGTTTCGATCATTGTATTATAGCTAGGCTCTAGGTCGGGTCTCGACAGAATGAGAGCGTTAGAAGACTTTATAGTAGTTAATAGGTAGGAATATAGTCCCCAAAACCGCCCATATTCATTAATGAAATATGAGAAATTGACCAAAATAACCCTAACTTAAAATTGGGAACTGGGCTCACGAAGTACGCACCATGGTTCTTCAACTTCATTACAACCCATGGTCAATGCCTTAAACTTGTTAAAGGGGAAAATCTTAAGGTCCTCCTTCATGGAGACCATGACGATTCATGAATGTAATCATAGCTCGTGGTAAGGGTCGTGGTAAGGGGCTTGACATGAGGGTCTGCAAGAGTGATCATCACAGAACCCACTACGTTAAGTGGAGGGAAATACATCCCGTGGTGGTTCGATCATGGTCCTGGCCTTAGAAATGTTTCTAAGGGATTCATGGGAGGGCTCACCATAGAGGTCACCACAACTCGTGGTGCTCACCATAGCCCATTGTCCCTATCGTGGAGCCTTCCCTATAGATTCTTGGTTTCTGAATCATTACCATGGTGGCACACCACGAAATGTGGTGAGGACCATGACCCGTGATGGCTTTCGTTGTTATCATCTTGTGCCAAAAACTTAAATTTTCTAGAGATTCATCTTTTGTTCCTCGTTTTCTATCTTCCCAACTTTCGGGATCTTACAATATCTCTCTATTGGGAACATTCATCCTTGAGTGGTACTCAAGCTAGCATGAATGGGATAGAAAATTAACATAACATCCCAACATGAATGCAAAACATCTCGATAATGCATAAAATATGAAATATTTAATCTCAAGCTAAAACATGAGGTTAAAACTCATTACATGAACATGAATGTATATGAAACCATAAGAGCAACTAAAATACATGATTTGGTCTGGTTGGATCACGAAGAAACTAAATACCACAATTAGACACGAAAGGAAAGAGATGAGGATATCGGGACATCATATCAGCTTCGGCTTCCCATGTAGTTCCCTCAACATCTTGGTTTCTCCATAACACTTTCATTGAAGCTATTTTTTATTTCTAAACTTTCTAACTTGCCGATCTAAGATCTCAATCAGAACTTCTTCATATGAAAGACTGTTTAACTAAAATGTTATCCAATGGAACAATAAAACCAGGATCATCAACAAACTTTCTCAATAAGGACACATTGAACATAGGATGCACCGATGCCAAAAATATGAAGGCAAATCCAACTCATAATCCACCTTACCAATTCATCTCAAAATCTGATATGGGCCAACATAGCGGGGACATAGCTTTCCTTTCTCACCAAAATGCATCACACCCTTCATGGGTGAAATTTTCAAGTAAACCCAACCATTAACCTCAAATTCAAGTTTCTTTCTTCTCACATCCGAATAGTATTTTTGCCATCTTTGGGCTATCTTCACCTTTTTTCTAATGAGTCTAATATTCTGCATAGTCTCAAATACCAACTCGGGTCCTATCAAGGCAACTTCACCTATATCAATCCAACCAAAAGGGGGTATACACTCCCTATAATACAAAACCTCAAACAAAGCCATCTCAAGGATAGAATGATAACTGTTATTATAACAAACTGTATTAATGACAAATGATCATCCCAATTTTCTTTGAAATCAATAATGCATGCTCTCAACATATCTTCTAATGTGTGGATGGTACGCTTGGTCTAACCATCCATTTGGGGTGAAATGGCGTACTAATATTCACTTGAATACCAAGACCCTTTTGGAAAGATCTCAAAAACTGGGATGTAAACTGAGTACCTCGATCCAAAATGATAAATGATGGAACTCCATGAAGCTTAATCAACTCTCGGATATACAATATAGCATAGTCCTTGGCTGAATATAAAGTCTTAATAGGATGAAAATGAGCTTAGTCATTTGATTAATAATCACCCAAATAGAGTGATGTTGCCTATGAGTACGAGGCAAATCTGCAACGAAGTCAATATTCAAGACTTCCCACTTTAAATTAGGAATGTCAATGTCTTGAGCCAAACCTCCCGATTTTTGATGCTCAACTTTCACTTGTTGACAATTAGGACATTTAGCCACAAATTCTACCATATCCCTTTTCATGCCATTTCACCAATATACTTTCCTCAAATCTCGATACATCTTTGTGGAGCCGAGATGAATTGAACACCGTGAATTGTAAACTTTAGATAATATCATGTCTATCAAGCCATCAACATTGAAAATACACAATTGGCCTTGATATCTTAAAACACCATCTCCCGGAGAAAGCCTCAATGGATTTTTTGGCAATCGCTTTCCTTAGTTCAATAATAGCGGGATCTCTATTTTTCTTTGCCTTTACGTCCACCACATGAAATAATTCGTAACCATTTTTCCTAATAACACTACCATCTTTGAAATTAACCAATCGAACACCCAAGCGGGCCAATCGATGCAAATCCTGAACTAAATCTTTCTTCTCCTTCTCAATATGAGCAACACCATTAATAGACAATATACTAAGAGCGTCAGCAACCACATATGCCCTGATGATATACCACACTCAAATCATAATCATTCAATATCTCAAGCCATCTTCTCTATCAAAGGTTCAGGTCCTTTTTGAGTGAACACATATTGCAAACAAAGTGATAGTGTCTCCACAATTTCAAAGCAAATACCACCGCTGCCAACTCCAAGACCTACGTTGGTAATTTTTCTCATGAACCTTGAGTTTCCTTGAAGCATAAGCTATCACCTCACCATTTTTCATTAGCACACAACCAATACCAACTATTGAAGCATCACAATACACAACGAACCCATAGGAACCTTGTGATAAAGTCAACGCCAGAGCAGAGGCAAGCCTATCTTTCAACTCTTGAAAGTTTTTCTCACATGCCTCGAACCATTGGAACTTCACCTTATTTTGAGTCAAAGTAGTCAAGGGTGATGCAATGAAAGAGAAATCTTTCACAAACTATCTATAATAACTAGCTAAGCACAAGAAACTTTGAATATCGCAAGAAGTCAATGGTCTAGGCCAATTCTTAATAGCCTCGATCTTCTTTGGATCAACTATAATTCCTTCTTCAGAAATAATATAACCAAGAAAAGCAACTGACCTTAACCAAAATTCACATTTACTAAACTTTGCATACTACCGACGGTCCTTGAGAATTTGCAATACAATCCTCAAATGATCAATATGTTCTTCCTCACTGTGAGAGTAGATCAAAATATCATCAATGAAGACAATTACAAACATATCCATATGTTTCTTGAATACCCTATTTATCAAATCCATAAATGCTACAGGGGCATTTATTAGTCCAAAAGACATAACCAAAAATTCAAAGTGACCATACCAAGTTCTAAAGGCCGTCTTCGAAATGTCACAGTCCTTTACTCGGAGTTGATGATAACTCGATCGAATATCAATCTTTAAAAAGTAGCTTGCTCCTTTAAGTTGATCAAACAAGTCATTAATCCTTGTGATAGGATACTTAATCTTAATTGTGGCCTTATTCAATAGCTGATAATTTATACACATACGAAAAGAACCATCCTTTTTTTTGACAAAGAGAACCAAAGCACCTCATGGAGAGATACTCGGTCTAATAAACCCCTTATATAGCAAATTCTTCAACTGATCCTTTAACTTTTTAAATTCGGCTGGAGCCATTCAGTAAGGAGAAATAGAGATAGATTGAGTATCGGGAAGGAGATCGATTCTGAAGTCTATTTCCCATTCAGAAGGAATTCATGAGAGATTATTAGGGAAAACTTCTAAAAGCTCATTAACAACTGAAACTGACTCAAGAGTAGGAGTTTCCAAGTTAGTCTCTCTAACCTGAACTAGATGATAGATGCAACCTCCAGAGATCATTTTTCGAGCTTTAAGGCATAAGATGAATTTACTGCTCAACTTCTTGCCTAGCTTGAAAGGCATAAAACCTATTTTGGTGTGGTACTCCCCCTTGTGGAATTTTCCCTCCTTGAGTAGTTTGAACTTGTGGACACCCTTCCTTTCCTTTAATAGGAAATTGAGAGATTTTTTGCCCCATGTTACTGCACCCAAAGCATGCACCCGTTCCATCCAAATATTTTCCTCCATGATTTCTTCTATATTTGGTATGCTTAGGAAGAATAGATCTACTAACACCACCTTGTGCCTTAGGGTTCAAGACCCTATCTTTATCAAACCTTTGACTCAAAGCTTGTGAAGAACCTTGGCCTTAAAACTTTGGTCTTTGTTAGGAATGATCATTACCACCCCTGAACTTGTTACAAGAAAACACACCTTCAAAACAAGCCCTCTTGGACTCCCTTACATTTCACTCCTTAAGTTTTTCTCCTTTAATTTTCTAGGCATAGGTCATGAGCCTAGAGATGTCCATATCCTTAATGAGCATAGCAGTTTTCAGTCTTTCATAAGAAAATCCGATACTCTTTAAATAAACTTGCTTATTCAAGCATGAGAGTCAGCTACCAAGGATAGAATATACTTGGACAATTTTGTTAACTTGAGGGCATACTCCCTCAGACTCATGTTTTTTTTCTTGAGGTTTATGAATTCCAACACCTTCGCCTCCCTTAACTCAAGTGGGAACAAGTGATCAAGAAATGCAACTTTGAACTTTTCCCAACTATGGGACCCTTTTCCACCATTCCTCTTTCCATTGGTTGTACCAAACTTGAGCGACATTCTTGAGTTGGTAGGCCGCTAATTCCACCTTCTCCTCTGAAGACTCTCCCATAATCTCAATAATCTGTACAGTTCATCAACAAAGTCTTAGGGATCCTTATCAACCTTGGATAAATAAAACTCGAGAGGGTTTATCCTCGTGTTATCTCTAACCCTTGAAGTCGGAGTAGAGACATTAGGAGGAACGACTAACCCTTGATTTACTTGAGTAGTAACAATGTGAGATAGCATTTGAAAAGCAAATTAAAACACCATATTAGTCACTTGATCATTCAAAGGATCATTTGGAGCTTGTGTCTCCTCTTCCACAACATTCCTTTAAATGGGAGCTCTTCGTGGAGGCATAATTCTGTAATCGAAAAAAGAAAGTGTTAGAGAAGGAAACCTTATAGTTCAACTCTATATCATGATGAGATCATGAAAGAAGTGAAGTGTTTCCTAAGATACCTTATAGCCTCCCATTCATAGATGTGGCATGCTTCACACCGATGAATAAGACTCTACTCGACGCGGCATGTTAGACACCCAAGGACACTTGAATCTTGTGCTCTGATACCAACTTTATTATGACTCAACCTAGGACCTAGTCATAACACGAAGATTAGAATACCAGAGGACTCCAACCAAGCCTCTTAGCATAACATATATGAACATATATAAGGTACATGAAATAAATAAACAAGAATCAATTATATGGAAGCATAATCTCAATAGATCATAAATCTCAAAAGAAATATGGGATAAAAGACAACATAGACTCCAATGAACATCCAACATACCTTTACTAGTCTAGATGGGGGAGTAAGAAAATATCCTAGCTCACCTTATATAAGAGATAAAGAAGTCATAAATTTATAAGAATAGAATGTCTCGTCCTCAAAATGCGAGGAATCACCAACAGTATGAAAGTGCTAACTCTAGCCACGAGCGAGAGGAGGATAAACATGATTGTCGGTCCTTATATTATGATACAATATAGACAAAAAATATGCGTTAGCACATACAATACACTAAGTACGTAAAAATATGCAAGAGCAATAAAAATAGGACATAATCAACATGAATCATGGGATGCAAGACCAATATCTTTAAAACATGTATAAAGTCGTGAAAACAATAAAGCATTTGTCTTATTGATCAATGCAAAAAACATCATAATCATAATATGAACTTACATATGTGGGAGATAACCATAACCGAAATAAATACCAAAGGAGCTATTACATGGAATCCAATGATCCCCACATCGAGAAGGGGGGAAGGCTACTTGCCAAGGTAGGCTCCATCCAATTATTTGCATCATCTTCTATATCTGGATTTAGTAGCTAGGCCATATTGGCAAACCGACAGTGGCAACATAGTTTAAGAGAGTAGAGGTTGCTACTAGGGCTGAGGTCGATACCCCACCTTAAATCCACTCGGTGCTATGTAAATCATCTCATGAAATACATATCATGTGATAATCATAAATCCTACTTGTAATAATCTTAATCTTTTCAGAAGTATAATTCATAAACTTGTTCATAGGAATAACTCACTATCATGTAATTCATGTAGTGTGGGTATAGGTCTTCCACAACTTTACATTTAGGGTTTTAAGTCACTCTTTCATTGGGGTCTTGAGTCACCTTCCTCATTAAGGATCTCAAGTCACTCTTTATCATAAACTTGCTTGAAATATCATTAAAAACTTATTCATAACCTTTCATAAGGCATTCATAAACTTCCTTGGAAGAAGTATCTTAAAACTCATTCATAAAGCTTTCATTGAAATAACTTGAAAATTATGATCATAGTTCATAAATCATACTTGCAACTAGCATACAATATGCGTCATTGAAATTCAAATTGAAATCATGGAATTTGATGTGAATTATGCATAATTAGACTAATATCATTGAAATATACCATAATTATGAAGACCCATGAAACTCATGCAATTAGGGCTTTTAATTGAAGGAATCATAAGAGAATTGAGAATGATTCATTGGAATTCTATGTGTTAAAGGTACCTATAGATGCAGTCTCACATTCTTGACCTTGATAAGCCCTAAATTTAAAAGAATGAAATCTTGACCTTGAACAACCCTTGAGTTGCTTATGGAATAAGAACACCTTAGAGAGAAAACATGGGAGAGAAGGTTTTCTGATTTAAGAATTATGGAGAGAATGAGAGAGTTAGAAGACTTTAAGGTAGTTAATTTGAGAATATAGTCCCAAAAACTGTCCATATTCATTAAGGAAATTTGGTGAATTGACCAAAGTAACCCAAATTAAAAACTAGGAACTGAGGTTCACGGAGGACCCATCATGTTCATCAAATTCACCACGGCCCGTGGTGGTATCCATGGTCAATGACTTAAACTTGTTAAAGGGGAAAATATTGAGGAAATCTTTCACGGAGACCATGAAGGTCCGTAAAGGTCACCACATTCCGTGGTGAGGGTAGTGGTGAGGGACCTGACATGAGGGTTTGCAGGAATGATCATCATGGAACTCACAAGGTACGTGGTGAGCTTTACAGACCGTTATGGTGGTCCTGTCCTTGGAAATATTTATGAAGGCTTCAAGGGAGGGCTCACCATATAGGGAACCACGACTCGTAGTGATCACTTTGGCCCGTGATCCCTATCATGGACCCTTTCCTATAGATTCTTGGTTTTTGAATCATTACCACGGTGGTACACCATGAAATGTTGTGAGGACCAAAGCCTCTGATGGCCTCTGTGGTCATCACCTGGAGCCAAAAACTGAAATTTTTGGGAGATTCATCTTTTGTTCCTCATTTTCCATTTTTCCAACTTTCTAGGTCTTATAACCTTGTGGCACTACATTCAGGTGTGCAGGTCCCGACAGATGACTAGATAAACCTCCCCAACAACATGATTGGGTTCTATCACGTTGGCTAACCCTTTCTTCTTGAGATTCCATATTTCTAAGGTTTGTTAGATTTTGTTGTATATATGTTTTGGTAGGCTGGAGCCCTATCCTTCTAAGATTTATTACTCTTAGAGGCCTGTAGACTAGTGTGTGGGTTGTATAGCTATGTTAATGGCCATGTTGGCCTAGTTTTTTGGTTGATGAGACTTAATAGTTTTTTGATATTGTTATATCCCGTACTTCTATACCTTGAGACGTGTTCGTAAGCTTCTTGAAAATCGCCATGTGATCCCTATTATCTATCACATTACCAAATAACTCTAAGGAAGGGAGGATGTGATTCCCCGTGATAGTGATGGTTGGAAATAGAGTTATAAGTATTTGAAAGGAGTTGGAGGCCAACTAACAAATCGTGGAACTCGACTTGCTTGCGTAATGTACTAACTTAGAAGTCCTACACACTTAATCTACTTGAGTATACTTTGAGCTTAAGTAGCAAGGAGTGCATAGACTCTTAAAATGAGACGAGATGACGAACCTACAAAAGGGAGCAAAAACTAGTTTCCGAACATACGAAAGTAAAGCAAGTAGGTGACAAGAAAGTAGGTGACTCACCTACTTGGGATGGACCCCACATTGCCACATGGAAGCTTTGGATTGGAATCTTTGATGAGGTGTCACCCTAGGAGGCGGCCATGTGTCACCCCTAGGGGGTTGCCATGTGTCACCCCTAGGAGGCTGCCACGTGTCACTCCTAGGGGGCTGCCACATATCACCCCTAGGGGGATGCCACGTGTCACCCCTAAGGAGGTGTATATATACATGTTGGCTGAATCTTAATTCATTTTCCATCCAAAAACATTAGCCAAAGAAGAGGAAAAACGTGAAAAACCCAAAAGAACAAGGCAACCATGATTTTGAATAATTAAAGGTGAGTTCTTCGATTTTTCTCCTTGAATTAATTATCTATGGTGTTCCTCAAGTACGTCAAGGTGTATATATATATATTTTATGATGCCTATGGAACCATACCTTCATCTTTACACTTGAAACAAACAACAGAAAGTGTGAAAGAAGAAGAGGAAAACGTTGGAGGGCAAGAAGAGGAGCTACGGGTTTGGGGCTGCCAAGGTAAGACTCGGAGTTTCGTTCCATGAATTAATTATTCAAGGTATCCCAAAGTTATGTATTGGTGTTTTATAACATAAAATTCCAATTTGGGGCAGCGGAAAAGGGGCACAAACAGTCCGCCCCAATTCAGCATACCAAGAAGTTTCCGAGATGCAGTTTTGGCAAGCTTTGGCCAATTTCGGGTAAGGTGAGACATTTCCCTTCAAATTGGGGTTTTTGATGTTGTTATGAAGTGTATTATATGTAGTTTAAGTGGCTTGAAGCATGAAAATATCATATAAACGCTTGACGTTCAAAAAAAACTAAATTGGAATCGCTATAGTTGAATTGTCGTCGAAGTAAAGTGTTGTTCTTGTGGTGTACTGCTGCAGGTGTGTGGGAATTTTTTGCAGGAACTAAATGTGTTCTAAAAGGGGTGTGGGTTCTTCTGGTAACATCCACATGACCCCTCGTTTTGTATAAATAAAGGCTTTGCGAAATAAAGACTAGAAACCCTATTTTGGTGTCGTAGTTTTCAGCAAGTTATTTGGAGCTTGTGTTGCGTGATGTCACCATATTTTATATTTATATGCTGTATGGTGTTGTTTTTGGTTGGATGTAGTGATTAGGAATGTAATTGGAAATTCGGATAGGGCACTTTATAGGGGAGGTGCTACCCAATTTTCGTTAACGCCTTAATGAATTAAAGAACTAGTCGAGGAGACGAATAAGGAAATAGGTTCCATGAATGCTAAGGTGCAACTGAGGGCACTGAAAATGTAAGGTTGTTGATACTCGCATTTCTTCCATGTTAAATAGGTTCGGAGGACGATAACATGGATGTGATTAAGAGAAGTCCATACGAGGTTGTGAAGCTTTCTTTTGACATATTTTTGGCATAAGTATGTAAAACTATTCTTCTCTTTTTTTGGCATGTCTTAGACGTAAGTAATGAATGATATGTATATGAGCTTGGGATAATTCCATTCATAAATTCCAAGCATGATCCATGAGTTTCATTCACTTCATGATATTAGAACTCTTGTAGTAGTTGAGTTGTTGCCTTTTAGGGCTTCTATATGATGGAAGGTAGTATGTGTAAAACCTGTCTCTTCTTACCTTTGGAATGTCTTAAATGTAAGTGAATTGAGGTATGATATGAGTGTAAAGGTAGTTCCAATTGTAAGTCCTGAGTATAGCTTGTGACTCGAGTTCACTCCTAAATGCTAAGGGTCTTGAAGTAGTTAAACTACGACCCTCGAGCCTTCTATAGGCTGAATAGTGATTGGGTGTGTAAATTCCTAAATCTGGGGTTTCTTAGGCATATTTATGATAATGGTTGGGGGATTTCTGATGTGTTACCAAGTCTTACATGTACGTATATGCATTGTTGTGTGATATGTGGATCGGGCCATCATTCCTTGGCACTAATATATGAGATACGGATCAGGCCATTGTACGTCGGCATTATCATGTGATATACAGATCGGGCCATCGTACCTCGACATTATCATACGATATATAGATCAGGCCATCGTACCTCAGCATTATCATACGATATATGGATCAGGCCATCGTTCCTCGGCATTATTACACGATATGTGGATCGGGCCATCATTCCTCGGCATATGCTTGCTATATACATGGATAGGGATGTACATTCCACAACGCTAATAGCATATATATGCCTATCATGATAGATGATGTGTTTATAACACTGAGTCCCCCAGCGGTCCAGATACGGTACGTGATAATGGTATACAAGACTTTATTTTGTGAGGTGCAGGTACAACACCCTATTAAATGCTATACTTGGTTTCCTGCATCCCTGTTTTAGTTGTTATCTCAGTTATGTTATGCTTATATACTCAGTACATATATCGTACTGGCCCCCTTTCTTCGGGGGGTTGCGTTTCATCCCCGCAAGTACAGACGTTCATTTCAGAGATCCGCCAGCTTAGGATTTCCGCTCACTTATGATTGGAGGTGCTCCACTATTCTGGAGCCTAGTATTTTTGTACTGGTCCTCCGGGCTATATATGTATTTATTTATTCAGGGGTACGGCGGGGGCCCTATCCCGCCATATATTACCATACTATTCTTAGAGGTCTGTAGATATGTATGTATGAGTTGTTTATGAGTTTATTTCGGTTGTGTCTATACGGCACGTTATAAATGGTTTTACGTTATAGAAGCCTTGTCAGCTTGAATTCTCTTCCATGATATGATATGAATGAAGGAGGCTACATAAACATGAATTTTTTTTAACCCATTGGGTTTTTTGGGGTTTTTATCACATTATCCATAGTTCAATTTGGTTATATTTGAAAGTTACGTATACAGAGGTCCAGGTCGGACCCCAGTTGCAGCCCACAGGGTCGGGTCATGACAGATATAATGTCTTAATCTATAAATGCTTTCATCTTTTGTATAGAGGTCATGGTGGCCTCGACGGCCCAAACTGTACTTGTATTCTTATTGGATATTTCTTTAGATTAACTATTGGGAGTAGTTGTTTCCTTCTTAGAAGTTTTGACAGTTGCCTTATCGGCCGATGAGTTATTTTTTTAGCTAAGATATACTTGTTTTTTTCTTGATTGTATGGCTACTATGTGCTACTAGAAAATGGGTCAGTATGTATGTTAGCATAGATAGCAGCTGCACATCGCTAGCTAGTTATGCCAGATGTAGCCAGACCTTCTGAAGGGCCTATAAGTTTAAGAGTTCGTAAATTTCTTACCTTGAATCCTCCACAGTTTACAGGGATAGATCATAGAGAGGACCCTCAACACTTTGTTGATCAGCTTTATAAGATCTTCAAGGTTATGTATGTCTCTACGGCTGAGTTAGTTGAGTTAACAGTGTTTCGATTGTGTGATATTACAATACTATGGTATGAGAGTTGGGAGAGATCCATGGGAAAAGATGCACCTCTACCCACTTCGGATAGCTTTACAGAAGCTTTCATAGATCACTATTTGCCTCGAGATATTAGGGATGCCTGGGTAGATCAATTTTTGAACCTCTAACAGGCAGTATGAGTATTCAATAGTATGGGCTGAGATTTGATTCATTGGCTAGATATGCACTAAATTTGTTGATACGATGCATGATAGGGTGTAGAGATTTATAGGACGGATAGATATAAACTATATTAATGTTTTTTCTTCTACTGCACTAAATAATAGTATGGATATCTCATGGATTAAGGCCTTTGTACATGGCATAATAGACTGCCGACATCAGCAGTATATAGAGAGAGGGTTAAGAGAGAGCAACAGAATAGGACTAGTTCCACTAGTTCACAGGGACATTTTTAGGGTGGTCCTACACCTCGATATTCAAGTCATCCACTATAACAGTTCCAGGGTAGTAGACTTGATCATCGAGGAAAGTTAGGCCCAGGTGAGGGTTCACAAGTATCAGGCTCTCAATAGTAGAGGAGTTCAAGCGAGGCTAGGCCCACCCTGCTGTGTTGTGCTACTTATGGTAGGATGTATTTTGGGAGGTGAAGGTAGGGTCTCATAGGCATTTACTCTTGTGGACAAGAGAGGATATAGGTGGAGGACTTGCTCAACTATAGGTCAGGGTGGTATGGATCAACCGATTGGGTCAGCAGTAGGTTCCTCCTTATCAATACAGTCTATAAGGCGTAGACCATAGATCAATAGGTAGAGGTAGAGAGGGAGCATCTAGTTCTAGTAGTGTCCACAACTGTACATATGCACTTATTGGATGATAGGATGCAGAGTTATCACTAGATATTATGAAAAGTACATTTATTGTCTACTCCCATTATGTTTATGCTTTGATAGATCCTAGATTTACTATTTCCTATATTACTCCATTTATCGTAGGGAGTTTGGGTATAGTAGAAGAGTCATTAAATCAACCTATTATTATATCTACACCAGTTAGTGAGTCTATTATTGGAAAGAGAGTCTATCGAGGTTACATGATAAAAATTATCGATCGTCAAACCTTTATAGACCTGGTAGAGTTAGAGATGGTGGATTTCGATATCATCATGGGTATGGACTAGTTAGCTTCTTGTTATGCTAATGTTAGTGTAGGAAAAAGATTATTAGATTCCACTTTCCCTGAGAATCAGTTTGGGAATGGAAAGGTAGTACAAAAATGCCAAAAGGTATGTTTATTTCCTATCTTAAGACAAGGAGGATGATTATAAAGGGTTGTATTTATCATCTTGTTCGTGGTAAGGATATAGATGTAGAACCATAAACTCTCCAGTCTATTGCAGTAGTTAATAAGTTTCTAGACATATTTCCAAATGAGCTTCCTGGTATTCCCCCAGAATGGGAAATTGATTTTTCTATCGATATACTATCAGGTACACTACCTATATATATCCCTCCTTATAGAATGGCTTCTACTGAGCTAAAGGAGTTAAAAGGATCAACTGAAAGCCTTGTTGGGTAAAGGATTCATTAGGCCTAAAGCTTCAGTACGGGGTACGCCAGTGTATTTATGAGAAAGAAAGATGGCTCACTAAGAATGTGTATCAATTACCGACAGCTTAATAAGGTGACTATAAAGCATAAGTATCCCATTCTGATGATCGATGACTTGTTTGAAAATTGAAGGTGGTAACTGTTTCTCAAAGATTGATTTGCAATAAGGGTACCATCAAGTACGAGTTTAGGAGAAAGACATTATAAAGACAACTTTTAGAACCAGATATAGACACTTTGAGTTCTTGGTGATATATTTTGGATTGACTAATGCCCCAACAGTGCTCATAGACTTGATGAATAGCATATTCATGCCGTATCTAGACCTATTCATGGTTGTATTCATTGATGATATTTTGGTATATTCACATTCAAATTCTAAGCATGTATATCATTTACAAGTAGTCCTTCAGGTTTTTCGAGATCGAGAAATTTATGCTAAGTTATCCAAGTGCTAGTTCTGGTTGAAATCTATGGCTTTATTAGTCCATGTTGTATCATATGCAAGTATTATGGTTGATATACAGAAGATTAAGGCAGTGAAGATTTGGACCAGGCCCACGACTCTAACAGAAGTTCATAGTTTCCTAGGGTTAGATAGGTACTACAGAAGGTTCATGGATAGGTTTTCTTCACTTTTGTCACCTCTTACAAAGATGACTCAGAAAGCAGGTATGTTTTAGTGGACTAAGGCTTAAGAGCATAGTTTCCAAGAGCTGAAGGACAGGTTGACATCAATACCAGTTCTATCCTTGCTCGAGGGTTCAGAGGGCTATACAATATATTGTGATGCTTCTGGTGTTGGGTTGGAATATATTATAATAAAACATGGTAAGGTGATTACATATGTTGCAAGGAAATTGAGAAAGCATGAGATGAACTATCCGACCCATAATTTAGAGTTGGTTGTAGTTGTGCATGGATTAAAGATTTGGAGACACTATCTATATGACATTAATGTTGACATCTTCACAAATCTTAAAATCTTTTAGTATATATTTAGTTAGAAGGATTTAAATCTACGACATCATCAATGGCTTGAGTTACTGAAAGAGTATGACGTAGATATCTTATATCATCCAAGGAAGGCGAATGTGGTAGCCGATGCCCTTAGTAGTAGGTCTATGGGTAGTTTATCCTATTTAGGTATTGAAAGGCATGAGTTAGCTCAAGGTATTCATTAGTTATCCAGCTTTGGAGTTAGATTATTAGAGGTAGATGGTAGTAGGGTCGCAGTTCAACACACATCTATATCATCTCTAGTCGTGGAGGTAAAGGTACGACAACATGAGGATCCTAACTTAGAGCATCTCAAAACTAAGTCTTAGGAAAATTAGTCTTTAGACTTTGATTTAGAAGGAGATGGAGCCCTTAGATATAGAGTTCGATTGTGTGTTACAGATATTGTTGGGCTTCATAATCAGATTATAGCAGATACACTTCATTCTCATTATTTTATTCACCCATGTTTGATAAAGATGTACCGTGAGATTAAGGAGATTTATTAGTGGTAAGGGATGAAGAAGGACATTGCAAAGTTTATGGCACAGTTTCCTAATTGCCAATAGGTGAAGGTTTAGCACCAAAATCTCATTGGGCTAGTCCAAGAGATAGCCATTCTGTTGTAGAAGTGCGAAGCAATTAATATGAATTTTATTACAGAGTTACCCCAGTTGTATCATAAGTTTGAATCTATTTTGTTAATTGTTGATAGTCTAACAAAATTAGCTCACTTCTTATTAGTTTGACAAAGGAGCACAATTTACCGTTAACTTTTGGAAGTCTTTCAAGAAAGGACTGGGGACACAAGTTAATCTTAGTACAACCTTCACCCTCAGATAGATGGCCAGGATGAGCACCCAATTCAGACACTCAAGGATATGTTACAAGCATGTGTGTTATACTTCAAGGGAATTTAGGATGACCACTTACCTCTTATTGAGTTTTCATACAGTAATAGTTATCGTTCCAACATCAGGATGCCACCTTATGAAGCTTTGTATGGGCAAAAATGTAGATCTCCTATTTGATGATTTGAGGTAGGTGAGTTAGGGTTGATTGAACTAGACTTATTACAACAGACAATGGATAGGTTAAGCTTATTTGGGAGCAGTTGTTAATAGCTTAAAGCTGGCAGAAGTCATTCTCAGATGTGCGTCGAAGGGACTTATAGTTTTGTGTCGATGACTGGATATTTTTGAATATCTCAGCTATGAAGGGTGTTATGAGATTTGGCAAGAAGTTCAAGCTTATCCCAAGATTCATTGGGCCATACCAGATCCTTCAGAGGGTAGGACGAGTGAATTATGAGTTAGAGTTGCCTTCCGGGCTAGAATCTATTCATCCAGTTTTCCATGTATTGATGCTGCGAAAGTTCATAGGAGACCCTTCTCGGGTTTTTCCAATTGAGAATGTTCATATCACAGAGGATTTTTCCTACAAGAAAATTCTAGTTGCCACATTAGATCAATAAGTCCAAAAATTGAGAACCAAAGATGTGGCTTCGGTTAAAGTATTATGGAGAAACAAGAATAGAGAAGAGGTAACCTAGGAAGCCGAGGATGGCATGAGGTCCAAATATCTTCACTTATTTTATACCCTAGGGTGATGAAAACTCGGTTTGTAGTAATACAGTAAGGTAAGATACCTCTTTGATCTTATATTATTTCTTAATATTATAGTTGTTGTTGTTATATTTGTTGTTCTTGTTGTTGTTGTATTTCAGCTCGCACTGTTATTGTGGAGCTATGGTGCTTAGTTTTTTATGTCGTCATGTGAGACGCTAGGTTGGAATTTATGCATTTCAGTCTATGATAGTCACATTTATAGTGGAGACTCTGCCAAAATTTTGGCAACTCCTAAGAACTTATGAGCGCGACTCAGTATTTTTTTTCATTAGTGGATGAATATTTCTAAAGGGGGAAGGATGTAACACCCAGACTTTTTGAAATGTTAAAGTAACCTGTGTCTTTGTGGTTAGATAAAGAGTGATTAATAACTTGAGAATTATGTGGTGTATCACATTTTTAAGTGTTCAAGGTTTGTATTATAAGTTTAGAATATTAGCAGGTTGCAAATAAAGTTGGCAAAAATTATCTAAGTTCCTTTATAAAGATTTCTCTGAAACTTGGGTCAAATGTCTCATAGGTTTTATCCCAATCTTAAAGACTTATGGGGCTCACCACTAATTAAATCAAATATGTACGAGTGTAATTTCAAACGTATCAAACCATTCATCAATACAACTTCAGAATGGAGAGATATTTACATTTTTGTGAGATAATGCAAGCATGCACATGAAGTGGACCCCTAGGTGGGTGGAACTTTGTATATGCCTTTTTTTCATTTTTTCTTCATATTATTCAATTAATAACCAGAAAAACCTTAAAACCCATTTCTAGGGTCACCCAAATTAGTATTTTTCTCAACTTAAGTCCTTGATGGAAGTTGTGCTACACCTTAAGCTCGTCTCCTGGTATAATATGTTTTATCGATTTCATAACATATCACACTTTGGTGTTGGGGAAGTAAGGGTTTGGTGATATTATAAGGTTTGGAGGTGTGTTACGAGCTTAAGATCAAGGTAAGACCCTTATTTTCTTGATTCTAGCTTTGATAAGCCACAAATAGTAATTAACAATGGAAATTCATATCTTCTGTTTAGATTATCATGGTATCTTTTATTCTTGCGTGTTGATTATGGTTCTTCCTTATTGTAATATCAAGGGTGTGTGAGTAAGAGTTGATAGGACACTTGAATTCATCTAAAAAGGTATGTTAAGGGTATTTTATTCTTTTGGCATATTTCATTAAAGCTTAGGAGCAATACGAGAAGTTGTTGTTATCGTTGTTTTACTTTTAGTCAAGATTATTAGTTGTTGTCTGTCTAAGTTTTGGTAATCCTCCCTTGTAGGGATCCATATTATGTTAGTAGTGACCCTAAGTTTGGTATAACTTAGAGGGTATTTGTGTAGGTTGCTTATAACTAAATGAATCATTTTTATCCTATTAAACTATTATTGTTTCCCTTGGTGCTATTGTGGTTAGTTGCAGGAATGTGACCATTTCCAAAGAAGGCTATGTGTTACCTATGGGGCTATATTGATGCCTAAGAAGTCCATGTGCTGCCTACAGAGCTATGGTGTTGCCTAAGAGGTCTATGAGTTGCCTACGGTGCATTGATGCCTAAGAAGGCTTTGTGTTGCCTAGGGGGCTATGTTGTTGCCAAGAGGGCTATATTATAGCCAAGAGGGCTATGAGTTGACTATGAGGTTATTTTGATGCCTAAAAGGGCTATGTGCTTCCTATGAGGCTATATTATTGCCTAAGAGGGCTATGTGACTGCCTACAAGGCTAGGGGACTACCTGTAGGGGCATATAGATTGAATTTTCACCTTTTGGGGTTTTAGGGGCCTAGGTAGATGGTCTTGTTTGTTGTTTGTACCTGCCAAGTACATGAGGGAATTGTTAGGTTGTTGTTTGATTATTTTTAGTATGTTTAGATTTTGGAGAAGGTTAGTATGCTTATCTTATTCTTGATTTCCTTACTTGATTACTTTTAGTATACTATGATACCTGCTCATTTAGTTTATTACATTTTATATTCGGTACATTATTTTGTACTGACACCCCATTTCCTGGGGGCGCTGCATTTATGCATTTCGGTCCCAACAGATGGCCTGATAGACCTTCCCAGCAACACGATTAAGTTTTAGTAGGTTGAGTAGCCCCTTTCTTTCGGAGCTGCCAGATTTTTGATGTTTGTTAGCTTTTTTTGTATATATTTTTGGGTAGGCCGGGCCCCTATCCCATCAAGCATTACTACTTTTAGAGGCTTGCAGAGTAGTATGTGGATTGTATAACTAGGTTAATGGCCATATTGGTCTGGTTTGTTGGTTGACGAGGCTTGATAATTGTTTGATGTATTATCATGATATGTACATGCTTTTAGCTTTTGTATAGAAATCACGGTGGCCTCGACGGTTTGAACAAGACTTGTGTGCTAGTTGTCTATTTCTTCAGATGAACTGTTGGGAGTAGTTGTTTCCTTTATAGAATTGTTGACAGGGGCCTTGCTGGTCGAGGACTTATTTTTTAGCTGAGATACTTGTTTGTTTTCTTGATTGTGTGGATGCTATGTGCTAGTAGAAAATGATTCTACAGGGTTGGCTCAAGCCTGAGTTTTGGCATTAGGTGACAGTTGCACACCTTGAGTTTTGGGTATGACAA
The DNA here is from genome assembly GCF_947179165.1 of Solanum dulcamara. Classification (NCBI taxonomy): domain Eukaryota; kingdom Viridiplantae; phylum Streptophyta; class Magnoliopsida; order Solanales; family Solanaceae; genus Solanum; species Solanum dulcamara. The sequence goes on along the minus strand of NC_077247.1, from coordinate 12,376,781 downwards.
ACTTCTTACAAAAGGATGAATTTTGCCATTTTTAGAATATTTAAGGATGCTTTTTTTATTCATTATAATAACATAAGGATGTATTTAAGTTTGAGGTATAATTAAAGGATGTTTCTTGCCATAAACTCCCTATTTGGCTCTGCTTATTTAGTTGAAATTGATTTTACAAACAACAATTATGTATTTTAGTTTAAAATGTTAAAATTGATGATAAGCGGTTAAAGTGTTTAGTCATATATCATATTAACAATCAAAATATGATCATCCTAATAAGTATTTGTTCTGTCTAATTGACTTAATGTAAGACCCTAAAAGTTAAAAAGTGAAAACGAAGAAAGAATATCCAGGAATGGGAAATTGAACCCAGGACTACAAGTCAGTCTACGACTCATAGAGACTATTATGAGTCGTAAAGATGACTCATGGAAGTCAAGCTGAGGCTGGAAGATTTTTAAGGGAAATATGTGGGTCTATGAGTCGTTTAATGACTTTTAAAGAAGTCTATAACTCGTAGACACCAGGAATAGTGTAGGGTTTGAACACCTGCAACTCTGAGCCACAGGACATTATCTACAACTCAATAGGACAAGTCGTAAAGAAGATTACGACTCGTAGAGTCGATTCTTACAAAAACTTCAGAGGATCAAATATGCAAGTTCTAAGGACCTGCAAGATGAAAGGAGATTATGAGTCGCATACTAGAAAATGAGTCATAGACACGACTTGTAGAGAAAGATCAAACACCCCAATTTTCAAGTCTTTTCAGTGGTTATAGGACGAGTTGTTCCTACGACTCGTCACTGTGTCTAAGATTCATAGAGTATCCTTATAGGGTTGTCCGACCATATTTTAATGAAGGGTATTCATGTTTTTCCCCATGTTCAGTTCAATGAACCTAGACACTTTTATGCCAAGTTCAAAGTCTATATATATTCAATTCTTCAAAATCCCCTCAATTAAAAATCATTCTTCAAATTTCCCTAAGGCAAGACTAATCAAATCCTCTCAATCACTCCTTCAAATTTCAATCTAGGGTTTTGAATTTCACCAAGGTTCTTCTTCAATTTCAAGTTGATTTCACTGAGGTATGTGGGGATTGATCCATGGATTCCTTTCACCCATGGAGTCCTAAGGTTTCCTTAAACTTTTCTTTAAATTTCAATTGTCTATGAACCCTAGTTTTATTGAATTGCATCTGGCTGTTCTAATTTTATTTTTAGATATTATGAATGATCATTACAAGCATGTTTCTACATGAATTGCATGATTTCAAGTTATATTATAAATGACCATGGCTAAAGTTAATTTCAATGATTATTATGAAGTTGAAAGGAAATTTTTTGTGAGATTGATTATGAGTTCAATGATGTTCAAAAAAAGCTTTTATAACCGAAGTTGAGATTATGATTTAATAATGAAAGTTATGATAATAATCAATTATGACAATGATGTTCAAAAAAATCTTTTATAACCGAAGTTGAGATTATGATTTAATGATGAAAGTTATGATGATAATCAATTATGATCCAAACAAAGTTAGTATGGTGTGATAAGCACAATTCTCACATAATCATGCTTAAAATGGTAATAAGGACAATTCTCACCAAAGTATATGGATTTGTATCACTAAAGTTAATGAGCTATTCTTATGATTATTTTCATGCTGAAATTAATGATGATACTTCTATGTTTTTAATGAATTTCGTAGGAATATTGACTAAGCATCGGGAGCACTTATCAGTGGGGTTCAGTCCGGTAACATAGTTAGTTACTCAAGAGAATCCTAGTAGCAACCAAAAGTCCCAAACTATGTTGTCCCCTTTGGTTGCCTTCATGGCTTAGATAGTGGATCCACCTATATCTCACAAAGTTAAAGTTGTTTTCATGGAGTCTACCTTGGCAAGTAGCCTCTTTTTTCTCGATGTGGTAGTTACATCGGATACCATGTTATTTTTCGCTTGGTCTTAAGGTGTCGGTTAAAGGTCTTATCCCACACAAGTTGAATGCTAAGATATGAGGTTCACTATGAAGTTTTATGATGCATTGACCATAAGTTTCATATGTTTTCAAGTGCATTAATCTTTATTCATGTTCATTATGTTGGTCATGCATCTTATGTCATATTTCTCATGTTCTATTGGTTGTTCATGCATAACTCACATACTTAGTACCTTTTATGTACTAACATATATTTTTCTACATTGTCTCATAATGTAGGAGTGGACGAAGACTATTCTATTCATGGCTAGAGTTGCTTAGTTCTCAAGAGTTGGCGAGTCCTTATTTATCGAGGACATGGATTTCCTTTCATATTGCTACTTTGACTTTCTCTTATGATTCGGGTGAGCTAGGATCTTGTCCTAAGCCCCTATCAATTTAGAATAGAGGCATGTGTAGACATTTCAAATTGATGTAAGTTCATTTTGTATGTGTGTTTGTAGTTTAATTTCCTTGACTTCTATGTTGATTTGATTCTTCCGCTTATCTTGTGATGTTTTCTTTAACTTATGTATGCGATGTATATTAAGATGGGTTAGTTGGGATCTTTCGTGTTCCTAATTATCGTATCACATCTAGGCCCTAGGCTCGGGTCGTGACAAAATTTATATCAGAGAACAAAGTTTAGGAGTATTCTAGGGAGTCTAACTTGCCTCGTTAAGTAGAGTCTAGTTCATCAATGTGAAGCGCGCCATATCTATGAATATGAGGCTATGAAGCGTCTTAGGAAAATCTCACTTCTTTCATAATCTAAGTTGTGCAGTAGAGTCATAGTCTAAGTCCTTCCCTCTAATGCGTGTTCTATGCAATTTTTAGAAAATGCCTCCACGAAAGTACCCTACTCAAAGAAATGTGGTTGAATAAGGGCAATAAGCTTCGAATGAGCCCTTGGGTGATCAAGTGACTAATGTGGAGTTTCGAGCGGCCTTTCATGTACTTTCTCAAGCTGTTGTCGCAAAAGCTAATTGTAAGGTGATTTCTTTAGTGAACCCAAGTATGGGTACGGTGACAATAAGGGTTCTCGACTTTATGAGGATGAATCCTCTGGAGTTTTGGGGTTCCAAGGTGGAAGAAGATCTTTAAGAGTTCGTTGATAGCATTTGCAAGATTGTAGAAATTATGGGGGTTAGCCCGATAGAGAAGGCAGAGTTGGCAACTTATCAATAGAAGGGTGTTGCTAGGATTTGGTTAGATCAATGGAAGAGTGAGAGGCCTAGAGAGGCGGATCCTGTGACTTGGGAAGAATTCAAAGGGGTGTTTCTTGATCGCTTTTTTCCATTAGAGTTAAGGGAGGACAAGATACAAGAGTTCATCAACCTTAAGCAAGGAGGTATGAGTGTGAGAGAGTATGCCCTTAAGTTCACCCAATTATCGAAATATGCTCCATTCTTGGTTGCTGACCCATGAGCTCGTATAAGCAAGTTCATGTCGGGTGTGTCAGATATGGTTTCTAAGGAATGTAAGACGTCCATATTGATTCAGGAAATGGACATCTCTATACTCATGACTTATGCAGAGAAAATAATGAGTGAAAATCTAAAGGAGAAAACTAGTGAGTCCAAGAGGGCAAGGACCGATGGTGGTGATTCCTCTTATATTAAGTTCTGAAGTGGTGGGCATCCTTATTTTTGCCAAAGTTTCTCCGGTCAAGGATCTTCAAATGCTATTACTCCTACGTTTGACAAAGATAGGGTTCCTAACCCTAAGCCTCAAAGAGGTGATCCTATTGGCCAACTTACCTCCACATGCAAGAAGTGTGAGAAGAATCACAAGGGAGAGTGTCTATTGGAATTGAATGTGTACTATTGATGTGGCAAGTTGTGTCATCATTCTAAGGAGTGTAAGGTTAAAGATGGTCGTCCTTAAGGCCAAGATCCATAAGGGGACCAAGCTCAACCAAAAGGTGGTCAATGAAACAATCTGGTTTTTGCTCTTCATGATAGGCAAGAGGTGGAGGAGAGTCTCGATGTTGTTACATGTATGTTATGGGTCTTTCACTATGATGTCTATGATTTGCTTGGTCTGGGTACAAATTTGTTTATATGTCCATGAGATTTGATGTTAGCCTCAAAATATTGTTAGAGCCTTTTTTTGATTATACTACCATAGGTGAGTTAGTTATGGCTAAAGGAGTCTATAGAAGTTGTCCATTTTTGTTTTTTCATAGAGTTACTATATGTGATCTAGTTGAACTTGAGATGACCGATATGATGTTATCCTTGGTATGGATTTTCTATATGCATGTTATTCTTCTATTGATTATAGAACTCGAGTGGTTAAGTTTCAATTTTTGAATGAGCCGGTCCTAGAATGGAAGGGTAGTAATTCCGTGTTTAAAGGTCAATTCATTTCGTGCCTTAAAGCTTAGAAAATGATTTCTAAGGGTTGCATCTATAATTTTATTAGGATTAGGAATATAAATTCCTAATCCCCCACTCTAGATTTGTCCCAATTGTCAATAAGTTTACGGATGTGTTTCCTGATGATCTATCTAGTGTTCCTCCCGAGATGGAGATTGACTTTGGAATAATTCTTCTTCTCGATACTCAACCTATTTCTATCCCTCCTTATCCAATGGCCCTGGCGGAACTAATAGAGTTAAAGGATAAATTGAATTACTTGTTTGACAAAGGTTTCATTAGACCTAGTATATCCTCATAGGGTGCTCCCATTTGATTTGTAAGAAGGAAGGATGGTTCACTTCATATGCGTATTGACTAGTGGCAATTGAACAATGTAACCATCAAGAATAAATACCCAATTCTGAGGATGGATGATTTTTTTGACCAGCTACAAGGGGAAAGTTACTTCTCTAAGATTGATCTTTGTTCCGGTTATCACCAAGTAAGGGTGAGGGAGTGTGATATTCGTAAGATAGCATTTCGAACAAGGTATGGCCATTATGAGTTCTTAGTTATGTCAGTTGGATTAACCAGTGCCCCCACTGAATTCATGGACTTGATGAATAGGGTTTTCAAACATTATTTAGACATGTTTGTGATTGTGTTTATTGATGACATTTTGGTTTAATCTTGGAGTGAGTAGGAGCATACTAATCATTTGAGGATTGTATTACAAACTGTAAGGATAAGAAACTATTTGCCAAGTTCAATAAGTGTGAGTTTTGGCTAAAGGAGGTTGATTTCCTTTGTCTCATTTTGTCTAGTGAAGGGATTATGGTTTATCTTAAGAAAACCAAGGTGGTTAAGAATTGGCCTAGACCATTATCTCCTTTGGATATTAGAAGTTTCTTGGGCCTAGCTAAATATTAAGGAAGGTTTGTAGAAGGTTTTTCATCGATTTCATCACCTTTGAGTAAGTTGAATCAAAAGAAAGTGATGTTCCAATGGTCAGAACCTTATGAGAAGAGTTTCCAAGAGTTGAAAAGATCATCTTACTACCACTCCTATTTTACCTTGCCAGAAGGGTCCGATGGTTTTATTGTGTATTATGATACTTGAAGGGTAGGTCTCTGTTGTTATTTGATACAACATGGTAAGGTGATAGCCTATGCTTCTAGGCAACTTGAGGTGCATGAAGGAAATTATCTGACTCATGATTAGGAACTAGCAGTGGTTGTGTTTTCTTTAAAAATCTTGAGACACTATCTTTATGGTGTCTATATGGATGTGTTCACCTACCACAAGAGTCTGCAATATATGTTCAAGCAAAAAGACTTGAACCTTCGACAAAGGCGATGGCTTGAATAGGTGAAAGACTATGATATGAGGGTATTGTACCATCCAGGTAATCTTACACCAGCAAATGAAGAAGTTAAGAAATAAAGAGGTCATGCCCATCAAAGTATTGTGGAGAAATCAACAAGTAGAGAGTGCTACTTGGGAAGCGGAGGCGGATATAATAAAACAAGACCCGTATCTCTTTCCTTCTACTCAAGCCTAAAGTAGTAAGTTGCTCTTATTAAAATTGAATGAACTCCTACATATTCAGTTCCTCACATGTTATTCATATGCATACATGCTCATGAAAGTTGATTTTAAGTCATGATTTATGTTAAGTTTGAAATTTTCATGTTTTATGCATTACGAGGTGTCATTATATTCATGTTGGGTTGTAAGTCCTCTTTCTGTCTCTTATTTATACTAGTTGAGTCTCATTCGAGAACTAATATTCCCAAGAGGGAGATGTTGTAAGACCCTGTAAGTCAGAAAGTAAGAACGAAGAAAGAATCACAAGAAAAAGGGAATTGACCCCAGGTCTATGAGTAAGTCTACTACTTGTAGAGACTATTGCAAGTCATAAAGATGACTTGTGGAAGTCAAATTGAGGGTGGAAAATTAATAAGGGAAGTGTGTGGGTTTACAAGTTGTTTGATGACTCATAAAGAAGTCTATGACTCGTAAACACTAGGCGTAGTGTAGGGTTTGAACACATGCCATTACTGAGCCTCAGAGCCTCATCTACGACTTGATAGGATGAGTCATAGAAAAGATTATGACTCATAGAGTCGAGTCATACACAACTTCAAAGGCTCGAATATAAAGGTTTTAAGGACCTATAGGAAAAAAGAGATTACGAGTCATAGAATCAAAAAATGAGTCGTAGACACGACTCGTAGAGCAAGATAAGAGACCCCAATTTTCAAGTCTTTTTAGGGCCTGCAGGACGAGTCATTCCTATGACTCATCACTGCCTCTACAATTCATAGAGTACCCTCATAGGGTTGTCCAACAATGTTTTAATTAAGGCTATTTATGTCTTTTTCTAAGTTCAATTCAATCAACCTAGACACTTTTATGGACAAGTTCAAAGTCCATATATATTAAATTCTTCAAAATTCCCTCAATTCAAAATCATTCTTCAAATTTCCCTAACTAATCAAATCCTCTCAAGCTCTCCAAATTTCAAGCTAGGGTTTTAATTTCACAAAGGTTTTTCTATAATTTCAAGTTGATTTCATCGATGTATGTGGGGATTGATCTATGGGTTCCTTTCATCTATGGAGTACCAAGGTTTCCTTAAACGTTTCTTCAAATTTCAATTGTCTATGAACCCTAGTTTTGATAAATTGCATTAGGCCATTTCATTTTCATTTTTAGATGTTATTAATGATCATTATAAGTATGTTTCTACATGAATTGTATGATTTCAAGTTATATTATGAATTCTCATGCATAAAGTTAATTTTAATCATTATTATGAAGTTTAAAGGTGATTTTTCATGAGATTGATTATGAGTTCAATGATGTTCAAAGAAAGTTTTTATAAACGAAGTTGAGATTATAATTTAATAATGAAAGTTATGATGATGATCAATTATGATCCAAAGAAAGTTATTATGGTGTTATAAGTACAATTCTTACACAATCATGTTTAAGATGGTGATAAGGACAATTCTCACCAAAGTATATGGATTCCTATGAATCACTAAAGTGAATGAGCTATTCTTATGATTATTTTCATGGTGAAGTTAATGATGATACTTCTATGTTTTTAATGAATTCCATTGGGATATTTACTAAGCAGTGATATGACTTATAGGTTGGGTTTGGTTCGGTAACGTAGTTAGTTACCTAAAAGAATTCTAGTACCAACCTAAAGTCCTAAACTATGTTGCCCTCATAGGTTGCCTTCATGGCTTAGTTAGTGGATCCGCCTATAGCTCACAAAGTTATAGTTGTTCTCACGGAGTCTACCTTGGAAGGTAGCCTCTCTTTTCTCGATGTGGGAGTTACATCGGATTCCATGTTATAGCTCACATGGTCTTAAGATGTCAGTTAAAGGTCTTATCCCACACAAGTTGAATGCTAAGATATGAGATTCACTATGAAGTTTTATGATGCATTGACAATAAGTTTCGTATGTTTTCAAGTGCATTAAGCTTTATTCATGTTCTTTATGTTGGTCACACATCTTATGTCATATTGCTCATGTTCTATTAATTAGTACCTTCTATATACTAACATATATTTTGCCTACATTATCTCATAACGTAGGAGAGGACGACGATCATCCTATTCGTGACTAGAGGCACTTAGTTCTCAAGAGTTGGTGATTCCTCATTTGTCGAGGATATGAATTTCCTTTTATATTGCTACTTTGACTTTCTCTTATAATTTGGGTGAGCTAGGAGCTTGTCCTAAGCCTCCATCAAGCCTAGAATAGAGGCAAGTTTAGGCATTTCAAATTGTTGTACATCCATTTTGGATGTGTGTTTGAAGTTTACTTTTCTTGACTTCTATGTTGATTTGATTCTTCCGTTTATCTTGTTATGTTTCCTTTACCTTATATATGCGATGTATGCTAAGATGGCTTGGTTGGGATCTTTCACATTCCCGATCATCGTATCACGTCTAGGCTCTAGGATCGGGTCGTGACACTTAAATATCCTTTAAATTATGTACACCAATATGGACATGATTATTATAAGATTTGAATTCTAAAATAATTCAAATCCAAGATATTTTATATCTTTGAGTAGGGACAAAAATAGAGGGGCACGTGGACAAGTTGAATCATGACACATTGAGAAATAATAGATATTGCTCAATCAATAACTGGACCAAAATTAGTGATACATCATGCGCTAATTTATCAAGGTAGCCAAAGAACACAGACACACCAGGTATCACTTGCACCGAATAAAATGGCAAGCCAAATCAAATAGGCGAGACATCCGGAGAGAGGGTCAACAGGCCTTCATTAGCCGTTAAGTCATTATGTAACCGACACATAAATAACGTTAGCCCTCTTCATTGTTGATGTAATTTAATTAGTCATTTTTTACACGGGCTAATACACAACAAACTCCTAAAGATCTACCTTCTAGATAAGTTATGTAATGATCACCATGTAGAATACTCAATATTATATTTATTGAAAAAAATCTAACTCTTATTTCACCTCAACTAATCTCTAGCAGCTACGATTTATCTATACGAATCGTCAGGCTCTAACTAGATTAGGCTACATCAGTCTTTATATTTTAATTTTTAAAATTTTACTATTTATTTTCAGCACTATCCTTTATTTTGTTGTATCTAACCAATTCGTTCCACGTGTTTTTAAAAACTCATCTATAAATTCAACAATAACTTTTTAGGAAAAATAGTTTAACATACACCGTGGGGAAATGTAACAATCTATTTCACTGTTATTGAATCTTCTGCGATGCAGTCATAGGAATTAAAAAATATTTATGATACAAGTCATGTTCCAAAATAATTTAATGCTACGATGATAGTGGGTTCTATCAGCGAGATCGACCATAGTGGAAAGAATAGTGCCACAATAAAAGTGTAGCCACTACAACAAAGTCCGTGAGGCAGAATCCCATGTTAAATTATTTCAGTAGTTTACTTTCAAGATCCAAATCAAGGGAGGCATGAATGACACCCAATGCATCACTTGATTGAGTAAATTGACTGGAACTAACCTAAATAAACCAAGTAGCACTATAAGACTCCAAAAGTTAGAAAGATGGAAAATGAGGAACAAAAGATAAAATTCCTAAAAGAGCAGCTTTTGGTACCAGATGGTCTTCACGGGACCTACCACAGTCCGTGAAGGGCCACCGTGGTGAGCCCCTCTACAGGCCTCTTGTCAGGGTCACTTTGATGACCCATTTAGTGGACTGTGTTTTCCTCCAAAGACCGTGAGGGTCTCCGTGGAGGAAGTCCTGAAACCAACTCTGCATACCCCAAGAATGCTAGTCCAAGGCAACCACCACAGAGGACCACCAACGACCATGGTTCCCATAAGGGGCCGTGGTGGATCTTATGGTGGGAAGCCTTCCAAAAATATTTTCTAAAAATCCTAATTCCCTCACCACGAGCGGACCATGGTGCCCTAAAGGTCCGTGGTGAAGATCTATTTTGGGTCTCAGATTCAGTTTAATGAAGGGTACTTTGGTCATTCCCCATACTTTCAATTATTAATATGGACGGTTTTTAGGACTAAATTCCTACCAATTAACTACCCTAAAATCTTCTAATCCTCTCAGTCCCAACATAACTCCCAAAACCCCAAAGCCTTCTCTATCAAGTTTTTTCTACAAGGTCTTCTTCTTCCTCAAGCACTTCAATGGTTCTTCAAGGTCAAGCTTTCATTCTTTTCAATTTAGGGCTTATCAAGGTCAAGTTAAGTGGGATTTCATCCATGGGTACTTTTCACCTAGTGAATCCCAAAGATCTTTCCTCAATTCTCTTATGATTTCTTCAATTAAAATCCCTAATTTCATGATTTGCATTAGGTCTTCTCAATTATGATATTCTTCAATATTATTTGCCTAATTATGTATAATTCACATCATGTTGCATGATTTCAAGTTGAATTTTAATGATCCATATAATATACTAGTTTCAAGTATGATTTATGATTTTCAAGTATATTTTATGAAAGCTTTATGAATGAGTTAAAGATGCTTTATGCAAAGAAGTTCATGAAAGATGATTCTTTGATGTTTTAAGCAAAGTTAATGATCGGAAAAGCTAAGTCCCTAAATATGTTTATGATCAAAGATATTAATGATGGATGGTCTACACCCATATTTCATGAGTTATATGATAGATGAGCTATTCTTATGATGTTTTTATAAAGACGAATTGATATTAGTTATTATCTTTTCCTATTATGTTTATGATCATATTTTATGAGTTTTGTTGGGATATTGACTTAGCACCAAAAGGACTTTTAGGTGGGGTTCGGTCTGGAACGCAGTTAGTTACCCCAAAAAATCCTAATAGCAACCTTTATTCCCAAACTACATTGTTCTTGTAGGTTTACATATGGAATTATAGCGAAGCTAGTGGATCCACATAGCCCAGTTAAAAAGTTACTTAATGGAGTATGCCTGGCAAGGTAGCCTCCCCTGTCTCAATGCATGAGTCATCAGATTCCATGTATTAGCTCGAATGGTCTTATATATCAGTTAGAGGTCCTATCCCACACAGTTTTAGTTGAGTATGAGTTTTTATGATGATTATGAGATTCTTTTGATGCATTGACCAATGAGATAAATGTTTTAATATTTTCATGACTTTACATGTGGTTTAAAGATATTGGTCTTGCATCCTATGATTCATATTATTTATGTCCAAGGTTTATTGTTCATGTATGTTCTCGCATACTTATTGCATTCCATGTAATAAAGCATACTTTTTGCCTATATTATTTTATAATATAGGGGACTACGATCACGTTCATCCTCCTCTCGCTCGTGGTTAGAGTTTACTATTAGCTTCTCATTGGGTGAGTCTTGACAGTTTGAGAACATGATATTTATTTTTAGTTTTCACAGTTATACTTCATTACTCTTATGTTGTCTATTGGGTGAGATGGGAGATTGTCTCACGCCCCCATCTAGTATTAAAGGCATGTTAGATAATGAAGAGTGTATGTTGTTATTTTCTAGTTGGGGACTTATGATCTTTTTGTAACTATGCTTCCATATCTTTGGTCGTGTTTATTCAATTTATTTATCGTAGGTATGCTCATATATGAAATGATAGTAGTCTTGATTGGAGTCTTTTCGTATTCTAATCATCATATTACGAGTAGTACCTAGACTGGGTCATGACAAACTTGTATTAGAGCATAAGGTTTAAAGAGTCCTAAAGAGTCTAACATGCAACATTGACTAGAGTCTTGTTCATCGGTATGAAGTGCGTCACATATATGAATAGGAGACTACAAGGCATCTTAAGAAAAGTTTCACTTCTTTCATAATCTCATCATGCTATAGAGTTGAACTTTAAGGTTTTTTCCTTTAACTCTTTCTCTTTGCGATTACAAAATCATGCCTCCACAAAGAGCTCCTATTCAAAGGAATGTTGTGGAAGAGGATCCATAAGATCCAAATTCTCCTTTGAAAGATCAAGTGACTAGTGCAGAGTTCCGAGCCACTTTTCAAATGCTATCCCAAGCTGTGAATCAAGGGGTAGATGCTTCTCAAGTTATGCCTTCTCTGGCTTCAAGGGTTGGAGATTTCACAAGGATGAACCCTTCCGAGTTTTATGAAACCAAGGATGGTGAGGATCCCTAAGACTTTATCGATGAATTGTACAAGATTGTGGATATTATGGGGTTTTCTTCAAAAGAGAAGGAGGAAATGGCGGCCTACCAACTTAAGGGTGTTCCTCAAATTGGTACAACCAATGGAAAGACAAAAGGTTTGAAGATGTCCCCATAGGATGGGAAAATTTCAAAGTTGTATTTCTTGATCACTTCTTCCCACTTGAGTTAAGGGAGGCGAAGGTGTTGAAATTTATCAATCTCAAGCAAGGGAACAATAGTATAAAGGATTATGCCCTCAAGTTTACAAAGTTGTCCAAGTATGCTCCATCCTTCATAGCTGACTCTCGTGCCTAATTGAGCAAGTTTATTTTAGGAGTGTCGGACTTGGTTATGAAAGAATACCGAACCACTATGCTTATCAAGGAAATGGACATCTCTAAGATCATGACTTACGCTGAGCAAATTAAAAGGGAAAAGCTTAAGGAGAGAAATGCAAGGGAGTCCAAGATGGATCGGTATGAAGATGGGTTTTCTCACAACAAATTCGATGGTGGTAATGGTCATTTTTTACAAGGCCAAAAGTTTCACGGCCAAGGTTCTTCAAACACTCCAGCTTCAAAATTTGAGAAGGACAAGGTGCCAAATCCTAAGGCACAAGGTGGAGCTTTTGGTGGTCAAGTTGTCCCTTCATATAAGAAGTTTGGGAAAAACCACAGAGGAGAGTTCTTAGTGGGATTGGATGTTTTCTTCAAGAGTGGAAATATCGGTCATCATGCGAGGGAGAATAGGGGTGGGTCTAGACCCCAAGTTCAGATTCAGGCTACCAGTCATCCAGATCAACATGCTACTACTTTAGATGGTGGTCAAGGCAAAAATAGATTTTATGCCATTCAAACTAGTCAAGAGTTATAGGATTCCCCTAATGTTGTGACTGGTATGCTGAAAGTATTTGACTTTGATTTTTATGCATTATTAGATTCGAGTGCTACTCTATTATTTGATATGCCTTATCTTGCTATGAGATTCATTATTAGTCTCGACATGTTGCTAGAACCTTTTTCGATTTATACTCTAGTTGGTGATTCAGTTGTGGCTAAAAGAGTTTATAGAAATTGTCCAATCTCAATTTTTCATAAAGTTACCTCCGTTGATCTAGTAGAGCTTGATATGACCGATTTTGATATTTATTCTTGATATAGATTGGCTTCATGCATGTTATGCCTCTATATGTTGTAGAACCCATATGATTAAGTTTCAGTTTCCTAATGAGCCAATCTTAGAATGTAAATGTAGTAATTCCTTGTTTAAGGGTCAATTCATCTCATGCCTTAAAGCTCGGAAAATGATTTCCAAAGGTTACATCAATCATCTAGTTTGGTTTAGGGATACTAACTCTGAAACTCCTACTCTTGAGTCAGTTTCAGTTGTTAATGAATTTCCAAAAGTTTTCTCCAATAATCTCCCAGGTATTCCTCTCGAAGGGAATAGAACTCAGTATTGATCTCCTCCTCGATACTCAACCTATCTCTATTCTCCTTATCATAAGGCTCCGATAAGAGTTAAAGGATCAGTTGAGGGATTTTCTAGATAAGGGTTTCATTAGATCAAGTATCTCTCCATGGGCAGCTCCGGTTCTCTTTCCGTAACATCCCTTAAAATGCTTATAAGTGCCTTAAGAATGACTTTGTAATAGGTTGCTTGCGTAACACATTATCCTTATCCTTTTATTTTGAAAAATTCGAGTCCAGAATATCGATCAAGGGGTCAAAACTTATGGAAAAATAGTCTCGATGGCTTTTTATGAACCATATATCGAAAGATAAATTTTTTAAGAAATTGCACAAAATAGTGAGGTGCGCGATAGCTCCACCTCGCCACTTGTTCCCACACATTGCAATTTTTCTCCAAAGTCAAAATGTGACCAAAATCTCATTCGCTAAAAAATGGCCTATCTAGGAACACATCCGCATCGTGAACTTGGCATGAATTTTGTGTCTGTATTCAGTTTTTAAGTGAGGACACTTTAGACATTTTCCTAATTTTTAGTTAATGAATCTACAGTTTTTAGGACCTAATTCAGCTATATAAACTATTCCAAACCTCTAATTCCATTTATTCTTCTACAATTTGTCTATTCAAATATTTCTCTCTCTACAAAAGCTCTCAAGGACTCCATTGAAGATCTCCAAGAACTTCACTCAGGTTCTCCATCAAAACTCTCAAATTCTTCCAAATTCTTTGGTCTTTTCATTCAAGGTATATGGATAATTAATCCTAGGGTACTTTCACCATGGAACCCAATAAATTCCCTACTTTTGAATCAATTAAAGTGTATATTTTTATGGGTTTTATGATCCCTATTCCAATTGCATGAATTATTATTCTAATTATAATTATGAGTCTATTTTAATATAAATTAACGGTTATTGCATTGGATTAAAAAGTTTTTCTATGAATTTTCCTACAATAATTTTTAGGGTTCATGATATGAATTATGGGTATTTTCAATTATACTTCCAATAATATTATCTTGATGAATTATGTATGGGATAATGGAAAATATATGATCATGCATGTTTTCAATCAAATTTCATAATTTTCAAGTCAATTGATTATGTATTCATGTTTCTACTCTAATTTCAAGTATAAAGTATGATCATGAATTTCAAGTATGATAGTAAGCTTTATGAATGAGGGTGACTTAATACCCTTATGATGTTTCTATGAAAATGATTCGTAATGATGGAAGGCCTACACCCAAATTACATGAATCACATAATGATAAGCTATTCTTATGAACATATTTTTAAAGTATGATTATGAAAGGCTTATGATTTATGACACATACGATTTATGATTATGTTGTCTATTTCGTGAGATATTGACTTAGCACCGAGAGGACTTTGAAGTGGGGGCTCGACCTAGGCCTTAGTAGCAAGCTCTAGTCCTTTAAACTACGTTGCCACCGTAGGTTTGCTAATATGGCCTAGCTAGTGGATCCACATATAGCACATGATTATAATAATATTGGACGGAGTCTACCTTAGCAAGTAGCCCCCCTCTTCTCGATGTGGGGATCATCGAATTTCATGTAATAGCTCGCATGTTCTTCATTTCGATTATGATTATCTTCCACATATGTATGATTTATATGATGCTTTATAGGATTACTCCTATCCTTTAATTTTATATGATACTCTTGTGAGTTAAGTGCTTTGACCTTTCTCATGTTTTCTTATGATTTTACTAACCCTTTCATCATGCTATTTAAAATGGTCATTGTAAAATATGGTTTTAATTATGCATTACATCACCTATATATTTAGTACAATCAAATATACTAACACATACTTTGTTGCCTACATTATATTATAATGTGAGGACGGATGCTCCATCTTATTCGTGTGGCTAGTTAGTGATCCATCTTGAAGATTTGTGTGGTGAGTCCTCATGCTTCGAGGGCAAGCCTAGTCATTTTCTCTTTTATTGTCATTCCTAGAATTTTGTGATGTGTACAGTATTCCACTTTATGTCATTACTTTCTTGAGGGTGAGCTAGAAACATGTCCTAGTCCCCGCCTATATAGTCGAGTAGAGGCATGTTGGTCATATGGTGTAAGGGTCTATGTTGTCATCATTCTCTCTAGATATGCTATATTCTTGGACTTTTTATGAGTTTCCGCTTATTATTTACCTTATGTATGTTTATGATATGATAAGAGGCTTGATTGGGGTTTCTTCAGGAATCCTAATCGTTGTGTCACGGCTAGGCCCTAATTCGGGTTATGACACTTTGTCAGAAAGAAAGATGGTTCTCATCGTATGTGTATTGATTATCAGTAATTGAACAAAGTCTTAATAAAGAATAAGTATCCATTCCAAAGATTGATTACTTTTTTGATCAACTACAAGGATCAAGTTACTTTTCAAAGATTGGTTTTTGATTGGATACTCATCAAATCCGCGTAAGGTAATGTGACATTCCAAATACGGCCTTTAGAACTTGGTATGGTCACTTTGAATTCTTGGTTATGTCTTTTGGACTAATCAATGCCCCTGCAACTTTTATGGATTTGATGAACAGGGTGTTCAAGCAATACTTGGATATGTTTCTAATTATCTGCGTTGATGATAATTTGATCTACTCTCGGAGTGAGAAAGAGCATGCAGATCATTTGAGGATTGTGTTGTAAATTTTCAAAGACCGTTAGTTGTATGCAAAGTTTTGTAAATGTGAATTTTGGTTAAGGTCAGTTTCTTTCCTTGGTCATATTGTTTCCAGAGAAGGAATTATGGTAGATCTAAAGAAGATCGCGACGGTTAAGAATTGGCCTAGACCATTGACTCCTGTCAATATTTAAAGTTTCTTGGGCTTAGATGGTTATTATAGATGGTTTGTAGAAGATTTCTCTTCCATTGCATCGCCCTTGACTACTTTGACTCAAAAGAAGGTGAAATTCCAATGGTCTGAGGCATGTGAGAAAAGCTTCCAAGAGTTGAAGAATAGGCTTACCTCCACTCCAGTGTTTGTTTCATCAGAAGGTTCCGAAGGGTTTATTGTGTTTTGTGATGCTTCATGAGTTGGTCTTCGTTGTGTGATAATGCAAACTGGTAAGGTCATAGCCTGTGCTTCAACAAAACTCAAGGTTCATGAGAAGAATTACCTAAGTCATGATCTGGATTTGGCAGCGGTGGTATTTTCTTTAAAGTTTGGAGATACTATCTCTATGGTGTCCATGTGGATATTTTCACTAATCACAAGAGTTTGCAATATGTGTTCACTCAAAGGGACTTGAAACTTCGACAAAAGAGATGGCTTGAGTTATTGAAGGATTACGACATGAGTGTGCTATATCATCTCGGTAAAGCAAATGTGGTTGCCAACGCTCTTAATAAGTTGTCCATGAATATTGTTGCTCATATTGATGATGAAAAGAAAGATCTAGTTTGGGATGTGCATAGATTAACCCATATGAGTATTCGATTGGTTGATTTTTAAGATGGTGGTGTTATTATGCAAAATGGTTCCGAATTATCCTTTGTGGTAGATGTAAAGGTAAATCAAGATAATGATCCCACTTTGGTTGAATTGAAGAAAGTAGTTGCCAAAAAAGCCATTGAGGCTTTCTCCTACGGGGAGATGGTGTTTTGAGATACCAAGGCCGATTATGTGTTACAAATGTGGATGGCTTAAAATATATGATATTGCCCAAAGCTCATAGTTTGTGGTATTCTATTCACCCTGGTTCCAGAAAAATATATTGAGATTTGAGGGAAGTGAATTGGTGGAATGATATGAAGAGGGATATGCAGAATTCATGGCTAATGTCCTAATTATCAACAAGTGAAGGTTGAGCATAAAAAACTGAGATGTTTGCCTCAAGACATTGAGATTCCTACTTGGAAGTGGGAAGCCTTGAATATGGACTTCATTAAAGGTTTGCCTTGTACTCATAGGCAACTTGATTCTATTTGGGTGATAGTTGACCGATTGACTAAGTCGGCTCATTTTCTCCCAGTTATGACTCCATATTGAGATGAAGACTATTCTAGGTTGTATATCCAAGAGTTGGTTAATCTTCATGGTGTTATTTTATCTGTCATCTCGAATCGAGGTACTCTGTTTACATCTCAGTTTTGGAGATCCTTCCAAAAGCGTCTTGGTACTCAAGTGAAGCTTAGTACAACTTTTCACCCACAAATGGATGGTCAGGCCGAGTGTATCATTCAGACATTAGAGGATATGTTGAAAGCATGTGCCATTGATTTTAAATGAAATTAGGCTGATCATTTTTCATTGATAAAGTTTGTTATACTAATAGTTATCATTCTAGCATTGAGATAGCTTTATTTGAGGCTTTGTATGGTAGGCGGTGTGGATCCCTTATCGGTTGGTTTGAAGTTGCTTTGATAGGACCCGAGTTGGTATATGAGGCTATGCAGAAGGTCAGACTCATCAGAGAAAGATTAAAGATATCCCAAAGCCGAGAAAAGTCTTATTCAAATGTGAGAAGAAGGGAACTTAAATTTTATAATAATTAGGTTTACTAGAAAATTTCTCCCATGAAGGGTGTAATGTGTTTTGGTAAGAAAGGGAAGCTAAGTCCCCGCTATGTTGGCCCACATCATATTTTGATGTGGATTAGTAAGGTGTCTTATGAGTTGGATTTGCCTTCTCATTTGGCATCGGTATATCTAATGTTCCATGTGTCCTTGTTGAGGAAGTTTATTGGTGATCCTAGCTCCATTGTGCCATTGGACAATATTGAAGTTAAAGAGATTCTTTAATATGAGGAGGTTACGGTTGAGATCTTGGACCGGCAAGTAAGAAAGTAGAGAAACAAAGAAATAAATTCAGTTAAAGTGTCATGGAGAAACTAAGAGGTTGAGGTGCTACATGGGAAGCCGAAGGCGATATGATGTGCCGATATCCTCATCTCTTTCCTTCCGTGCCTAGTTGATGTATTTAGTTCCTTCATGATCCAAGCAAACCAAATCATATATTTCAGTTATTCTCATAGTTTCGTATGCATTCATGTTCATGGAATGAGTTATAAAGTCATATTTTAGCTTGAGATTAAAGATTTCATGTTTCATGCATTATCGAGATGTTTTACATTCATGTTGGGCTGTTATGTTCCTTTTCTATTTCATTAATGCTAGCTTGAGTACCATTCATGGATTAATGTTCCCAGTAGAGGAGATATGTAAAACTCTGAAAGTTCGAAAGATGGAAAATGAGGAACAAAAAATCAAATTCTCGAAAAATGCAGCTTTCGACACTAGATAGTCTTCACGAGACCTACCACCGGTCGTGAAAGGGACCACGGTTTGTGAAGGGACATAGTAGTGAGCCCCTATATAGGCCTCCTATTAGGGTCACTTGCACGAACCATGTTATCGGACCACGTTGTCATCCATGGACCGTGAAGGAAATCCTGAAACCATCCCTGCAAACTCCAAGAATGCCAGTCTAAGGAAACCACCACGGAGGACCACCATAGACTATGGTGCTCATAATGGGCTGTGGTGGGTCTCGTGGTGGGTTTCCTTCCAAAATTCATTTCTATAAATCCTAAGTCCCTCACCACAGAGGGAACCACAGACCGTGGTGCCCTTAACGGTCCATGGTGAAGGTCCGTTTTGCGTCTTAGATTCAGTTTAATGAAAGGTACTTTAGTCATTCCCTATACTTTCATTGATGAATTTTGATGGTTTTTAGGAATAAATTTCTGCCTATTAACTACCCTAAAGTCTTCTAACCCTCTCATTCCCAACATAACTCCCAAAACCCCAAAGACTTCTCTCCCAAGTTTTCTCTCCAAGGTCTTCTTCTTTCTCAAGCATTTTAAGGGTTCTTCAAGGTCAAGCTTTCATTCTTTTCAATTTAGGGCTTATTAAGGTCAAGGTATGTGAGACTTCATCCATATGTACCTTTAACCCATGGAATCCAAAAGATCTCTCCTCAATTCTCTAATGATTTCTTCAATTAAAATCCCTAATTTCATGATATGTAGTGGGTCTTCTCAATTATGATATTCTTCAATGTTATTAGCCTAATTACGGATAATTCACATCATGTTGCATGATTTCAAGTTGAATTTTAATGACCCATGCTATATACTAGTTTCAAGTATGATTTATGAGATATGATCATGATTGTCAATTATATTTTATGAAAGCTTTATGAAGGAGTTAAAGATGTTTTATACAAAGAAGTTCATGAAAGATGATTCTATGATGTTTGAAGAAAAGTTAATGATAGGGAAAGCTAAGTACCTAAAGATGTTTATGATCAAAGATATGTAATGATGGAAGGACTACATTCGCATTGCATGAGTTATATGATAGATAAGCTAATCCTATGATATTACTATGATGATGCTAGATGAGATATTCTTATGATGTTTTTATAAAGATGGATTGCAATTAGTTATTATCTTTTCCTATGATGTTTATAATCATGTTTTATGAGTTTTATTCAGATATTTACTAAGGACCGAGAGAACTTTTAGGTTCGGTTCGGTTCGGTCTGGTAACCATGTTAGTTACTCAAGAAAATCTTAGTAGCAACCTTTAGTCCCAAATTATATTGTCTGTGTAGGTTTACATATGCCAATATGACGAAGCTAGTGGATACACATATACCAATTAAAGATTTACTTAATGGAGTATGCCCTGACAAGGTCGCCTCCCCTATCTAGATGCAAGAGTTATCAGATTCCATGTATTAGTTTGCATGGTCTTATACGTTGGTTAAAGGTCATATCCTACATAGTTTTTGTTGAGTATGAGTTCTTATGATGATTATGACATTCTTTTGATGCACTGGCCAATGAGATAAATGTTATAATATTTTCATGACTTTACACATGTTTTAAAGATATTGGTCTTGCATCTCATGAATCATATTAATTATGTCCTATGTTTATTTGTCATGCATATTCTCACATACTTAGTGCATTCCATGTACTAACGCATACCTTTTTCCTATATTGTATCATAATTTAGGGACCAACAATCACATTCATCCTCTACCTGCTCGTGGCTAGAGTTTACTATTAGCTTCTTATTGGATGAGTCAGCACAGTTCAAGGATAAGACATTTATTTTCACTTTTCATAATTATATTTCATTACTCCTATGTTGTCTATTGGGTGATTTGGGATATAATCTCACACTCCCATCTAGTATTAGAGGCATGTTAGACAATGAAGAGTCTATATTGTTATTTTCTCGTTGGAGACTTATGTTCTATTTGATACTATGCTTCCATATCTCTGGTCCTGTCACCTTATTTATCTTATATATGCTCATTCCTGATATACTAAGAGGCTTGGTTGGAGTCCTCCAGGATTCTAATCGTTGTGTTACGAATAGGCCCTAGGTCGGGTCATGACAAGGACATCATGGACAAACCAAACAAAATAAAAACACAATAGAAAAATTGAAATATAATAAAAGTATGATACAAGGTCGTCGTGACCACTACCTGAAACCATAACTCACAACTTGACCAACAAGGCCACAACTGACTATAAGACCTACAACAAACGTCTACAAGCCTCTAAGATAAAGAATTGTTGTAATTAATAGGGATAGGTCCTTGACATATTCGTAATCTATATGGGAAAAAGAGAACTCCATACTCAACAACTCTAAAAAGAATAGAGCATACCAACCATCAGTTGAACTCGACCTTCTGTCTGAGGATCCTTCTCTACTTGATAACCTACAAGCATGAGGTGCATCTCCCCTAGACAATGGAAATGTTAGTAAACAATTAATATATCAAGCATGTAAGGCGACAGAGTAAGATAAATAACATAATTGAAACTTAAACCATAAAATGATAGACATAATCTGCGCCAGAATCAACATCTCATTGGAACCACACTACGTGCATAGTTTGTATCAACTTTCCCTCTTCCTGAATCCCTTCACATAATATCACCACCCAAACTATCATGAATAACATCCATACTAACTTCCTTTCCCCACAAATGGGAGAATCAATACTTATCAACCTAGTTTGGGCATTCAACTAATAATTCTAATAAAAAAAGAAGCACATCATAAAATAAGTCTAATATGAGAATAGATAAATGATAATGAGGAAGTCTAAAATATTACAACCATAAAATCTAAAAGTAATCATACTAAAACATCTAACTAACAAGTCTAATAAATAATAATATCTAGTAAATAAGGAGTCTCGATGTTTGAAAGAAAGACATCATAAACTTAGAGGTTTGCGGCAGCTCGAATGAGAGTAGCTCACCTTCAGACTTGGAAATAACTTCTTCAAATCTGAGGTCGAGTAAATTCCTTTGGATCACAATCTCTACTAAAAAAAGTGCATGAGTAGCATATGTACAAACACTATCTACTGGTAGGAATTATAGGCTGACTAAGATTAGTAGCAAATATATAATCACAAGTATATAACATATAGAAAAGAATTGCACATAGTATAGCTCATATATGAAGTATAGAACAAACTCAACTATTAATCTGACTCATCAATAAATTTAAAACATGCTTGTCAAATGTCTAACAAGTCAATTCAACATATCAAACACTCATTGGGGATACAAACAAGTCAAATGCTAACCATATTCATCCTGGACTTGCAAATGCATAATTGCTAAACCTAGAAAGAATCAATCACATATCTCTTGAATCTTTAATCTCACACTCATCTGTATACTGAAAGGTTTGGTGTAGAGTATCTAGTCAAGATAACCTACATGAGACCCTAGGTGTCTATGTACTGTATCTATGTGGTACCTGATCCTACTAAAATGTTCGTCCATAGTCTTACATCGAACTAAATCCACTCATCATCCACACAACCTCTCATCAGTACGCACATATCAGACACAAGCTACTTATCATTAGTGGTTATATACACACTACCTCTACACATCTCATTACTCCATCCTTTCTGGTTTCCTCACATGGTAATACATTAAGCATGCATATCTATAATTTCCTTATTCAAATACATAATCGCATTATAGAGTGTCTATAAGTTCATGAATCATAACATCAATGATTTAATAAATTCAACAATTGCAAGATAAATCTGACTAGCAACACTTAGTTTCATCAACAACCAACAACTATGTCCGAACACTAAATCAACATGCAATACAACTCACATTAAATATTAGAAACTAAGTAAAGTCTAACTCCAAGCAAACTATAACCTATTTTAGCTGACGAATTGGAAGTGAACAAGCTAATTGTCAGAGCCTTCCCCTTTCTAATTGCGCCAAAATGCTCAATGTTTAAATGAACAAAGTATAAGTCCATTTTAATACCCTACTTTAGTTAAACGAAGGCCTGTGCCTGGGTATTGATGAGTTGGAATTTTACCAACTCATTAGACTCAAATTCTTGAAATTGTCATGTTTTGATTCTAATTGAAGGGGTTTTAGGCTTTAGTTCTCTTATGTGTAGGCATTCCTTAAAAAAAAAGTTCAAAGGATTTGGAGCTAAAAACCATTTAAGTGCATCGGCGAAGATACTGGTGCCTCACAGAAGCTGACCTACGTGGTCAACCAAGATATATAGTGGCTCTTTCGAGCCGGATTGTCGTACCCAAAAGACTTTAATTCAATAGATGATTAACTTTCAATATGCTTCAAATAAATGCACGTGTGTGGAAGAAGGTTTGATTGGTATTTCAATCTAATAGTTTACTTAAATTAAATTAACTAACTAACTAGCGATTGATTCGATTTCAAATGGAGTTTGTCATAGACTTGGGGAAAATTCAAGGGTTGCAGTTTGGCATGAGATTAAGTCTAATATTTCTCATTTTGGAATTTGATGTATAATCAAGCTATTGATTTACAAGGTTAATTATACGATCATGGTCTCTCGACCTCTAATCGCCTACCACAATTGACAGTCCAACTACATCATTGAGTAGGGATAGACATTAACCAACTATGGAGCATTAAGTTATTTTCTTTTTTTGTAACCATACTAGGTATATCCCTATCCTAGATACAAAACACTCTAAGTCTTAACCTTGAATGAACACGTTCTCCGCATTCTTTGTTCTATCTGTCTATTCCTCTCGAATTTAAACATTGACAATAAATATATTCTAATGGTGATAAAACATTAAAATAATAAGAGCAAGAATCAAGAATAACTTATATTAACAAACCCATATTTAACCAAATAAATCAATTTTCAAATCATAACTCATAGCCACAACCCTAGAATAAAGGAATTTAGCGACTCATAATTTGATTCATGACAAAAGATAAATGTTTAATCATTAAGAATTCAAAATATGAAAAGAGAACATATGAACCCTATTTTTATCCACAAATAAGTCTCCCATGTCGTTTCTAGAATTTTAGAATTCGAATCATAATAAAAAAATAATAAAACTTATCTATTTATAGGGTCTGAAAATCACGATAAAATCTACACTCCAGGTCCGCATCGTGGACTTGTTTCCTATCTTTAGGTTCAAATTATTTATTATTCTTCACAACGCGGAGCTTCTATAGACTCTGCTAGTTCAAATGCTTTGCCCGCCAAATGGAAGCACCCAGCTCCACAATGCGGATATGCTCCATGTTAGTGTATTCACAACTTTGTATTCCATCCTTAGTAATTTTGAATCCAACTTTGTTCCAATTTCCATTTTGCCTTTTTTCCATAATTTTGCATATGTTTTACCTTAAAAATACCTAATTATGTTGGTTAGCAAAAATACATAATTAATTGTAAAACACTAACAATAATATGGGATTTGCTCTCGAACTTAGCTAAAACATGGGTTAAACTTGGCTATTTGGCGTATAAATATATCTAAGATCACCATCGTACACTTAAAGCTTTGTTCGTCCTTGAACAAATCCACAAGTTAAAATACAAGAGGATTTAAACACATTACATGACACAAGGTGTTTCAATCTTATACTACAATAAATTGCATGAATGGAATATAACCCAACAAGCATGTCATCCAACCAAAGTCGCACAAATGACTAATTCAAAACATCCTAACCTAAACAATTGACTCTCCAAATTAGAAAATCATCCATACTACTCATTCAAGAGATCATATAACTCACCAATCTTTTATTGAACATGTGATCTCACCGCAAGAGAGTCTCCCATAATCACTCACAATCATATAAGTTCTAACAAGAGTGGTGTAAGAATAGAATTTCTCTCACTCTCCCAAAACAAACTTCACATGCCACACATGATGACCCATAGGCTTTTCCTTAGTGTAGTACTCCACTAATATAAGAATATGACAGTTTAAGATCAACTAGGACTTTTTGAGTTGTAATGTAGGTTGAGGGTTGGGTAGGACTATTTTTGGCTATGAATAGTGACTAAATTTTCTAAGCGCTTAAATACATTACTCTTCTCATTTCTGACTTCTCTAACAACTTGTTTCATGCCCCCTTTTCTCTTTGTTTATCCCTTCTCTTTAAGCTACCTATGCACCTTTATTCGGGAGTTATTAATTCATAATTATTTTTCAAACTTTGGTTCCATTTTTGTACTCCCAACAAACAAGGGATAGGCTCTTCCA
Organism: Solanum dulcamara; assembly: GCF_947179165.1. Taxonomy (NCBI): domain Eukaryota; kingdom Viridiplantae; phylum Streptophyta; class Magnoliopsida; order Solanales; family Solanaceae; genus Solanum; species Solanum dulcamara. Next base: position 12,351,731 of record NC_077247.1, on the reverse strand, counting down.
AGCACCAATGACTATTACTATGTGGCCTTCGTACTTACTTATTCTTTCCGTTCATTTTTTTTCACCTAAAGCGCTTAGGATTTTGGATCAAATTCAAGGTCTTAAGAAAGAATGAGAATAATCTTCATATGGGGCTTCCAATAAACAAGCTACAGGCTCAAAGGAGTTAACGAGGATAATGCATTAAGGTGGATACAAGGGGGTATAACACAAGGCTATCAAAGAAACGCCTATATCACTTGCTAAACTCCACATTCTTCATTTCACTTTACAAACACACTGGGAAAGTTCTAGAAATCAAATATAAGGATGGAGTGCAATCAAAACCTCACACACACTGCATATATTCAAATCAAGATGGATTCTATAGATTTGCAACCAAGCAATAGTAAGAGTTCACCTTTTAACACCAATCACAACTGAGTCAAATACATGACCCTAGGCATTTAAAACACTATTATTTCATATTTTCATCAATGCTTGTCACTTTCAAAACCATGCCCATGCAATCATGTAGCCTATCAAGATAACTTACACACAAACACAATGGAGAATTTATCCTTAAGGTGGTCATCATCCATCTATCATAGGGCAACATTTCTTAACCATGACAATGACTCAATCTTATAAACTAGACTCTTTTTTTGTATGGTTCAAAGGGACTATCCTTGGCCAAAGAACCAAAAAAGAATTCCAAGGAACCCTAAATAGAAATCAATAACCAAATCCAAAAAATCGTTATTTACACATAAACAGGCAAGCTATGACCTCACCCTACACTTAAACGTTTAGCACTATCCCAATGCTATAAAACTCATAAGAGTAAAATAAAAGTAGGCTGGAGAACTTCCTTATTCAGTCTTCCATATCATCATCGCCTCTAGCTTCCCCAATAGCTAGAGGTGGTTCAACTTCCTCCTCTGAATTTGGATCACTATCTGACATGGTTCACCTCTTGTTTTTGTCAGTAGGGACATAATCATATGTGGTCTCAAACAAATTTAGCCCCAACCCCAATACTGCTTTGGCATGCTCATTGAGGGGGTGCCTCCTCTTGATATCTCAAATCTACTCAAGAGTGGAAATTTGACACCTATTTTGGTGGTATAGAAATTCTAGCCCATATATATGGGCTTTTATCATCTTATTGCATTTTTTACTCTTTGCTATGCTAAGAGTAGGACCATAAACAGGGTTAGGCCCTTTCATCCTAGTCATATCCACTACCACTTTGTACAATGGTGCCATGTAGTCCAAATTCTCCTCTGGCACCTCAACCCTTCAGCATAACCTCGTTATTAGACCACTGAAAGCATATCTTCTCCCCTAATGCACCTTTGCTTTTTGCATAATCTACTTTTAAATAGCCCCAATATTGATACTTATACCCTTCATAAGGGTATACACCAAGAATACTCGATTTTATGTTACATTAGTGAAATGTAGTCCATGGATTAAACAATTTATAACAATTTCAACCAAACTCTTGCTTCTCGATTTATGTGAGCATATGGATAAGTTTTTTGATAACCCCAGTGACCGTGATGAATCCATTTAGTTGTGGACTGAGCACCACACAATGTATGGCGAATGTCACATTATGGTGGACTGATGTTGATCCCTATGAGCATGGCTGGGAAAGCTCAACAGTCCCTAATAATTCATTCAAGGCCAACAATGTGATAGGTACCTCAACACCCCATACTGTGACGAAATGGGATCGTGTGTCGGGCTGCCAATTTGCACAAAAATCCTGAACTAGGCTCAGGTTATAGTCCGTGGTATCATCAATGATGAATCTCATATGTAAGCCACAAATGCAATACATAATCTGGGGAAATTCCCTATCCAAGTTAACCTCTTCGATGACCACGTCGTACAAATACTTGACCTCAATATGAATTTTGTACAAACTCTTCCCCTTAGGAGAAATCACCCTTAAGACAAAATGACGGGTTTGGCCACGCGGGACTGTAGGTGCGGGAGGGATAGTTGTCCCACTCCTAACTCTTTTATAGCTTCTAGACACAATCTCTTTTCCTACTCTATGAGTACTTGACATAATTACCTGCCACAAAAACACAAAGTCAATCAGTGCTTTGGAAGTCAGACAATCTCTTTAAGAAGTGTGGGCAACCAAATGCCCACCCCAGACTTACACATTGTCCAGATGTGTATATGCAAAAGAGTACTCGGAATTTCCAATTTCAGAATATTTTATGAACATACGTTCATGTGTGAAATTATACATATCAATTAACATGGGCTTTATTGCCTCTACTCAAAACTTCAAGACAATAATATGATTATACCACCAAAACACCCATGTTAAACTTGTGTGCTACTCAAGAATTCATACCACATAATCTTTTCATCCCTATGACAATGATTTCCCATAAATCCCAAGTTAGGGTTTCAACTAAAGCAACTTTTGTTCATCATGGGTGCCATATAGTAGGCTCAAAACCTTAATTTCATTCCCCATGAATGAATATAAACAAATTCTCAATTAATGACTTGAAAATCTTTCAACTTACAACAACCCATATGGTTCTACCATGAAATTTCGGCCAAGAAGAAGGGGAAAATGAGTTAGAAGCATACCTTAGTTGTTGAGAGAGAAGAAATTTGAAAGAATCTAAGAAGAAAATCAACTCCATGCTATGGATTTAAGAGTGAAATATTTTTGGATCTTGAGGGGAGAGGGAATTTCGGACTTTTTCTTAGGGAATGGGGGATTTGGGAAGGGTTTAGGGGTTAAAAGGGATGAGATTGGGTAATTTTAAAAAAAATTGGGTTTTGACCTGACTTTTTAATTAAAAGCAAAAATCTTACCCAGGTCCGTGACATAATATTTTGTGCTATTTTTTGATTCCCGTCAAAGCCAATTTTAGCCGTAAGTCCATGACTTAGAGACATCGCGGACTCTACTGTTTCCTTCAATTTTCATTTTTTTTTAAAAAATCAAACTAAACCCTAGAACTAAAAAATAAAATTCACCAAGTTCAAAAACATAAAAAAGTAAAAAAAAGAAAATAAAAATCCTAACTAAAATACAAAATCACGGGTTGCCTCCTTGTGTAGCATCTGATTTAACTTCGCGACATGACTCAACTTTTAGATCACTCATCAATGAGCTTAATCACTTCTTGGTAATGATCTACATCATTTCCAAAGTAGTGTTGGACTCTTTTTTCATTCACTAAGAATGTGGAACTTCGATCAGTGCTCCACAACTCTACAACACCATGCTTGGTTATTCTTACAACTTCAAACATTCCACTTTATTTGGATCTTAACTTCCCAGGGAACAACTTTAATCTAGAGTTGAACAACAAGACTTGCTGACTTGGCTTAGATAGACTATATTATTATCATGCCAATGCTTCGTCTGCTCTATATACAACTTGGCATTATCATATGCGTGGAGCCTAAAATTCTCGAACTCGTGCAGCTGTCCAAGCCTTTTATTGCTGACTAACTTTGGGTCAAGATTGAGCTTTTTGATAGCCCAATACACCTGATGTTTGAGCTCTAATGGTAGACGATGCACTTTTCCAATCATCATTTGATAAGGAGAAGTCCCAATTGGTGCCCTATACGCCGTCCTATATGCCCACAATGCATCATCAAGCTTTAGTGCTCAATTCTTTTTCTGTGCATTCATTGTCTTTTGAAAATTTTGTTTCACTTCTTTATTTGATACTTTCACTTGTCCGTTTGTCTGAGGGTAGTATGTTGTAGCCATGTTGTTTCAAACCCCATATTTGGCCAACAAATTCTGCATAAGCTGATTTATAAAATGCTTCCCTCCATCACTGATTATCGCTCAAGGAGTCCTGAATCAGGTGAAGGTGTACTTCTTTAAGAACTTCAATACTACCTTAGAATTATTTATAGGTAGAACTATAACCTCAATGCACTTTGAAACATGTCCACTACAATGAGAATGTACTTATTGCCATTGGAAAGTAGAAAAGGTCCTATGAAGTCGATGCCATATACATCAAATATCTCCACCTCCAATAGGCTATTCAGCGGCAGCTCATGCTTTCTTGAAATAGTACCTATCCTTTGGCATTGATCACAACCTTTGACATAAATTGTAGCATCTTTGAACAAAGTTTACCAGAAGAATCCATATTGGAGCACCTTATGGGCTATGCGCTCTCCCCCGTGGTGACCATCATAAGTAGCAGATTGGCAACTACGTAGTACTTGCCTTACCTCATTTTCAGGAATGCACTTCTTCACCACTCTTTCTGGCCCTTGATTGAATAAGTATAGCTCATCTCATATATAGAAGCCTGCATCATGACTCAATTTCCATGTACTACTGAGTAGTTTCTCTAGGAGGGAATACCTCACTCACCAAAAGGTTTATAATATCCATGTGCCAGGGTAGTCCAGCCACCTCTAAAGCCAAAAACTACTCATTAGGAAACTCTTCAACCTGGATAGGTAGTCAATATTCTAGTTCTCCGTGCCTTTCTTGTTCTTTATTTCAAGTCAAAATTCTTGGAGTAGCAATATCTATCTAATCAACCATGGATTCATATCCTTTACTTGATAGCAGCATGGTTAGTATAAACAACAACTTTATTACCTAACAATTATGACTTGAATTTGTTAAAGGCATCGACCAAGGCAAGCATCTCCTTTTCTGTCACGGTGTAGTTGGTTTATGATGAATCTAGTATCTTACTCGCATAATAAATGGAGTGAAATACCTTCTCCTTTCTCTAGCCTAGAAATGCACTCATAGTTACATCGCATGCATCACATATCAGCTAAAATGGTAGCTTGCAATTAGGATAAATTATGATAGGAGCCTCTATAAGGTTCTTCTTCAATTCTTAAAAATCCTAGACACAACTCTCATCAAATTTGAACTTCACCTCCTTCTCTAGCAGAATACACATAGGTCTTGCAGTCTTGGAGAAATCCTTGATGAACCTCCTCTAGAAGCCAACATGGCCAGGGAAGCTTCTCATCCCATTTATAGAGACTGAAGAGGCAACTTCTCAAGCACTTTCACTCTTTCACAATCAACTTCCAACCCTTGCTTCGACACATTATGGCCAATAAAAATTCTTTCTTTGACCAAGAAATGGCATTTCTCTTAGTTCAAGACCAAATTCATTTCATTAGATTTGGCTAACACTTGACCCATATTCCACAAACATTGATCAAATAACTCCCCCAAAGAGAGACAAATCATCCATGAAAATATCTACAAAGTCCTCTACCATGTCATGAAATATGGCCATCATACATCTCTTAAAAGAGGATGGAGTATTGCATAACCAAAATGGCATACGCGTAAAAACATATGTTCCATAAGGGAAAGTGAAGGTGGTCTTCTCTTGATCCTCTGAAGCAATCACAATTTGGTAGTATCCCGAATAGTTATCCAGAAACCAATAATATTCTTGCCTTGCCAACCTTTCTAACATTTGATCAATAAATGGGACTGAATAATGATCTTTGCGAGTAGCCTCATTCAACTTCCTATAGTCTATAAAAACACGCCAGCCTGTGACTATCTTTGTTGGTATCAACTCATTCTTTTCATTATTAACCACACTCATACAACCCTTCTTGGCTACACATTGCACTGGACTAACTCACTTGTTATCTGATATAGGGTACATAATACTTACATCTATCTACTTGATTACCTTTTTGTGAACCATATCTTTCTTCACTGGATTGAGCCGATGTTGGTGTTGCATGCTCAGCTTGTGCCATTTTACATATAGATTTTATGCATACATAATGCAGGGCTAATATCATGTATGCCTGGCATTTTCCATCCAATTGCCTTTTTCATCCTCCTTAATGTGGTTAATGCCACCTCAGCCTGTACTTTAGACAACGCCTCTGAATGAATCATATGTAAAGTATCATTCTTACCCAGAAAAACATACCTCAAATGGGAAGGAAGATCCTTCAACTCTATCTTGGATGCTTCTTCAATCGATGGCTTGGGTGGAGGACCCAGCACTCTATTCAATGGCTCCATAATATTTCTCTAAATGTTTATAATTGCCACATCCAGAATCGCAACAACTCCTTGGCTTCTGCATCTACATAAACATCTTTTCCCACCAGCACTTTCTCTAGAAGGTCCTTGATTCCGTGTACTTAGCTTACACCTCTTTATCAATAACTGTGATCGTTGATAGTGTTGCCTAAACTGATTATGTCCCTGGTTTTGAGCCTGATTACCACCCCATAAGAAGTTAGGATGGCTCCCCCAAATAATATTATAGGTGTTGCCATAATTTTGGTTCCCTATGCTCTTTTGAGCATCCCCAACAAAATTTATGGACTCTGGATTTGCACTACCATAATTAGAAGCATGATCACCACTGTCGTACACTTCATACCACACATGTTACTACTGTACCATATTAGCTGGATTCTATTGCTGCCCCAAAGCCAATTTGTTGATTTGAGTGGTCATCATGATGTGCATGGTTGTTATCTGGGCAGTCAAAGTAGTGGCTGCATCAACTTCAAGTACCTTAGCTGTCTTCTGCACCACTGGTTTGGCACTTCCTCAATTCCATTCATGATTCCCTTGTGAAATGCGATTTAACATAGTGAACCTCTGCATAAGTCTTCTTCAATAAATGTCCACCTGTATCTGAATCAAGAAGAATTTTAGTGTTAGATTCCATGCCCTCAATGAAGCTATGGAGCAACACTTCATTAGTTTGGTGATGATGTGGATAACTTATTAATAAGGACTTGAACCTATCCCAAACCTGATATATGTTCTCTCATCCTCTCTGTTTGAAACTCAAAATCTCACTTCATAACTTAGATGTCTTTTTCGAAGGGAAAAACCTTATCAAGAATTTCAGCACTAGATCATCCCATGAGGTGGTAGTGTTATATGGCTCTGACTTCAAACACCGTTTTTCTTCCCTAACAGAGAGAAAGGTAACAAAGTGAGCCTCACATAGTCAAGAGATACCTAGTAGACATATAAGTTCCACTAATCTCTAGAAAATTCTGGACATGCACTTAGGGATCTTCATGAGGTAAACTGGTGAATTGCCCATTGGTGTGCAAAAGTTGCATCATATTCTACTTCTGCTCAAATCTACCCCCAACTATCAATTTTGCAATGCTTGAAGTTACATTAGTTGTGAGTGGGATTACTACATCACAAACCGTCACAGGTTCAATTTTCCTCAAACACCTTTTTTCATGCTTGACTTGAGGCAGAGGATACTGCAGAGCCGCTTGTCGCCTTTGTTGATGTAAAAATCATTCAGGCTCTACAAACGACTCTACAATTTCCCCGTCTCTTTCCAGTGTAATGACAAAAATTACCTATAAGGAACATAAGCTAAGATCAAGTTGTCAGCACTTTGTAAAAATAATCAAGATACTTTAAAATTAAATATTCACCGATTTTAAAGTCCTCAACAATGGCGCCAAAAACTTATTGCTACCAATAGCACACACAAGTGTTTGCGGTCAACCAAGTAATATAGTGGCTCTTTGAACTAGATTATCAAATCCAAAGGACTTTAATTTAACAGATGATTAACTTTCAATATGCTTCAAGTAAATGCACATGTGTGGAAAAAGGTTTGATTGGTTATTCAAACTAATAGTTTACTTAAATTAAATTAACTAACTAACTAACGATTGATTCGATTTTAAATGGAGTTTGTCACAGACTTGGGGATAATTCCAAGGCTGCAACTTAGTATGAGTTTAAGTCTAATATTTCTCACTTTGGAATCCGATGGGTAATCAAGCTATTGATTTATAATGTTAATTATACAATCATGGTCTCTCGACCACTAATTGCCTACTACAGTTTACTGTCTAACTACATTGTTGAGCGGGGATAGGCATGAACCAACTATGGAGTATTAAGCTATCTTCTTATCTCGTAATCAAATGCGGTATACTAGGTATATCCATATCCTAGATACAAAACACTCTAAGTCTTAACCTAGAATGAGCACGTTCCCTGCATTCTTTGTTCTATCCCTCTATTTCTCTCTCAAGTTTAAGAATGGACAAGAAATGTATTCTAATGGTGATCAAACATTAAAATAATAAGAATAAGAATATAGGAATAACTTATATTAATAAACCCATATTTAACCAAAGAATTCAATAATGAAATCATAAATCATATCCACAACCTTAGAATAAGGGAATTTAGCTACTCATAATTTGAGTCACGACAAAAGATAATTGTTTAATCATCAAGAATTCAAAATATGAAAAGAAAAGAGATGAACCCTAGTTTCTCCACAAATAAATCACCCAGGTCATCTCTAGAATTTTAAAATTGGAATCATAATAATAAAATAATAATACTTTTTTATATTTTGGGTTGGAAAACTCGCGGTAAAATCCACACTCTAGGTCCTAGTTTTCAAGTAGATCAGCGATTTGCCGATCCAGCACAAGTTTTGTGTCATGATCTAACCTAGGGCCTATCGTAACACGATGATTAGAATCTCGAAGGACTCCAACCAAGAGTCTTAGCATAACATTCATAAGCATACATAAGGAAATTAAGAAATAAAGCCAAATCAAGATACGAAAGTGAAAATGTCAATAGAACATAAGCCTCCAAAATGAAGAAATAAAAGACAGCATAGACTACAATGACCCTCTAACATGCCTATAATACTAGATGGGGGCCTGAGACAATTTCCCAGCTCACCCAATAGACAACATAAAGAAATGAAGTGAAAATTGTCAAAGTAAGAAACAAGTGTCATGTCCTCGAACTGTGAGGACTCACAAAAAGTAAGAACCTAATAACAACACTTTATCCACAAACGGGAAGAGGATGAACGTGATCTCCAGTCCCTACATTATGATACAATGTAAGCAAAAGTATGCGTTAGTAAATGAAATGCACTAAGTATGTGACAATATGCATGAACAATAAACATATGACATAATCAATATAAGTCATGGGATGCAAGACCAATATCTTTAAAAGAATGAGTAAATGTGAGAACATTAAAAAATTTATCCCATTGGTCAATCCATCAAAACATCATAATCCTCATAAAAACTTACATATGTGGGAGATAACTGTAACCAACATTAAAACCATGTGAGCTATTACATGGAATACGATGATCCCCACATCGAGAAGAGGGGAGACTACTTTCCAAGGTAGGCTCCGTCCAATCATTATCATCATGTACTATATGTGGATCCACTATCTAGGCCATATTGGCAAACCTATGATGGCGAAGTAGTTTAAGAGACTAGAGGTTGCTACTAGGGCTTAGGTCGATCCCACCTCAAAGACTACTCGGTTCTACGTACATTATCCCACATAATACATATCATATCATAATCTTAAATCATACTTGTAATAATAAGATTTTCATAAATCATAGTTCATAAAACTTATTCAAAGGAAGCTCATTATCATGTAATTCATGTAATATGGGTATAGGTCTTCCATAACTTTATCTTTAGGGTCTTAAGTCACCTTCCTCATTAAGGATCTTAAGTCACCCTTTTATTAGAGTCTTGAGTCACCTTTAAGGATCTCAAGTTACTCTTCCTCATAAACTTGATTTAAACATCATTAAAACATTATTCATAATCTTTTATAAGGCATTCATAAACATCATTGCATAAAGCATTTTAAAACTCATTCATAAAGCTTTCATGGAATTAACTTGAAAATCATGATTATATCTCATAAATCATGCTTGAAACTAGCATCTAGCATGGGTAATTAAAATTCAACTTGAAATCATGCAACATGATGTGAATTATGCATAATTAGGCTAATAACATTAAAATAGATCATAATTATAAAGACCTAATGTAAATCATGAAATTAGGGCTTTCAGTTGAAGAATTCATAAGAGAATTGAGAGAAGATCGTTGGGATTTAATGGGTGAAAGGTACCCATGGATGAATTTCCATATATCTTGACCTTGATAAGCTCTAAATTGAAAAGAATGAAAGCTTGACCTTGAAGAACCCTTGAGCTGCTTGTGGAAGAAGAATATCTTAGAGAGAAAACATGGGAGAGAAGTTTTGGGCTTTTGGAAGTTATGTTGAGAATGAGAAGGTTAGAAGACTGTAGGGTAGTTAATAAGTAGGAATCTAGTCCCAAAAATCATCCACATTCAGAATGAAATCATAGGGATTGACCAAAAAAACCTTTATTTAACTGAAAATTGGGACTCCGCAGTGGACCTATCATGGTCCGTGAACAACACCACGGCCCATGATTGTAACCGTAGTTCCTGCCTTGATCATGGTAAAGAGGGAAATCTAGAGGGTCTCCTTCACAGCGACCATAATGGATCGTGGTGAGGGTCATGGTGCGGAACCTGACATAAAGGTATGCAGGGGTGCCTACCACAGAACCCACCATGGTTTTTGAAAGGCTATACGACCCTTGGTGGTTGGCACATTGTCCTTGCCTCGGAATAACTTCTGAGGGTTTCAAGGGAAGGTCACCAAGAAGGGCACCATGACTCGTGGGTATCACCATGGTCTGTGGTGGCTGTCATGAACCTAACCCTGCAGAACTGAGTTTCACAACCTTGACTATGGTAGAACATCATAAACCATGGTGAGGAGTATGGCCCGTGATGGCCTTCGTGGTCATCACCTATGCCAAAAAGTTGCAACTTTTGGAATTTTATCTTTTGTTCCTCATTTTCCGTCCTTCCAACTCCTAGGGTCTTACAATATCTCCTCTTTGAGAACATTCTTCCTCGAATGGGACTCAATCTAGCATAAATAGAATAGAAAAGGAAAAATAATAGCCCAACATGAATACAAAACATCTTGATAATGCATAAAGTATGAAATCTTTAATCCCAAGCTAAAACATGACTTTAAAACTCATTTCATGAACATGAATGCATATAAAACCATAAGAACAACTCAAATATGTGATTTGGGCTGATTGAATCATGAAGGAACTAAATACATTGATAGGCATGGAAGGAAAGAGATGAGGATATTAGGATATCATATCGGCTTCTTCTTCCCATGTAGAACCCTGAACCTCTTGGTTCCTCCATAACACTTTAACTGAAGTTGTTTCCTTGTTTCTCAACTTTTTAACTTATCGGTCCAAGATTTCAACTAGAACCTCCTCATATGAAAGATTATCTTTAACTTCAATGTTTTACAATGGCAAAATGGAGTTAGGATCACCAATAAACTTCCTCGATAATGACACATAGAACACCGGATGCATTGATGCCAAATCTAAAGGAAAATCCAACTCATAAGCCACCTTATCAATCCGCCTCAAAATCTGATAAGGGCCAACATAGCGGGGACTTAGCTTCCCTTTCTTACAAAAGTACATCATACCTTCATGGGTGAAATTTTCAAGTATACCCAATCATTAACCTCAAATTCAAGTTTTCTTCTACTTATATCTAAATTGGACTTTTGTCGACTTTGGGCTATTTTCAATCCTTATCTAATGAGACTAACCTTCTACATAGCCTCAAATACCAACTCGGGTCCTATAAAATCATCTTCACCTACCTCAAACTAACTAAAAGGGGATATACACCGGATATAGTACAAAGTCGCAAATGGAGCCATCTCAATGCGTGAGTGATAACTGTTATCATAAGCAAACTTTATTAATGGCAAACAATCATCCCAATTTCCTTTAAAATCAATAACACAGGCTATCAACATATCCTCTAATGTATGAATGGTACGCTCAGCCTGACCATCCATCCGGGGTGAAATTCTTGTTTTAAGTTTCACTTGAGTACCAAGATACTTTTGGAAGGATCTCCAAAATTGGGATGTAAACTGAGTACCTAGATCCGAAATGATAGACAATGGACTCCATAAAGCTTAACCAACTCTCGGAAGTACAATCTAGCATAATCTTAGTTGAATATAATGTCTTAACCGGAAGAAAATGAGCGGACTTAGTCATTTGGTCAACAATTACCCAAATAGAGTCATATTGCCTATGAGTACGAGGCAAACCTGTAATGAAGTACATATTCAAGGCTTCCCATATCCAAGTAGGAATCTCAACGTCTTGAGCAAAATCTCCCAATTTTTGATGCTCAACCTTTATCTATTGATAATTAGGACACTTAGCCATAAATTCTGCAATATCCCTCTTCATACCATTCCACCAATACATTTCTCTCAAATCTCAATACATCTTCGTGGAATCAGGGAGAATAAAATACCATGAACTATGAGCTTCGAACAATATCATATCTTTCAATCCATCCATATTTAGAACACACAATTGGCCTTAGTATCTCAAAACACCATCTCCCCCTTGGGAGAAAGCCTTAATGGATTTTTTGGCAACCACTTGCTTTAATTCAACCAAAGTGGGATCATTATCTTACTTTGCCTTTACACCCACCACAAGATATGATTCAGAACCATTTTGCATAATAACACCATTATCTTCGGAATCAACCAATCAAACACTCAAATGGGTTAATATTTGCACATCCTGAACTAGTACTTTCTTGTCATCCTCAATAAGATCAACACTATTCATAAACAACCTAATAAGAGCGTCGGTAACCATATTTTCCTTACCAGGATGATATAGCACACTCATTTCATAATCCTTCGACAACTCAAGCCATCTCCTTTGTTGAAGGTTTAAGTCCTTTGAGTGAACACATATTGCAAACTCTTGTAATAAGTGAAAAAATATACATGGACACCATAGAGATAGTTTCTCCATAACTTTAAAGCAAATACCACCGCCACCAATGCCAGATCATGAGTTTTGTAATTGTTCTCATGAACCTTGAGTTGCCTTGAAGCATAGGTTATGACCTTACTATTTTGAATTAGCAAGCAACCAAGACCAACTCGTGAAGCATCACAATATAGAAAAAACCCATTGAAACTTTCTGGTAAAGCCAACACTAGAGTGGAGGTAATCCTATCCTTCAACTCTTGGAAGCTTTTCTCACATGCCTCGGATTATTGGAATTTCATCTTCTTTTGAGTCAAAGTAGTCAAGGACGATGCAATGGAAGAGAATCCCTCCACAACCCCTCTATAATAACCATCTAAGACAAAAAAAACTTTGAACATCAAAAGGAGTCAATGGTCTAGGACAATTCTTAACCGCCTTGGTCTTCTTTGGATCTACCATAATTCCTTATCTGGAAATAATATGACCAAGGAAAGAAACTGACCTTAACCAAAATTCACATTTACTAAACTTTGTATACAACTAACAGTCCTTGAGAATTGACAACACAAATATCAAATGATCGGCATGCTCTTCCTCACTTCGAGAGTAGATAAAAATATCATCAATGAAGACAACCACAAATATATCCAAGTATTGCTTGAATACCCTATTTGTCAAATCCATAAAAGATGTAAGGGAATTTGTTAGTCCAAAAGAAATAACTAAGAATTCAAAGTGACCATACCAATTTCTAAAGGCGATCTTCAGAATGTCACATTCCCTTACTGGGAGTTGATGATAACCCGAGCGAAGATGAATCTTTGAAAAGTAACTAGCTCCTTGTAGTTGATCGAACAAGTCGTCAATCCTTAGAATGGAATACTTATACTTAATTGTGACCTTGTTCAATTGTCGATAATCAATGCACATATGAAGGGAACCATCCTTCTTTCTTACAGAGAGAACCAGAGCACCCCATGGAGAGATACTCGGTCTAATGAAACCCTTACCTAGCAAATCCTTCAATTGATCTTTTAACTCTTTCAGTTCTGCTCAGGCCATTTGATAAGGAGGAATAGACATAGGTTGCGTATTAGGTAGGAGATCAATGCCGAAGTTTGTTTCCCTTTCAGGAGGGACATTTGGGAGATCTTCGAGGAAAACTTCTAAAAACGCATTAACAACTGAAACTGACTTAAGAATAGGAGTGTTGGAGTTAGTATATCTAACCTAAACTAGATGGTAGATGCAACATTTTGAAATTATTATCCGAGATTTAAGGCATGAGATGAATTGACTCTTAAACACGGAATTACTACCTTCCCATTCTATGAATGGCTCATTAGGAAACTGAAACTTAACCATAGGGGTTCTACAACATATTGAGGCATAACATGCATGCAGCCAATGCATATCGAGAATAACATCAAAATCGGTCATATCAAGCTCTACTAGATCAACAGAGGTGACTTTATGAAAGACTAAAACTAGACAATTTCTATAGACTCTTTTAGCCACAATTGAATCACCAACCGAATTATAGACCGAAAAAGGCTTTAGTAAGACCTCGGGATTAATAATGAATCTCATAGAAAGATAATGAGTAACAAATGATAGAGTAGAACCTGAATGTAATAATACATAAACATCAAAGTCAAAGACTTTCAACATACTCATGACCACATCAGAAGACCCCTTAACTTCTTGCCTATCTTGAAGGGCATAAAACCTATTTTGGCGTGGCCCGCCACCATGTGGAATTTTTCCACCTTTAATAGGTTGACCTTGAAGACGCCTTTGTCTTACCTTTTTAGGATATTCTGAGACCTTGCGCCCTATCTTACCATATTCAAAATATGCATCCATTCCAACCAAACATTTACCTCCATGATTTCTCCCATATTTGGTATATTTAGGAAGAGTAGATCTACCAACACCACCTTGTGCCTTAGGATTTGTCACCTTATCCTTCTCAAATTTTGCAGTCAAAGTGTTTGAAGAACCTTGGCCTTGAAACTTTTTGCCTTGTCAGAAATGACTTCCACCACCAAATTTGTTGTGAGAAAACCTACCTTTATACCGAGCCCTCTTGGACTCCCTAACATTTCTCTCCTTTAGAATATCCCCTTCGATTTGATCTACATAAGTCATGAGCCTAGAAATATCCATCTTCTTGATGAGCATAGCGGTTTGGCATTCTTTCATAACCAAGTCCGACACACAAAAATAAACTTGCTTATTCAGGCTCGAGAGTCCTCTCTCAAGGATGGAGCAGACTTGGACAATTTTGTGAACTTGAGGGGATAATCCCTCACACTCATGTTCCCTTTCTTGAGGTTTATAAATTCCAAAACCTTCACCTCCCTCAACTCAAGTGGGAAGAAGTGATCAAGAAACACAACTTTGTCATTACCCGACCTAGGACCTAGTCATAACACGGCGATTAAAACCCCAAAGGGATACAACCAAACTTCTTATTCATATCATAAGCATACATATGGTAAAGTAAAGCAGAAACATTATAAGAGAGTCTAAACAATGGATAGTACACGAAGAGTGTCAAATGAAAAATTGCATATCTAGGACTCAACTTTCCTTTCTTACCAAATCGCATCACACCTTTTATAGGTGACACCTTCAAATATACCCAATCATCCTCCTCGAATTCAAGCTCTCTCTTCCTAGTGTCCGAATAGGATTTTTGATGACTTTTAGCCTTCTTCAATATTTCTCTTATAAGCCTTAATTTCTCTATTACATAACCTACCAACTCTAGACTAATCATTGCCATCGCACCCCTTCAAACTATCCCACCAGAGATCTACATCTTCTCCCATACAAGGCTTCAAAAGGAGCCATTTGGATGCTAGAGTGATAACTACTATTGTAGGCAAATTCATTATGGCAAATGCTCATCCCAACTTTCGTTATGATCAATGACACATTCCCTTAACATATCCTCCAAAGTTTGGATCATTCTTTTGGCTTGTCCATCAGTTTGAGGATGGAATGCAGTACGTAGCTTAACTCTAGTACTAAGACCTTTTTGAAATGACTTCCAAAAATGTAAAGTGAATTGTGTACCTCTATTCGATATAATTGACAAAGGAACACCATGAAGTTTCACAAGTTCACGAACATACAACTTAGCATAGTCTTCGGCACCATAAGATGTCAAGATCGGTAGAAAATATGCCGATTTAGTCATTCGGTCCACCACGGCCCAAATAGAATCATGTTGTCTCTTAGTACAAGGCAAACCCATTACAAAGTCCATATTCACATCTTTCTACTTCCAAGTAGGAATCTCAATATCTCGAACTAAACCTCTTGATTTTTGATGCTTAACTTTAACTCTTTGACAATTAGGACACTTAGCCACAAATTCTGCTATGTCCTTCTTCATGCCATTCCACCAATACACTTCCCTCAAATTATAATATAGCTTGGTGGATCCCGAATGAATTGAATACCGAGAACAATGGGCCTTATTCAATATCAACTCCCTTAATCCATCAATATAAGGAATACGCAAATAACCTTGGTAACATAATACCTCATATCCCTCTTAGGAGAAATCCTCAGTGGATTTTTTGTCAACCGATATTTTCAATTTTACCAACACCAAATCATTATCTTGTTTGGCCTACACCTCTGCCTCAAGAGATGAATCCGAGTCGTTATGTACGAGAATACCTCCATCATCAGAGTCAACCAAATGCATACATAAACGTGCTAATCTATGGACCTCTTTAACTAACTCCCTCTTATATTCCACAACACATGTAACACTATTCATAGACAACCGAGTAAGAGTATCATCTACAATATTTGCCTTACCCAGATGGTACAATACATTCATGTCATAGTCTTTGAGGAGTTCAAGCCACCTACTTTACCTAAGGTTCAAGTCACTTTGGCTAAAGACATATGGTTTTGTGGTCAGTAAACATATCAACATGTACCCCACAAATATAATGGTGCCAAATTTTTAAAGCAAACACAATCGCCGCAAGTTCAAGATCATGGTTTGATAGTCCTTTCATGCACATTAAGTTGCCTAGAGGCATATGCTATAACCTTTCCATGTTGCATCAAGACTCAACCCAAACCAACACGTGAGGTATCACAATAAAAAACAAACCCATCCAAACCTTCGGGTAATGTTAAAATAAGAGATGACATAAGATGATCCTTCAATGTTTGGAAACTCTTCTCACATTCATTCGACCATTGAAATTTTACCTTCTTTTCGGTCAACGTATTTATAGGTGAGGCAATAGAAGAAAAACCTTCAACAAACCTTCTATAGTATCTAGCTAAGCCCAAAAAGCTTCTAATGTCCGAAGGAGATAATAGTTTAGGCAAATTTTTAACGGCCTCCGTTTTCTTTGGATTTAATTTAATCCTATCACCAGACACCACATGGACAAGAAATGCAACTTCCCTTAGCCAAAACTCTCACTTACTAAATTTGGAAAATAATTGCTCCTCTTTCAATGTCTGCAACACAATCCTGAAGTGACCCATATGGTCTTACTCATTTCGAGAATAAATCAAGATGTCATCAATGAATACCACAAAAACATGTACAAGTATGGCTTTAAATTACTATTCATCAAATCCATGAAAATAGCAGGAGTATTTGTCAAACCAAATGACATTACTACAAATTCAAAATGACCATGTCTGAAATGCCATTTTGGGAATATCACACTCTATTACCCTCAATTGATGATAACTGGAATGGGGATCAACCTTACAAAAGTAACTTGCTCTTTGTAATTGATCAAACAAGTCATCTATCCTCAGAATTTGATATTTGTTCTTTTTAGTAACCTTTTTCAATTGGCGGTAATCTATACACATTCGTAGTGACCCATCTTTCTTCATAAAAAACAACACGGGAGAACCCCATGGTAAAATACTTGGCCTTATGAAATCCTTATCCAACAAATCCTTCAATTGGTCTTTCAATTCCTTAAGTTTTGCCGGAGCTATATGGTAAGGAGAAATAGAAATAGGTTGGGTATCAGAAAGGAAATCTATGCCAAAGTCAATTTTACTTTTGGGAGGAATACCGAGAAAATCATCGGGAAACACATCAGAAAATTCATTAACTATTGAGACCGACTCAAATGTAGGAGTTTCAAAATCAACGTCCCTAACTCACACAATATGATAAATGCACCATTTGGAAATCATTTTCTGGACCTTAAGACATGAGATGAATCTACCCTTAACCACAAAATCATTACCCTTCTATTTAAGAATAGGTTCATTAGGAAAGTGAAACTTAACCACACGAGTCCTACAACATATAGATGCATAGGCGGCATGTAACCAATCTATACCAAAAATGATGTCAAAATCAGTCATATCAAGTTTAGCAAGATCACATGGAATAACTTTGTGCAAGACCGATATGGGAGAATTTCTATAAGCTCTCTTGGCTAATAATAAATCACCAACGGGAGTTTAAATCGAAAAAGGCTCTAATAACACTTTGGGGCACACATCAAATCTCATAGCAAGGTAAGGAGTAACAAAAGAAAAGTTGGCATTCGGATCAAGAAATGCATAAACATCAAAGTTAAAGAGTCGTAACATACCCATGACCATATCGGGAGTCTTATCCACATCTTGCCTAGCATGAAGAACATAGAATCAGTTGTTGCGTTGACCATCCTTAGTTTGAGCTTGGGATTCTTGTTTCCCTTGGACTCCTTGAAGATCCCTTGTTGGCAAACTAAGGGAACTCAGATTGCTTATGGCCCATCTTCCCACATCCATAACAAGCACCCGTCCCCATCAAGGATTTTCCTTCATGATTCTTTCCATACTCTGCACGCTTAGGAAAAGAAGGGATACTAACATTCACAGTTTCTCCTCCTTGAGCTTTAGGATATGACACCCTATCTTTAGCAAACTTCATCCTCGAACATTGGCCATGTTTAGATAGGCCACTACTGCCACCGGTCCTAGCATTGGATAACCCACCTTCATGCCAACCCTCTTAGAATCCCTCATCCTCATCTCCTTGAGTTTTTCTCCTTCAATTTATTCGATAAAAGTTATGAGCCTAGATAAGTCCATATACTTAACAAGCATAGTGGTACGGAATTTCTTAGCAACTAAGTTGGATACCCCCAATATGAATTTGCTCATTCGATCACGTGGATTGAAAACCAATGAAGGAGCATACAACAATAGCTTAGTAAACTTGAGGGCATAGTCCCTCATTCCCATAGTGCCTTATCGAAGATATATGAACTCTAATACTTTAGCCTCCCTTAGCTCAAGAGGGAAAAGTCCATCAAGGAAATCAAGTTTGAAAGTTTCCCATTCAATAAGACCTTCATCCACCCTCACTAACTTCCATTGAGTGTACTAAACAAGAGCAACACCCTTAAGTTGGTAAGCCGCCAACTCCGCTTTCTCTTCCAAAGTCACCCCTATGATATCCACTATCTTATAGATATCATCTACAAATTCTTGAGGATCCTCATCAAACTTTGATCAATAAAACTCCGGAGGGTTCATTCGTGCAATGTCCCTCACTCTTGAGGCTGTAGTAGGAATATTAGGAGGAGATGCAAACCCTTGGTTGGTCACCACTTGGTATAGCATAGTAATGGCGATTCAAAACTACGCATTAGTCACTTGGTTCAGAAGAGGACCATTATCTTTAGGAACCAGGGGAGCTTGGGCTTCATTAGCATTGTTTCCCCTTGGTAATGGTGGTCTTCTTGGGGCTATTTTTTTTCTAAAAATAGTAAAGAACAATCGTTAGGGAAAGAAAGTTTTAGAATACACTCTACCGAATGACAGGGATCATAAAAGAAGTGAAAATTTCCTGAAAAAGCATCATACCCTCCTACTCATAGATGTGGCGCAACTTCACAGCCATGAATAAGACTCTACTTGATGCAGCATGTTGGACACCCTAGGACACTTGAACCTTGTGCTCTGATACAAAGTTTATCATGACTTGACCTAGGGCCTAGTCATAACATGGTGATCGAAACCCCAAAGTACTCTAACCAAGCCTTTTGTTCATATCATAAGCATACATAAGGTAAAGTAAAAGTGGAAACATCATAAGAGAGTCTAAACCATGGATAGTAAATGAAGAGTGTCATATGACAACATAGACTCGAAATATTTGTCCAACTAGATGGCTCTACTCATGAACTTGGGAGGGGCTAAGACATGTCTCTAGCTCACCCTCAAAATGAAACATAACAAAGTCTTTGGAAATAATAGCGAACTCGATAACTAGTCCCTAATAAATAAGGACTCACCACAACTTTGCTGGATAGGAAAGCATAACTAGCCACGTAGATAGATATGCTCCTCAACCTCAAACCCTATATTATGAGACAATGTAGGCAAAAAGTATGCATTAGTATGTTTGAATGTACTAATTAGAGGGCATGACATGCAACATAAATAATAGAATGCAATGGTCAAGTAAAGTACATGATAAGATGAGTAAGTAAAACATGAGAAAATCATAATGACCAAAGCATTTGAAGAGAACAATTTAGATCATGAAATACATAAGACATCATACATATCTGGGATAGGAACCTTAATCGATAATAAGACCATGTGAGCTATAATATGGAATCCTAATATTATCCCTAAATTGAAAAAGGGGAATCTACTTGTCAAGGTAGACTCTACACCACTAGGCGGGTCATAACGTATGCTATATGTGGATCCACTAGCAAGGCTATGAAGGCAACCTATAGTGGCACGTAGTTTTGAGACAAGAGATTTTATATAAGGACCTCATATTTCGAGTCCGCACCTCAAGTCCACATTCGATTCTAAGTCAAATCCCATAAAATACATACATAACATAAAATTATAATGGACATGTATCAGAGTCATGATCATAGATTTAAAATTATAGAGTAGCTCATTTTCATAACATAGGTTCAATGTGAGTACTTTTCTTCCACATTAGAAATCATATATACATAGTCATAATTCATACTTGAAAATTAGGGTAAAACATGAATGCATAATCAATTGACTTGAAAATTATGAAATTGACTTGAAAAAATGAATGCTCATATACTTTCTATTAGCCCATACATAATTCATAAAGATAATATCATTTGAAAGTATAATAAAAAATACTCATAATTCATAACATGAATTGTAAAGATCAATATAGGAAAATTCATAAAAAAAATCTTTAATTCAATGCAATAACCATAAATTTCTATTAAAATAGACTCATAATCATAATTAGAATCATAATTGATGTAATTGAAATAGAGATCATAAAACCCATAAAATCACATACTTGAATTTAATAGAAAACTTGAGATATTCGTTGGGCTTCATGGATGAAAGAATCCATGAATCAATACCCACATACCTTGAATGAGAAGATCAAAGAATTTGGAAGAATTTGAGAGTTTTGATGGAGATCTTGAGCATATTTCTTGGAGATCTTGAATGGAGGCCTTGAGAGCTCTTGTAGAGAGAGAAATATTTGAGTAGGTGATTTTATAGAAGAATGAATGGAATTAAGGGTTTAGGGTAGTTTATAGAGTAGAATTAGGACCTAAAAATGTCCAGGTTTATTAACTAACAATTAGGAAAAGGTCTAAAGTTCCCTTACTTAAAAACTGAATTCGAACAAAATTTCTTTCCCAGGTCCACGACACATAGCTACTCCCGGATAGGCTAATTTTTAAGGGAATGAGATTTTGACTCGGAGAAAAATTACACTAAAAGTGAACAAGTGGGCGATGCAGAGCTGTCGTGCAGCTTAATATTTTGTGCAATTTTTGACAAAATTCATCTTTCGATACTTGAGTCCTAAAAATCCATCGAGACCATTTTTCCATCGGTTTTTATGCCTTGATCGACATTTTGCACTCGAATTTGCCAAAAAGGATCAGAATAATGCATAACGCGATCAACCTATTCCAAAGGCATTCTTGAGTCACTTATGAACATTTTGAGGAATATTACAATATCTCCCCCTTGGAACATTAGTCCTCGAATGAGATTCAACTAATAAAGGAAGTACATGGGAAATGACCTAGCAACCCAACATGTACATGAGGACACTTTGAAAATGCATAGAGCATGTAAACTTCATACTTAGCATAAAACATGGCCTTTTTGAAAAATTATTTTCGTGAATCATGCATGAATATGAATGATAGATGGAACTGAAACGTAGGAGTTTAATGGATTTGATCATGAACAACTTAGTACCTTTAATCTTATGTTGAAAGAATGAGATACAGATAACGCTTCATTAAGTCCGCTTCCCACATAGCACTCTCTACTCATTGATTTCTCCATAACACTTTGACAAACGCAACATCTTTATTTCTTAACCTATTCACTTGATGGTCTAAAATTTCCACCGGGACTTCCTCATTAGTCAAATTTTCTTCAACGTTCATAATTTCCAATGGCACAATAGAGTTTAGATCACCCACAAATATCCTCAATATTAACACATGAAATACCGGATGGACCATAGCCAACTCAAATGGCAAGTCTAACTCATATCCACTTTGCTAATACGCTTTAATATCCTACAGGGTCCTACATATCTAGGACTCAAATTTCCTTTCTTACAAAATCGTATCACACCTTTTATAGGTGACACCTTCAAATATACCCAATCATCCTCCTCGAATTCAAGCTCTCTCCTCCTAGTGTCCGAATAGGATTTTTGATGACTTTTAGCCTTCTTCAATCTTTCTCTTATAATCCTTACTTTCTCTATTACATAACCTACCAACTCTAGACTAATCATTGCCATCTCACCCCCTTCAAACCATCCAACGGGAGATCTACATCCTTTCCCATACAAGGCTTTAAAAGGAGCCATTTGGATGCTAGAGTGATAACTATTATTGTAGGCAAATTCATTATGGCAAATGCTCATCCCAACTTTATTTATGATCAATGACACATGCCCTTAACATATCCTCCAAAGTTTGAATCATTCTTTCAGCTTGTCCATCAGTTTGAGGATGGAATGCGGTACGTAGATTGACTCTAGTACCAAAACCTTCTTGAAATGACTTCCAAAAATGTAAAGTGAATTGTGTACCTCTATCTGATATAATTGACAAAGGAACACCATGAAGTTTCATAAGTTCACGAATGTACAACTTAGCATACTCTTCGGCACCATAAGATGTCATGATCGGTAGAAAATATGCCGATTTAGTCATTCGGTCCACCACAACCAAATAGAATCATGTTGTCTCTTAGTATGAGGCAAACCCATTACAAAGTCCATATTCACATCTTTCTACTTCCAAGTAGGAATCTCAATGTCTTGAACTAAACCTCTTGATTTTTGATGCTCAACTTTAACTTTTTGACAATTAGGACACTTAGCCACAAATTCCGCCATGTTCTTATTCATGCCATTCCACCAATACACTTCCCTCAAATCACGATACATCTTGGTGAATAATGTATGAATTGAATACCGAGAACCATGGGCCTCATTCAATATCAACTCCCTTAATCCGTCAACATAAGGAATACACAAATGACCTTGGTAATGTAATACCTCATCTCCCTCTTGGGAGAAAGCCTCAATGGCTTTTTTGTCAACGAACATTTTTAATTCAACCAACACTGGATCATTATCTTGTTTGGCCTTCACCTCTGCCTCAAGAGATGATTCCTAGTCATTATGTACGAGAATACCTCCATCATCAGAGTCAACCAAATGCATACATAAACATGCCAATCTATGTACCTCTTTAACTAACTCCCTCTTACCTTCCTCAGCACATGCAATACTATTCATAGGCAACCGACTAAGAGCATCAGGTATAATATTTGCCTTACCCGAATGGTACAATACATTCATGTCATAGTCTTTGAGGAGTTCAAGCCGTCTACTTTGCCTAAGGTTCAAGTCACTTTGTCTAAAGATATATTGCAAGGTTTTGTGGTCAGTAAACACATCAACATGCACCCCACAAATATAATAGAGCCAAATTTTCAAAGAAAACACAACCGCCACAAGTTCAAGATCATGGGTTGGATAGTTCCTTTCATGCACTTTAAGTTGCCTAGAGGCATATGCTATAACCTTTCCATGTTGCATCAAGACTCAACCCAAAACAACACGTGAGGCATCACAATAAACAACAAACCCATTCGAACCTTCAAACATACCCAATCATCCACATCAAATTCAAGCTCTCTTCTCTTAGTGTCCGAATAGGACTTTTGACAACTTTGAGCCATCTTCAATCTTTCTTTTATAAGACTTACTTTATTCACTGCATTAACTATCAAATATGAACCAATCAATACCATCTCACCCACTTCAAACCATCCCACCAAAAATCTACATTTTCTCCCATATAAGGCTTTAAAAGGAGCCATTTGGATGCTAGAGTGAGAACTATTATTCTAGGCAAACTCAATCAATGACAAATGCTCATCCCAACTTTATTTAAGATCAATGACATATGCCCTTAACATATCCTCCAAAGTTTGAATCGTTCTTCTTATCCATCGGCTTGAGGATCAAAAGTGGTACTTAGCTTGACTCTAGTACCAAGACCTTTTTGAA
Source organism: Solanum dulcamara (assembly GCF_947179165.1). Lineage (NCBI taxonomy): Eukaryota > Viridiplantae > Streptophyta > Magnoliopsida > Solanales > Solanaceae > Solanum > Solanum dulcamara. The sequence goes on along the minus strand of NC_077247.1, from coordinate 12,327,452 downwards.
ATGACTTCTAAAAATATGAAGTGAATTGAGTACCTCTATCCGATATAATCGATGAAGGAACACTATAAAGTTTTAGAAGTTCATGAACGTACAACTACCATAGTCTTCGGTACCATAGTATATCTTTATCGGTAGAAAATATGCCAATTTAGTCATTCGGTCTACATGACTCAAATATAATCATGTTATCTCTTTGTACGAGGCAAAATTATTACAAAGTCCATATTCACATCTTCCCACTTCCATGTAGGAATCTTAGTGTATTTAACTAAACCTCCTAGTGTTTGATGCTCAATTTTAACTTGTAGACAATTAGGACACTTAGCCACAAACTCATTGATAAAGATTTCATGGAATTAACTTGAAAATCATGATTATATCTCAGAAATCATACTTGAAACTAGCATATAGCATGGGTTATTAAAATTTAACTTGAAATAAGGAAACATGATGTGAATTATGCATAATTAAGGTAATAACATTGAAATAGATCATAGTTATGAAGAGTAATACAAATCATGAAATTAGGGCTCTTAATTTAAGAATTCATAAGAGAATTGAGAGGAAATATTTGGGATTCCATGGGTGAAAGTTACCCATGGATGAAGTTCCACATACCTTGACATTGATAATCCCTAAATTGAAAAGAAAGAAAGCTTGACCTTAAAGAACCCTTGAGTTTCTTGTGGAAGAAGAAGACCTTAGAGAGAAAACTTAGAAAAGAAGGCTTTGGGGTTTTGGATGTTATGTTGAGAATGACATGGTTAGAAGACTTTAGGGTAGTTAATAAGTAGGAATCTAGTACCAAAAACCATCCACATTCATTAATGATAATATAGGGATTGATCAAAATACCCTTTATTTAACTACAAACTGGGACTCCCCGGTAGACCCATCATGGTCCATGAACAACACCATGGCCCGTGATGGTGTCCTTGGTTCCTGTCTTGATCTTGGTAAAGAGGGAAATCTGTAGGGCCTCTTTCACAGCGACTATAATGGACCATGAAGGTCACCATGGCCTGTGGTAAGGGTCGTGGTACGGACCCTGACATATAGGTATGTAGGGGTGCCTACCATGGAACCACCTTGGTCTGTGAAAGGCTATACGGCCCGTGGTGGTTGGTACATAGTCCTTGTCTTGGAATAACTTCTGAGGGTTTCCAGAGAAAGTCACCACTGAGGGCACCATGGCTCTTGGTGCTCACCTCGACCCATGGTCCATGTTGTGAACCTAACCATATAGGACTGAGTTTCAGAACCCTGACCACGGTGGCACTCACAAACCATGGAAAGAACTACGGCCTGTGATCGCCTTCGTGGTCATCACCTATTGCAAAAAAGCTACAACTTTTAGAATTTCATATTTTGTTCCTTGTTTTCTGTCCTTCCAACTCTCGGGGTCTTACATCTAGACAAAGAAGCTGATGGACCAAAAATGCATTTATGGAAATTAGAGCTTCCTTTGGAAATTTCCAGGTACCATAATAGGTTTTGTTTGCAATTATGTACCATTATTGTCATTATCCAATTTTATCCAATTGTCGAGAGATTAGAGTAGAAGAAGTTTATTAGTGAGAAATAGAACCTTCATATTTATGCTCAAGAACTCTTACCTAAGTAAAAAAGAAATTTTCAATGTTGTGTACTCCAAGGCTTGGATTCAAATATTTTCCATCACTTAAGATTGGAATGAAGATTTTCTTTATAGGAGTTTGTCTTTATTCCTTGTTTTGTGAGTAGCTAAATCTATAGCTAGGGGTATGTGTTCTTGATGGGGGTGTAAAATCACGAATGAGTTTTGATAAATCTTTTCTAAAATTGATTTTATGACATGGATCTATCATTGTCTTAAATTTTTAAGTTAAAATCAGTATTTGCACACATTGATTAAGCTCTCTAACTCATTTTAGCTTGGAAAAGCAAAATAGAGTTGGGTCAAACTTAATAGTGAGGACTTGTTCTAATTACTCGATGGATTTGAGCCAAGGATGGGATTATTCGAGGAGTTTCTCATTTAATTTGAGCTACGGATGTTTTATTTGAAATAGTCTTGGTGTTCGGAAGAAACCAAGGAACATATGCTTGATGGTTTAGGAGAATATCAAACTATAGCCTAGACCAAATGCTCTCTATGTAACAATATCTTTTGTTGAGGTTAATCTTAGCCTATTTGAATTGAAACTATCACGACCCAAGCTAGTTCCTAGGAAATACACAACGATTAGACTCATGAAGGACTCCAACCAAGCCGCTTAGCATACATATCATAACAATTCAAAGAATGAAATGGAAGACAAACATTAAATGCAGAAATAGTCTCAATATAAACAATCTCGAATATAGGAGAATTCAAATATGAAAGCCAAATGAATTAAACATACTCTTATAGTCTAGACATGCCTCTACTAACTTTAGACAGGGCATAAGACAAGCCCTAGTTCACCAAACATAAAATAAGAACATAAGTCTTTGAACAATAAAGAAGTGACATGACAGATTCTCCCTCGAAACATGAGGACTCACCAACTAGTGAAGTGTGAATGGATATCTGAACTCGACACATGTAGGAGGAGTAGAGTCGATCCCTATATTATATAACAATGTAGGCAAAAGTATATGTTAGTACATAGAATGCACTAAGTATGTGAGAATATGCATAATCATGAATAATAGACATAATAAATATGAACATGTGATGCATGACCAAATATCTTGAAAAGTGTGACGTAAAAAATGAAAACATATAATAAGGTCAATGCATCATAGCAACATCATTTAGGAGCTTATAACAGAAACATAGACATTTCTGTGGGATAATAACCTTAACCGATATTTAAAACCATGTGAGCTATAACATGGAATCCGATGTAACGCCTACATCTAGAAGACAGAGGCTACTTGCAAAGTTAGACTCTATATCATAATCATCATCATGTGATATATGTGGATCTACTAGCTAGGCCAATTAAGATAGACCCATGGTGGCACGTAGTTTAGGACTAGGGGTTGCTAGTACAGTCTCCCTTACCAAGTCTTTCTCATAAATTCCTCTCGGTGCTAAGTTAATCCTAATGGAATGAGTAAATAATTCATCATTCATAACATTAGGAAAGGTAATGATCAATACTAATCCTTATCATAAAACATAACATAAGAATAACTCCTTGAAAATCATGATCATAACATATTGATATAGACACTTACCTTTCTAAGCATCTAAATTATGATCTCTGCATATTCTGAAAAAACCTTTCACAATTCATTCATTCATACTTGAAACATAATTCATAGCTTTTTAAAAATATTTGTAAATCATTCATAAAGTTCATGATCATATATTCATAGTTTATTATTGAAAATCATACCTTAATGCATGGGTCTATGTGAAATTAATTTAAAATCATATAATAAAGTCAATTCATGCATAATAAGGTAGAATAAAATCAACTGAATCCATATCAAAAAGACCCATGAAGAATTGACATAAACCCTTTCGAATTAGAGAATTGATTCCCTTTGGGACCTAATGGATGAAAGGAATCCATTGGTAAATTCTCATATACCTTAGATATCAAAGCCCACAAAGCAATAAGGATTAGAGGTTAAAATGTTGAAGATCCTTGAAAACCCTAGCTTCAGCTTCCTTGAACTTGGGAGGGAATTTGAGAAGATGAATTGAGAGATTTTGAGTATTTTAAGGCAATGAGAAGGATTAGGGTAGTCTTAAGGGTAAAAACTATAATGGGGATGGTTATGGGTCCAAAACAATGTAGTTTAGGCATTAATGTGAGGGGAAAGTACAAAATATCCTTAACTTAAAATATATCGGAGGGGCCTAAGGTAAAGGTCTCTTTACAATTCAGGAAAAAGGAACTGTAGAAACCCTTTCCCAAAAGTCAGGTCTACTGGAAGAGCACCTTAGATCCTATGACCCATTTCCTATGGGTCTTATAAAACCCTACTGGACATATAGACCATTTGTATAAACTATGTTCCAAGGCTGACCCTATTTCTACGACCCTATATTTCTGGTCATACATACTCTTATGGTTCATAGAGCCCATCATAGAAAACATATACCCAAAATAGTAGATACTGAAATTGCACATTGGACTCCACGACCTTAATCTATGGATCATAGACTTTCTTACATATCATAAAAAAGGTTCATAAAATCAATCAACACCCCATACCTCAAAAATCACTCTACAGATTGATCCTATGGATCGTAAAACTTTCTATGTTCTACAGGACCCTCTCGTAGAATGGTCCAACACTTAGAAAATTTTCTAGACCCTGGAACCTTTCCTACAAGACCTTCCTACGGTTTGTAGGACTTCTTACAACCCTAGGCTAGCTCATCGAAGTTGCACCAAATGATATTTTTTGCAACATTTCCTTAATTCCGTCTTTCCAAATTCCATGGTCTTAAAATATCTCCCCCTTGCGAACATTCATCCTCGAATGAAACTCAAGCTAGCCTGAATAGAGTAGGAAATGAGATATGGCATTTCAACATAAATGAAACGACACATAAAAATGCATAAATCAAGGAGTAATCAATCTCAATCTAAAACATAACTTTAAAACCCATTTCATGAACATGCATGCATACGAAAATATGAGAATGACTGATACGCATGAATTCAAGAAAGTGAACATGAATGAACTTAGTAACTCAATTTGAAACAGAAGAAAAGAGATGAGGATAACAATACATCATACCGGCTTCGGCTTCCCATGTAGCACCCTCAACTACTTGGTTCTTCTAAAGAACCTTCACGGATGCAACTTCTTTATTCCTCAAATTTCAGACTTGACAATCTAAAATCTCAATCAGAATCTTTTCATAAGATAAACTCTCTTTCACACAAACACTGTCCAATGGTATAATAGAGGTAGAATCACTCATACACTTCTTTAACAAAGAGACATGAAACATCGGATGTACTTATACCAATTCCGAAGGCAAATCCAACTCATAGCCACTTTACCAACACTTCTCAAAATTTGAAATGGGCCTACATATCGGGGATTAATCTTTCCTTTCTTACCAAAATGCATCACACCTATCATATGTGAGATCTTCAAGTAAACCCAATCATCAACCTTAAATTATAGTTCTATTCTCCTTACATCAAAATAGAACTTTTGTCGGCTTTGGGCAGTCTTCAACATTTCTATAGTGAATCTAACTTTCTCCATAGCCTCACAAACCAACTTGGGACCTATCAAAGCAACCTTACCAACCTCTAACCATCCAATAAGAGACCTACATCTCCTACCATATAATGTCTCAAATGGAGCCATTTGGATACTCAAATGATAACTGTGTTATAAGCAAACTCGATCAATAGAAAGTGATCATCCCAATTACCCTTGAATTCGATCACACAAGACCTCAAGATATCCTCCAAGTTCTGAGTAGTCTGCTCGGCTTGCAGGTAAAAAAGTGTACTAAGATTAACTTGAATACCAATACCCTTTTGGAAATACCTCCAAAACTGAGAGGTAAATTGATTACCTCGGTCTGAAATGATAGAAAATAGAACAACATGAAGCTTAACCAATTCTCGAATGTAATGTCTAGCATAATTCTCGACTAAATAAGAGGTCTTAACACAAATATGTTTAAAATGTAAAAGTGTGTGTATATATATATATATATATATATATATATATATATATATATATATATATATATATATATATATATATATATATATATAATGAAGGTCCTTAATAATATTGTTTGAGCTTTTGTCCTTTAATAAAAGACTCCATTTTAGATAAAATCATCTTTTCACCATTTTTTCTCAAATAATTATCATTAAATTATTATCCTAATATTTAGTATTTGAAATTAATTAAAGATCTTTACTTATGTAAAAGGTAAGAACTCCTAGTATTTAATACTTTAAATCAATTTATTAGGAGTAATTTTAGTTAGGACTATTACTCCTTTTGTTGTAAAAATTGGTTCGGGAGCCCTTTTCATTTCTTTATTTTTTAGTTTTAGGTTTTTAAGTTTACATACACTTTTTCTTGTTATAAAATTTTGTGAGCGAAGCTTTGTTATTTTCACGACCCGACCTCTCGAGTCATGATGGCACCCACTATAACCCACTAGTAGATAAGCCAACTCATATCCCTTAACTGTGAGTAATGGGATTAAGGGTAGAAACTAGACAATACTAAAACAATAGTAAGAACAATAAGAATAAGTGGAAGCACAATGAATAAAATATATACATCAAAACATAAGATCCCTCCAAGAAGCTTGAAGTCACAAGTACAAAGCTACTATACAAAAACTGATAGAAGTTCCAAATGTGGATAAAAAAAACAAAGACTGTCTCAGAAAGCAAGAGACTAGTCAAATATGTACAGATGGAGACAACAAGAATCCAAAAATGCCAATGCTCACCCACGCCTCTGAAATAAACTGTAGCTGACCCGAATTAACATTGGTGACTAGTGCTCGGACCTGCATTTTGAAAACAGATGTAGAGTATAGTATGAGTACCTAAACATCAGGTACCTAGTAGGCATCATAGGCTGACTGAGCTTAAAAAGTAAAAGCAATAAGAAAAAATAGAATCTGAGGAAATAACTGAATGAGATAGAAAATAAAATAGATGCACACGAGTGTAAGGAAATAAAAGAACTTAATACAAATAACTAAACCTAACTGGACCCCCATAAGCCAAAAAGGCAAACTCGAGCGCAAGTTTAAGTAAACATCCAAGCGGACCGCCTTAAGCTCGACGGATACATAGAATTGCTAAAACTACTAAGAATGAGAACCGGTGAGTCATGTGCTAGAAAAGAGTTGCCTAAACCTTGAACTGCAGTTAGCCTCTAAGTAACCAATACTAACTAGTAGTAACATCCCAACTAAAAAGTCCAACAGTTGAACCTCGAACCGCGAATGCGTCTCAAAGAGGAAAATCAATAGTAGTCTCCAGATAGTCAATATGGACAACGCAACAAAAAAGTCCAGTATGCAGACAAAAAATGGCGATGAGTATTAAAGAGGCAAGGGTCTGTGATCAGATAAGTCATCTCCGTAGAGGATAAGTAGGCAGCATGACCAGACCTTGAATTCGTGAAGATAGCAAGTGCCAAATAATGTCATGTCTTCTCGTCATTATGAAACCCACTGTGGATCGACGTCCACTCCCAGATAGTCAAATACAACATTCCAAGCTTTACCCAACCCAATCCTTAATCGCCAATTGAGGCCCAAAAGCTCAAATCATCCACGAACAAGCCATAAGAAGAGGGAGAGGGGTAGAAGGTCATCAAAGCTGAGGCAACGCCTAATCTAAGGCTCAATCTACCAGACCCAAGTCTGCTAGTCTAGTCTATAGGGATCTAAGCCATCCGAATCGATGTCACAGTAAAAGTAAGGCCTAACACCTCCAACTATTGCAAGTTTATGGAAAATACTAGTCTACACCTAGACTGAGGCCAACATGTCATAATCAATAGAAAACAATAATTATCAAAGCCACATGGCATGTATGATCGTATTTAAAACAACAACATGCTCACATGTACCCGGTACTACCCAAAAAAAGCCTAAAATAAGATTTATACGCTAACAAACACGCTCAATTACCCAACCAAACCAAATTCTAAATAATCTTCATGCCATCACATAAATAAACTTATTATAAGAAGAGAGAGGTCGTAGCCTACCTATATGCCAATCACACGCGCTTTAAAATAAAATGACCGGAGCTTTCCCTCTCTGAACAACCTCCAAACGCTGTCACGCTATAAAAAATAGTTACACAATGTTAATGTGATTGTTTTGAAACTAAAATTACAAAAATCATAAATGGACCAATTTTAGAGGAAAAATAGGGAATATGGGACCCTCTTCAATAATTTCAGAATTGACTTCATGAAAATGTCCAATTCACCTTCCCAAACTTGTGTTCCAAAATGGAGCACAATTCAAGGCTCGGATTAGCGGGAATAAGATCATGCAATAAAAATCCCAATTTAACTCAATTAAAAACAAGGACAACAGATTAACACCAGATCTTACTTCAATAGAAGGTTCCTAACCACTTTTCAAAGTTCACAACACCTTCTCCTAGCAATTACCCACAAATTGGCCTTTGAATCACCTAATTTTTCTCAAAAGTAAGAGAGAAAGCAAAGTTTGAAGTTACAGAAAATAACTGAAATTTGGGTATGATATAAATCCATAGGCATCGGAAAAGTTACCAAGTAGGTCGCTTAAGAGACCACCTCTAGGAGATGGGCCTCACTAAAGCGAGTGCCCTATCACTTTAGTGACAATCTAGTAGCTTTAGCGGTACCTACCCAAGGAGGGGTCCTTCGCTTTAGAGACCCCTGGTCTCTTTAATGACCAAGGGTCTCTTTAGCGACGACACCAGACACAGTTACATCAGCTGTGTATTGAAAAATGGCCAAGTCTCTGACAGGGTTCTCGAGATTCATTCGTAATCACGTGTGTACAAATAAGATATACTACCCCACCAATTCTGATGTTTTAGACTCAATAGTGTAGTTAAAAGTACCATACGATTTATTTTAATAAAGAGTGGGTCCCACACCTAATAGCCATTTTTGGCCAAATTCCACAATAGACCTCGGGATTAAACCGGAAGCCTAGAGAAGTGCACGAATAATTATTGTTGACCAAATCCAACATTTTGAAACTAACCGTGGTTGAAAACAATTCATCAGAGCATGTTTTTCCTAATGGTACAAACTCGCACTGAAAGCCTAGATACTCATATCGACCATACTACTAGCCTATTTTGATCATTCCAAAGCTGATGGCAACTGGCTTCTCAATATAAGTCAAACGATAATCCAAATCAACAACATCATACTGGAGAACATGAGACTCATTTGGAACATACCATCGTAGTATCAAAACATGGAAAATTGGATGGATAGCTGAGAATATCGGAGGCAAAGCTGACTCTTATGCAATATCACCGACTGCCCTTAAATTCTGAAAAGGCCCAATAAATTTGGGCTAAGTGATAACACTCAAACCACACTTCTTACAATTTAGAGTATATGCAATCGTTAGCAATATAAACCCAACATATAAGGTCGGGGTCAAATCCCATGAGGAACGGATAGGAATAGAATTCAATCAAGAAGTAAGAGAGTATTCTAGAGTTTTGTACGATAAAAATAAGTGTATTGTAATATAAATTAAATCAATAGTTTCAGGATATCAATTTAGAAGAGTTAACTAGATTTAAAATCAACACAATCAATAATAATTGGGTTGTAACAAGATAGAGGAGACTTCTAGGATAGATGTGTAGTTAAACACGTTGTTTGGATAAGGGTAAATGCACAATTTCATATTATTAATGATCAATGGATAGGAAAAAGTTAATCAATTATACGAAAAACATCTTTTGACCACTATTCATGTATCCATGCAAGAACTTTCGAGCCTAAACATGTGTACTAGCAAAACTAACCCAATCCTTAGCAAAACCTCCTTTCTCGAGAGAGATTATGAGTGATAAATTCAAATCAATGGCTATTTGTTAATTTAGCCACTTCACATCACCATTTCAAGCTAAGATGAAGATCTAACATAGAAATATGACTGTAACCATAAATCATAAATGAATACACGCCAAATTAACAATTCTTGAGTTGATACAAAAACCTAAATCCAAAACAATAAGTTAACTACATAAGCACCCGCTAGAAGGATGGGGTTTTGCTACACATTGAAAAATTAAAAGAATTTTTAACAAAATAATTGTCTTCCATTAAACTCTTCAAAGTATCCCTTCCAAATTCCAACGCCAAAGTCTAAAATTCCACTAATTACCCCAAGAACAATGTTAAAACTCCAAGCTAATTGGAATATTCTATTCTCAGGTTCTTAGTAGTGAAAAACATATCCTTGTTGGAATTTAAAATTCAATTTATACTTTCGTTGTACCCGCTGAAGTGGTCAGCGAGTCGCTAACAGCATGGGCTTCTTTTATTTTAAACCTCAACTCTTCAATTCCTGCACTAGTAAGTTGGTGATATCGGTCCAGCTTTCATATAGGTTCGGCGAGTCTTCATTTGGACCTTTTGCTACAAACTTTAGTCTCCCAGTTTTCAGAAGTTTTGGATCTTTTGAGAGATTAGTTGAGCTCCCCTTTTTGGTTGTGTCTCACCTTTTAAACTTTTTTATAGCTCTTTTGTCCTTCAGTCAGACCAATCTTTCAGAAACTTTAGACGGGCACGATATGCCTCGCCTTTTGCACTCAATAACTCGCCAAGGTGCTTTTACCTTGCTGAGTTGCCTTGGCAATAGACCTTGTTTTCAGGTTTTTTGGGTGAGCTTTAGGGTCTTCTTGGCATCTCCAAGGGCTCTTTGCGAGCTTTAGAGTATATTTTTCCCACTTTTGCTACTCTTTAGCTCTTTTCTTCAAAATCATGCTCATGCCTTGTCCTGAACTCCTCACATCTGCAAACGACCATATTAAGGTCATTATTGGACATAATATAGGCAAAGAGGACACAATTTCATTTAGTTTTGAGCTTTAAATGAGCCCAAATTCCCGACTCATTAACACCCCCAACTTAAATCTTTGCTTGTCCCCAAGTAAATAAAGAGAACAATTAGCTCAAAACCAATGACTACAACTAGTGCTCATTGAGAATCAAAACAAAAGTGCAAATTAGGTTCAATTTTAGCATGCAATGTTCAATTATGCACTCAAGGCTTTAAATGATGACTAGATAATCTCAATACAAGTTCATACTCACAAATGCTCGCTTAAAAATGTAGATTTATGTTCAACGCTCATACTAGAAATTCCTCGCATCAAAAACTGATTCCAGACTCTCAAGAAGCTATTCAAAGATTATTATAATGGAATCAAACACAAGTCTCACACTCACAAAGACAAAAACTTGCATTACTTCACCTATAGGCTTACCCTTATTTTCCAACCAATAGATCAATTGGATCATGCATGATCGAAAAGGTCTTTGAAGGCTTTTAATGGGGATGAGGGCAAGGTATGATCATTTAGGCTTAGTGGCGTTTCCTCCTTGAACCATGAGTCAATTTCATTTCTCTTCTTTTTCCTTTATTCGTCAAGCTCACAAATCACCCTTTTTCATTTATATCACTCCATGATCTTTGATATATCCCTTTGGACACCCATTTTATTTCCAAATTGAAACACCATAACAATTTGCCTCATTTTATTTTCTTTTTCGATTCTTCTTTTTTCTTCTCTACCTTCTTTTTATATGGAGGAGTTCCATTTTTTTTATCAAGCATCCAAGGGTGATTTCTTAACTACCACTTATCCGGCTTCTTTCCCATCTTTACCACACCCCAACTTAGGCTTTTGGCCTAAGTTGTCTATTCATAATGCCCAATACTCCAAGAACGTTATAGGTAGGCACAATAATGAAATTTTGAAGAACGGTTAGCAATTGGGTTCAAGTTTCATACAAATAATAGGATAGGCTCAAATGGTGTAAAACTAGGTTCACAAGCTCACAAGGGAATCATAGGAAGTTATAGCAATTCTAGGTTCACTCTTAAGAATCATGCCTGAGATCATTTCTTTTAATCACCAATTCTAATCGATTGGACCAATGGGGCAAGTTCTAGGTGTCCTCATACATATCTTTGAAGTAAGCCACAACAAACATGGCATTCCAACACGAATATCGAACATAACTCTATAATTTAGGCTCACATGCAATGATCATTGTAAGACTCACAATTGGCATTCTATTAGTCATAATGAGATGCCAAGAGTTCAAAAAAGGCTTGTACAACCTCTTTTGCATAGTTGGAATTGCACAAAATGTGTCTTTCATAAGGAGCATTACTCAAGTCATCAATATTGATCAAGACCGATTTTGGAATGTACAAGATATCATTAGACACAACCATCGAAATTTAAGTGGGAGAACAAGTGATAACTTCCCAAAACCAATTATATACAATAAATCCAAACAAAAAAGTAATATTTACAACCCCAAATGATAAATTTTTCAAAACAACCAAAAGTAAATGGTTTAGGTACCAAAGGTAACCTCACCTACAAAAAATAAAAAGCAGTTTCCTCAATGCAAAAATAAAAACAGAAAACTAAAAGAGATAGAGATAGGGATCCCCCTCTCCGGTTAAGCCTGAGGAGATCGAGGGATCGTAGATGCATCCTCAACTAGAGCATCAGTGCTCAGTGTCTCATTAGGAGGTTCAAGAGGTGGATCCATGGGAGATGGATCAGCAAGCAAATTGTCTACAGTTATCTAGAGATGTACATCCTCCAAATTAGCAAGGCCCTCATATGTATCCTCGACCGACTGCTCAGTCACACCCAAGTTCTCCTCATCTATCTTGGGATGCCCCTCATCAACATCACAAACACCTGCTCAACTCTGATAGTAAAATTGGAGGGACCTCAATACTAACAACTTCTTGAACTGGAGGGACCTTTAAACTAAGACCCTTGGGGGCATCAACACCACCCCAAAGAATAGTAATATCAGTGGACCTAAGCTCATCTACATCTCTCCTCAAGTCTTTGATATCCATCCTTCTAGACTCCAAATAAGTTTAGAAGTTCCCTCATCCTTTTCCCACTTTTCAACTAGAGAGGTGAGAGTCGCTAACCTCTAGGACATTTTACTCAATGTAGCACGTTGTTTCACTACTCATCCCATAAAGAGGAAGGAAAGCCTCAATAGTCATAGAAATCATGGTAGGGATAATAGCCTCAAGTCTCTTGGCCTTCACCTCCGCCAAGTGGGCAAGGTTGCCCATCTAGTACAGCATGGCCAGTGCAAGAGGAGGTCGAGATATGGAACTAGCTAATGGGATTGTAAAAGTAGATGGGGTTGTAGATGTACCTAGTACAGTAAGAGTGGGAGGTGTAGTGCCTTCTTCCAGTGACTCTCTGGCTACTACCAACGTGGTATCAACTAGAGGTCGTCTTCTCTAAGATTCATCATCCCTCATATAATTCACCTTAATCCTACAATGTCACTGGATGACGTAGATTCCACAAGAATATCAGAGGTATTAATAAATAGGGCCCCAGCATGCTCATAAAGATCTGTGATCAACACAGGGAATGGTAACAAAACTTGCCGCTACTGAGCCCTTAAGAAAATGTCAGGTACGATGATCGAACCCAAGTTCAATCTCTTCCTATCAACAATACACACCAATAAAAAGCCTCAGGGTGATGAAGAATCGACTCATTATAGGAAGGCATCAATGTGCTTCTAATAAAACCAAACGAATATCGACTAGCAACGTTGATGTTTGTCTTCTCTATCAAAGATCCCTCTTCAATACATAGAAGGGTAATATCAGCAATCAAGGGTGCCAACCACCTATTTAATCATCAAATGTGCTAATCTAAATTTTATCCACCAAAGAATTATGAATCTAAATGTACAACCCGAAGAATCATTGATGTCAATCTCACTACACTTAACATCTTTACCTCAAACAACTACAACCTCAAGATGACCCACTGCATTGGCTTTCTTCTTTCCTTTTGGAAGTTTATTTGCATAAGCCTCATAAAAATCATGAACCCAAGCCAGGACATATTGTATCCAAGTTCTAGTAAAACACTCAAATTGGCGAAACTAAATAGTCCTCAAAATCTCGATGTACCTATCGACTACTCCATCAGTAAAGAGTCATTTCTCCTAAAGGATTATGCAAAACCCAGTAGCTTTTAATTCATTTATAAAATGGCATACGACAACGGGAACTACCCGTGGCACCTTATTATCAAGAGGGTCATGACAGCTTTGGAGCACATCTTAATTTGTGAGCGCTCAGCTTTGGAGCACATCTTAATCTGTGAGCGCTCATGTACCTGCTCTTCAGCAAGAGGTATAGGTTGGGACTCCACAATGGGTGCATGAATTTAGAGTAGAAGCACCCTCTCCCCATTCAGGTATGGCATCATTCGAGGAAGAGTCATCAGTAAAGATGGACTCATCAACTAACTGCAACTTTCTTTTGCCCTTTTCTTTATATTTTGCACTCGCATGCTGTGGTGGGCATTGAGCAGCTCCATGAGGTTCAGTAGGCTTAGTGATAGTGATGCCTCTTGCATTTTTTTGTGTCTTTGAAGCCAACCTCATTGTTAAGAAGACGTGCTGGATTTTTTTCCCGAGTCATACCTGCATTCTAGTCATACACAACAAGAGAGAATTTTGGTGAAGGAATAGTCAAAACCATGTATAATTCCAAATAGGAATTGCAGGAAAAACAAAGAGAAAACTGCATAGTTGAGTTTCACCAAAAGGATAGGAGAGTCCTGACGGAAAAGGGCAGGCTTAGTCGAGCTCGCCAAATTCAGAGAAGCTTAGAGTAAAATGCTTAGGTGAGGTTCCAGGTGGATGGGAGAGTCACCTAACACCCCGGTGAGCTTATAAGAGATCACCAAATAGCAAATAAGGAACGGACGTAAAATCATCTATACAATAGGGAAAAGAGAGAGGACGAAAATAGAGGGGTAAGCCACCGACCACTTTCGGCGAGCGATCAGGATCTCACCGAAAAGCCCTGAAGGGATAGGCAACTAAAGCATAAAGGAAAATAGAGTCTACCCTTTGGGGACTCGCAAAATAATTAGATGCTCTCCACTCAGTCCAATTCAATCTTTCAACCCATTTAAAAAAGTTTCACTCCCCACAGTGTTTTCATAGCTTCACACGCACAATTTAAAAAGCAATTCAACAACTCACATGCTATACATCAACGTAGATACTCAGACTTCCCTACGAGAGTAATCCAACCACCATAAATCAACAAATTTTCCCTTAAGAATGATGTCACCCATCAATGATATAGCAAAATGGGAATTTATGGGTATGGGGTTACTCAGACTTCACCCCAAACATATATGACTTAGCCCACATAATTTTCAATAGATATACAAAGAAACGAACATTATCTAACTCACAACTGCACACCCAACTAAGTTTCAAATAAAACAGGGATGAATAGAAGATTCAAATATTTCACTGAGCTAATTTGATACACATATTCGATAACCCAGTTCAAAGGCAAGAGAAAGAGAAAATCACATTAATTAGAACATTAGTAGCAAGGGAATCATGAAAAATAGCTACATGCAACATCAAAGTTATAGAAATCATACAATATGTTCACAAAATACAATAGTATGGAAAAAGAAACGAAACAATGAAAGCTAACTTGTTGAATGAACTCAAAGGAAGGAGACAATGGGATGAGAACTATGAAGTAATCCACACAAATTCACAAGCAAAGAAATGAATGCAAAAAGATTTACTTAAAATAAAGAAAATAGGGAAGGTGAACAGTGTATAGAGGAAGAAGGAGTGAAATTCGAAGAGGTAGAAATTTAAATGAGCCTTGCCCTTAAGTTCCCTTAAGATGGTTACATTCAGCAAAAAAGTATTAACGTCACTGACTATTCGGTGAGTCACCGACTAAGATATATATCGCCAATGTGAACGATTGAGCAAAGGATAGAATAAGGTCAGGTCGACGAGCACACTGGAACTCACCAACGTGACTTGGAAGCTCGCTGTTTTGGTTGCAGCTCACCTTATTCTTTAGCTTTTTCAATCCCCTATTAGCCTTCCAAAAGGCAAGGTGAGACCACCCCACATAAAGATTTGGTGGGTCACCGATTTGTAGATCATCTCGCCCAATCTTCTAGTTCTTTTAGGGACTTTTGGGACCTCCTAGGCAATTAAAGGTGAGCTAAAGGCACTCGCTTAGGCGATTCAATAGCTAACCAAATGCGCTGAGCTCACCTAAACCAACAAAATAGTTTTTCTTTAGCGGCTCTGACTTTCGACTAGCCAAAGTGGGCTCGCCGCCTCGACAAGGCGGCTCACCTTTTTGCAGAATCTATTCATATATTTTTCTTCTTCAGTGAATACCGAATCCAACCTACACAATGCACAAACATTATTCAAAAATCACTAAAACTTGGGTTGCCTCATAAGAAGAGCCATTGTTTACGTTGTGGCACACATGGACACACGTTTAAGCATCATCCAAGTACACCACTTCAATCTTTCCCAAACTCGAGCATTCTCTGATGTACAACTTTATACGCTGCCTGTTAACTTTTAATTTTCAACCTTCTTTGGTTTCAACTTCAATGGCCCCATTTTCAAACACACGAGTCACTCTAAAAGGACTAGACCATTTTGATTTCAGCTTTCTAGGAAAGAGTCAGAGACGAGAATTAAAGAGCAACATAAAATCACCAACTCTAAAGTCCTATTTAAGAATTCGAGCATCAAACCAATTTTTCATTCTCTCCTCATAAATAGTTGAACACTCATAAGCTCGACGTCGAAACTCTTCTGAAGCATGCAGTTGGTCAACACGACCCTTCAGTACAGCTTTCCAATTCAGGTTCATACCTTTCAACGCCCATATGGCCTTATATTCCAACTGAACCAGCAAGTGACAACCCTTACCAAATAGCAATTGATATAGAGACATGCCAATTGGTGTCTTGGATGAAGTTCAATAAGCCCATAAGGCATCTTCCAACTTTTGGGACCATTCAGACCTATTGCTATTCACTGTCTTAGCCAAGATAACCTTAATATCTCGATTTGACACTTCAACTTGCCTACTAGTCTGTGGGTGATAGGGTGTGGAAACTTTGTGAGTGATACCATATTTTCTCAACAGCAATGTGAACATGCAATTACAAAAGTTAGACCTACCATCACTAATAATAGCATGTGGAGTGCCAAACCTTGTGAATATATACCTCATGAGAAATTGGACGATACTTCATCCCTCATTGTTGGATAAGGTCATCGCCTCTACCCATTTTTTCACATAATCAACCGCAACCAGAATATATATGTTCCTATCCGTACTAACAAAGGAACCATGAAATCAATCCTCCACATATAAAATAATTCAACCTCCAAGATCAAAGTGAGAGGCAATTCATGTCATGACCCAATTTCACAAGTCATGATGGCACCTACTATCAACCCACCAGTAGGTAAGCCTAACCCCACAGTCTGAAAGACTGAAACCATAGGCAACGGACCATCCCAAGCGGAAGGAAAGAAACGAATAATAATAATATTAATAATATGAAAAGAAGAATAAGAACAAAACAACAAGATAACCCCCAAGACCTGGTATCAGCCGGTAGTCGAGCTACTAAATAAAACTAGGAAGTACAAGGTTTATATACATGCCATAATAGTAATAGCAATACAGACTATCTCTGAATACAAAATCTGAGAGTTGTTCTGCACGATATCCAAATCAGCAAAGAAAACCCGTACTATAATCTAAAGGGTGCAGAAGTATGGTATTAGTACCAATAAGTGGCACTCAGTAGGCATCGACCGACTTAGTTCCAAAGATAAAGAAAGTATAAAGAACATGTAAGCAAGGAGTATATATCAGAAGTAACTAATAACAATAATACGAAAGTCTGCAATAAGAAACATCTAATACATAGAAGGAAGAATATAGGGAACAACCAAGGAATCAAAGGACGTACCAGGTGGCGCCAGTGCAGACCTAAAAATAACAACACATTATGAAGGATGACAACTAAGTGACAACCTACTAGCAGAAGTAAACACAGATATCATATAAAGGCCTAAAAAGGACCGCATAAACTAAATCCCTGTACAAAAGATTCGATAAATTGAAACAAGGGAAATAACTACCATCAAACAAGAGAACACCATTTAAACTGCTACAAGTATGCAAAAAGTCAGACAATACCTCCCAAGCCCTTGTGCTCCCAAGAGGTTCACTCATAAATAGGTAAACACGCACGATATCCTATACTATTGATAGGTACAAACAACTATGCTGGTGATAGGCAATGCATAAATCAATGAAAATTATGCATCAAAACCAGTAATACCATTAGTGCCAACTGCCTTATATAAAGATATATACACTTACTTCTATTTTTGGCCAGGAAGTAGGACCTAAGCGCCTCTATGGGGTCGCCATGGGGGGCTTGGGAACTCCCCTATATATCTACCTGGTACTGATATAGGTCTTATATCAATATAGATATAAATCTATATATCCGATCATCTAAAACCTGCTAAATCATGGTGACAAGAGATAAATAATCAAATCAGTATAGAAAGGGCTAGGAACTCTCTCCAACCAAACCAATAAAATAAAATAAGCGCATCCTCGATGACTTCAGTCCACTATAAATAGTAGTAATAAAGTTTGTACGACACACATTTAGAAAAATCTATATAAAATAGTTTGGGTTACAACTCAACTTCCTCAAATCAATGCTAAGAACCAATGCATGCACTCGGGTCAACTACAACCATGAGAAAATAAGGGTCCAATGCAATGAATGCCATCACTAGCACTCAAACAACATGCATAATCACATACAATAATGACACCACAAGTACCTTACCATCTAGAGCATAAAAATAGGACTAACACATGCAGTCAGCCTCTAACCAAGGCCTAGGGCTCAAATCTACTTCTCTAACTCATTAATAAGGCGTAAAAGGGAGCTCAACCCTAATTGGCTACAAGGAGGAGGATATGACGAAAAAGGTGCTCAACTAGTCAATCAATAGCTCCAGATCTTACAAGAGTACAACCTTGAGAGTACAAGCAAAGCTAGCTCCGCCAAATGACAAAAAGAAGGCATGGAGGATTCTAACTCTAAATTCGTAAATTGGGCCCAACCTTAATTCACAAGCCTAACTGAGTGGAAAATACTACACCAAGACTCCAAAATAGGTTCTATAATAATGAAGGACACTAAGTCTCAGAAATTCCCTGACAATAATGGCTACATCACCTAAGGATCAACCCAAACTCAATTCTAAGGCACAACTCCACCAACTCCCCATAAACATCAAACAAACTACCTAAAATAGGTTAATCAAGGCCAAAGGCATAATCAATAATTTTACAAACTAAACTGATAGTCTCATAAAGGCAACCGAACCCTAAGGCTCTATTGGGACAAAGAAGCAAGAAACTAGGAATCGAGCCTAACCAGTCACATACAATCTATACCAAAAGTAATTTATACTAAATAATACCTCATGAAGCTCAATAAAAGGAATGAAGACCATAGCCTACCTCGAAGCTGAACATGTGCTCTCCAAGTCTACTTCTCGATAGCTTTCTGCTCCAAAATTGCCTCCAAATGCCTTCACGCTATCAAAATATCGATCACCTCATCAAAATAGATGTTTTGATATCAAAAATGCTTTTTTTGGAGATAGACCCAACATTGGGTCAAAAAGGGAATTGTGGGACCTGCAATGGAAATTCCAAAATCGACTCCATAAAAAGATTCATTTGAGCTTAAATAACTTATGCCCCAAATTACAAAACTATTCGACGCTCGAAACCAAGGAAAACGACCCATGAATAAATTTCACCATTAAAGCCCTAAACTATGATTGGGCAGCCCTTATTGGGCAGAATTTACCTCCACACGATGCTCCCCTACATTTCCCTGAAACGCCAACATGTATCCATGATCAACCCTAACAAATAGCACTTGGACTCACTCAATTTGGAGCTTCCTAGCTCCCAAAATCGCAAGAATAAATGGGGGGGGGGGGGGGGGGTCCGGCTGAAATGGTTGCTGGTCTTTATTAAAAGACCAACCAACAAACCTCCGCAAACGCAGGGGGGACTAGGTCTACGAGCTCAGAGGGAAAGCTCCCTAACCTCAATGAATGCGGGGACCACATTCACGAACATGGAGGGAAAGTTTCCTTTGGTTGCATCAGCTGAACTTTAGGAGTTGAAAAACTCCGACTAGGTGCTCGGGATTCATTGGAAATCTCGTGCATGCAAATTGACTATGCTACCCTATAAAATTTAACATTCCAAACTCAACAACGATGTGAAAATTTCCAACATAGGTCATTTCAATGAATAGTGGGTTGCACACCTAAGCACCAAATTAAACCAAAATCCATAAAAGAGCTCGAAATGAGACTAGAAGCCATGGGGCACGCATGAAAGGTCGTTCCAGATCAAACTCGACATTCCAGAGCTAACCGGGCTGACGAAATTTAAATCCAAGAACGCTTACCAAGAATGTTGACCAAAGTCAACCTTGGGCCAAATTTCAAAGGCTAAAGCCCCAGATATCCCTAAACTCACATCGAAAGCCTTGATACTCAAGTCGACCATGCTACCAGCCTAATTTATCCATTCCGTAGCTAATGGATTTTTCATAATTCTGTTTTAAAGTCATTTTCTAGGAGTTTTGATGAAAGTCAACTGTTCAAACTCTAAGAGCTCTAATAAATGGAAACATGTATAAATATCAAATGAACAACCAAATGATTGAACTTTCAGTGCTAGCAAGTTATAAATGACTTGGGGTCATACATGAAAGCTCTAAACGCTGGAATTTATCGAGTAGGATGAAAATGACCAGGAGGTCATTAAAACATTCACTACTAAAAGGACTTTCAATCTCGAAAGTCATGAAAGACGCAGTCTTAAAATATAAAAAGATGAGGATACTGGGCCCGCAAGCTCTACCAGACCCAAGGCACCCTCTTAAGTGAGTAATGCCAGAATAGAACTCCGTTTAAAGAGAAAACCCTAGACTGACCTCAGAGCTTCAAGAACTTCCCCAAATCTATCCATAACACTAATTCCCAACCATCTAAACTAACAGAAACCAAAATTATCCAAACAACTGGAGAAGTCGTAAACCACATTGACACTACCGAATTTGAACCGATGTCGAACCCCAAGTGCAGGCGAACCAACCTTACTATCTGAAGTGCCTACCTTAAACTCAAGTCTAACATCCCTTCCCAAAAAAATCAAACCCACTGACATGCCCGCTGCATCTTAGCCAAACCACCATCGTATAGAAACTACAAAACCAAGAAGCCAGTCAAAAAGAGTAATTGTCACTCGACTCATATTTTGAAATATCCAACTTGTGCCTTATATCCCAAAACACCTAAAGCCAAAAACTTAAGTCTGAAATGTAAAATCCCCAAATTGAATGAGAAACCCTCAGAAAACGGAACCAATAAAAGACTTAGGCCCGAAGTGACAGGATCATGCAATGAAATAATGGATTATCACATAACACAAATCTGGGCAAACCCTTCCAAACCAGGAGCAAAACTGATCCAATAAGTAGTTAACCTTCCAAAGCTGACCCAATGGAACCGATCCACCGGAGTAACAACCACAAGTCAACCTGCCAGTGCAAGTCTTAGCTAACCACCCAAACTCAAGAGAAGCTGAGCCGGTAGGTAAACATACCTATCAAAAATGGCCCAAATAAAGCTAAACCCTCGAAAAGAACACCACAAGGAACACTGTCAGTTAACCACAATGAAACATGCGAATCTTGCACCTTGAACAAGAAATCAAGAGATGCTTCCACAAATTATTTTAACCCCCTCATGAGGATGAGCCTTCTAAGTGAAATTCCATTCTTCCATGGAAGACAAAGTCTGAATTAGTCAAAGCACACTGCAATAGAAAACCCAAATCAACAATCTAACTCTTTGAACCATCGACACACCCGCTGTAGTTTATCAATAGAACCAAGGCACAACATGAAATCACTAAAGATTTAAGGTAGTCCTGGTTGTAAGGTAAAAGAAACCTGTGACTAAAATTTCAAAAACATATTAACTAACCACCTAACTGTCTAATAATCACAAGAGTACACCAAGACAATTTTGATAACCCATGACTCATCAATATAAACACTCTCTCACCATTTTCATGAACCCAAAAGAACCCATGTTACATGATACCTCAAGCTAAAACATCACCATACCTAGAATGAACAAAGACAATTCTATTTCTAGCCTTCCCAACTCAACATATCCATCTGACACCACATCACACAACCAGATGAACCGATAAATTAACCATTAAACTTACTATAAAGAGACGACCCAGCCAATCCAAAGGGAAAACCTTAACTTTGCCACCTTAGGAATAAGAATAGGAGATCAACCAAAGAAAGAATTGAGGAACGAGATTTATAGTAGACCACAAGAGCCCACAACTGCTGACACACCCTTCTCTCGGTAATAACCTCACACCAACTAAGTACACTAGAGGGGTGTGGGGGAAACTAGGAAGGGGGGAGGACTAAATTAGAAGCTGTCACTAGAATGATAGATAAAAATTTAAAATATTTTTTTCCTATTCCTCCTATTTATTTAATTGGTGCTATGTTAAATCTGTATAAGAAATTTAGTACTATGTCTGAATGTGTTCGCCTCATATATAATTCTATAGAAATTCAAAAAGATGAAAAACCTAGTATGTTCAAGGCAATGAGTTAAACAAATGATCATATTCAAGCGTTATATAATCATTATATCTATTTAATTGATAATGTTAACCCTAGTCATATTGTTCATCTATCTCGTCCTTCTGATGAGCGAAGAAATAAAGGAAGAGCAGAAGATACGAAAGAAGAAGAATTTGAAGAAATAATTTCAATTGGAAATCATTTTGCACATGCTAGTCCAAATTACGGATTAGTTGATTTTGAAAATTATGAGCTAATTTTTATTAATGTTAATACAGATGAATTGGAGAAAATAATTTAAAATATGTAGAAATTATAATTTATTATATACAACTAATTGTAAGTTAGTAACTTTGTATGTTTTGAATTATATCAATATATTAATAAAGTCAAAAACTCATTGAGTCTTTGCATTTCTTAATTTTTTCCTCATAAATTTTATATGATTCAATTAAATAATTTTATTTACTTTACATAATTATATATTGAAAATTAAATTTGCAGTCACTATAAGATTTCAATACTTAAAAAATGTAATTATAATAGATAGTATATTGTGAGTATATTTTTTATATATTATAGGTATATATAATATATAATATAAGCATATTACTATAATAGATAATATATTGTGAGTATATTTGATATACATTGTAAGTATATATAATATATAATGTAATATATCACTATAAGAAATAGTATATTGTAAGTATATTAGATATACATTGTAAGTATATATAATATATTATGTAAATATATTATTATAATAGATAGTATATTGTGAGTATATTAGATATACACTATAAGTATATCTAATATAATGTAACTATATCACTATAATATATAGTATATTGTGAGTATATTTAATATACAATATAAGTATATTATTATAATAGATAGTATATTGACTTAAAAAGTAGTGCAAGACCAAGGAGACTTTTTGATTAATATGAAACAAAAGCATGTTGATTATCTACAACTTGAAATTTATAGTATGAGCATCTTTAATACTTTACGTCCCGCTAAGTTACAGGAAAAAATCAAATTGATTTCAGAACAACTGGCCATTGATATTTGTGCTGATCATCCAAGTGCTTTTTGGAATAGAAAAAACCATATTGTGACTCTTTCTTATGAAGATAACTTTTGCGAAGATGACATTCCCACTAAGTCACTTCCTTGTCAAATGAATGCTGAGTTAGTGGAATTTTGCAAAAAGGAGATTGATAATCTTTTACAAAAAGGTTTAATCAAACCATCCAAGTCTCCTTGGTCTTGCACTACTTTTTATGTCAATAATGCAGTAGAAAAGGAGCGTGGCATCCCCAGATTGGTTATTAATTATAAACATTTAAAGAAAATTTTGAAATAAATTAGGTATCCTATTCAAAATAAAATAGATTTATTATCAAGATTATATGATGTCAATATATCTTCCAAATTGGATGTAAAATCAAGACATAGACAAATTCAGATTTTTAAAGAGCATACTTATAGAACTACTTTTAATGTTTCTTTTGGAAAATATGAATGAAACGTTATGTCTTTTGGCTTAAACAATGCATTTTCTGAATTTTAAAAAATCATGAATGATATTTTTAATCCATATTTAGATTTTATCATTGTCTATATCGATGATATTTTAGTATACTCAAAAACTTTTGAGACTCATAGCAAGCATATTGATATTTTCAAAAAGATTGTTATACAAAATGATTTGATTATATCTTATCCAAAAATGAGTTTGTTTCAAACTGATGTCCGCTTTCTTGGACATAATATTTTCCAAGGAAAGATTACTCTCATTCAAAGGTCTATTGACTTTGCTTCAAAATTTTCTAATGTTATAATTGATAGGACTATGCTTCAAAGATTTTTGGAAAGTTTAAATTATATTTCTCCCTTTTATAAAAATTTATTTAGAGATTTATTCCCATTATATGAAAGATTAAAAAAGAATCACAAATCTCCTTGGACTGATAGTCTGACTGAACTAGTCAAATCTGTTAAACAACGTGTTAAATCTTTGTCGTGTTTAATAATTGCTAACCCTACTTGGCAAAAATAATTTGAAACTAATTCTTCTAATATCGGTTATGGAGGAATACTTAAACAAGTAAATCCCCATGATAAATGTGAATATCTTATAAGATTTCATTCAGGAAAATGGACTGAAGTCAAGAGAAAATATGTTATTGTGGCTCATGAAATGCTATGCATAGTCAAGTGTGTTTTGAAATTTCAGGACGATCTATACAATCAAAGATTCCTGATCAAAATAGATACTCAATCAGTTACATACATGTTTGATAAAGACTTCAAACATGATGCCTCCAAATTGATATTTGCTAGGTGGTAGGCCTAATTGACCCCATTTGATTTTGATATTCAGTATAAAAATGAAATTGATAATTATCTACCAGACTTTCTATCTAGGGAATATCTAAACAATTAATTATGCATTATTTCGTAGCTTTATTTGATGATAAAGAACTAATTACCATCTTAAAGGTAATTCCTTTGAAAAAAGATATTCAGATGATGATTCTAAATAAGATAATTGCTAATATTATTAGAGAAGAAGTGCAAATTCCTAAATTCTCTATTCATTCATATGAGGATGACGATGGACCTTATTATCTTGATATAGATGACTATTTTGACTTCTATTAATATGATTTGCTACGTTTGCAGAATAGAAGAAAAACACCCCCCTTGGTCTCTTATACGAGACAGAGGTAATAAAGGCAGAGGCAGGGGAAGATCAGTCCCTTGACAAAGACCATCATATGATTCCTCATCACCTAATAATTTTCCAGTCTTGAGATTGGAAAATAAGATTTTGATAAACTCCAAGATGGGTGAAGCATCATCTTCGATAGTTCCAAAGGATAATACTCCTACAATTAATCTGGAAGATATTTTAGAAGACAGTCCAATTTATGGACAGTAAAAAGCATATTTGGAATCCAAAAAGTAAAGTGATACATTTGCTTCTATGGTCAAAGAAGTTGATGACCATAAATATTATGAGGAAGGATCTACCAAAGAAATTATATTTCTTTTGAAAAACTCTAACATTCAGAGAAAAGATGAGCCATGAAAGATATTCCAATGGTATCTGGTAAGGGAATTATATTTTCCTGGAGAGTCCTATAAGACTCAAACTTATTATAAAATAATTTTAATCAAAACTAGAAGTGCTGAATCCAACATTTTTCAACAGAAGAGAATGTTTATAACATCTCAAAAATGATTATCAAACAGATTATATCTATAGAAGAGTGGGGAATCTCTACTATGAATTAAAGACAGGTTTGTGTGAATAAAATGAAAATAAACCTTACTTATTGGGATTATATCCATACCTGTAACAAGGTTTTCTATTACAATAATGATAAGCATAAGTACACTTGGCTTATAAAAATTTATGCTAAAGTATTTGATGGATCAATTCTAAATTTGTTCTTAAGGTGGTGGACTTTTGATGGACCCTCGGTAAAGATTTTACTATTTGAATATTTGAATTTATACAAAGAATGGACTAAAGTTTCTCCATTTCTTACAGAGTTATACCTCTCTAATCATGGATGTAATTTAGAGAAAATTGGTCATATGTACATTTATATTGAATTCTCTATCTTGTGGATCCATAAATGGCTCCCTAAAGTAGGGTTTACCCCTGGTGAAAATATTCCTTGTCTGTGTTAGGTCTATTATGACAATTTCTGGAACAAATTAACCACAAAAGATCCCAAAACTAAGCAGTCATACAGACAAGAGCTCATAGATCAAATCCGAAAAAAAATCAAGAATATGCGGTGATACCCCCCAAAAAGTTAGTAGTTGGTAATTTCATCAAGCATATTGCTAGGAGAATTTCTGTACATGAAGGAGATCAAAGCAAGATAATTAATGAATATCTCAAAGAAGATGAAAGAAATTTGCTTCAAACTCTTACACAATATGATAAATCAGACACTTCAATGAAGAGTCAGGCAAAAAAAGATGATATCGTTGATGCACAGTCCGATGGACCTAGACCAATGTTATCAAGAAGCGAGCTAGAGAAGGTTGAAGATTTCCTCCAATCCCTACAAGGAAAGGAAGAATTCCTAAAGACAGTTGTAAAGGGGAAAGGAAAAGCAGAATGAGACAGCAACCCTACATAAACAGTAGATACACTGTACTAGGGATCGAAATAAGGGACACATTTTTATTCCTTATGTTTCTAGTATGAGCCTATATATAAGGTCATTTGTTTTTCATTTTAGAGGCAAAAGTGAATATGCTAAGTCTCTCTCTCTCTCTCTAAAATTTTCTTTATAAAATATTCTAGTGTGAATTGAATAAAAGTTCAAGTTTGGAAAACTCGTGTTCTTAAGGTATTTTTAATTTTTAGTGTATACTTTTTAATCCTTATCTTTTCTCCATAGCCGTGATTATGTCTGACTAGAAATCTCATATCTATGTTGGGTATCTGAGTTCTATTATATATTCATCATGAAAGGCCAGACTCAATTAAAATATACAAGATTTTTATCATAGTTTCTTGACTTGGTTCTGAAATGGTGGTACAATTATTTACTTTATTGATTTAGCATAGCAAGCAGTGGTGATGTAAGTCCCCGATAAGAAAGAAAAGGACAAAGGGGCAGTAGTTTCCCACTTTTAGAATTCCTAATTGCTAGATCAATAACGGTACGTATTGGAATATCTGATAGGACCATTGCTCAAGTGAAAGGTTCAATATAGTCATAAAGCTAAATAAAAATCTTTTATATTTCAATCTTATCCTTGTTGGCTACACGGATTACTGCCTTCCCTTAAGCTTAAGAATATTATTTCAAGCTAGATCTAGACGGCCGCGCGGACTACTGCCAGCCTTGTAGATACTGGTTGTAATGGTTGGTGGAAAGAATTAGCGAAAAGAATCGTCAAGATGCAGTTTATACACTGATTCTCACTACTTTGCAATATTTCAATGGTAGATTTACCAACCAAAATAAAACTTTGAGAACCATACTAAATAGACTTCGATGTAAGCATTTAATATGCTCCACTATCAATCATCGCAGTGTTAGTGAAAGTAAATTCATTATTGATTAAAATAGTATATTTAATATACTATCTATGAGCAGTTATAATCTGCAACATTCCTAAAAAAGAATTTCGTTTAGAACTATAAATAAGTTCTTCGACTTTATCATCAACTTTACCTTTCCCTTTATCTACAGGAGGCGTTGACGCAGAATCATCCTTCTCATCATTCTCTAATTGAGAAATCCTGTGATCATTAATAATTTGATTCTGCTTGAGAGTTTTAATCTCATTTTTCAATTTTTCAACTTTAATTTTCAAATCATTAAAACAAGTGTCTCTTACTACAATATCAATCTTCTTGTCAAGACAAGCAAGAACTTCTTTTATCGAATAAGGCTTTGAATCAAACTCATTTTTTGATTTAGAGAATTTAAAAGATTTAGAAAATTGAGAGCTAGATGTCGATGCCATATCAATGATCTTGCTCCTCATATTTTCATCAAAAATTTCTTTTATTAATTCAATAACATTTTCATAGCTAATTGTATTGACATTTAAATCTTTAAATTGCGATTGGAGTTTATAAAACTCATTAGTTTTGTACGGACAATTATCACCTATACAATTATTACCATAATTAGTAGGCATGATATTATCATTATCAAAAAAATCAAGAAGCTCAACTTCACTTTCAGACCTGAATTCTGACTTAGAGTAATAATTGGATTCTGAACCAGAAGTATATAACAAACCATAAAATTTGTCATGAAGGTCTTCTTCAAGATTCAAAGACTTAAGCTTTTCAAGCTTACAATTTGGGGCAATATATCCATATTGGTCGCACTTGTAACATTTAATCTTGCTAAGATCTCTCTTAAAGAAATTCTTTGTAAATCTATTAGATTTATAGTGAGCTTTCTTTGCCTCACATTTCTCTTTACTAGTCGGGAACGACAATGCCTTCAATAAGGTCTATTAGGGTCCTCTCCTTTATAACTCCTGTTTTTGTTATACCTTTTATACTTGCTATTAGAAGGACCGGCTACACCGAATTGGCTACAGAAATGTCCAAGCCATGATCGTTATCTTTTCTTATCGATCTTTAGTTGCTAAGCTAATTTTATCTCATTGCATAGATTTAATCCTTCTTGGGTGCAAGTTCCAATTAGCTTACCATAAGTAAACTGATCATAGGGAATTGCAAAGAGATTTCCCCTAAGAGTTTTCCTAACTCTTTCTACAAATAATGCAGAAAGGTCATCAATAAACTTGGACTTCCAATAAATCAGATTACTCTCGAGTAAGTCCATTATCCGACTTTAAAAGGTGTCTTTATACCACCAAATTCTCTTAAATGCTTACATCAAATTCCATTTACTAAGGTTCTCAAAGTTTGATTTTGGTTGGTATATCTACCATTAAAATATTCTAAAATAGTGAGAATTAGTGTATAAACTGCATCTTGACGAGTCTTTTTGTGAGGTCTTTAGACCTTATCTTCATTATCTTCAATGCCTTCTTCCTTTATAATATATTTTACCATAGAGGTGGTAATGACATTTTTTTCTTCAGAGGATAAAAAATTATCCCACCCTCCACAAAGTTGGCCGGTAAATCATGCAACAGTCATCTTACAAGTATTATGATCTGAATTATTATTAGTAGACTGATAAATAGTAGCATACATCAATATTCGATGCATAAAAATAGAGACTTGTCTATTCATAAATTTGATCACCGCTATAAGCAATATTAGTTTGAATCCAATCTCTTTCCTCTATTAAAACATCTTGAGAAGTAGGATGAGGATAATAATAAGTCATCATTGCAGGTTTGGTAGCATATTTTCTATGCCTTATTGTCCTATCGCGTTCTCCTCAAACCTTTAGACTATTAATTTCATAAATATCATTTTTAATTAGAAAATTATCAATAGTATCGATAGGTTTGACACTCAAATTGGAAAGCTTTTTATCAAGAGGTTTTTCTAAATCATTTAAAGACTTAGATTTGAAATTCTTTATTTCAATAGGACATTGTATATGAATTGAAATATTAACCATATATGATTTACTTCCAGAGGTGGAGGAAATATTTGTTTTACTCATACTAATGGATTTAATCAAAACAATTAACTCATCGAGTTTTATATCAAGGGAACTAATATGTTCATTAATAACTTTAAGATATAAACTCAAATATTTATTTTGATAAATTAAATTATTTATTTTTCTAATGCTAATTTTAGCAATATCATTATCAATAAATTTTTAAAAAGCTGAGAATGTAAGACCCATATTATTGGGCAAAATAAAAGGATTTTGAGGAGGGTAAATTGCTTTAGTAATATTACCGCTTTCATCTTTAAAAGTTCTTTGCTCTAAACCCTTTATGTATAGAGGTAAATAAGTGTTTATAAGCCATGGAACAAAATACATAATTTGATTATGCAATGCACAAGTTTTATTAAACTCTGGAGAAATATTATTTAAATCATTTTGTCTATAAGCCTCAAACGATCAAGTTTTAAACTTGGTCCATTTATTTTGATGAAATTCTTTTTGATATGTTGACGATCCAGGGAGCCTGGACTAACATCAATTTGATGCATCATCATTTATGCATTATTTCGGTCAGACAACTCATTAGGGTCAAAATTCATTTTGGATGCAGTGGGATCAATATCAGACAACTTATCAGTTCCTTGCACAATATTAGTCATAAGGTCAATCTTAACCCTTTCAACAACCTTTTCACTCAGAGTATCACTTAGAGTATGCAAAGATAAATCCCTATTTCTTGCTGGACCATAAAGTGGAACATCAGGACTAAAAGGGGAAATATGCTAAATTTTAGGCAAAGATCTGTACCCTAAGAAAGATCGTCTTTATAAATAGGAGATTTATAAATCGGAGATTTCTCAGTAAATTTAATACATATCCTACCATCAGGATTCTGAGTAATATGAGAACATTCACTATTATTCAAATCATTTGTGACCTAGCTTGGGGATATAACCGAATCCAAAGTCCATGTAGTTGGGAAATTGATTTATTTCCACTTGATAGGTCTACTAGTGGTGACCTTAGACGTTGTAAAATAAGTTTCCACCAAGATAGTATGATTCGATGTATCATATAATTTATATCTAGGATTCAGAGTAAACAATATACAACTTGGGCTAATGTTTGGAAAGCGGCTCGAAATTCAATATTAGTCACTTGATCATCCAAAGGAGAATTTGGAGCTTCTGGCTCCTCTTCCAAAACATACCTTCGAACAGGAGCTCTTTGTTGAGGCATGATTCTGCAATCGCAAAGAGAAAGCGTTAGAGGAGAAAACCTTACAATTCAACTCTATAGCACGATGAGATCATGAAAGAAGTGAAGTATTTCCTAAGATACCTTATAGCCTCTTATTCATAGATATAGTGTGCTCCACAACGATGAGCAAGACTCTACTTCGCGTGGCATGTTAGAATCTCTAAGACAGTTAAACCTTGTTCTCTGATACTAAGTTTGTCATGACCCGACCTAGGGCCTAGTCATAACACAGTGATCGAAAACTTAAAGGACCCCAACTAAGCCTCTTAGCATAACATTCATGAGTATACACAAGGTAATAAGAAATCTAGATAAATCAAGATACAAAAGCAAAATCTTCAATAAGAACATAAATTTGAAAAATACGCAAATAAGAGAGAGGTTGCTATTAGGGCTTAGGTCGAGTCCCCACCTCAAAGTCTACTCGGTGCTAAGTACATCATCCCAAGGAATACAAATCATATCATAACCATAAATCATACTTTTAATAATCATAAACTTTGCATAATCATTGTTCATAAACTTGTTCATAGGGATAGCTCATTATCAAGTAATTCATGTAGTGTGGGTATAGGTCTTCCACAACTTCATATTTAGGGTCTTAAGTCACCTTCCTTATTAAAGGATCTTACATCACCCTTTCATTAGAGCCTTGAGTCACCTTCATCAATAAGGATTTAAAGTCACTCCATCTCATGAAGTTTATTGAAACATCATCAAAACATTATTCATAATCTTTCATAAGGCATTCATAAACATCATTGCACAAAGCATCTTAAAAATCATTCATAAATCTTCTATAGAAATAACTTGAAAATCATGATCATAGTTCATAAATAATACTTGAAACTAGCATATAGCATGTGTCATTGAAATTAAACTTGAAATCATGAAACATGATGTGAATTATTCATAATTAGCCTAATATCATTGAAATAGATCATAATTAAGAAGTCTGAATGCAAATCATGAAATTAGGGCTTTTAATTGAAGAATTCATAAGAGAATTAACAAGAGATCTTTGGGATTCCATGGGTGAAAGGTACCCATGGAAGAAGTCCAACATACCTTGTCCCTCATGAGCCCTAAATTGAAAAGAATGGAGGCTTGACCTTGAAGAACCCTTGAATTTCTTGTAGAAGAAGAAGACCTTGGAGAGAAAACTTGGAAGAGAAGGCTTTGGGAGTCATGTTGAGAATGAGAGTGTTAGAAGACTTTAGGGTGGTTAATAAGTAGGAATCAGTCCCAAACACCATCCAAATTCATTAATGAAATTATAAAGAATGATCGAAATACCCTTTATTTAATTGAAAAATGGGACTCCACGGAGGATCCATCACGATCCGTGAAAAACACCACTACCCATGTGGTGTCCATGGTTCCTTCCTTGATCTTAGTAAAGAGGGAAATCAGGAGCGCCTCCTTCACGGTGACCATAAAAAACCGTGAAGGTCACCATGACCCATGGTTAGGGTTGTGATGAGGAACCTGACATAGAGGTATGTAGACGTGCCTACCACGGAACCCACCATAGTCCTTAATGGGCAACACAGCCCGTGGTTGTCAAATGTGGTCTGTACCTTAGAGAATTTTCTGAGGGTCTCAGGGAAGGGGCCACCACAGAGGGAACTATGGCTCGTAATGCTCACCACAGCCCGTGGTCCCTTGTCGTGGTATTTTTCCTACAGGATTGAGTTTAAAACCCCTGATCACGGTGGCACACCATGAACTATGGTGAAGAATACAACTCGTGATGGCCTTTGTTGTCATCGCCTGGTGCCAAAAAGCTACAAATTTTGGAATTTCATCTTTTGTTCCTCATCTTTCCGTCTTTCCAACTTCTTGGATCTTACACATTCCCTTCTTTGGATTCTTCATTGTTTATCTCTTCAGATAACTCATCACTTTCGAATACCATGGTCTCACCCTTGCTTGAACAAGTCTCTTCATTATTTTGTTTTCATCACCATAATTTTCCACTCTTTTACAAAGTGGCCATACATTGTGCATTATCATTCTTGGGATTTACCACTATATCACTTGGGAGACCATCTTTTTGCCTCGGATTTAAATGGTTGAAATCTGGCCATTTAAGCCTCTAGCTATTTAATTGACATCGAATGTCAAGTGATTGTTTGGTTTATGGAGGAAAAAATAGCTTTCTTCTCCTTCTACACCTTGTCTGAGCCTTCAACCTTATTCAGAATTCTAGCAACCATATCTTCCATTCTGAAGTTTACAGGATCAATATTCGTATCCTTGGGTTTTGATGATGAGGGACATATCTATCACGATCACCATGACCTTCCCTCCAAGTATTTCCTTGGCCGCACCAATCCCTCTCTGTCCAACTATTTTCTCGGTCCTTGTTACAACCTTGATTCCCACTCTATCTTGGATAGGTCGGATGGGAACCCCCAAAATTATTTTCTAGAAATCACACTTTCTCATTATACATGGCATCGAACTTGGCATCTTTCGGGTTTAGCCCAACATTTGCATCTACTGTATTCACCGCTTTGTATCCTACACCCATAATATGTTTGGCGACCAAATCAAGTTGAGTCATCATTTTCGCCATGTTCTCATCTCGTTTATGGTTCTTCTCAAGTTGTTCCTAAGTCATCCCAACATGAAGAGGATCACATGGTCCTTTCGAGTGTGCCAAGCATGATTGATTTTTGTTATTTCATAAAGAAATATCGAAGCAACGGCAAAGGGTTGGCGCATGATGTCACCCCTAATAAGCTGATTTGCTACACCTTTGTTTAACGTATTAA
This sequence comes from Solanum dulcamara, assembly GCF_947179165.1. Classification (NCBI taxonomy): domain Eukaryota; kingdom Viridiplantae; phylum Streptophyta; class Magnoliopsida; order Solanales; family Solanaceae; genus Solanum; species Solanum dulcamara. The sequence goes on along the minus strand of NC_077247.1, from coordinate 12,293,984 downwards.
GACTACGGTAGAAATACTATAGAAAAACATTGTCTGATAGCCCATAAGTGGGCCATTGAAAGAGAAACTTCTGGAATCTAAGCCAAGTCTCATGAATCGATTCCCCATCGACACTCTTGAAGTTTTGGATGCTATATCTCAATTTCAGCATCTTGGAAGGTGGGAAAACTACTCATAAAAATGTTGTTGTGAGATCATTCCAAGAGGTAATGGAATCCCTCGGTAGTTCCACTAACCATTTGGTTGCCTCTCTCATAGGAGAGAAGGGAAACAACCTTAGCCAAATAGACTCCTGTGATATTTTCTTGAAAGAGAAAGGGTTGCACACATCCATGAAGTTCCAGATATGGTCATGCGGATCCTTGTGAGTGATGCTTATAAATAATCCCTTCATTTGCAATAATTGCAACATAGGCTCAGTCATGTGAAAGATCGCATTACCCACAGTTAGGGGTAGCCTTATAGCTTTGACATCTGGTCAACATTAACACCATTCATGTTCCCAGCATTACTTCTATGAACGTTCTTTTCTTCACCTAGTAAAGACAAAACTAGAAAATGATAGTAAATGAGTCCTACTAGAAATAACTAGATCACAAACAACTTCAATAAAAGAACTCTAATCACTGTTCTCCTACAGCGACGCCATTTTTTATAACGCTCAAACTACACTTCTTACGATTTAGAGTGTAGGTGACCATTAGCAATATAACCCCAATGTATAAGTTCGGGGTTGAATCCCACAATGAATGGATTGGAATAGAATTCAATCAAGAAGTAAGAGAGTTTTCTAGAATTTTGTACTATAAAAATAAGTGTATTGTAACATAAATTAAATCAATAGTTTTAGGATATCAATTAAGAAGAGTTTACTATATTTAAAATCAACACGATCAATAATAATTGGGTTATAAGAAGGTAGAGGATACGTCTAGGATAGTTGCGTAATAAAAAAAGTTATTTGGATAAGGGTAAATGCACACAACTCAATATCATTAATGATCAATGGATAGGAAAAAGTTAATCAATTATACGAAAGCATCTTTTGACCATCATTTTTCTATCCATGCAAGCACTTTCGAGACTAAACATGTGTACTAGAAAAACTAACCCAAACCTTAGCAAAACCTCCTCTCGAGAGAGATTACGACCGATAAATTTAAATTCATGGCTATTTGTTAATTTAGCCACTTCACACCACCATTTCAAGCTAAGATGAAGATCTAAGAGAGAAAAATATTTGCAACCATAAATCATAAATAAATACACACAAAATTAACAAAACCCATATCAAATTAACAGTTCTTGAGCTGATACCAAAACCCAATCCAAAACAACAAGTTAACTACATAAGCACCCCCTAGAAGGATGGGGTTTAGCTACACACTGAAAATTTAAAAGACTTTTTACCAAAATAATTGTCTTCCATTGAACTCAAAAAAATATCACTTCCAAATTACAATACCCAAGTCTAAAATCTCACAAATTACCCTAAGAACAATGTTAAAACTGCAGGCAAACTGGAATATTCTATTCTAAGGTTCTTAGCAGTGAAAAATGTATCATTTTCGAACTTTAAAAATCAATTTATACTTTCTCAGAACACAGGCCAAAATTCATTGCACAGACCACTTCAGTGACATTATTCGTGCCCGCCGAAGTGATTAGGGAGTTGCCAACAGCATGGGCTTTTCGCATTTCAGCACCTCAATTCTTTAATTCCTGTGCTGGCTAGTTGGCCATATTGATCTAACTTGAATATAAGTTCGGCAAGTCGCCATTTTGACCTTTTTCTACGAACTTTAGTTGCCTAGTTTTTAGAAGTTATGGATCTTTTTAGTGAATTCAGTCCAGTTCGCCTTTCCAGTCGGTGGGTCACCTTCTACACTTCTTTATCCCTCTTTTGGGAATTTAGTCAGACCAATATTTTAGACTCTTTAGGCGGGCATGATATGCCTCACCTTTTGAACTATATGAGTCACCAAAGCGCCTTTACCTCGCTGGGTTTCCTTGGAAATTGGCCTTGGTTTTAGGTCTTTTGGGCGAGCTTTAGGGTCTTCTTGGCGAGTCGCCAAGGGCTCTTTTTAAGCTTCAGAGTATATTTTACTCTTTTTTGCTAATTGTTAGCTCTGTTCTTCAAAATCATGCCCATGCCTTGTCCTTTACTCCTTACACTGCAAATGATCACTTTTAGGTCAGTATTGGACATAATATAGGCAAAGAGGACACTATTTCATTGAGTTTTGAGCTTTAAATGAGTCTAAATTCCTGACTCATCACTAAGATTGCCCTGCCCCCCAAATCTCATCATACCCTTAATGGGCGATACTCAGAGTAATACTCTCATACCAACTTTTCATGACCAGATTTCTCATGTCATGATGGTACCTACTATAACCCACTAGTAGGTAAGCCAACCCGTAACCAGTAGCAGCTAGTAATGGGTTTAAGGGTAGAAACTAACCAAGAATAGCATTCTAATAGACAACATAATAGATAAGTGGAAAACAAACAAAATATTATATATAATTGATCCTTCCTAGAATCTGAAAGTCACTAGTACAGAGCAGATTAAACAAAAAAGAGTACAAGTCCCAAAAGTGGACCACTGAAATAAGACCTCTCTCAAAAAGAAAAAGACTATTCTATATATATAGATAAATGGTGACCAAAATAGTATAAAATTCCAAGTGCTCAACCCTATCACAAAAATAGACCGCTCTAAGCTCGAATCAATATTGGGCGCTGGTGCTCAGACCTGCATCACAAAAACAGATTCAGAGTGTAGTATGAGTATCAAAACAATAGGTACTCAGTAGACATCATAGGCCGACTAAGTTTCAAAAGTACAGGCGATATGAAAGAGAGAATAGAATCGAATAGAGGTCAAGAGAAAAAGTCTAAACTAAAGTAATAAAATACACACGAGTGTAGAAACAACTAACTAAGTAATCTACAACTAAACTATACCTAACTCGAGTGTAGAAAGAACTAACTAAGTAATCTACAACTAAACTACACCTAGCTGGACCCCCATAATCGTAGAAGGTACACTCATGCACAAGTTTAAATAAAAACCCAGTCGGACTCCCATAAGTGCGGGGAGTACACAGAATAACTACAACTATAAAAACTAAAACTGAGAACCCAAAACCGAAAAATACAAAACTAGAACCTCCACCCAATCTAGTAGAATTTGATAGTACGGAGGCCGGACCTCTAATCGGATGCTCATCCAATGTATCCAAGTAACCAATCAAGTGTCAAGTAACTGAGGCTAGACATCTAGTTGGATGCCCTTTAAAAGGATCCAAATGTCCAAGGCCACACCTCCAATCAGATGCTCAACGAAAGTGCCAATACAGTCAAGGCCAGAGCTTAAATTTGAATGCCCGATAGGGTGATCAATATAGCCACTACAAGTGCTCCCAAAGATCAATAGATGTCAAACTTTATAGATCACCTTCCATACTTACTCAATCAATGAAACCATCAGAACTGAACCCCAAACCAATCTAGAATCGTAGAACAGAACCCGATGGTGTCGCCAAAACACATGAAGCTGCAGAATCAGAAAGTAAGGATAGAATTCATTGGAGCAAGTATATCGCCTACTAAGGCCCAAACTACCAGACTCAAGTCTTCTATACCAGTCTATAAAGATCTAAGGTAGCCAAATGACATAGGGGAAAAACTAAGGCTTATTGGGTCTATCACGACCTAAACTAGAGCCTAGCCGTAACACAACGATCAGAAACCCCAAGGACCCCAACCAATCCTCTTAACATATATTGAATTCATAAGGTAAGTAAAACATAATGAAAGTAAATAGAAGAACAATCTCAATCATGGAAGTCTAGGTATGAAAATGAAATCCCAAGTCATATGTCCAAAACGGACTACATCAACTCTATGCCTAAATATGCCTCCATTGAAGTAATATAAGTGGGGGCATATAACAAGCCATTAGCTCACCCAAAACAAGAAAAGGAATGTCTCAAAATAACAACATAGTCTAGAGATAATAAGGAAGTATAAGCTCAATAAGTAGTCTCCGAAGCATGAGGACTTACAAAATCAAGTGAACAAGTCTTCTATCTATCCATGAGAGTGTGTAGGGTGATCACCAAGACCTACATTATAAGACAATGTAGGCAAATAAAAGAGTATGCGTTAGTACTTTGAATGTACTAAGTGTGTGAGAAATATAATGCATGACATAAAAGTAATGATGTAATGATCAAGGTTAGAACACCTAATAAGTAAACTATTTATACGTGATATTGAATCATGTGTAAGGCTAATGTCATTTAAAACCATAACTCAATCTTATAAAGAGAACTTGTACAATGCATGGATAATCATAAGTCATACTGAGAAAGCATAAAAGAGCTTGTATGTAGAATCCTCTTTGGGAGGATGCCACTTACGAAGCAAAAGACAGTTTTTTTATAATCTCAAATAGTCAATACATTTAGAAAACTTATTTTGAAATTCTATTTCCAATTCAACACCATTGCGGGTCCATAAAGTACACAAAACTTAAACTAGTAATTATTATAAAACTATTATCTTCCTTTGTGCATAATGACAAGTCAAAGTATAATTACAGCACATGGCATGACTTGAGTTAAAAGCACACTCCAAAAATAGCAAAACTAGTCATCCTGTTCAAGTTACAAGCATCTGGTTTTGTTTTCACAAGCCTTCAAAATTTCATACATAAGTGCCACATGTATCCTGTACAAGTCCCAAAAATATTTACAAACCTAGATCCATATGTAGATGTGATCTTTACAAGGGCTCCAAAACTCTACTCCGAATGACCATCTTCACAACTCGTCCCGCACATTACCTATGATAGAAAATAACTATCGCTAAGCATAAAGCTTAGTGGTGTATAAACTTTAGGCTTGGAGCCATTAAACTCTTCAATTCCCTTGTTCGTTGCAGGTGGCTCAATAAGGTAAAATTAATCCCAAGTGAACAAGTATATCAAAGTATCGAATACAAACCTTGAAGAGTTTCAAAATCAATATCAACATTTAAAGGCTCAAGTATCAAGAAACTTATAATTCAATTCAAAAGAGTTGTCAAATAATCAATTTCGCCCAATAGATACGTCATTCCTTCACATTAAGCTTATTCAATATCAAGACGGACCGAAGCCCCAAAAATAAGAAGGGTCATCACCCAATATCAAGAGAATCAAGAACAATATTGAAAGTGGCTTTCCACTCGTACTCAAGAATGGATTAAACCCCATCGTCAAGACAAAATTTAAATCCAAAGTCAAGATGGGCAAGATACGAATCAAGAGGCATGTCAATATCGATGACAAGTCACCTTAACAAGAAGGAAAAAGTCCCAACAAGAATGCAAAATGATCAAAAAATTCGTACAAGTGGCTATTTAGTGAAAGTTTTGCAATATTTGAGATAATAATCATACCATGATATAAGACAAAGAGTAAAAAAATAACCCATCAAGATACTTCAAATTTTGGAAAGTAAAATATTCCAAGTTCAAGTTTATACACGAACCTTTGAGTTTTAGCACATAACAAGTTCTACCACAATTCGAGGAGTTCAATTCATCTACACCATAGACCAACCAAAGTCCACTTCGTCAAACAATTCCCCTTAGCTTGTATAAGAGCATATACACCTTAAATATACAATAAAATATCTACTTAAGTTTAAGAGTCTCATCATATCAAAAATAAATATGAAATCAATAAAAATCAGCCCAAACTATCAAAACATGAATTCTGGACAGCCTACTGTCTTGTATTGTTTCTCAGTTTCGAAGGGTTAAATGGGGAAATAGGCTTTATAGACTCAATTCTGTACAAAAAGATATGCCCAAAATACCAACAGCAGTCCATGTAGAATTTCCAAAACAAATTCTGGGCAGCACCTCCCCTAAACTTCATCACCCTTTTTCGAGTAGATAAAAGCAAAAATGGGTTTTAGATCCTAAATGAAAGTTATAAACCTATGAAATAGATTTCCAAAACATCTTGCATCACTCGAAACAAAGCTTTACACAAGGAGTTATACTAATATTACTAACAACAGTCCCATCCAAAAACGGGTTTGCAAAACAAGGTTTATTCCCCCACTTTTGACAACTACAATGTATCAACAACATCAAGAACAATATCATTAACTTCAAATCAAAAGGGAAAACCTTACCTTGCCAAAACTCGACCTCGAAAGCTCCTTAATCGCGACTGAAAATTGGTGGCTGCTCATTACCCTTGCTTGCTGCCCCAATCAGTTTATTTAAGTTATTAAACAACTTCATTTGATCGAAAAACACCTTATATAATTAAGTCACAAAACAAAATTGGAGGGCTTACCTTTTTTACTTGTTGCTTCCATAGGTACTCTCTCTTATTCTCTAAAATTTCTCTCAAACTCTAAGTGTAATTTTGCTGAAGAAATGACTTCTTAGTCATCTTAACATAAATATATATATATTCTCCCTTAAAGTATTAAACGTGGAAGCCCCTAGGGGTGACACGTGTCCATTCCCTAGGGCGCCACCTTATCCATGCGCCCAATCTAAAGCTTCCACGTAGCAGAGTGGGGTCTACCCCAAGTAGGTGTATCATATACTTAGTCCAAGTAGGTGCATCACCTACTTGTTTCAAGTAAGTGCTATGCCTCTTTTTTCCTCTTCCGTGGGTTCGTAATCTCATCTCACTTTAAGAACTTATGTAATCCTTGCTACTTAAGCTCGACATGTACTCAAGTAGCTTAATTATGCAAGACATCCTAGTCAATAGCTTACGCAAGTAGGCTGATTACCATGAGTTACTACTTGGCCTCCAACTCCTTCCAAATCCCTCTAGACCTATTTCCAACCGTCATTACTCACGTAGAACTTCATAGATAACATGGATCACCTGGAAATCTTTTAGAAAAACCATAAAAAGAAAATTGGGGTGTTACAACTCTCCCCCCTTAAGAAATTTCATCCCAAAATTTACCTTATACTATCCTCAAAACAAATGTGGATATTGAATTTGCATATCCTCTTTTCGCTCCGAGGTTGCTTCATTGCCAGAATGATTCCTCCAAAGGACTTTTACTAAAGTAACTTTCTTGTTTCTAAGCTCTTTTGTCTCACGGGCCAAGATTTGGATAGTTTCCTCATTATATGTTATGTCAGAACTTATCTCAATGGATTCAACAGGGAGAACATGAGATGGATCGGAGCGATATCTTATAAGAAGAGAAACATGGAAGATATTATGGATCTTGCCTAATTCTGGTGGAAGAGCTAATTTATATGCAACTGGACCAACTCTCTCAAGTACTTCATATGGTCTAATAAATCAAGGACTAAGTTTCCCTTTTTTGCCAAATCTCATAATCTTCTTCCATGGAGAAACCTTTATAAAGACCTTATCTCCTACTTGATACTCAATTTCACTCCTCTTAAGATCAGCATAAGACTTTTGTCTATCTGAAGCAATTTTTAGATGATCCTTGATGACTTTTATGTTATCTTCAGTTTGGTGCACAATCTCAGGACCAACCAGTTTCCGTTCACCAACTTCACTCTAGCAAAGAGGAGTTCTACACTTTCTCCCATATAAGGCTTCGTAGGGAGGCATGCCTATACTTGATTGGTAGCTATTATTATAAGAAAATTCTATCAAGGCTAGTTTTTTGTCCCAACTGCCTTCAAATTCCATAATGCAAGCTCGAAGGATATTTTCCAAGATTTGAATCACCATCTCGATTGACCGTCTATCTGAGGATGGAAAGATGTACTAAAGTTCAACCTAGTGTCCAAAGCTTCTTGCAATCTAGTACAAAATCTAGATGTAAACCTTAGGTCTCGGTCTGATATAATAGAAATAGGAACTCCATGTAACCTCACAATCTCCTCAACATACAATTCTGCAAGTCATTCAAGTGGGTAGTCCATCTTGATGGCCAAGAAATGAGCACTTTTGGTTAGCCTATCAACTATAACCCAAATTGCATCATGATTTCTTTGAGTGAGTGGAAGCCCAGAAATAAAGTCCATAGTTATTCTTTCCCATTTCCACTAAGGTATCGACAAGGGTTGTAACAAACTAGTCGGGACTTGATGCTCGACCTTTATTTGTTGACAAACTAAGCATCTAGAAGTAAACTCTGCAATTTCCTTCTTCATACCATTCCACCTGTAGTGTTCTTTAATGGTTTGGTACATTTTAGTACCTCTAGGATGCATTGCATATGGTGAAGTATGTGCTTCAATCAAAATTTCTTTTCTTAAATCGTCATCTTTAGGGGCACATAACCTGTTTTTATAAAGTAGAACACCATCCTCCCTTAATTTAAAATTAAGCTTTTCTCTAATTTAAGCTTCTTTGATCAATTTCACCAGCTTTTCATCTAACTTCTGTGCTTCTTTCACTTGTTCAAGTACAACTAGTTTTACTTGCAAACTGGCAGCAATAGAGCCCTCAGTGTTAAATACAAGACAATCATTCATGGCTCTCAATTTGACAAACAAAGGCAAGTGGCTTAGCGATAAACTAGCAAGGGCTTTATGACTTAGAGCATCTTCTACCACATTGGCTTTACCCGGATGGTAATCGATTGTGCAGTCATAATATTTAATGAGTTCAAGCGATCTATGTTGCCTCAAATTCAACTCTTTCTGTGTACCCAAGTACTTTAAACTTTTGTGATCAGTAAATATGTGATATTTTTCACCATATAAGTAATACCTCCAAATTTTCAAGGCAAACACTATGGCAGCGAGCTCAAGGTCATTAGTAGGATAGTTCAATTCATGTGGTTTCAATTTTCAGAAAGCATACGCAACCATTTTCTCTTCTTGCATCAAGACACAACCCAAACCATGATGAGAGACATCACTATATATGACATATTCGTTCCCTTCAGTTGGTGGAGTAAGTATAGGAGCTTGTGTTAATTGTTAATAAGGATTTGAGATTTTTAAAACTCTCCTGGCATTTGTCATCCCATAAAAACTTGACATCCTTCCTCAAGAGTTTAGTCAAAGAGGAGGCTATAATGAAGAAGCCTTTGACAAACCTTCTATAGTATCCCGCTAAACCCAAGAAACTCTTTACTTCAGTCAGACTTTTAGGTGGTTTCCATTCAACATTATCTTGAATTTTACTAGGATCCACTTTCACACCTGTTGCCGACACAATATGTCCCAGAAAGGCCACTTCACCGAGCCAAAATTCACATTTAGAAAGCTTGGCATAAAGCTTCTTCTCTTGTAGAATTTGCAAAACAATTCAAAGATACTTTCCATGATCTTCACTATTCTTAGAGTATATTAAGATATCATCTATAAAACCACTACAAATTGATCAAGATAAGGATTAAACACGCAATTCATCAAATCCATAAATGTCGTGGGAGCATTCGACAACCCAAATGGCATCACCAAAAATTCATAATGGCCATACAGAGTTCTAAAGGCAGTTTTAGGGACATCATGTTCCCTTACCCTTAGTTGGTGATACCCAGACCTTAAGTCAATTTTTGAGAACAAGCTAGCACCTTTAACTAGTTAAATAAATCATCAATCCTATGTAGTGGGTATTTATTCTTAATGGTTACCTTGTTCAGTTGCTAGTAATCAACACAAAGCCTAAAATTCCCATCTTTATTTTTCACAAATAGCACAGGAGCTCCCCTGGGGAAAACACTCGGGCGAATAAAACCTTTCTCAAGGAGTTCTTGCAATTGATTTTTCAACTCTTTTAATCCGTTCCAACCACTGCTCGGCATCTATAGGGTCAACAATGCCTTTAAACTCAACTCCACCCATTTTTCTCATTTTCTCAAAGTTTATTTCATCAGGGTCAGGCACTCTTCTAGCCATGTGATGAAAGAAATCGACCATTTGTTGAAAAGGGGGATTAACAGCGCGGACACTATGACTCATTTGAGGGTGTGACCCAACTCTCGTACCCTGATTACTTCCCTCTTCTGATCCACTTGTACTAGGAGGATTAGAATCAGAAAAATGTTCTCCAACCCCTCCTTTAGGTGAAGTTGGGAATTAGAGTTATTTAAACCCTCACGAGCGGCTTCCATAAGTCTATTGGAAGTAAAAGGTGCCACGACTTGATTCCTTAATAAAGGAAGATCATATTGTATTAGGGACATGTATATGATGCATATGCACTATATACAAAAATAACATGTAACAAAAAGAAATAGTATACCAACAAGTCACAACAAACGTCCTAGAATCATAAACCTAGGCTCTGATACCAATACTTGTAACATCCCCTTTGGGAGGATGCCACTTACGAAGCAAAAGACAGTTTTTTTTATAATCTCAAATAGTCAACATATTTAAAAAACTTATTTTAAAATTTTATTTCTAATTCAACACCATTGTGGGTCCATAAAGTACACAAAACTCAAACTAGTAATTATTATAAAACTATTATCTTCCTTTGTGCATAATGACAAGTCAAAGTATAATCCCAACACATGGCATGACTTGAGTTAAAAGAACACTCCAAAAATAGCAAAACTAGTCATCCTATTCAAGTTACAAGCATCTAGTTTTGTTTTCACAAGCCTTCAAAATTTCATACATAAGTGCCACATGTATCTTATACAAGTCCCCAAAATATTTACAAACCTAGATCCATATGCAGATGTTATCTTCACAAGGGCTCCAAAAGTTAACTCCAAATGGTCATCTTCACAACTTGTCCCACACATTACCTACGATAGAAAACAACTATCGCTAAGCATAAAGCTTACTGGTGTATAAACTTTGGGCTTGGAGCCATTAAAATCTTCAATTCCCTTATTCGTCGAAGGTGGCTCAATAAGGTAAAAGTAAGCCCAAGTGAACAAGTATATCAAAGTATCGAATACAAACCTTGAAGAGTTTCAAAATCAATATCAATATTTAAAAGATCAAGTATCAAGAAACTTATAATTTAATTTGAAAGAGTTGTCAAATAATCAATTTTGCCCAATAGGTACGTCATGCCTTCACATTAAGCACATTCAATATCAAGATGGACCAAAGCCCCAAAACCAAGAAGGGTCATCACCCAATATCAAGATAATCAAGAACCATATTGAAGTGGCTTTCCACTCGTACTCGAGAATGGACGAAACCCCATCCTCAAGACAAAATATAAATCCAAAGTCAAGATGGGCAAGATTCGAATCGAGAGGCATGCCAATATTGATAACAAGTCACCATAACAAGAAGGACAAAGTCCCAACAAAAATGCAAAATGATCAAGCAATTCGTACAAGTGGCGATTTAGCGAAAGTTTTGCAATACTTGAGATAATAATCATTCCACGATATAAGACAAAGAGTAAGAAAACAACCCATCAAGATACTTTAAATTTCAGAAAGTAAAATATTCCAAGTTCAAGTTTATACACGAACCTTTGCGTTTTAGCACATAACAAGTTCTACCACAACTCGAGGAGTTCAATTCATCTACGCCATAGGCCAACCAAAGTCCACTTCGTCAAACAATTCCCCTTAGATTGTATTAGAGCATATACACCTTAAATATATAATAAAATATCTACTTAAGTTTAAGAGTCTCATCATATCGAAACTAAATATGAAATCAATAAAAATCAGCCCAAACTATCAAAACATGAATTCTAGACAACGTACTGTCTTGTATTGTTGCTCATTTTCGAAGGGGTAAATGGGGGAAGTAGGCTTTGTGGCCTCAATTAAAGTTATATACATATGTCTTAGGGTCGCATAAAATTTTGAATTACCCCTACATCAATTCTGTACAAAAAGATATGCCCAAAATACCAACAGCAGTCCATGTAGGATTTCCAAAACAAAAATGGGCAGCACCTCCCCTATACGTCATCACCCTTTTTTGAGTAGATAAAAGCAAAACTAGATTTTAGAGCCTAAATGAAAGTTATAAACCTATGTAATAGATTTCCAAAACATCTTGAATCACTTGAAACGAAGCTTTACACAGGGAATTATACTAATATTACTAACAGCGGTCCCATCCAAAAAGGGTTTTGCAAAACAAGGTTTATTCCCCTACTTTTGACAACAACAACGTATCAACAACATCAACAACAATATCATTAACTTCAAATCGAAAGAGAAAACCTTACCTTTCCAAAACTTGACCTCGAAAGCTCCTTAATCGCGACTGAAAGTAGGTTGATTACCATGACTCATTACTTGGCTTCCAACTCCTTCCAAATTCCTCTAGACCTATTTTCAACCGTCACTACTCACGTAGAACTTCATAGATAATTCGGATCACCTAACAATCTTTTAGAAAAATCATAAAAAGAAAATTCTGGTGTTACATTATAAGTTCATAAGTAGTAGTAAGAATCTGCAATCAAAGTTAGAGTCACAAAACTATGAGTGAGAGAACATACTTTACTTTGTGAGAGAGACCATAACATACATGAAACCATGAGAGCTAAACCATGGAGTCTCGATGTTTATCCATACACCAGAGGAAAGGGGAAAGCTACTTGCCAAGGTAGGCTCCCTAATGTCTAAGTGGATCCACTAAACAAATGTGTGAACTGGGTACTCACCCCTAGTTCTTAGACTCGGGTAATCACCTCCAAGCCTTGATATTTTGAGTACTCACCTCTAAGAGATTTGGGTATTTGCCTCAAATCCTTCATTACCTACGGTGACACATAGTTTTGGGACATGGATATTTTCCCCTAGTCCAACTCAGTGCTAGGTAGTACTCTCATAAGAATAGAAAAATCAAAAGTCATAAAGTCAACATCATGTGGACGGGCCATATCTATTACCCGTCCACTTATTATAAAAACGCAATCATAAAATAGCTCTTTAATCATTAACTAGGTGAGATATCCTCCACCATAATTCATACTTAACTCAAATTTCATCATCAAAGTCAATTCATACCTTTCATATAACTTTTTTAAAAGCCTTGCAAGTACATAATCATAACATAAAGCTTATCTTTGGAAAATATAGCCTTGTGCATGAATCAATTTGGAATCATCTAAAAATCATGTAACTGACTTGAATCATGCATAATCATATAGAATTAGGTCAATGGAAATCATAGTTGAAGGAACCCTAAGACATTCATAAATTCATACTTGACATTGGCATAATACATGTGTCTAGGTAATACTTTCTGGAAGTCATGCAATTAGGTGGTAATTCATGCTTAGTTGAGAAATTAAATCATAAAGGAATCTTAAATCATGCACTTGGAAGAGTAGTTGATGATAGGTAAGGATCAATTAATTTTTTTAACACATAAATCGCACTTGATAAATGCGATTAATACACAACACATAAATCGCATTCATTGAATGCGTTTTATGGTTTACTGGATGATGACGCACTGCTGACGCGCCGCCCCAGGCCCTAAACTACATGGGGCTATTCCTGGCGCGTTGGTGGCGCGCCGTCCTTGCATTTTCCTGACAAATTTCCAGATTTTTCAATGTTTTTCAAGAGTATTCATCCCCCATAATGAGATCCTATGCCCTCAATAGAAATATAGTGATTATATATAAATAATCTACCAATTCCAAGCAATTATTTATTAATTTATATTGAAAATAGATTTGAATTCACAAGATACATCATAGTCCATGCAATAAAAATTGAAATTGAGAAGATTCAAAGATGTAATTGAAATTCATGGAAGATTTAAGAAATTCTTTGAACTCCATGGGTGAAAGGTACCCATGGATGAAAACTCACATACCTTAGATGAAAATTTTAAGAAGCTTGAAGAAAACTTGAAGATTAATAGAGAATTTGGGAAAAATCCTTGCTTGGTCTTCAATGGAGGTCTTGGGAGCCTTTTGTCAAGAGAGGATTTTTTGATGGGTGAATTGTGAATTGTGAATTGTGAATGAATGAGGAGAAATTTAGAGCTTTAGGGATTAAATAGGTAAGGAATCTACTCCCAAAACTATTTAGGTTCATTCTCTACTAAAAATAGGAAAAAGTCTATAATGCCCTTAATTAAAATCATCCTTGACCCATCAATAAATCCACCAAGGCCAATTAATTTCTTTATTATATCATATTCTAACTTTCACATACCCGGGGTATTACAGGGTATGAATCTTGCATCTCTAAGGAAAGGACTCACACCTAGAATAAGGCCAAACATACTTCAAATAGACAATAAAGCAAGTATACAAACGCACCACAAGGCATGGATGATCAATAAGGTAAGTAGCATGCTCACAAGTACTCAATAAAACCTAGAAAAGGCCTAAAACATTATTTCTAAACATCTAAGTATGATTCAATACTATCTGATCCCAAACTCAAACTAATCAAAATGCAATTACATCATCAAGTCAATATAAAGAAGGGAATATTGTAGCTTAATTGTAGGTCGATCACGCCACTCCAAAATCACAAAATCAAAACTTTCCCTTTTCTAATAGCCTCTGAATGTTGTCATATAATTAGAAATAGGTACACAACATTATTACGATCATTTTGACATTAACATAATGGAATTCGGAGGCATACCAATTTTGGAGTCAAAAACAAAAATATGGAACCAGCTTTGGTAATTCTGGAATTGACTCAAAGAAAAGGTCCTAACTACTACCCCAAACTTGTTTGGAATATAATTCAGGGCTTGAATCAATGAAACTGAGGACATGCATCAAAAATTTCAAATATGATCAATTTAACTAAGGACAACAGGTGTAAACCAAATTATAACTCAAACGAAACTCCTAAACAACTTTTTGAAGTTTCCAACACCTTCTCCTAGCCATTGCCTACAATTTGGCCTTTGAATCACCCAAAATTACCTTAACATGAGAGACATATTGATGTCTGAACATAAAGGAAATAACTGAAAATTCGAGTACTAAAATGACACTCAGGTGTCGCAAAACGACCTAAAGATCACTTTAGTGACCCCCATGAAGAGGTGGGCTTCGCTTTAGCATTATCAGGTCGCTTAAGAGAGGGGCTAGTTGCTTTAGCAACCCCTGCTCATGATGGCCTAGTTTCTTTAGACACTACCTTGTTGCTTTAGCAACCAGGGGTCCCTTTAGTGACGGAACTAGACACAATAGGTGCAAAAAGAGTTTTGGCATTTCCAAGTCTCCGATGGGGCACTCGAGATTTATTTGGAACCCCTTGCATGCAAACAAGATATGTAACCCCACCAAATTCAATATTCCAGAATCAATGGTGCATTTGAAATTTGCATACAAGGTTATTTTAATGAAAATTGGGTCCCACACCAAATGTTTTTTTAAGTCAAATTCTAGAACTAGCTTCAGGATTAGACTAGAAACCTCAAAAAGCGAATGAAGGATTATTCTAGAAAAAAACTCGATATTCCAAAACTAACCGTACTAACAAAATTTTCATTCTAGCATATTTTCCAAGAATGTTGACTAGATGCAACCTTAGGCAAAAGCGCCAAATGACTTCAAACTCTCATTGATTGCCTTGATATTCTTGCCAACCATGCTACTAGCCTAATTTGGCCATTTCGGGGCTGATGGAACTGTCAGAATTCTATTCTGAGGTCATTTACATAATATTATGACTGAAGTCAACTTTTTATGTTATAAAAGCTCCAAAATAGGGAAATGGGCCTAAAACCTTAACGAACAACTAGCTGACAGAATAGTCAGTGCCAGCAAGTCATAAATTTCTTGGGTTAGCTACAAGAATGCTCTAAAAGATGAAAAGGAGACATTAAGGAAAAAATGACTTGAAGGGTCATTACAATATCCACTACTAAAAAGGACTTTCGTCTGCAAAAGTAAGAGTCAAGAAGTACCTGAAGGCTCAAATAAGTCGGGGAACTTGTCTTGCATTTCCTGCTCGGTCTCCCAAGTAGCCTCCTTGACTAAACGGTGCCTCCAATGAACCTTAACAATAGTTACCTGACATCTCTAGCTAGAATGGTCAATGGCTCCGCCATAAAGTTCAGACGATCATCCAACTTAACTGAATCATATTGGAGTACATGAGTCTCATACGGAACATACCAATACTACATCGAAACACGATAGACTGGGTAGATAAATTATAGTGCTAAAGGTAGGGCTAACTCATAGGTAACCTCACCAACTGTCCTTAATATCATAAAAGGCCCTATATACTTGGGGATGTGATTTCTCTACCTCCATAATCTCATCATGCCCTTCATAGGCGATACTCGTACAAATACCCGATCACCAACTGTAAACCTCAAGGGTCGACTCTTGTAATCCACATAACTCTAGTGTCCATTCTGAGCAGTCTTGAGGCTATCTTGAATCATCCTTACCTGATCCTGGGCCTCCTAAAGCAAATATGTACCATACAGCCTAGGTTTCATATACTCAAACCAATCAACTGAAGAGCGATAACGCCTACCATATAAGGCCTCGAATGAGGCCATCTAAATGCTAGAGTGGTAGCTTTTGTTGTAAGAAAACTTCATTAAAGGAAAAAACTAGTCCCACTGACACGTAAAGTCTATAACAGAGACCCACAACATATCCTAAAGGATCGGAACAATGAAATTTGACTGGCTATTAGTCAGCGGGTGAAATTTTATGCTAAGGTGAAGACATATGCCGAACTCCTCCTAAATATCCCTCCAAAAGCTAGAGTTGAATTTGGAACCTCAGTATGATATAATAGAAATAGGCACACCATAAAGATGAACCACCTCCCAAATATAGATACGAACCAACTTCTCGGCATTGAAGGAAGTATGAACGGGTTAAAAATGTGTTGACTTTCTCAATTGATCCATGATGACCCAAATACTATCAACACCTCTAGTATTCTGAGGTAACCCAATAACTAAGTCCATGGTTATACGCTCCCACTTCCATTTTAGAATAGATAATCTCTAAAACTCACCACCAAGCCTCTAATGCTTAGCCTTCACCTGTTGGTAACACAAGCAATGCAACACATAGTTTGAGATATCTCTCCTCATATTGCTCTACTAGAAGTAATGCATCAAATCATGATATATCTTAGTTGTGCCTCACCAAGGATAAGATGAATCAAACCCCTAAATATCGAAACACATAATCATCCTACAAACCTCAAAACCCCATTTGAATCTAAAGTAGCTTGACCAGCATCACCTGCCAACACCCTATCTTTGAGTGGCATCAAAGACTCATCCTCAGACTGATGACCTCGGATCCAATCTAACAAAGATGACTAAATCCCCACATGTCCTAATACCCATCTGGAATCTGAGATATCAGATTGAATTATTCAGTTAGTCAAGGACTAGATATCCAAACTAATGGTTGCTCTAAAATAGAAAGAAAGTCTAGACTACCCATACTCACCGCCTTCTGGCTTAAGGCATCCGCTACTATATTTGCATTGCCTGGATGGAAGAAAATAGAGAGATCATATTCCTTTAGGAGTTTAATCCATCGATGTTGCCTTGAACTAAGGTCACTCTAGCTCATGATGTACTAAAGGCTCCTATGATCAGTGTAGATCTCACAACAAAATCCATATAGGTAGTGCCTTCAAATCTTAACTGCAAAAACTACCGCTGCCAACTCTAGGTCATGAGTAGGATAGTTGCGCTCCTACAACTTAAGCTTCCTCAATGCATAAGTAATAACCTGGACATTCTGCATACATATGCAACCCAAACCAATAACAAATGTATCATAATATACCATAAAGCCCTCGCCCTTAACTGGAAGAGTCATAATAGGAGCTTTGGTAAGCAACTTCTTAAGCCTTGGAAAAATCATCTCGCACTCCTCTAACCACACAAAAGGAACATCTTGGCAAGTCAAACGAGTCAATGAGTTGCAATAGTAGAAAAGCCCTAACTCACTAATCCAATAAAGCTACAAACCTCAGTAACAAAAGCAGACATGTACCAATATTGAATAGCCTTAATGCAGGTGGATGATAATAACCTCCTTGGACACCACATGCCCTCAAAATACTATTGACTCAAGTCAAAACTCACACTTTGAGAACTTGGCATAAAGTCGCTGATCTCTCAAAGTATGGAGCACTATCCTTAAATGTTGCTCATGCTCACTTTGACTTTGTAAGTATACTGACATGTCATCAATGAAGACAATGAAAAAAAATTAAGGTATGGCCTGAATACTCGAGTCATCAAGTCCATGAAGGCGGCACAAGAATTAGTCAACCCAAAAGATATCACAAGGAACTCATAATTGCCATAACAAGTCCTAAATGCGGGTCTTAGGGATATCCACTTCCCTAATCCTCAATCGATGGTAACCGTATCTCAAGAATATCTTAGAAAACACTGTGGCACCCTAAAGTTTATCAAACAAGTTATTAATGTGAAGCATGGGGTAATGGTTCTTTACCATCACCTTGTTCGGTTGTATATAATTAATTTACATCATCATAGTCTCATCCTTCTTCTTCACAAATAGAATAGGAGAACCCTAGGGAAACACACTCGAACAGATAAACCCCTTACCTAAGAGGTCTTCAAGCTAAATACTTAGCTCCTTGAGCTCTACAAGTGCCATATGATATGGTAGAATAGAAATAGGTTGGGTAGATGGATCTAACTCTATGGAAAAATCAATTTCACGCTTAGAGGGAAGGCTAGGTAGGTTCGTAGGCAACACATTCACAAAATCTCTAACCATAGGAGTTAAGTCAACTGAAGGGCTATCTCTACTGACATTGCGCACATAGGTCAAGTAGGCTAAGCACCCAGAAGAAACCAACCACTGAGCTCTTATATAAGAGATGATCCCCTTCAATGTCTGGCTATAAGCACCCTGCCACAACCTCGGAGGAATATCAGGCATGGCTAAGGCAACAACCTTGGTATAGCAATCCAACACTGCATGGTAAGAAGATAACCAGTCCATACCCAAAATCACATCAAAATATAGAAAATATAGAAAAATAAGGTCGACTCTAGTATTAAAACCCTAGATGGTCACTAAGCAAGACTACAACAACTAATCTCCTACTAAAAACTCACCCACTATGGTCAAAACATAAACCAACTCTACTAAGAACTCGAACCTCATACCCAATTAGGGAGCATAATGTACATATACATATGAAAAAATAGACCCTAGGTCAAATAAGCATGTAGCAGGCTAGTGGAAAAATAGAAGTGTACCTATAATGACATCGTCGGATGCCTCAACTCTGCCCTTGATGGAGACATAATGAAATGACCTTCAGCACCTATGCCCAGTGTGTCTAACCTACCTCCCCGTGGTCCTCCTAGCACCCTATCGTCTTTCCCGACTATCCAAATCCTAAACTCTGCCTCTAACTGGAGGAGATATTGCGATCAGTGGGCTAGATGCTGGAGAAACTAGTATAATTGCCTCTCACCTTCGGTGGTGGCACTCTTGGGACAAATTATCTAAGTTGTCATAATCATAGTAGCCTTAGAAAGATCAACCTATGAGAATATGGTCACCATAGCTTAAAGAATCTATATCCGATCCCCTCAAACTATGGCCCATGCTAGGACTACCCTACTAATGTTGGCTATTCTCAAAATTAGGTAATACTGCCTGAACAGGCCCGCTAGACTACCCCTACTTAAATCTCTAGCGGGACCTATCATATGAGTCTCTCTCTCTAGTCTGGGACCCACTGTAGTTGTCCTAGTAGTGAGGCCTCTTATCTCTGCCCCCTTGGGCCTCACAATGAATAAGCTCCATGGACCGAGCATGGTTGCAACATCTAATAATGAATGGTGAGTCAAAGCAAGATGTTTTGTATCAACCCCCAATCTATACCTTAACCCATTTACAAAGAAATGAATTATCTACTCCTCCATAGGTAAACTCATGTGGCATAGCGGGACAACTCATGGAACTTTGCCCCATACTTTGAGGTGGTCACAAGCCCTACTCCAATCTAGAAAAATGATCATGAAGCCTATCCTAGAATCTCTATGGTATATACTTGTCCTAGAAGGCCTTTGAAAACTCATCCCAATATATATGAGGTGACCCAGCTGGCCTAAACTGAAAGTACGAGCACCACCACTATTTGGCAGGCCCACAGAATTGATGTACGGTGATGTTGGCTCCTCTCAAATCCACGAGTCCTAAGAACTGATGATGCTCCTGGAATGTAGTAAAAAACTCATAGTCGTCCTCCCCAGTCGCTCTGGTAAACATTGGTGGTGAAAGCATCTAAAATACCCCGTACATCTTCTGCTCGCATTGTAGTATAACTCTGTTATCTATACCTAGCTGTTCATCCATGTGAGCTAGTAGTGGATGGCCCTCTAAGCCTACTATTGTAGGTTGAACCTACGGTGTAGGGGCTAGAGCCGAAGCTAGTGCCTGTCTCATCTCACTGATAGCTGCCAAAATCTGAGTTAGTATGGCATGAATCTCTGGTGCTACAGCTTCTATAGGTGGTGGCTGGGCTGGTCCTGGCCCCATCAACTATGGAGGTACTTATGCTGCGTGTGGCTCTTACTCAAGATCAGGAGCCTCCTCTCTATAATGGGCCAGTGCTGCAGTGCTCACACAAACTCTACGTTGGCCTCTATTCCTAGCTTGAGGTCTATCTATTGGCTCAGGTGCCTCATCCCGACCGCTATGCCTCACATGCGAGTCATCTTATGAAAGAGTGAAACAAGTGAGATTTCAAGGAACCAATAAGACACGATGCACGAAAGTTAGGGGAAATGGGAAATTTTCCTAACAACATCCTATAGCCTCCCAAAGATAAATCATAGACGACTAAACACCAATCTATAGGACTCTACTAGATGTTAGATTTGTATAAATGACACTGGTAAACCTAAAGCTCAGATACTAACATATCACGCCCTAATTTCTCAGGTCATGATGTCACCTACTATAACCCACCAAGAGGTAAGCCAACATATAACCCAAAACAACTAGTAATGGATTTAAGGGTAAAAACTAAGCAAGAATAGTAATTCTAATATATAACACGATAGATAAGTGGAAGACAAACAAAAATAATTATATACAACTGATCTCTCCCAAAACCTGGAAGTCACTAGTGCAGAACTGACTGAATAAAAAGAGTACAATTCCCAAAAGTGGACACTGAAACAAGACCTGTCTCAAAAAGTAAAAGACTAGTCTATATATTTATAGATAGAGACCAAAATAGTATAAAATGCCAAGTGCTCACCCCCCATCTCCGAATCGGACTACTCCAAGCTTGAATCAATGCTGGCCACTAGTGCTCGGACCTGCATCATGAAAATAAATGCAGAGTGTAGTATGAGTACCTAACTCAGTAGGCATCATTGGCCGAATGAGCTTGCAAAGTAAATTCGATATGAAAAGAGATAATAGAACAAAACAAAGGTATAGAGAGGAAGTCTAAAGTAAAGTAAATAAATGCACATGAGTGTAGAAAGAACTAACTAAGTAATTTACAACTAAACTAAACCTAATTAGACCCCATAAGCCAAGAAGGTACACTCTTGCGCCAGCTTAAATAAAAACCCAACCAGACTCCCATAATCCCAAAGGGAACACAAAATAGCTACAACTATAAAGAACTAAAATTGAGAATCTAAGTTCGGAGAATACAGAACAAGAACCTCAATACAATCTAATAGAATCTGACAATCTAGAGGTCGAACCTCTAATCGGATCCTCATTGAAAGTATCCAAGTAACCAATGAAGAGCCAAGTAAATGAGTTCGGACCTCTAACTGGATGCTCTTTATAAAACTCAAAGGTCTGAGGCCAAACCTCCAACTAGATGCTCACCAAAAGTGTCAATACAATCGAGGCTGGAGCTTCAATTCAGATGCCAAACAAGGTGCCTAATATAGCTACTGCAAGTGCTCCCAAAGATTGTTAGATGTCAAACTCCATGGATCATCTTCCATACTTACTCAATCAATGAAACCATCAGAACTAAACCCCAAACCAATCTTGAACCATAGAATGAAACCCAGTATTTCTGACAAAACTCATGAAGCTGAGAATTGAGAAGTAAGGATAAAATCTCATCAGAGCAAGCATATCGCCTAGATAAGGCCTAAACTATCAGACTCAAGTCTGGTGCATAAGTCGACAAGGATATAAGCCGACTGAAATGACTTTGGGGCAAAACTAAGGCCTATCGGGTCTGAATCATGTATCTCTAAGGTAAGCACTAGTCACACCTAGAATAAGTCCAAACATACTTTAAATAGATAATAAAGGAAGTATAGAAATTCACCACAAGACATGAATGATCAATAAAGCAAGTAGAATGCTCACAATTACCCAATAAAACCCTGAAAAAAGGCCTAAAACATGATTTCTAAATGTCTAAGCCTGTTTCAATACTACCCAATCCACAACTCCAACTAATCAAAATGTTATTACATCTTCAAGCTCAATCTAAAGAAGAGGAAACCATAACCTACTTGCAGGCCAATCACGCATACTTCAAAATGACAAAATTGGAGCTTTACATTTCCTAATGGCCTCTGAATGCTGCCACACTATCAAAAATAGGTACACAAAGTTAACACGGTCGCCACAATTTCTCACTCCAAAGGTAAGGTTATTACTCTCCTACTTGTAATTCGATTCCTAAAACCTAGAATTATGGTTGGTAATCATTGGAGGGAGGGTTTTGGCCTGAAACTGATGGTGGAAAATAGACTTAGATGGGGGTTAGGATCATGAGTTGGTCTAATAGGGGGAATTATGCTATAATTGGTGTAAAGTAGACCATTACTGTAACACCCCAAATTTTTTTTCACCAAAACTTGAGCTATTCTTCTTGTGCGTGTAGGATCAAACTCGATGACTTAGAATTTTATATATGAGTTAGGATCAATTTATAAATATTTTAAGTGTACTATATGTATTTTAGGATCATAAGAGATCTCTAACACCAAGCCAAGTCTAAAGAGTTTCTATCAATTAAGTTTCCGAATGAGTTTGTATAAGGGTGAACTTAAAACGAGCATACCTTTCGGTATAATAAGATTTATGTGTCCTATGACCTATTAAATTAAAGGTATTTGAGTCTTCTTTCCAACGCCACTGAGATTTTAGTTTTTGGAGTTCGGAGTCAAATGTTATGATCATTTTACTACAGACTATCACTGCAGGAATTTCAAGTCTGGGCTCCAATGGCGCTCGGCGCCACTATAGCGCCCGAAACTAGTCTCTGAAGTTTGGTCCTTGCCGAGATGCACCACTATTGTACTTGTAGGTTTGGGGACTCATTTTCCAGATTTATTTGGAGAAAAGGGCATTATGGACGTTTCCCACCCATCCTATATCTAAAATATTACCCTAACTATCACCATTTTCGCCCTTCACATCAATTTCTAAGGGTTTTCTCTCCAAAAACACCCAAGAATGGTGAGAGAAAGATTTGAGAGAAGAAGAAGAAGATCTAGGTGTCAAGCCATTCCTTCAAGTCTTAATTTCCTTCAATTTCCAGGTATGTAAGGCTCCTCATAACATGGATTGAGTTCATCCATGTGCCATACATTTTCTTTGAGTTGAATGTTCATTGGAATTGAAGTTTCTTGATAGATTTACATCCTAATGAGTTTTTACATCTACCAACATGATTTTGTCATGTATCACTAGAAAGGAAGAGATTGCTCGACTACATACTAACTGTCTACCCTATTTCATGACCTCCATGCACTTCTGTCTAGGGTCATATCCTCGTTGAGCTAAAATGTATCATGTCGTGTCTAATCACCTCTCCCCAAATCTTCATCGATCTACCTCTACCTCTCCTTAAACCTATCATTGTCTACCACAGCTTCTCACTAGAGTGTCTATGCTTCACTTCACATGCCCAAACTATCTCAGTCTTGCTTTCCGTATCATATCATGCACGGTGGCCATTCCACCTTGTCCCGTATATATTCATTCCAAACCTTGTCCCTCCTAGCATGCATATACATTCATCTAAGCATCCTCATTTATGCTACCTTTATCCTTAGAATGTTAGAGTTTTTGACTAGACAACACTTAACACCGTACAACAAGGTCGGTCTAACAACCACACTATAGAACCTACCATTAAGTCTTAGTGACACATTTTATTAAAAAGGACACCGAATGCGAGCCTCTATTTCATTCACCCCTCTACTCAGTCTATGAAGCCTCTATTAACTACTAGAAAGGTATCGATGCAAGCCCACAACTACCTCAAGAAATAAAATCTACTCCCTTACCAGTATTATCAATATTGTGCTAGCATTATCTTATTCTTCAATTTTATTTTATTCCTACTGTTGTTTCTTATTCTTTGGTTATCTTGACTATTTGATGTTACTACTTTTCTATTTTCAATATTTTCATCATAACATTTTTTATAAACTCTCTACCCATAAAGGTAGGGGTAAGGTCTGCGTTCACCCATCCTTCCCAGACCCCACTAGTGGGATTACACTAGGTATGTTGTTATTGTGTTCATCTTCATATAAGAGGTAGTTCATTTTTATCTTTAGCCGGTGGGTACAGGACCATCCCATCCACCATTTACACCAATTATGGCTCTTGAGCTACAGGTGGCTATTACTCAACTATTGACAATGTCAAGGGTATGTAACAGACCCCAGCTCCAGTTGTTGCTCCAGCACTAGCCCTTCTAACAATGTAGGGTCAGCCTGTAGCAGTAGCTCTAGAGGTTCAGCTGCCACTAGTACCCGTTGCCGATCAATCAGTTATAAAAGATTGGTCATGCCTCTGTGGGAGTAGAAGATGCTCAGGGTGTTTTAGAGATTTTCTCCATCGATATTTTCTCGAGCAATTAGAGAGGATGCCAATGGGTTTCTTATGACCTACATATAGAAGTTATAATCCTTGGGTCTTATGGAGTCAAGAGGAGCCGATCTCACTGCCCATCCATTTTGTGAGCCATCTAGGCAGTTTCACGGTCGTATCTATAAACCAGGACAGGTGGGCCACGTGCGATTTCTTGGGATGAGTTTTTAGAGGGTTTCTTGTCTAAATATATTCCATGGAGCGTCAATAAGCTCTATTACCAGCTTTAAAGGTTAGATGAGGGATCCATGATTTTTTCAGAGTACAAGGCAAGGTTCCATAAGCTCTCCCACTATGCCACATGATACTACAAACTGAGAAGGAGAGAGTGTGTGGTTTTATCCATAGGTTGATGCTCTATTTGAGGAATGAGATAGATTCTATGGTTTCAATGGGCCACTCGTGTCTTGCCATAGTTGATCATGCTTACACTATGAAGAATATATATTGCAAGGACCACGTAGGCAATGATAAGAGGGCTCGACATCAGGGAAGATACAACAGGTATCGATCTTAGGGTTAGGCTCTTATGTTATACCCCGTACCCTTGTGCTTCGGAATGTCTTCTTAAGCTTCTTAAAAGTTGTCCTGCGACCCAAGTTATCCATAACATTATCAAATATCTCTAAGGAAGGGAGGACGTGAGGCCCCATAAGAGTGAAGGTTGGAAATAGGTCTATGAGGATTTGAAATGAGTTGGGGGCCAAAATAAGAAGTTGTGGGACTCGACTTACTTGCATAAGCTACCAACTGGGATGTCTTACATATTTAAGCTACTGGATTATACGTTGAGCTTCCATAGCAAGGATTTCATAGGCTCCTAAAGTAAGACGAGATTACGAACCCACAAAAGAGATGGAAGGAGGCATAGCACCAACTCAGAAACAAGCAGGTGATGCACCTACTTCAACTAAGTAGGTGATGCACCTACTTGGACCAATTAGGTGACACACCTACTTAAGGTGGGTCCCACACTGCCACGTGGCAGCAAATAAGTGGGTGTATGATTGAGGTGGCGCCCTAGGGGGCTGCCATATTTCACCTCTAGGGGCTTCCATGTGTCACATCCTATGGAGGTATATCTATGTTTGATACGCTAAAATATAAATCATTCTTCAGCTGCACTTAGCCAAAAAAAGAGAGGAAAAAACATTAGAGAAAAAGAAAGGCAGCCACAGCTTAGAGGAAAATAAGGTGAGTTCTCCAATTTCTTTCTGTTAATTAATTATCTACGGTATACTACAATGAAAGGAAGGTGTTGATAATGTAAAATTTCATTTTGTGGCAGAAAAGAAGTGATATAAATAGTTCGCTAAGTTTCAACACGTTAAGGGAACTTCCGGGGCTAGTTTTGTTCTGTTTTGGACAAGGTAAGGTCTTCCCTTTCAAAGTGGAGTTAATAATGTTGTTATGGAATGTATTACATGAAGTTGGGAGTAGGAAAAATGTATAAGTATGTTGTAATTATAAAACAATGAAATTGAAGTCGTTCTAGCCCAGTTAAAATTGATAAGGTTGTATAGTGTTGTTGTGATTGTGGCGTTGTCTTTGGAGATGGTTTTATGGGGTATTGAAGGGATGGAAAATGGGTCAACAGAGGTGTGGGTGCTGCTGGTTGCAGCCACACGACCCTCCATTTCGTGTGGTAAAAGATTTTACAAAATAGAGATTAAAAACCCTATTTTGGTATCGTAGTTTTAAGTGTGTTGTTTGGAGTTTGTGTTGCATAATATTGAAGTAGTTTACTTGTATATGAGATTGATTGTGGTTGTTTTTTGGCTGTAATAATTCAGTATGTAATTGGAAGTTCGGATAGGGCAAGTTTGTCACGACCCAACCCCGTAGGCCGTGACTGGGGTCCGACCTGGACCCCCGTATACCTATCTATCAACTGTGGTCAAATTGAACTGTAAATAAAACAATATCAAGTAACAGAGCCCCACTGGGCGATAACATTTTCATAAACCTGTAGCCCTTTTCGTTTGTATCACAACATGACAGGGAACGCAAGCCGACAAGGCTGCCATAACATAATAATATATATCATATATCATGTAGACCCAGCTGAATCAAACTAATATACACAACCCACATATACATGTCTGCAGACCTCTAAAAATATTAACGATAACATATGGCAGGATAGGGCCCCCGTTGTACCTTGAATAGACACAATAATTTTACACATCAATGGTCCGTATAAATAACTAGGCTTCAATACAATGGAGCCTCTTCCAACTGAGATGAATGGAATCCTAAGATGATGGACTCCCAAAACCTGTACCTGTACCTGTAGGCATGAAACGCAGCCCTCCGAAGAGAGAGGGGTCAGTACGACATATGTACTGAGTATGTAAAACATAACATAATTCCACTGGAAGCATATCTGAAGTAGAAAAGAAGGGGCTAAAATATCAAAATTGGAAACCTATACCTATACTCTGTGAATCATGAAAGCATGTATGCTCAATTTATACAATATAGCCATCCCTTTCAGGGATCTGGGGAATCACATCTGTAGGACCATCATAGGCCCGGCGCCATCACCACCTTATTACAACACATCATTAGATATATATACATACGTACCCAACCCTCTAGTTAGGGGCTAGGTGGACAATGCAGTAAGTTGTGCACCATAACGTACCCGGCTCGGGACTCGGTGAAAGAAGGGTTACAGTATACACGAGTAGAGTAGTGAGTAACTATATACAATTTAAATCATTATCAGAGACTCAACAAAATAAGAAAGTTAAGATTTTGTTTGAGGACCCGAGTAACAGTGTAGTCATCTCAAGTGTCCTCTAAATGCCATTATGGGCTGTCTCAAAAGTAATCTTGGGGACCCTAGACATGCATTAATATAGGGCGAAATCATTTATGGAATCAAAAATACTTAGTCTCGTATAGTCTTTAAGACTTGGAGCCTGTACATTTGGTACCTATTTAACATATAGAAGTTTCCAGGGAAATAGTTCAACTACTATCAGAGTTCGACATTCAAAAGTAAATAGGATATGTTAAGAATGGAGTTACTCCGACGCTCACATCATATTTAATTTACAACTAAGACATGCCAGAAAAGAAAGAGAGTAAACTCTATATAGTCTGTACTTTCCTTCAGGTGGTCATTATATACATATCTCATACCCGGACCATCCTGGGGATCGATGAACAACTATGGCATCATAATCTCATTTTCATAACAAGTACATATCAAGAGAAAGGAGAGATAGTTTCCCACACACTACTCTTTAGCACGTAGAAGCCTTAACAGGCAATGCTCAATTCTTGTAGAGGTATCAACACCTAACTGTAGTTTGGGATTATGAGGCATACCTGGAGTTATGGGAATGGAATTATCCCCACATTCCAGATACAATTCACTTAAGGCTAAGACTTTCCAAAAGGAAAGAAAGATAGCTGCACGTACTTATACCAAAACATGCCAAGAGAAAGCTTTACATACCTCTTGTGAGTTACTCCTTATCCCGTTTGCCTCATCGTCCTTTGAACCTATTAAACATGAAAGTAATACGAATATAAACCACTCTTAACTTTCCAGCATCTTAGGTTGTACCTTAGTATTCATGGAATCTATTTCCTTGTTCGTCTCCTCGGCTAGTTCTTTAATTGGTTAAGGCGTTAACAAAAATTGGGCAGCATCTCCCCTATAATGCGCCCTATCCAAATTTACAATTAGATCCCTAAATACTACAGACATCCAACAACAACAATATACAACATACAGTTAATCAATTCACACCAACAATATACAGCATAACCTCCAAACAACTCGCTCGAAATTATGATATCAAAATGGGGTTTCTAGTTTCCATTTTGTAAAACCTTTACCCGTACGAAGAGGGGGGGTCATATGGCTGAAAAATAAGCTACCCCACCTAATTTAGAACATATTTAGACCCTTCAACACACACCACACAACCAGCAGCAGCCTCCACACACACAACGCCTCATTTCGACTACAATTTAATTACGACAACTTCAATTTTGATTATTTCTACCGTCGAGCATTTCCACGATTTTTTTAAACTTACATCAGCCTAAGAGGTGTTTAATACACCCTATAATAACACCATAAAGTTCAAATTTAAAGGAGAAGCCTTACCTTACCCGAAATTGGCCAAAACTAGCCAAAATTGTGCCTCGGAACTTTTTCTAGCGCGACTTGAATGTCGTGGCTGCTTGATGTCCGATTTTTGCTGCACCAAGCCATAATTTTATACTAATAATACCTCCATATCATCATGGTATATTCTAGATAATTACTTTATGGAATAAAATCGGGACTTACCTTATTGTTTTCCTCCAAGCCGTCCCTATTTTCTCTCAACTTTAGGGTTTGCTTTATTTTGTTTGCTGCTGCAGTTTTGTGAGTATAAACTTAATATAAGTTATGATATACATGTATATTGGTGTTCCTAGGAGGTGACACGTGTCATCCCCTAAGGGGGACACGTGTCCAGCCCCTATTGGCCACCATATCTATGCAAGCAAGGAGAGGCTGCCACGTGGTAGTGGAGCACCCTTCCCCCAAGCAGGTGGGTCACCTACTTGACTCCAAGCAGGTGGGTCACCTGCTTGCTTGAGGTGATGCCACGTGTCACTCCTCCATTGACTGCCACGTGTCATCTTTTTCCCCTTCCTCGCGGGTTCGTAATCTCATCTTATTTTAAGAGCCTATGTAATCCATGCTATACAAGCTTGGTAGGTACTCTAATAGATTAAGTATGTAAGACTTCCAAGTGAGTATCTTACTTAGGTAAATTGAGTCCAACGACTCATTACTTAGCCTCCAATTTCTTCCGGATTCTTATGACTCCATTTCCAACCTTCTCTACTGTGGGGTATCACATTCTCCCTTCCTTAGAGTCATTTGATAGTGTCGTAGCGTATCTGGCTCACATGATAATGTCTAAGGAACTTATGAGACATTCTGTGTTTAAAAGTGTGGGGTGTAATATCCTTCCCCCCTTTAGAACATTTGTCCCTGAATGTTAGACAAAACTTTTCTTAGCACCTTATACAAATCGTAGGGAGATTCTTTATTGTTTCCATAACACCTACTTCTCTCCAAGTATTGTTGGGTCCGAGGCCATGTTCAAGGAGCATTTGGATCCAAGGTTAGTTCCCTCCACCTTGTTAATGTGGTAGGATTGATATTGCATCTTTGTTTTTAAGTGCCTTATTTGGATGTTGGTGATGGCATGGATTGTATTGGTTGAGCATTTTCTTGTGTTTTGTGGTAAGATCCCAATTCATGCATTAGATTTTTACTACTATTTTTGAGAAAACACACTTTAACACTCTTAACTATTTTAAAGTGGTTTTAATGGCAATGTACCACCTGGATCACTTGATAA
Source organism: Solanum dulcamara (assembly GCF_947179165.1). NCBI lineage: Eukaryota > Viridiplantae > Streptophyta > Magnoliopsida > Solanales > Solanaceae > Solanum > Solanum dulcamara. Next base: position 12,263,840 of record NC_077247.1, on the reverse strand, counting down.
ACTGATTCTTGAAATATTTGAGGTGTTAAAGACATTATCTTTTCCTACTTGAGATATTTGAGGCATCTAGGATGTGCTCTGTTTTACTTAACTAGAAGGTGTGTAGTCATCCTTAGTTACTTGGTTTGACTATTTATTCCTCCTTTACCATGATGGAGTTGTTAAAGACCTAGTTCAGGCCCAGGCAATGTATATGGACTACCCGCATCTCCTATGGTCCCCTCTGGCCGTGAGTTCCATTGTACCGGATGAGGGAGCTGCGTGGATCCTACTTGGTAGGCGATACCATTCAAACTTATTAGTCAAAGTGTAGAAGGTCACTAACAAGTATAAACCCAATGATGAGTTAGGGTCGATCCCTCGAGGAATGGTATTGAATAGATATGATTAAGAAGTAAGCATGTATTCTAATCTTTTAATATACTCTCAAAGAACTAAAGTATTATCTTTTAATATACTAAGTTACATTTACTATTGCATATCTTTTAAAGCATCAGTTTTTCTATATTTCATGCTTTATTAAGTTGAGCTATTTTCAGAGTTGAGCATTTAAGTAAGCTTCCTTTCAACTATTTACATACCATACATACCAACCATTATTTATCATCTTAAAGTAGCGTTGGGCCTATTCCAGTACCTATTTCAAAGTCAGTCTTAGAGGCTTCATAGAGTAGTTATTCAGAGTCCAAATTAAATCATTTGAGTTTGTTTTTAAACATATAGTTATATTTCATTATCTATATATGTTGAGTATTGAGACTTTGATTTAGAAATTTAAATTCTTTTACTTTGATTATGCTATCTCTGTACCTTTGGGAATTAAAGTCATCCACTTGGTGAGTCAGCCAGGTTAAGGGTTCACTTAGGAACCGGCAATGGTTTCTAAGTTCCATCCTCGCCAAGGGTGTAGACTCGGGGTGTGACAAACTTAGTATCTGAGCATAGAGTTCGAGAGTCCTAGACTATTACTTTGATTATGCTAGCTCTTGCTCAACTCTAGACCCAGTGAAGATTGGTGGGTTTATCCTTAGAAAATCCTAAATCCTATTAGCAGAAAGTATGGCTTCAAATTCACCCATTTTTGTAGATATACTCCAAAGATGGTCCCCAATGCGATAGCCAAGATGAGGAAGTTTGTTTCAAGTTTGGAAAGACATATGAACAAAGAGTGTCATGAAGCTCTGTTGATCTTAGATATGGACATTTCCAGACACATGGTGTATGCACAAGTTAAGGAAAATAAGAAAAAGAATAAAGGAGGAGCATTAATGCAAGAGATTTAAGTCCACAGGTAATGAAGGCAACCATCAGAAAGGTGAAAATGGCAACTGCTTTTTCTTTCAAAAGATGTCTTCAAGTTATGCACTATCTATAGCTAGTGCACCTACAACTAATAAAAAGAATGACCAGAGGGTCTCAAGGAAACTAGAATTTCATAGCTCAAGGCTCTCATTCTCAGGGAAGTATGGTCTAGAGTTCTTTGTGCAAGCAGTATTAAAGTAAGTGTAAGAGGCCTCATTCGGGAGAGTGTCTTGTTGGCAAAAATGGGTGATACAACTATGGGTAGATGGATCACTTTATAAAATATTATCCTATGGTTAACCAAGGTAATGAGGTTAATAGAGCCCAATCTTCTTCAGTAGCACCACCAAATAGAGGTAATCAGAGTGGTGCTAATTTAGGAGCAAGCGGAGGTTCAAACTATATGTATGGTTGGATAATTGGCATGCCTAAGAGAACTCGCCAAATGTTGTTACTGGTATGGTTCGAGTCTTTTCTCATGATGTTTATGCATTATTAGATCCAGGTGCTACTTTATCTTTTATATCTCCTTATGTAGCTATTAAGTTTGGAATTCTTCTTGAACGACTCTTAAAACCATCCAGTGTTTCTACTCCTATGGGTGAGTATATTCTAGTTAAGAGAGTCTATTGAGATTGTATAGTCTCTATCTATCATAAAGATACTTCCAAAGACTTAGTTGAGTTAGACATAGTTGGTTTTGATGTCATTCTTGTCATGGACTAGCTTTATGCTTGTTATTCCTCGGTTGATTGTAAAACTCAAATTGTCAAGTTTCATTTTCTAAATAAGCCAGCTATTGAGCGGAAGGCTAGTCCATCTTTGCTTAAGGGTCGATTCATTTCATACCTTAAGGGAAGAAGTTAGTTTATAAGGCATGTGTCTACCACATTGTTCGAGTTAGAGATGATAGTATAGAGACACCATTCCTTCAGTATGTCCCAGTCGTAAATGAGTTTCCTAAAAGTATTTTATAAGAATTTACCTGGAGTCCCTCCTAATAGAGAGATAGACTTCAGAATCGATGTTCTTCCCGATACACAGCCTATTTCTATTTTGCCATATAGAATGACTCCAACAAAGTTAAAAGAGTTGAAAGAGCAGTTGAAAGACCTTCTAGATAAGGGGTTCATTAGGATGGGTGTCTCACCTTGGGGCGCTACTGTCCCATTCATGCAAAAGAAAGATGGTTCCTTAAGAATGTTCATTGACTACTATTAGTGGAATAAGGTTATCATAAAGTATAAGAACCCTCTTCCGAGAATCGATGATCTTTTTGACAACGAAGTGCCACTTATTTCTCTAAGATTGACCTCAGATCGGGCTATCATCAGTTGAAAGTATGGGAATGTGACATTCTAAAGACAGCCTTAAGAACCAAATATGGTCACTATGAATTCTTAGTTAAGTCCTTAGTTTGACTAATACTCTTGCGGCATTTATGGACCTCATGAATAGAGTTTTCAGGCAGCACATAGACATGTTTGTTATTGTGTTTATAGATTACATTATTATCTATTGGAGAAGTGAAGAGTAACATGAAAACCATCTCACAATTGTTCTTCAAACTCTCAAGAAAAATGAGTTATATGCTAAGTTTTCAAAATATGAGTTTTGGCTTACATCTATAGTGTTCTTAGGCCATATTTCTGGTGATGGCATTCGAGTAGATTCATAGAAGATTGGAGTTGTTAAGAATAGGACCAGACCTATATCCCAGACCAATATAACAAGTTTCTTGGGTTTGGCTGGTTATTAATGAAGGTTTGTTGAGGTATTTTTATCCATATCATAGCCATTGACTAAGTTGAGTTAGAAGAAGACTAAGTTTCAATGGTTCGATGCTTGTGAGAATAGTTTTCAAGAGTTGAAAATAATGGTGACTACTAGTCTAGTTTTGTGCCTACCCAAGAGAACATATAGTTTTGTAATCTATGTGATGCATCTATAGTTAGACTGGGTTGTGTCTTGATGCATAAAGGCAAAGTTATAGCTTATGCTTCCAGACAGCTTAAGATTCACGATAGGAATTATCCAACTCATGATCTAAAGTTGGTAATGGTAGTATTTCCTCTCAATATTTAGTGTCATTGTCTTTATGGAATGCATGTAGATGCGTTCACATATCATAAGAGCCTGCAATATGTATTTAGTCAGAAAGAGTTGAACCTGAGGCAAAGGAGGTGGCTAGAGTTTCTCAAGAATTATTACATGAGTATCTTTTACCATCTAGGTAAAGCTAATGTTGTTGCTAATGCTCTTAGCATGTTGTCAATGGGAAGTACTGCTCATGTTAAGGAAGAAAAGAAAGGATTGGCGAAGGAAGTTCATAGACTTGCATGTTTGGGAGTCCGTCTTAGGGAATTTGACGAGGGAGGTGTTATTGTTAAGAATGGGGTCGAGTCCTTATTAGTGGTTGAGACGAAAAGAAAACCAAGATCAATATCATATTCTCCTTCAATTGAAAGAAGATTTTCATAAGAAAAAAGTGGTGTCTTTTTCCAAAGGGGGAGATAGGGGTGTTGAGGTATCAAGGTAGATTATGTGTCCCAAGATTTGGTGGTCTTTGAGATGGAATTATGGCCGAGGCTAATAGCTCCAAATATTCCATTAATCCAACCTCTATAAAAATGTACCATGCATCGAGAGAAGTCTATGGTGGAGTGGAATGAAAAAGGATATAGCAGAGTTTGTGTCCAAGTGCCCGAATTACTAATAAGTCAAAGTTAAGTATCAAAGGCCTTGTGTTGTAGAATAGAATATAGAGTTTTCAAAATGGAAGTGGGAGATGATCAACATAGATTTCATCATAGGTTTACTGTCATCCCATAGAAAACATGATTCGATTTGGCTGATTGTAGATAGAATGAACAAATCATCCTATTTCTTGTCTGTTAAGACTAGAGATTCAATCGAAGATTATTCAAGTTGTATATTCGAGAGATAGTTAGATTGCACAGAGTTCCTTGTCCATCATCTCAGAGAGAGGTACCTAGTTTGTTGTATAGTTTTGTAAGTCATTTTAGAAATGTTTGGGTTCAAAGTTGTATCTTAGTACGGCTTCCATCCTTAGACAGATGGTCAAGTAGAGCACACAATTCAAAATCTTAAGGATATGTTGAGAGCCTGTGTTATCGACTTTAAAGGTAATTGGGATAACCACTTTCCTCTTAATTAATTTGCTTACAATAATAGTTTTCATTCAAGCATTCAAATGGCTCCATATAAGGCTTTGTATGAGAGAAGATGCAGATTGCCTATTTGTTGGTTTGAGGTTGGTGAAGCTGAGTTGATGGGGCTAGACTTAATTCATCAAGCTATGAAGAAGGTAACGATTATCCAAGAAAGGTTAAAGACTGTGCAAAGCCGTCAGATATCATACACTGATGTGAAGAGGAGAGACGTGGAGTTTAAGGTTAATAATTGGGTGTATTTAAAAGTTTCACCCATGAAAGATGTTATGAGATTTAGGAAGAAAGAAAAGTTGAAGCCCATGAAAGGTTTTATGAGATTTGGGAATAAAGGAAAGTTGAGTCCTCGATACATTGGTCCTTATTAGATTATAAAGATGAGTTGGCAATGTCCCTTATGAGTTAGAGCTTCAACCAAAGTTAGATTTCATTTATGTAGTGTTCTATATCTCTATGGTTAAGAAATGATTGAGATATCCTTCACTCATTTTTCCTACAAAAAATATTAGAGTTAAAGATGTCTTGTCCTACGAGTAGATTCCTGTCCAAATTCTTGATCATTCATTTCATAAATTGAGGACCAAAGAAGTCGCTTATGTTATGGAAAAATAAATTTGTTTAGGAGGATACATGGGAATCGAAGGAAGATATGAAATCCAAGTACCCACATATATTCGTTGCTCCTAGTATCGATGATGAAGGTAATATTCCTATTCCTATGTTCGAGTTACTACCTTCTTGAGTTTAATGTAATTGAGTGAGTTATCCTTGAGTTTGATATTTTAAGCCCTTGCATTTTATTTGTGCCTTGAGTAAATTCTTAACTTGGTCATCATTCAAGAACGAATGATCCTAAGGGGGAGATATTATAACAACCCGTACTATTCTAGCCTAGATCAAGTTCTAAAACCAAGAGGAAAAGTTGAGAAGGGTAAGCTTCCAATTGGCTATGATCCACTCTATAGACCATAAAAGGATACGAGCCATAGGTAGGGGTTTGTAGAACCCCTGAACACTTAGCCAACTTTCAAAGGGTCAGATCAATCCTACGAGCCATAGTTGTGACCTGTAAGAAGAGTTACAAACTGTAGGAGACTCCTAGGTGAAGTTCAGAAACTTAAACTTTTTGGTGTGTAGGATAAGTTAGCAGGATGGCCCGTCGATTTTTCTATGACCCATAGAAGAAGATCGTAGAACCTATTGACACTTAGTCAATATTCAGTGGTCAAAGACCAATCGTATGATCCACATAGACGACCTGTCAACCTTTTTAAAACATGTCAAGGGGTCCGTAGAACCCAATCTCTCCTTCTTATAGTGAAGTCCATGAGAAACTTTGACGAACCATAAAAGAGTCTACGACTCATAGAAGGGTGGTCATAGACCCATATGTGCAAATTCCAGTGAGGTCCAACTTTGGACCATGGATTCTACGATCGACCTTCTACAGTCCGTAGAATGGTCCATAGATAGACAGAGTCAGTTTTAATGAGGTTTAGTTTGGTCTTTTCCCTCCTTTATCAAACTTAACCCAAGCCATTAGGGGACTAAAATTAGTCACTTATCAGCACCCAATGGGTTTTTCCTCACATTAACACTTTGAAACTTTTGAGAGAAAAAATTAGAGAGAAGGAGAAGAGCTAGGGTTCAAGAGTTCAAGCAAAGTCTTTGATTTTCGCTTAGATAATATTCGTTCTAGGTATGTAGGGCTATCATAACGTTGGACTAAGTTCTTCCTCATGTCCTACATCTTCTTACAATCAATTTAAGATTCAAGTTTAAATTTCAATTCCAATAAAGTGAATTCTTTAGTATTTATAATATTCCTTATTAAATTATAGTATATATATTTGATTATACTTTGATGAGTTATGTCTTTGAGATTTGGATTCATGTTTGCATTCATCTGAACCCTAGTTGAGTTTTGTATTTCATGTTCTATTAATTGTTAAGTAAAGAATGATTATTTACATCATTTAATCAAGAAAGATCTTGAGCATGTGTGAAGTTAAGTTGAAGAAGTCATTTAAAAGTTATTTTGAGCATGATTACTTTATGTATAAATGAGTTGAGTTTGAATACATTTAAGCATCTATTTTGAGATTGAATTGAGAAGTTAAAGTATGTTTTTAAATGTATTATTGAGTTGGAATTCCTATCTATATTAAAGAGAATCGATTAGTTAAGCAAAGTTATGTTTGATCTAAGTCCAAAAGAGAGTAAAAGAGTTAAATGGAGTAAGTATACTCACTTCAAATATGAGTAGAGTAAAGTTATTTTAGGTGTAGTATCAAGTACCGACTTGGGTACGAGTCTAGATAACTCCAAACCTACACCACTAGTGTAGCTAGGATCCTACCATTCATTTAGGTGACTCCTCATTATCCCAAAAAGGACATTTTAGATAAGATACATAGTTCAATTAGTGTCTTATACCCTAGCAAGGTATATAATGGTTCTGGCAGCGTGGGCAGAATGTTGTATTATCATGAGGCTCATTATGATGGTTGTCGATTATGGAAACTCCCTAAGAAGTAAAGAATTATAATTTAATATATTGAGTTGTATTTACTATTGCATATATTTTAAAGCAATGTTTTTACTATATTGAATGCTTTATTGAGTTGAGCTATTTTCAGAGTTGATTTCCATGAGTTGAGCGTTTGAGTAAGTTTCCTATTAGCTATTTTATATACATACATTCCATGTACTGATGTCATTTGGTGCTGCATCTTTTTATTATGCAGACACAGGTGATAGAGATCCTCAATAGGCTCATCGTTGAAGATCCAACTTTCTACCCAGATTTGGTGAGACCTTTTTGCATTCAGAGGCTCTCTTGAATCTTTATATTTCAGTCATTATTTATCAGTTTGAGGTAGTTGTGAGCCTATCCTGTTACCTATTTCAAAGTCAGTCTTAGAGGCTTCATAGACTATTTACTCTGAGTCCATTTTAAATAATTTGAGTTTTTTTTAAAACATTGAGTTATATCTCATTATCTATATATGATTGAGTATTGAGACTTTAATTGAGAAAGTTAAATTCTTTTACTTTGATTATGTCCATCTAAGTACCTTTCTGAGTTAAAGTATGCCACTTAGAGAATCATCCAGGCCAAAGGTTTTTTTGGGAACTAGCAATGGTTTCTGTGTGCCGGCCATGCCTAGGGTGTAAACTCGAGACATGACATGATACTTCTCAACTGAATGAATGCATAAGATATAGCTTTAAATTCTCAACTCAGTTTTCATGATATATATGTGCATGCATTACAACTCAAACACATTTAGACTCATACTGATCATGCTCAAAATTAGAGAATGAAAAGACTCCTCAAGCTCAAACTCGTACTCAAACTCTTTTTCAATTAAAAGATGAAATATATAATTCTTTTATCTCAAAATAATGCATAAAATACAATCAATGTGAATACATTTAACTAGGGTTCATGTGAATATAGACATGAACGATAATTCAAGAAACTCAAATCATGGGAATTATCATAGTAGGAATAAATACATAGAGAACTCAATAAGATATTATATAAATAACACTCAATAAGAGATTATATAAATAACTCAATACATAATTAAATGAGATTGACACTCAAATCAAACTCTCCATCTGACTGAATGAAGATCCAGGGCATGAGGTCAAACTCATTCCAACATTGTGATTATCTTTACATACCTGGAAGATCCATGATCTAATAAAAACTCAAAAAAATTGGTTGAATGCATGAACCCTAGCTTTTCTCCTTCTCTCCAATCCTTGCTCTCAAAATAATCTAAATGTTAATGAGAGAAATATCATTGGGTATAAATAAAGGACTTATTTTAGTCCCAAAATATCAAGGTTTTGGTTTGGGAAAGGGAAAAGATAATTTTTCACCTCACTTAAAACTGATAGGGCCATATATGAGGCCTTCATACTGACCATAGAACTTTCTACGGACCATAGAAGGCCAGTCATAGAAAGTTGTTCCCAAAAATTGGACCTCACTAGTTTGGTCTTCATAAATCTATGAGCTATCTTTACGGCTTATAGAACCTTTTATGAATCATAGGTTTTCACTGAAGAATTGGGCTAGGGTTCTATGGACCATTCTATAATCCGTAGAAATTTTTATGGGCCATAAACCCGATCGTAGGGATTAAGTGCACATTCCAGTAGCTACTGAAATGTGTCATTGTGTCTACGATAGGACCCTACAGGTCCTACAAAAGTTTATTGGTTATAGAGTTGGGGTCGTAGAAATGGTCATGGAAACTCAAAATTCTTCTATGTCCTGGAGGACCCTACGAGTCCGTCCTATGACTCGTAAAAACATCTATGGGTCATAGGACCCCTTTGTAGGCCTGTAGACACAACGCTCTTGTCATTTTCTTTGGGGTTTTCTCAATATTATTTTAAGTTAAAATAGAACAGGGTGTTACAATCACCTTAGGTTAGTTAAGTACATGGGGTCGATTACACTGCTTTCTATATGGATAAGCTAGAAAAGCAGTGATGGAGGTCTTATCTTGTGTGTAGAGTAGATGGGTCACCTCCGATGACATGAGTTCAATTTTCTAAGGCTTTCTTAAAGAACTATGTACCTCACAGATTGATGAAGCAGTTGTTGGATGAGTTTACTTACCTAGTACATCAATTGATGTCGGTTTCAGAGTATGGTACACGGTTCTATAATCTAGATAGGCATGCGGCTATTCTTATGCCAACAAAGCTTGAGTGAGTGTACAGATTTGTTAGAGGGTTAATATTTTTCCTTCGGTTGGCTATAAAGTAGATGGTAGAATTATGTTGATATTTCTTTAGATAAGTGACCATGTGTGCACCATTGAGGGGATACATGGCCTACGATAAAAGTGACAAGAGGCTTCGCCTTCAGAGTCGTTTCAACGGATCTTTGTCATATGGTAGAGTTTTCCCATGCAGAGGTTACCCATAATTTTTTTAGGTTAGTAAGTTTGTTTAGGTTCCTCTACAGATTACAAATGGTAGTTTAGTAGGTATTTGTAGTCAAGGTAACCAGGCTTCTGGTCAGACTTCTTGAGGTTCACATTTGGAGTATACTGGCCATGATGTCCATTTTGTTCCAAATGAGTCATTTTAGTAGGTTACTTCTTACAGGGGTTGCTATGAGTGAGGCGAGTTAGGACACTTTACTAAACATTGTCATAGGGATGCCTCTTTAGGTAGTAGGGCCATTAGGTTCAGGCGCTTAAGGCTCTAATTCTGTCGGCTTGAGGTGGTGCATATGGTGGAAAAGGTGTTCCCCTTAGTGCTCGAGGTACTCCTTACTCAGGCAGGTAAAGCGGTCTAGGTAGATGTGGCTATATGCATGCTTTTTTTGGCAGGCCAGAGGTAGAGGCTTTGAATGCAGTCATCATAGGTATGATCTCTGCCTCTTATCATCTTGTTTATTATTTGTTTGATCTAGAGTCTATTTATTTATATGTGTCTTCCTATTATTCTATGTGTTTGGATAAGTCATGTGATTCTTTGTCTATGCCTATACGTGTAGCCAACCTAATATATGATTCTTTAGTAGTGGATCGAGTCTATAGATCTTATATGGTGTCTATCATCGGGTATGATACTAGGTCAAACCTGATTATATTGGATATAGTGGATTTTAACTTGATTTTAGGCATAGATTGGCTATCTCCTCACCATGTAGTATTAGATTATTTTACAAAAACTATTACTTTGTGTATATCTGATATCCCTCAAATTATATGGATAGGTATCGATAGCCATATATAGAGGTATGTACTTCAATTTTGAGGGCTCAATAGTTGGTAGGAAAAGGGTGTATAGCCTACCTTACTTATGTTCATGATACTAATACCGACACTCTTTCCCTTAAGTCAGTTATAGTGGTTAGAGAGTTTTTTAATATGTTTTCTATCAATCTACTTGGTCTTTCTCTTGATCATGATATTGTCTTCAGCAGTGATATAGAGTCGGGCATGCAGCTAATGACTATCCAACCCTATAGGACAGCTCCAGCTGAGTTGAGAGAGCTTTAGGAGTAGCTCAAGGACCTCCAAAGTAAAGGGTTTATTAGACCTAGTTTGTCTTTTTGGGGTGCTCCTGTTCTATTCATAAAAATAAAGAATGGTACCTTGTGTATATGTATCGATTACAGATAGTTGTATAAGGTAACCCATAAGAATAGGTATCCCATGTCGCATATTGATGACTTGTTTGACCAGCTTCAGGGTGAAGTGATGTTCTCTAAGATACATTTGAATCAGGCTACCACCAGTTGAGGATTAGGGTGGCAGACATCCTAAAAACTACTTTTATGACTTGATACGACCATTATGAGTTTCTAGTAATTTCTTTTGGGTTGACTATTGCACCAGCAGCATTCATGGAGTTGATAAATCATGTGTTCATACACTATTTGGACACCTTTGTGATAGTGTTCATTGATGAAATTTTAGTCTACTCTGGAAGTAGGAATAAGCATGAGCATATAAGTATTGTGCTCCATACCTTGCGATATCAGTAGTTGTATGCCAAATTCTCCAAGTATGAAGTTTTGTTTACGTCAGTGGCATTCTTGGGGCATGTGGTGTCAAATATGGGATCATGGTGGATCCATAAAAGATAGTAGTAGTTCATGATTGAGCTAGGCATACTTCTCCTACCAAGGTTTATGTTTTTGTCAATTTAGTAGGCTACTCTAAATGGTATGTGGAGGGGTTTCCTTTGATTGCAAAACCTTTGACTAGATTGACCCAAAAGAATATCCCTTTTTGGTGGTTTAACGAATCTGAGGTGAACTTTTTGAAGATCAAGTCCTTGTTGACTTGATCTCTATTCTAACTCTTCATATTGAGGGCCACGAGTATATAGTCTATTGTGATGCTTCTATTATTTGCTTAGGTTGTGTGTTGATGCCGAAAGGCAGAATTATTCCATATGGTTTTAGGCAGCATTGAAGATTTGGAGACACTAATTGTATGGATTTCTTTTTATGGTATTCACCGACCACCATAGTCTTTAGTACATTTTTAGCTAGAAGGACATTAATCTGAGACAGTATAGGTGGCTGGAGTTACTAAAGGACTATGATATGATAATCTTTTAACACCTAGGTAAGGCAACTATAGTAGGAGAGATGCCCTATGCCAGAAGGCTGTGAGTATGGGGATTTTTTCTTTCTTAACCGTGGAGGAATGAACTTTGGCTTTAGACATCTAGTCTTTAACCAACCAGATGGTTCATTTTGATATTTCAAGCCTGACAGGGTTATTGCTTGTATGAAATCTAGGTCTTCTTTGCTGGGGTAGATTCAGCCACAGTAGTTTGATGATATGAGATTAAAGGTGATTCATGATAAGGTGCTTAGTGGTGAGGCTAGGAAGGTGACCTTAGATCCTAAGGGTGTTAAAAGGATTGAGGGTCGTATCAGTGGTCATAGAGTTGGAGATTTGATGAAGTTGATTCTTGAGGAGTCCTATTATTCTAGATACTGTATTCAACCCAATGCGGCGAAGATGTATAGTGATATGAGTAGAAATACATTTGGTATGTGATGAAGAGGGATATTGCGGCGTTTATGGTTGGGTGCTTGAACTGTCAGCAAGTTAAGTACGAGCATTAGAGCCTAGGTGGTTTGACCCAGCAGCTACTCATTCTGAAGTGGAAGTAGGAGCTGATAGCTATGGAATTTATGGTAGGCTTACAACATACCTTTCAGAGGTTTGATATTATTTGGTTCATCGTGGATTGACTGACCAAGTCTGTTCACTTTCTACAAGTTCAGACTTTCTACATTTCAGAGAGGTTAGCTCAGATCTACATTCGAGAGATTATCTGTTTACATGAGGTGTTGGTGTCTATCATTTAAGATCATGGAACTTAGTTCACTTTGTATTTCTAGAGATCCATTCAATGGGAATTAGGAACTAGAATTGAGATTAACACAACTTTCCATCCATGGACTGACGGTCAGCTAGAGAGGAGTATTCAGGTCTTGGAGGACATGCTTTGGGCTAGGGTTATTGATTTTAGAGGTCAGTGCGACCAGTTCTAGGCTTTGATAGAGTTTGCGTATGGTAATAATTACTATTTGAGTATTCATATGCCTCCAATAGAGGCGTTGTATGGTAGGAGGTGTCGATATCTGGTGTAAGACCCCAAAATGTGGAAGGTCCTAAACCAAAGATCAAGAGATGATTTTTTAGAAAGTGCAGAAAATTGGCACCAGAAGCTGACCACGGAAGACATCATGGGCCGTGTATGCACCACAGACTATGGCGAGCAGCCGTGGTAGAGATTTAAAGACTTGTACTTGTAGGGGATGAACCACGAGAAAGGACTATGGCTCGTGGTGAGCACTATAGACCGTAAAGCCCTTCATGGTGACCCTCCCCAAAACCTTTAGGAATTTTCCCAAGGCAAGGTCCACGGATGACCACCACAGATCGTAAAACCCACCACAGACGGTGGTCATCACTCCATAAACATCCTGCAGAACCTGCACTATGACAACCTTTCACGTTTCGTCGTCTCCTTCATGGACCATGAAGGTATTCTGTGGTAAAACTTTAGAGACTTTCCTTGCAGGTTTTCCAAAATATTTTCCAAGTCCCTTACCACGGGACCTCACCACGGACCGTGAAGGGTCCCCATGAAGCCAGTTCCAGTCATCTTTTAAGAGGGATATTTTTGTTGTTTTTTACATTTTAATTCAAAGTAAAGTCATTTTGAGGGTATAATTCACCCATCTAAAGACCCTAAACCCTTCCAAGACCTCAATCTTCACACTTAGACTAAAATCCTCTCTTCTCAAACTCTCCCAAGAACTTCAAACCAAGCTAGGGTTTCTTTCCAAGGAATCTTCAAGTCTCCTTTCCTCTTCAAAACATTCATAGGGATTTTATTCCCCCAAGGTATGGGGGTTTCATCTATGGGTTCTTCCACCATGGAACCCAAATTTTTTCCTCAACTTGATATTTCAAGTTCTAAATGATGAATTCTCATTGGCTTTTACATGATAACTCTAAATTCATATATTACGATATATTTGAAGTTTATTTACTTAAATTGATGTTTATTGACTCTCAATTTCATAAAAATAAGGATTTGTTAAAATGCCTATATGAAGTCTTGGAAGTGGTTTTTAAGATATATATAGTGGTTTGTTTTAAGATGAGTATTTGGATGTATTTTCATTACTCTCATGCACGCAAGTATTGTTTAAATGTATTTGAAGACTTATGAAAGGAACCCACCTAGTTTCCTATGGTTAAAGTAAAGTTGAAATGAAATATTTGACTTCAAATGAAAGTTTATAAAGCAAATGACTATGTTAAGGGAGTCTAATGAAACGATTGAATGATGATGAAGGGCTACTTAGCCAAAGAAAGGATTCAATGTGAAAGGACAATTCTCACATCTTGAATTAGATAAAATATTTTAATGAGCTATTCTGCTGAATGATGATTTAATGCTTAAAGTTATCCATATTATTATGTTATAATGATATTCAAATGTTATTCTGTGGAATTGACCTACCACCAAATGTATCATGTAGATGGGGACTCGATCTAAGGGGTCCTTAAGTAAAGTCTCATGTTGCATTAACTATGCACCATCATAGGAGCCTTTGTAAGCTATTTAGGCTAGTGGATCCATGATTAGCCATTAAATTTAAAGTTAAAGAAATGATTAAAGTTGACAGAGTTCTACCCGACAAGTAGTCTCTCTGTGCCAATATAGGAGGTTATTTTGGATTCTATAAAATAACTCGCATGGTCTGAAATGTCGGTTACGGTCATCTTTCCATAAAATAAATATTTTAAGGTTTCATATGATGATTTCTCATGCATGCATTCTCTTATGCATATTGCTTATAAATGTCCCTTATGTTCTTCATTGCATAGCATACTCACATACTTAGTATATTCAAAAAACTAAAGCATACTTTTGCCTACATAATATCACCATGTTGGGACCGGCGTTTCTCCATACTCTACTCCCCGTGGCTAGGTTTTTCGTTGAAGGCTACTACTAGTTGGTGAGTTCCCATATTTTAGGGAAAATATCCCTATGTTTCTAACTTATGCTTTGTATAGACTATTGAGTTATTTTTGGTACTTTTAACTTATATCTTGAGGCTAAACTAGGGACATGTCTTAGCCCCTGTCAAGTCTTAAATGTAGAAGGTATTGTTGAACATAATATTTTATTTTAAGATGACTTTGACTCCTATTCTATGTGTAATCCCTTAGTCCCGTTATCCCTTATATTTCTAATTGTTTGATTATCATTATCGATGAAAAGCTTAAGGAATGCCAAAAGGCTTAGATGAGGTACCTCCTGGTGCTCCATTCACCGTATCACATCAAGTCCGTAGGCTTGGGTCATGAAAAACTTAGTATCAGAGCTTGAGGTTTTTGAAATGGTCCTCGGAGTCCAACATACCAAGGGAAATGGTCCTAGGAGACTATTGGATGTTTAGAAAAGTTTCCACTTCTTTCAAATTCATATCGGTCCTTAGAGTGTTCTAAACCTTCCTCCAACTAATGACTCATTTTATATTCTCTCAATAATGCCTTGAGGAAGAGCCTCTCTAAGAGCAAGGGTTGACAATAAGGACCAATCTCCTTCGGTTCCTAATGCCTCACATCATGAGGAAGGAGTAACCCATGCAAAGTTTCGCAATATCATCACATTGTTGGCACAAGTTGTAGACAACCAAGGGAATCAAGGTATTCCTCCTCCCCAAGTGCAAAATCTGGCCTCTAGGATTTAGGATTTCCACAGAATGAATCTGCCTTAGTTTGACAGTTCTAAAATAGCTAAAGACCCTATGGATTTCATCGATGAGGTATACCATATTATGGCTCTCATGGGTGTTCCTCTAAATGAGAAGGACGAGCTAGTGGCCTGTCAACTCAAACGTATGGCATGAGTTTTGTATAAACAAATGGGTTATGGAGAGAGATGAAGAAATAGGGCTGATAGGATGGAAAGAGTTTAAGGGTGCATTTCTAGATCGTTTCTTTCCATTAGAACTGAGGGAGACCAAAATCCAAGAGTTCATCAACCTTCATCAAGGAAGTATGAGGGTGAGGGAGTGTGCCCTCAAATTTACTAAGTTGTCAAAGTATGCTCCATTCATGGTCTCCGACCCCCGGGCAATGATGAGCAAGTTAATTTCTAGTGTCTCAAGCTTGGTGTCCAAGGAATTCAAGATATTTATGTTGGTCAAGGAGATGGATATCTCCTAGTTAATGACTTATACGAAAAAAATTGAAGAAGAGAAGTTGAGAGAGAGATCAAGAGGGTTCAAAAATACTAGAGTGGATAGTGGAGTGTTCAACCCTCAAAGGTCCGATTATGGTAACAATGGCAAGGGCCTTGGTGGGCAACGGTTTGTGTGACAAGGTTCCACCAATACTCTTTCTCCCAAGTTCAACAAGGACAAGGGTACTAGTACAATAGTCCTAAGAGAAAATGTTAGTTCTCAAGTTTTTCCCTCTTGCAAGAAGTGTTGGAGGACCTACAAAAGATAGTACTTGGTGGGCTCCAATGCATGTTTTAAATGCGAAAGATTGGTTTATCATGCTCGGGATTGTAGAGGTGGTGGTGATGGTAGGCCTCAAGGCCAAATTTCTTATGTCCAAGAAGCTCAAGGAGGTGGTCAATGCACCAACCGGTATCTACCCCTGTTGGTGAGTCGGTTATGGCTAGAAAAGTCTATAAGGGTTGTCTTATGTCCATCTTGCATAAAGTTGTCCCTTGTAATCTCATAGAGCTTAACATGGTATATTTTGATATTATATTTGGGATGGATTGGTTACATGTATGTTATGCTTCCAGTGATTGTAGGACTCATTAAATCAAGTTTTAACTCCCAATGACTCCATTCTTGAATGGAAGGGTCGTGATTTGATAGTGAAGGGTAAGTTCATTTCTTTTCTTAAGGTCTGGAAGTTAATTGCTAAGGATTTCATCTATCACATTGTATGGATTAGGGATGTCAACTGCAAAAGTCCTCCTCTTGAGTCGGTTCCCATAGTAAATGAGTTTCCTGATGTTTTTCCCGATGACCTTCCTTGTATCCCTATCAAAAGGGAAGTTAATTTTAGTATTGATCTCCTCCCCGTTACCCAATTTATCTCTACTTCTCCTTACTGAATGGCCTTAGTGGAATCGAAGGAGTTGAAGGAACAATTAAAAGACTTGTTAGAAAAAGGGTTCATAAGACCAAGTATTTCACCATGGGTGCTCCCGTGCTATTTGTAAGGAAGAAAGATGGGTCGCTTCGAATGTGCATAGACTATCTTTAATTGAACACATAGTGACCGTTAAGAACAAGTACCCAATCCACAGAATACATGACCAATTTGATCAATTACAAGGGTCAAGTCATTTCTCCAAGATCGACCTTCTATCCGTCTATCACCAACTCAGGGTGAGGGAGTGTGACATTTCCAAGACAGTTTTCCAAACAAGGTATGGACACTTAGAGTTTTTAGTGATGAGTTTTGGAATAAAGAATGCATGATGCTGTTTATGGACCTGAGGAGTAGGGTGTTCAAAACCTACCTTGATGCTTTTGTTGTGGTCTTTTTTGATGACATCTTGATCTACTCTCAGGGTGACGAAGGGCATAAGAACCATTTGAGGGTCGTGCTTAAAACCTTAAGGGATAGGCAATTGTTTGCAAAATTTAGTAAGTGTAAGTTTTAGTTGAAAGAGGTGGCTTTTCTTGGTCACATATTGTCCAATGATGGGATCAAGGTTGATCCTAAGAAAATGGAGGCGATCAAGAATTGTCCTAGACCATTGTCTCCCTTGGACATTTGGAGCTTTTTAGGTCTAGCCAGTTATTATAAAAAGTTCATTAAAGGGTTCTTTTCCATCTCATCTCATATGACGAAGTTGACTCAAAAAAAGGCAAAATTCATATGGACGGATGAGTGTGAAAAGAGTTTCCAAACTTTGAAGGATCAACTTACCTCCGCTCCTATTTTGACTGTACCAGAATAATTAGATGGGTTTATGGGTTATTGTGATGCTTTAAAGATCAGTTTGGGTTATATATTGATGCAAAATGGCAAAGTTATAGCTTATGCTTTTAGGTAATTGAAGGAGCATGAATTTAACCACCCTACCCATGATCTTAAGTTGGTGGCCGTTGTTTTTGCTTTGAAGATTTAGCGGCATTACCTCTATGGGGTGCATATAGATGTGTTCACCGACCATAAAAGTATTCAATATGTGTTCACCCAAAAGGACTTCACTTTAAAGCAAAGGAGATGGTTATAACTCCTCAAGGACTACGACATGAATGTGGGTTTGGGTAAAGCTAATGTGGTTGCCGATGCACTAAGTAGAGTATCTATGTGAAGTTTGGCTCATGTAGATGAAGTCAAGAGGGAGTTCGTGAAACATGTTCACCGGTTGGCTAGGTTAGGGTAAAGTTGAGTGGTACCGATGGTGGTGGTATGGTTGTTCATAATGGGTCCAAATCCTCTTTGGTGGTGGATGTCAAGTCGAAGCAAGATCTCGATCCATCATTAGTGGAGTTAAAGAGATTGGTGAAGGACAAAAAGGTAGATGTCTTTTTATAAGGGGGAGATAGGGTGTTAAACTACCAAGTTTGGTTATGTGTTCCGGATGTGGATGGCTTAAGGAGTTTGATCTTGGAAGAGGCTTATAATTCTTCATACTCCATTCATCCTGATTCTACGAAAATGTACTGAGACTTAATAGAGTTGTATTGGTGGGGTGGCATGAAAAAGGACATAGCAAGGTTTGTGTCTGAATTGCCAATAAGTGAAGGCCAAACACCACAGGTCGGGTGGCCTAGCGGAAGATATCGAAATACCTACTTGGAATTGGGAAGATGTGAACATGGATTTTATAGTGGGTTTGCCTCTCACCCGGAAGCGTCATGATTTGATCTGGATAATTATTGATAATGACTTAGTCGGCTCACCTCCTACCGGTCAAGCTTTGTATATTCAGGAATTGGTAAGGTTGCATGGTGTATCATTGTCAATCATTTCAGATCATGGTACCCAATCCACTTCTCACTTTTGGAGGTCGTTTCAAAGGGGCCTCGGTACTAAGGTAAAGTTGAGCACCGCATTCTATCCTCAAACCGATGGGCAAGAAGAAAGAATAATTCAAATACCAGAGGATATGTTAAGGGCTTGTGTGTTGGAGTTCAAAGGGAGTTGGGATGATCATCTACCTCTCATTCAGTTTGCCTATAATAATAGTTACCACTCAAGTATTGAGATGGCGCCGTTTGAGGCTTTGTATGGGAGATAGTGTAGATTTCTGGTTGGTTGGTTCGAAGTAGATAAGATGACCTTGTTGGGTCCCAACTTGGTGCTTGATGCATTAGAGATGGTGAAGTTCATTAGAGAAAGGTTGAAAATGGCTCAAAGTCATCAAAAGTCCTATTCCGATACTAAGAGAAAAGATCTTGAGTTTAATATAGATGATTGGTTGTATTTGAAAGTTTCACCCATGAAGGGCATGGTTCGTTTGGTAAGAAAGGGAAATTGGCCCCTGGGTATGTAGGGGCGTGTGGGCAAAGTCACTTATAAGTTGGAATTATTTTTAGAAATGGCCATGGTTCATCTGGTGCTCCACGTATCTATGTTGAGGAAATGTGTGGGAGATCCTAGTTCCATTTTTCCTTTGGAGATAAGGAACGTTGAAGAAAATTTGACCTATGAAGAGGATCCCGGTTGAAATTTTAGACCAGCAAGTCAAGTGGTTGAGGAAAAAGGAAGTTGCATCCATTAAATTTCTTTGAAGGAATCAACAAATTTAAAGTGATATATGAAAAGCGTAAGTGGATATGATGAAGTGTTACCCTCATCTCTTTCATTCTACTCAAGCTCAAGCTAATAAGTCATTCATGTTCAAGTGTTTAAGACTCTTATGTTTCAGTTTTCAAAGTCTTCATATGCATGCATATTCATGAAGTTGAATTTTAAAGTTATGTTTTATGCTAAAGTTTAAAGATCTCATGTTTGATGCATTTCAAGTGTCATTGTATACATGTTGGTTACTAGTCCTCATTCCATGTCATCTTCTATGTTAATGATTCTCATTTGAGGATGAATGTCACCAAGTGGAAGATATTGTAAGACCCCAGAAACGTTGAAGGTCCTAAACCAAAGATCAATAGATGAATTTTCAGAAAGTGCAGAAACATTGGCACCAGGAGGTGACCATGAAAGCCATCACGGACCATGGTAAGCACCAACGACCGTGGTGAGCAGCCGTGGTAGAGATTCAGAGACTCAGACTTTCTAGGGATGAACCATAAAGGAGGACCACAGACCGTGGTGAGCACCACAGACCGTGGAGCCTTCCATGGTGACCCCTCCCCAAGACCCTCAGGAATTTTCCAAAGTCAAAGTCCACAGACGACCACCACATATCGTGGAAAACAACATGGATTGGTGTGTCCCTGAGGTGGTCACTTTGCAATCTTCCTGAAGGACCTGCACCATGATCACCTTTCACGGCCCGTCATGTCATTCATAGACCGTGAAGGTGTTCCATGGAGAAATTCCAGAGACTTCCCTTGCAGGTTTTTCCAAACTATTTTCCAAGTCCCTTACCATGGGACATTACCACAGGCCGTGGAAACTACAATGAATCGTGAAGGGTCTCGTTAAAGCCTGTTCTGGTCATATTTTAAACAAGACATTTTGGTCTTTACCTGCGTTTTAATTCAAAGTGGATTCATTTTGAGGGTAGAATTCACTAATCTAAAGACCCTAAACCATTACAAAACCTTATTTTTCACACTTATACTCAAAACCCTCAAATCCTCTCTTCTCAACCTCTCCCAAGAACTTCAAGGCAAGCTAGGTTTTTTTTTCAAGGCATCTTCAAGTCTCATTTCCTCCTCAAAGCTTTCATAGGTATTTTATTCCCCCATGGTTTATGGGTTTCATCCATGGGTTCTTCCACCCATAGAGCCCAAATATTTTCCTCAACTTGATATTTTAAATTCTAAATGAGGAATTCTCATAGGCTTTTACATGATGACTCTAAATGCATATATTATGATATATTTGAAGTTTATTTACTTATATTGATGTATATTGACTCTTAATTTCATAAAAAGAAAATTTTGTTTAAATGACTATATGAAGGCTTGAAAGTGGTTTTTAAGGTATTTATGATGGGTTGTTTTAAGATGAGTATTTTGATGTGTTTCCATCACTCTCATGCATGCAAGTATTGTTTAAATGTATTTGAAGGCTTATGAAAGGAACCCACCTAGTTTCCTATGGTTAAAGGAAAGTTGAAATGAAAGCTTTGATTCCAAATAAAAGTTTCTGAAGCAAACGATTATGTTAAGGGCGTCTTATGAAATGATTGAATGATGATGAAAGGGCTACTTATCCAAACAAAGGATTCAATTTGAAAGGAAAATTCTCACATCTTGAATTAGATGAAATGTTTTAATGAGATGTTCCGCCAAATGATGATTTGATGCTTAAAGTTATGCATATACTTATGTTATTATTATATTTAAATATTATTATGTGGGATTGACCTAGCACCGAATGTAGCATGTAGATGGGGGCTCAACCTAAGGGGTCCTTAAGTATAGTCTCATATTGCATTAACTATACGCCAACATAGTAGCCCTTATAGACTATTTAGGCTCATGGATCCACGATTATCCATTAAAGTTAAAGTTAAATTATTAAAGTTGATGGAGTTCTACCTAGCAAATAGTCAGCCCGTGCCAACATAAGGGGTTATGTTGGATTCCATTTAATTTCTCGCATGGTCTCATATGTCGATTACGACCATATTCCCACAAAATGAATGTTTTAAGGTTTCATATGATGATTTCTCATGCATGCATTCTCTTATGTATGTTGCTTATAAATGTCCCTTATATTCTTCATTGCATAGCATACTCATATACTTAGTACATTCAAAGTACTAACGCATACTTTTGCCTACATGATATCACCATGTAGGGACTGATGTTGCTCTATACTCTCCTCCCCATGGCTAGGTTTGTCATTGAAAGCTACTACTAGTTGGTGAGTTCCTATGTTTCGGGGACAATATCCCTATCTTTCTAGCTTATTCTTTGTATAGACTATTGAGTTATTTTTGGTACTTTTGACTTATATCTTGAGGGTGAGTTTGGGACATGTCTTAGCCCCCGCCAAGTCTTAAATATAGAAGGTATTGTTAGACACAATGTTTAATGTTTAAGATTACTTTGACTCCTACTCTACGTGGAATCCCTTAGTCCCATTATCCCTTATATTTCTAATTGTTTGATTATCATTATCGATGAAAAGCTTAAGGAATGCCAAGAGGCTTAGATGAGGTACCTCCTGGTGCCCCATTCGCCGTGTCGAGTCTATGACCTAGGCTTGGATTGTGACAACTGGTTGGCTGGTTTGATGCATTTGAGTTTAGGCTATGAGGCACTGACTTATTGCATGATTCTATGTATAGTGTTTGTGTGATCAAAGAGAGACTCTATACTACCTATAGTAGGCAGAAGAGCTATGCTGATTAGAAGGTGTAGCCTTTAGAATTTATGGTTGGCAACCGTGTGTTCCTACGAGTGTCATCCATGAAGGGCGTGATGAGATTTGGGAAGAAGAAAAAGCTTAATCCTAGATTCATTGTCCCTTTTGAGATTTTGAGGTTTATTGCAGAGGTGGCTTATAAGTTAGCCTCACCTCCTTCTCTTTTAGGTGTGCACCCTGTGTTTCTAACATACCTCAGTAGCATTTAGTTTAGCTTGTTGAATCATTGGCTTTTGAGAAGAAGCATGTGGCTATTCTAAATAGGCAGGCTAAGAAATTGGGGTCTGGGGAGATCCCATCAGTGAAGGTTTAGTAGAGGCATCGTTCGGTCAAGAAAGCTACTTGGGAGGCCAATATTGACGTGCGGACCGATATCTTTACCTTTTTGAGCCTTTATATACTTTTTTTTCTTTGACTTTCGAGAATAAAAGTACTTGTATTGGATATTTTAATGACCCTCATGGTCATTTGCTGGCTTTTGTATGAAATTCCTATTTTACCCCTTTTTGTAGCTTCTGTATAGTGTTTGTAGTGTATTGGGATAGGTGGCATAATTTTTGAGGTAGTCAAAGGTGATTTGAGTGAGTTTTCCTCTTTTTGGAAGCTTTTGAGTTAGAAGTGTTGACTTTGGTTAAAATCTAGAGAATCTCATATTGTATGAGAATTTTGTCAATTTCAACAACTCCGAAAGGTCTATTTTGGGCTAGTAGCATAGTCGGTTTAGGTCCCAAGGCCTTCGATGTGAGCTTGACCTATTAGGTGAGATAGTTTGATCAAGATTCTTGTAAAACATGCTTGGATGAGAATTTTATCAGCGTGGTAAGCTCTATAATACCAAGTTTCGTGTAGAATGACCTTTGGTTTACATCCCAAGGTGTTCGGGATGTTTTTGTGGTGATTTATGTTATGTCTATTTTGATTGTTACATTGGGGGTTAACTTGGGTCAACATTTCATCAAAACGACCTCCATTGGTCGATTTATCAGTTTTATTGAGTCCAAAATGTCATTTTTAATTTGGTAACATTTTTGGTTTGTGATCATTGGACCCTGAATAAATTTGGGGGGTCCATTTGAGACTTGGGATGAAATCCCAAGTCAGTTGGTGCTACAGTCACTAGTGCAGTCGCCTATGCAAGACTTTGCATCACATCAGTGATGCCACACTTGAGAGGTTGGTGACGTTGACCCTCATTGCTTCTGTGGTATTTTCTCACATCAGTGATGCTCACTTCTATGAGCTTTCTTTGGATCTGTGGGGCTTGGGGTCTTTATAGACCCCCACTTTTATGGGCTTTTCGCCACTTGGATGGCTCCGTAGCGGTGACCCATGGTCTGCCGATGCGGGGATCGCTGGGAGTTTTAATGAGGTCTTCCTCATTTATTCTTTTTCTCCATTGTTAGAGCTTGGTCAAAGGTGAAATTTCTCAATTCTCCACCATTGTATTTGATTCCAAGGTAAATTTCTAGCTTTTCACTTTTTAATAATAATTCTAAATTCATTTTTACATTTTGTTCTCGTTTTAAAGCTCAATCCTTGAATTCTAATTTCCTCCCAAGCTTAGTATTGGACCATTTGAGGTTCGAATTGACCCCTGCCTTTACCCAACTTCTGGTGTGATCCTCACCCCAAGGGGAACACAATTACAGAGTCAGATTTTTATTTTATTGTTGAGTTCTGATAACCAATTTTTGGCCTAATTCCAACTTGAATTTTATAACACTGATATAGGTATTTTTAGTCTTATATTGACTCGTATTTTCAATTTTTGATAGCATGGTAGTGTTCGAGGATCTTCGGAAAGGAAAAGCACTCGAGTAGAGGTTCAAGTGCGATTTCATCCTTGAGGTAGGTTATGGTTTAATGTTTTTCAACTTGGATCGCTTAACTTATATATATTGGGTAGTATTGATCATTAGGTAGGCTTTAGGATGAGGTTTTAGGTTTGCATGATTTTTAGACTATATTTTGGCCATTTTCAAGTAGTGGAATAGTGATTTAGGCGTAGAAGCCTTAGCTTAGATTGATCCTTGACCTTGCTTGTTGTTATAGGATCCTTATAATGCTTCTAGGTAGTTTAAATTCAGATTTATGCACGTTTGATTGTTTTGGTATGAATGTGTATATTATTGGTTACTTATTGGTTATTTTAGAGATTTTATTGCTTTACTCTTGTGTTTGTGGGCCTGGGGCCTTGGACTTCGACTGGCTAGAGTTCCATATTAGTACTACTACTTTGTGATGGGTCTTTCCCGGGATTTTGTTTGTGGTATAATTCATTTAAGATTGACTTGATTGTATTTTGCATAGAATCATGTGCATGACATCTGCATTTGGCATGTTTGGTATTTTGAAATAAGGGATAGTTGTATTGAGACCATGAATGTTTTTGAAAGGTTTTTCCACTTGTTTTCAACTCGGAAGGAGCGAATACTGTTTTACTAAAGGAATCCCATGTTTTTGAAAGAAGATGCTCTATTTTTGAGGTAATGTGGCTTTTTATGAGAAAATGGGGGGAAATGGAAGAAGTTATCTTTAAATGTGCAGACTCCTCCATGTTTTATTAAAAGAGGTACTATTTTACTTGATATTGTGGTCCTGACGAATATTCTCGAGTTGTACTTCCACCATATTGCATATGTTGATAAACTTCTGTGACCCGCAAAATAAATTTCATTTTTGTATCATTATTGCATCTGTAGTTGAGTTGAGGCGCATTCCATAGTTGCCCCGGGGATTCCACGGCATGATCATCGAGATATTTCTGGAACTTTTTACCTTATCATGCATTGGCCACATTGCATTGCATCATCTTGCCTTATCTATGTGGTTGTGATTTCCTTGTCATAGTTGCTACGTGTTTGTTATTTGTAGGGTTTCCACTGTCTTCATAGTTTGGTTATCATTATGAATTGTTAGACTATAGCATTAGCACTATTATGCTTCTATATTTATATGTGTGTGTGTGTGATATTTCTAAGCTCAGTCGACCTATGATGCCTACTAGGTACCCCATGTTTTGGTATTCATACTACACTTCTGCATCTTTTTCTAATGCAGCTCCTCGTATGACCCACTCTCGATGAGTATCGGATCTCGCATGGCAATCGTAGACTTAGATTGTGGTGAGCTCCTAGCATTTAGAGATGTGTTTCTTTCCTTCTTTTGTATCTATCTATGTATTTTATATTTTGATTAGACAGACTTGATGTGTATAGCCTTTATGTACTTACATTCTCTTGTACCGATGGCATAAGGTTAGAGGTTTGGTTTCCTTATATAGTTTTGTCTTTCCCAATCATTTGCACCCATTTTTAATATTTTGTATCACATTTACATATCCATTCTATGGTCCATGTTCTACATCTTCATTTCTAATTCTGCATATTCTTTTCTAGTTATTATTATCTTCTGCTTTGGGTTTTGGCTTGCCTACTACGGGTTTATAGCCTGATTTGGACTCGTGAAAGAAAGTAAATACAATATTAAAAGCAAGGAAAATACGATGACTAGAGGTCACATAACGAAGCAATAATGGAAAATCTAACTACAAAGCTCACGGATCTAAAAGGAGAGAGACAGAGAAGTACGGAAGCTAACTATAACCTAACTAGACCCCATAAACCCAAAAGGTACACTCGTGCGCATATGAAAAGTAAATAACTAAAATGGACCACCATAAACGCAATGAGTACACAGAAGAGATAAAGATAAGACCAGCTAATAATTAAAGTATTCCATAACTGAAATGGCCAATCCCAGACTTGAACGATGGTGAAGGCACCCCAAAAACCCATTGAAACCACAATGCCAAGACTCCAATAAGAAAAATAGTAGCATGCATGGCCTCGAACTGTGGCTTGTGGTAAAGTTCTATGTCTTTGAACCGTAGCTAATAGATATGCACCTGGCCTTGAAATATGGCTAATAGATATGCACCAGGGCCTAGAATCATGGCTAATAGATATGCGTCATGGCCTCAAACTGTAGCTAAAGGACTTCAAGTATGTATAAATCACACACTCTTTTTTATAAGAGAACATACCGCAGAGTGAAACCGCCAAAAGAGTCAATAGAGACTCTATAAGATCTCGGAAGTTAAAAAGTCGGAAAATGAGGAACAAAAGATGAAAACTCAGAAAAATATAGAAAATGACACCAGGTGATGACCATGAAGGCCACCAGCCACTGTGGTGGTGATTCTGAAACTCAGTCCTACAGATAAAGGACCACGACAAGGGACCACAAGCTGTGGTGAGAACCACAGACCGTAGTTCCCTCTGTGGTGAACCCTCCCCTAAGGCCCTTAGAAAATTCCCAAAGGCCAGGACCATACCTCACCACCACGGGCCGTATAGCCCTTCACGGACCATGGTGGGTCCTATGGTGAGCACCCCTGCAGACCCTCCTCCAGGTCCTGCACCACCTCCGTTATTCACGGACCGTCAAGGTCTCCATGAAGAAAATCCTGAAACTATCCCTGCAAACACCAAGAATGTTAGTCCAAGGAAACCACCAAGGACCATACTGCCCTTCACGGGCCATGGTGGGTCTCATGGTGGGTAGGCTTCCCAATATTCTTTTTAGAATTTCTAAGTCCAGCTTCACGGAGGGGACCACAGACATTAGTGTGCGTCAGGTCCATGATGATGGCCCGTTATGGATTTCAAATTAAGTTTTAACGAGGGTTAATTTAAACTTTTCCCTATACCTCATTAATGTATTTGGACATTTTTGGGACTAGATTCATTATGTAATTGTCCTAAATACTTCTAAGCCTATCATTTTCCCTCATTAATTTCCAAAGAACTTTAAGACTTCTCTCTCAAGTTTTCTTCAAAAGTTCATCTTCTTTATCAAGTTTTGGCTAGGCTTTCTTCAAGAACAAATCTCCTTTCTCAATTTCAAGTTCAAATTCATTCAAGGTATATGGAAATTGATCCATGCGTTCCTTTCACCCATGGAGTCCCAAGGATTTTATTCAAATCTCATAAATTTCAATTAGGTTTGTAACCCTATTTTGATGGATTGCATTAGACTATTTCAATTATGTTTTTATTCATTATAAGTGATCATTATAAGTATGTTTCGACATTAATTGCATAATTTCATGATGAATTATGAATGCATATGCATGAACTTCTTTTCAAAGAACATTTGCATGAATTATGATTATGAAGCTCAATTATCTTCAAGTATTTCATGGTTTTCAATTAAAGTGACTATGTTTATGAGTTTTACTCTAAATCCAAATAAGAATTATGATCAAGGATTACTATTATGTTCAAGTTATGAATTCCATGCAAATTATGAAGAAAGGTGACTTAGGATCCTTAATTGGTGACCTAGGAACAAAATGGCATAAATTATGAATGTATGATATTGTGATGTGAAATGCCCATACTTACATTACAAGTATGACATAAAGATGAGATAATCGATGAATTATGAAGTTTATGAACAAGTGTATGATATATGCTAAGTATGTTTACTATGTTATGTATTCCGTAGAATTTGACTTATTACCAAATGATGACTTGAGGTGGGGATCGACCTATGGGGTCCTTGTATAATAATCTCTTATCTCATAACTACGTGACACCATAGGATTGCCTTTATGTCCTAGCTAGTGGATCCACGTATAGCATATGTACATGACTCGCCTAGTGGGGTAACATCTACATTGGCAAGTAGATTCCCGTTTCTTCCATTGTATGGGAGATATCAGGATTCCATGTTATAGCTAGCATGGGATTATTGTTTGTTATTGGTTCTATCCCACATATATGTATAAATTTCATCATGTTCTCTTATAATCTCAATATGTCTTTTAAATGCTTTGATCATTATGGTTTTCTCATGACTTTACTTATCTTCTTTTATAATATACACTATTTGATCATTACATCTTATGATTTATATTGCATACCATGCCCACATATTTAGTACATTCAAATATACAAATTAATATTGTTGCCTACATTGTCTCATAATGTTTGGTTTGAGGATCACAATCTCAGATGTAGCTAGTTGATCTTCCATTATCAAAGGAGTTTTGGTGAGTCCTCATCTATCGAGGACTACTTATGAGTTGTTTCTTCTTTCAAATACGCTCATTTATTTCATGTTAAGGGTGAGCTAGGAACATGTATTAGCTCCCGCCTTTCTTGACTAGTAGAGGCTTTTATTGGACATATGTTTTAGAGTCTATGTAGTCAACTTTACATCTTTTCTATGATTAGTGATTTAGACCCTTTCTATGTTATTTCCGTATTTACTTTATGTTATGTATGCTTATGATATGTCAACAGGCTTGGTTGGAACCCTTTTAGTTTTAATCTCTGTGTTACGACTAGGCTCGAGGTTGGGTTGTGACAAACTTGGTATTAAAGCACAAGGTTTAAGATATCCTAGGGAGTCCAACATGCCACGTAAAGCAGTCTTATTCATAGTTGTAAAGCGCTTCATATCTATGAATAGAAGGCTATAAGGCATTTTAAGAAATCCTCACTTCTTTCATGGTCTATGTCGTGCTATAGAGTATACTCTAAGACTTCATTTCCCTAACGATTATCCTTTGGGATTTTCATAAATGCCTTCATAAAGAGAAACTATGCAAAAAGGGGTCAATGCTAATGAGGACCAAGTTCCTACGGCCCCTCAAGACAATGGTCCCCTACCCGATCGAGTTACTAATATGGAGTTCCGAACCATTATTACTATGTTAGCCTAAGTTGTGGCCAACCAAGAGGTTATGGTTTCTCCTAATGCTTCTACTTTGGCTTCTAGAGTGAGGGACTTTGCAAGGATGAACCCTATTGAATTCCATAGTTCAAAGATTGATGAGGATCCTCAAGAGTTCATCCATGAGGTCTATAAGATAGTGAGTATTATAGGAATGACTTTAGAAGAAAAAGAGGAGTTGGCAGCCTACCAACTCAAGAGTGTTGCTTAATTTTGGTATATTAAATGGAAGATAGAGAGGGTGGATGAAGGACCTATTGATTGGGAAGCCTTCAAACTTGCTTTCCTTGATTGATTTTTCCCTCTTGAGCAAAGGGAAGCTAAGGTGTTGGAGTTCATTAATCTTTGACAAGGAAACATGGGTATGAGGGACTATGCCCTCAAGTTCACCAAGTTATCCAAGTATGCTCCTTTATTGGTCGCTGATCCATGTGCCCTCATAAGCCAATTCATATCAGGGGTATTTGACTTGGATGCAAAGAAATGTTGTACCATTATGCTTGTTAAGAAAATGGACATATCTTGGCTTATGACTTTTGTCAAGCAAATTAAAAGGGAGAAACTCAAAGAGATGAGAATGAGGGATTCTAAGAAGGTCCAGTATGAAGGTGGGTTCTCAAGTGCTAGGTCCGGTGGTGGAAATAGTCATTCTCAACAAGGCCAAGGTTCGAGAAAGAAGTTTTGTAAAGATAGGGTTTCATACCCTAAGGTTAAAGGTGGTTCTTTATTTCCCAAGTGTGCAAAGTGTGGGAAGAATCATGGATAGAGATGTTTAATAGGAACGGGTGCTTGCTATGAATATGGAAAGATGGGCCATAGGCCCTCATGTTGCCAACAAAGCTAGAAAAAGTCATCCCCAAGGCCAAGTAGCCCAAGGAGGCCAACTGCAACAAGGTTCCCAAGCTCAACCAAAGGGTGGCCAATGCAACAACTAATTTTATGCTCTTTATGCTAGGTAAGATATGGATTAGACTCCCGATATGGTCACGGGTATGTTGCGGGTCTTTAAATTTGATGTCCATGCATTGCTTGATCCAGGTGCCAACTTATCTTTTTTTACTCCTTACCTTGCTATGAGGTTTGATGTGTTCCCTAAAGTATGTTTAGAACCCTTTTTGATTTATACTCTCATTGGTGACTCAACGTTAGCCAAGAGAGTTTATAGGAATTGTCCTATGTCGGTCTTGCATAAAGTTATTCCTTGTGATCTTGTTGAATTAGACATGACCAATTTTGATATTATTGTTGGTATAGATTGATTACATGCCTCTTATGCATCCATTGATTATAGAACCCGTGGAGTCAAGTTTCAATTTCTTAATGAGCCTATTCTTGAATGGAAGGGTAATAATTCGGTGGTTAAGAGTAGATTTATCTCATGTCGTAAGGTCTGAAAAATTATTTCCAAAGGGTGTTCTATCATATAGTGTGAATTAGGGATGTTAATTCCAAACCTCCTACTGTTGAGTCAGTCTTGATAATTAATGAGTTCCCTGATGTATTTCCTGATGATTTGTCCGGTGTTCCTCCCAAAATGGAAATTGACTTTGGCATAAATCTCTTTCCCGATAATCAACTGATTTCTATTCCTCTTTACCATATGGCTCCGATGGAACTTAAGGAGTTGAAAGAGCAATTGAATGATTTGTTGGATAAGGATTTTATAAGGCTAAATATTTCACCATGGGATGCCTCTGTGTTGTTTGTTACGAAGAAGGATGGGTCACTTTGAATGTGTATTGATTACCGACAATTGAATAAGGTAACCGTGAATAACAAGTATCCAATTTCGAGGATAGATGATTTGTTTGACCAATTGAAATGGGAAAGTTAGTTTTTAAAGATTGATCTTCGATCGAGTTATCATCAACTCCGATGAGGGAGTGCAAAATTCCAAATACGACCTTTAAAACTCAATATGGCCACTTTGAATTCTTGGTCATGTCTTTTGGACTAACGAATGCCCCTGCAGCTTTTATGGATTTCATGAATAAGGTGTTTAAGGAATACATGGATATGTTCGTGAAGGTATTTATTGATAATATTTTGATTTATTCTCGAAGTAAGGAAGTGCATGCCGATCATTTGAGGATTGTGTTACAAATTCTCAAGGACCGTTAGCTGTATGAAATGTTTAACAAATGTAAATTTTGGTTAATGTTAGTAGCGTTCCTTGGTCACATTGTTTCTAGAGATGTAATTATGGTTGATCCAAAAAAGACTAAGGTAGTTAAGAATTGGCCTAGACCATTGACTCCTTCTGACATTCAAAGTTTCTTGGCCTTAGCTAGTTATTATAGACTGTTTGTGGAAGGTTTCTCTTCCATTGTATCTCCCTTGACCTTTTTGGCTAAAAGAAGGTGAAAATTCAATGGTTCGAAGCATGTGAGAAAAGCTTTCAAGAGTTGAAGGATAAGCTTACCTCCGCTCCAGTGTTGACTTTGCCAGAAGTTTTCGATGGGTTTGTTGTATATTGTGATACTTCACGAGTTGGTCTTGGTTGTGTTCTATGCGAAATGGTAAAGTGATAGCTTATACTTCAAGAAAACTCAAGGCACATGAGAAGAATTACCCAACTCATGACTTGAAATTGGCGGCAGTGTTGTTGGAGACACTATCTTTATGGTGTCCAATAGATGCTTTTACCGATCATCAGAGTTTGCAAAATATGTTCACTCAAAAGGACTTCAACCTTCGACAATGGAAATGGCTTGACATGTTGAAGGATTATGCCATGAGTGTGTTGTACCCTCTGAGTAAGGTAAATATGGTTGTCAACACTCTTAGTAGATTGTCCATGAACAGTGTTTCACATGTTGAGGATGAGAAGAAAGAGCTAGTTCATGATATTCATCGATTAACCCATTTGGGTGCTCGATTGGTTGATTCTAAAGATGGTGGTGTTATTATGAAAAATGGTTCTAAATCATCTCTTATGGCAGATGTAAAGGTAAAGCAAGATAGTGATCCCACTTTGGTTGAATTTAAGAAAGTGGTTGTCAAAAAAGTCATTGAGATTTTCTCCTAAGGGGGAGATGGGGTTTAGAGATATCAAGACCGATTGTGTATTCCGAATATTGACAACTAAAGGATATGATATTGGTCGAGACCCATAGTTCACGGTACTCTATTCATCCTTGTTCCACAAAGATGTATCGAGATTTGAGAGAAGTGTATTAGTGGAATGACATAAAAAGGGATATTGCAGATTTTGTGGCTAAGTGTCCTAACTGCTAACAAGTGAAAGTTAAGCATAAAAACTAGATGTTTGGCTCAAGACATTGAGATTCCTACTTGAAAGTGGGAAGCCTTGAATATGGACTTTGTTATAAGTTTTCCTCATACTCGTAGGCAGCATGATTCCATTTGGATGATTATTGTCCGAATTACTAAGTCGTCTTATTTTCTCCCAATTAAGACTTCATATTCAGCTGAGGATTATGCTAGATTATATAAGAGAGAGTTGGTTAACCTTCATGATGTTCCATTGTCTATCATTTCAGATCGAGGTACTCAGTTTACATCTCAGTTTTGGAGATATTTCTAAAAAGGCCTTGGTACCCAAGTGAAGCTTAGTAAAGCTTTTCACCCGTAAATGGATGGTCAGGCCGGGTGTACCATTCAGACATGAGAGGCTATGTTAAGAGCATGAGTGATTGATTTTAAAGGAAATTATGATGATCATTTGCCCCTAATAGAGTTTTCTTATAATAACAGTTATCACTCTAGCACTGAAATGGCTCTATTGAATCTTTGTATGGTAGGCGGTGTAGATCCCCTATCGGTTGGCTCGAAGTAGGTGAAGTTTCTCTGATAGTACCCGAGTTGGTATTTGAGGCTATGGAGAAGGTTAGAGTCATTAGAGAAAGATTTAAAATGGCCCAAATTCAACAAAAGTCCTACTCATATGTGAGAAAAAGGGAACTGAATTTGAAGATGATGATTGTGTTTAGTTTAAAATTTCACCCATGCATAGTATTATGTGTTTTGGTAAGAAAGGAAAGCTAAGTTCCCGCTATGTTGGCCCATACCAGATTTTGAAGTAAATTAGTAAGGTGGCTTATGAGTTAGATTTTCCTTCAAATTTGGCATTGGTGCATCTGGTGTTTCTTGTGTCATTATTGAGTAAGTTTGAAGGTGATCCTATTTCCATTGTGCCTTTGGACAGCATTGAGGTCAAAGAGAGTCTTTCATATTAAGAAGTTCTAGTTGATATCTTGGACTGGAAAGTTAGAAAGTTGAGAAACAAAGAAATAGCTTCAGTTGAGGAGTTAAGGTGTTATGGAGAAATCAAGAGGCTGAGGGTGCTAAATGGGAGGCCTAAGCCAATATGATGTCCCGATATCCTCATCTTTTTTTCTTCCATGCCTAGTTAAGGTATTTATTTCCGTCATGATCCAACCAGCCCAAATCACGTGTTTCAGTTGTTCTCATGGTTTCATATGCATTCATGTTCATGAAATGAGTTTTAAAGTCATATTTTAGCTTGAGATAAAAGATTTCATATTTTATGCATTTTCGAGATGTTTTGCATTCATGTTGGGTTGTTATGTTTCTTTTGTATTTTTATTCATGTTTGCTTGAGTCTCATTATAGGATGAATGTTCTCAAGGAGGAGATATTGTAAGACCTCAAAAGTTAGAAAGTCGGAAAATGAGGAACAAAAGATGAAAACTCAAAAAAATGCAGATATTGGCACTAGGTAATGACCACGAGTCTATCATGGGCCGTTGCCCGCACTACGCCTCGTGGGGAGCCATCATAGTAATGGTCCTTAAACTCAGTCCTATAGTGAAGGGACCATGACAAGGGACCACGGGCCATGGTGAGCACCACAGACCATAGTTCCCTCTATGGTGACCCCTCCCCTAAGGTCATCAGAAAATATCTAAAGGTCAGGACCATGCCTCACCACCACAGGTCTTATAGCCCTTCATAAACTGTAGTAGGTTGAGCACCCATGCATATCCTGAACCATGCCTATTATTCAGGGACCGTGATGTCCTTCACAGACCGTCATGGTCTCCGTGAGGAAGTCCTGAAACTATCCTTGCAAACCCCAAGAATTTTAGTCCAAGGAAACCACCATGGAAGACCACCATGGACCGTGGTTCCCTTCATAGTCCATGGTGGATCTCTTGGTGGGCAAGCTTCCCAATATTCTTTTAAGAATTTCCAAGTCTATCTTTACGAAGGGGACCACGAACCATAGTGCCCATCACGGTCCGTGGTGATGGCCCTTTATGGGTTTTAAATTAAGTTTTAATGAGGGTTATTTTATTCTTTTTCCTATACCTCATTAATGTATGTGGACGTTTTTGGGACTAGATTCATTATGTAATTGTCCTAAATACTCCTAATCATATCCTTTTCCCTCATTAATTTACAAACAACTTTAAGACTTCTCTCTCAAGTTTCCTTCAAGAGTTCATCTTCTTCATCAAGTTTTAGCTAGGTTTCTTCAATAAAAAGTCTCCTTTCTCAATTCCAAGTTCAAATTCATTCAAGGTATGTGGGAATTGATCCATGGGTTCCTTTCACCCATGGAGGCCCAAGGATTTTATTAAATCTCATGAATTTCAATTGGGTTTGTAACCCTAGTTTGATAAATTTATTACACCCAGTAGTTTGGTACCTTGGAACGCTTCTTAAGCTTCTTAAGTTTTTGGGAAGTCTCTTAAATTTCTTAGAAGTCGTCATATGAGTTGGATAATCTATAACACTATCAAACAACTCTAAGGAGGGGAGAATGAGATACTCCAGTAATAGGGAAGATTGGAAATAGGGTTATAAGAATCCGGAAGGAGTTAGAGGCCAAGTAATGGGTCGTAGGACTCGACTTACTCACGTACGCCACCAACTTGGACGTCTTACATAACTAAGCTACTTGAGTGCACGTTGAGCTTAAGTAGCAAGGG
The DNA here is from genome assembly GCF_947179165.1 of Solanum dulcamara. Lineage (NCBI taxonomy): Eukaryota > Viridiplantae > Streptophyta > Magnoliopsida > Solanales > Solanaceae > Solanum > Solanum dulcamara. The sequence continues at coordinate 12,229,109 of NC_077247.1, read as the reverse complement.
ATACATAGGCTCTTAAAGTGAGACGAGATTACGAACTCACGGAAGAGAAATAAGGAGACGTAGCACCTACTTTAGGTGGGTCCCACGCTTCCACGTTGTGGCTTTGGATTGGATGCATGAATGAGATAGAACCCTAGGGGGCTGCCACGTGTCACTCCTTAGGGGCTTCCATGTGTCACCTCCTAAGTACATGTACATACATGTGTCTTAAGTCTGAATTTCTCACAAAACAGCCTTGAACTTAAAGGAAAAGAAAAGGAAACCCTAGGAGGCTAAGAGAGAGGGGCGACGGCTTGGCCAAAGTGAAAGGTAAGCCCCAATTTTTTTCCGTGAATTAATTATATAGGGTATACCACGATGATATGAAGGTGTTAATAATGTAAAGTTATGATTTGGAGAATCAAAAAATGGATAGCAAACAACCACAATGTTTCAGCCGCAATTAAGGAACTTCCAAGGCGAGTTTTGGCAAGCTTTGGAAAGCTTTGGACAATTTCGGATAAGGTAAGGGTTTTTATTTCAATTTGGAGTTTATGGTATTATTATGGAGTGTATTACACGTCTTATATGTGGCTGGAAGTATAAAAATTTCACAAGGATGCTTGACATTAGAAACAAACTAAGCTAAGGTCGTTATAGTTAAATCGAAGTCGAGTAGTGTATTGTGGTTGTTATGCTGCGCTTGCAGGTGGTTTGATTGTGTGTTGCAGGGATGGAAAGTGTTTAAAAAGGGTTGTAGGAGCTTCTGGTTGCAGATACATGACCCCCCGTTATGTATGGTTAAAGGTTTTACGAAATAGAGATTAAAAACCCTCTTTTGGTATCGTAGTTTTGAGCAGGCTGGTTCGGACTTGCTTTGGGTAATGTTGCAGTGGTATGGTCGTGTATTGGCTGCTGGTTAGTGTGGGTAATATGTATTCTAAGGTTATAATTTGGATAGGATAAGTTATAGGGGAAATGCTGCCCGAATTCTGTTAACTTCTAACTAACTAATAGACTAGTCGAGACTAGTCGAGAAAGGTGAATAAGGAATTGGTTCCTATGGGTAATTGGTGGTAGAATTACAAGCTGGAAAGTCGAAGGTCACTAACCTTAGAATTTGTTTCATGTTAAATAGGTTCAAGAGACGACGAGGTGAACATGTTAAGAGTAATCTATAAGAGGTATGTAAAGCTAACATTTCCTTCTTTTGGCATATTTTTGGCATAAGTATGTAAATCTTATTCCTTCTCTTGGCATGTTTTGACAGAAGTATGAAAATCTAATCTTTCTTTTGGCATGGTCTTTATGAAACAAATATATGAATTTTATATGATTCCAAGGAAGTTCCTATTCCTAGATCCACTAGGATGGCCAATTTCTTGATTTCCAAAAGATATTTTATTACACTTGGATACAAGTATATGATTCCAAAAGTTCTATTTTGATATAATCCATAGAGACTTTCAAAAGGTACTTGATATGTCTCTTGTCTTGATTTTGAACGATAACTTATTTTGATTATTCTATCGAGTCTCAAATATGATTTAAATTGCATATAGTTCTCACTACTCCACTCATGGATGCCTCAATGCTTCATTCACTGAGCCCGGGCCAGGTTTTTTATCATGCGTACCTCTCTGCATTGTTCGCCATTCCTCGATGTGAGGAGGCAGGTACGACCTGTACATGGGATTTGTGGAATTATGATGTGTCATGTACACATATAATATGATATGACCTGATATAACCACCTGATATAATATAATTTATTATGGAGATATTCCCTACTCTGGATGTATGTTGTGCTGTGGCGTCAGTGATGGGGTGGCGACCATGTTTAGTTCACCGAGTCCCATAATGGGGTCGAATATGGTATATGATTTTCTACATGCACTATCTGTGTTTATGATAAACATTATGATATTTTGCTCATTTTTGCACATTCTGTCCTAGTAATGACTTTACTTATTACAATCCGTGCTTGACATATTCAATACATTTTCGGTACTGACCCCCCTTTTTTCAGGGGATTGCGTTACATGCCCTAGGTACAGATGCTCGGTTTGTTGATCCGCTCGTTTAGGACATCCACCCTATTGGTTGGCAGTGCTCTTTTGTCCGAAGCTTTATTTTGGTACTAACTTTTCTATTGTACGCTTGTACATATTGGTTAAGGGTACGACGGGGACTTGTCTCGTCATATGACTAGACTATCGTTTTGTAGAGGTTTGTAGACTTGTGTTGTGGGTTTTGTATAGGTGTTTTGGGCTTGTGTTTAGTGATGGCCTTAACGTCCTTCATGTGCCACATCTATTTTCGTGCGCTCTCTAGCGATCTATTTTGATTTCCTCATTTGTTTATTCTGCTAACATACCAGTCACGACCTACGAAGTTGGATCATGACAAAATTGTATTGGGATATTTCAATTATGTTTTAATTCATTATAAATGATCATTATAAGTATGTTTCTACATTAATTGCATGATTTCAAGATGAATTATGAATGCCCATGCATGAAGTTGTTTTCAAAGATGATTTACATGAATTATGATTATGAAACTCGATGATCTTCAAGTATTTCATGGTTTTCAATCAAAGTAACTATGTATACGAGTTTTACTCTAAATCCAAGTATGAATTATGATTATGGATTACTATTATGTTCAAGTTATGAAGAAAGGTGACTTATGATCCTTAATTGGTGACCTAGGAACCTAATGACATGAATTATGCAAGTATGATATTGTGATGTGAAAGGCACATACTCATATTGCAAGTATAACATGAAAATGAGCTAATCTATGAATCATGAAGTTTATGAACAATTTTATGATATATGCTAAGTATGATTACTATGTTATGTATTACGTGGGATTTAACTTAGCACCGAATGATGACTTGAGGTGGGGACTCGACCTACGGGGTCATTATATAAAGTCTCCTATCTCATAACTAAGTTCCACCGTAGGATTGCCTTTATGGCCTAGCTATTAGATCCTCATATAGCGTATGTACATGACCCGCCTAGCGATATAGAGTGTACCTTGACAAGTAGATTCCCCTTTCTTTCATTGTATAGGGAGACATCGGGATTCCATGTTATAGCTCGCATGGTCTTATTGTCTGTCAAGACCTAACCCCGTAGGTCATGATGGAGGCCCGAATTGGGTACTCGCATATATCTCTGGTATCTATAAGTAAATATGTCTCCTGTTTAAGTTATAGCACATCAACAGGCAGTATAACATATAAGCCGGCGAGGCTTATCATAGGCACCACTGTACATACATGCATATACAACCTATACACAACCCACATACATGTCCACAGACCTCTCAGAGTAAGAACGATAACATAGGGTGGGACAGGGACTCCACTATACCCGTGAACAAATAAATATATACATCGAGGGTTAATACCAAAATTAAGCTCTAGCATAATAGAGAGCTTCTGAACTGTTGAGTGGAACTCCTACACTGACGGATCCCCAAAGTGTGTATCTATACCTGCGGGCATGAACATAGCCCCTCAGAGAAAAGAAGGTTCAATACGACATATGTACTGAATATGTAAAGCATAGACATCATAAGGAAATTATAGTTGGCGTAGGGAGGCAGGGGGAAAGTATAACATTTAACTCATTACCGTGTCTGCATCTTATGTAGTAAAATCATTTTCATCATAATATCATATCATCATCTCTTTTCATCATATATATCACTTCATCGTGTCATTGTATACGGCATTATACCATCGTACACGGCATAACCTCATCGTATATATATATCATAACATATCCAACCCATTATGGGGTTCGGTGTCACAAATGTATCACTATATTTGTACATGCATGCCCATCTACGGTATCTAGCCCTTTAGTGAGGGACTCGGTGAAGAGAGTAGGGTACATTTATAGCGTATCTGCATCGTATATATACATACCGCACCCATCCCTCTAGTGAGGGACTTAGTGTTCCTTTCTTATATCACCATATACCATACCCACATCGTATAAAAAAGTCATACATATTACTATTACGTACTGTGCCCGACCTATTTTGGGGACTCAGTGTACCATCTGCATCATTCTGTCATCATATGCACATATATATTATTAGCGTTGTGGAACGTACAGCCCGATCCATGTATATAATAAGTACATGTAAAAGAATGTACGGCCCGATCCGTATATTGTATAATAATATCGAGGAACATTCGGTCCGATCTACGTATCATATAGTAATACTGAGGAATATTCAGTCCGATCCACGTATCATATAGTAATGTCTAGGAATTTTTAGTCCAATCCACATATCATATAGTAATGCCGAGGAACGTTCGGTCCGATCTACATATCATATAATAATTATTATATTATAGCCGGCCTGGGACTCGGTGAAAGATGTATTATAGTAAACACGAATCAAGTAATGAATAACCATATATAATATAAATCATTATCAGAGACTCGATAATGTAAGAAGATTAAGCTATCGTCCGAGAACCAGAATAGTAGTGTAGCTATCTCGAGTGCCTTCTAAATGCCATTAAGGCCTATATCACTTAGGATCTCGGGGACCCTAGACATGTACTAAAGTAATACTAACAGTTCATAGAATTAGGGATACCCTTCGTCACATAGTCCTTAGGACTAAGAGCTTATGCATCCAGTACTTCTCAACATATGGATTTCAAGGAAAGTAGTTCAACTTACTATAAGAGTTTGACATTCAAAAGTGAATAAGAGATACGGATTACATTTAGGACTTAAAAATGGAGTTACCCCAGAGCTCGTATCACATTTTACTTACAATTAGGACATGCCAAAGGAAGGGAAAGAATAAGTTTTACCTAGTCTCTACTTTTCCTAGAGGAGTCATCATTACATATATCATACCCGGCCCATCATGGGATTGGTATCATAATCTTATTATTGCATTACCTTACCATCATAGAACCACACTTATGTCAAAGACATATCAAGAGAAAAGAAGGGTAGCTCTACGTACTTATGCCAAAACATGCCAAGAGAAAGGAGATAACTTTACATACTTACTACTCTCCATCATATAGAAGCCTTGAGAGGCAATAACTCAACTAGTATAGGAATTCTACCATCGAGAAGTGAATAAGACTTATGAGTCATACTTGGGGTTATATGAATGGAATTATCCCCATATTTCGTATATCAATCACTTAAGGATAAGACATGCCAAAAAAAAGGATAGCTTCACATACTTATGTCAAAGACATGCCAAGAGAAAGCTTCACATACTTATGCCAAAGACATGCCAAGAGAAAGCTTCACATACCTTTTTCGGGATTAATTGAAATCTGGCTTGCCTTGATACCTCCTTAACCTATTTTACATGAAAGTAATACTAAGATTAATAGCCTTTTACTTTCCAATATCCCACTCTACAACCAAGTACTAATAGGAGTCATTTCCTTATCCATTACCCTCGACTAGTTTGTTACTAGTTCCAATGCTACCAAAAATCGGACAGCATTTCCCCTGTAACTTCAATATCCCCGAGATTTCAACTCAGACACAGTGTCAACAACCATACCAATAAAAACAACCAGCATCATATATACAAGTAAACCACCTCAATATTACATAATACAACTCCAAACAACTAGCTCAAAACTACGATACGAAAATAGAGTTTTTAATCTTTATTTCACAAAATCTTTAACCATAACAAACGTAGGGTTGTGTGGCTGCAACCATAAGAACCCACACAATTTTTAAAATACTTTAAATCCCTACAACACGCAACCCAACCATATGCACCTGCAACACCACAATCATAACCCACTACTCGACTTTGATTTAGCTATAACCACTTCAATTTAGTTTGTTTCTAACGCCAAGCATCCTTATGCAATTTTTCCACTTCCAACCTTATTTAATATACTTAATATACCTCATAAAAATATAAAAAACTCCAATTTGAAAGGGAAGCCCTTACCTTGCTTGAAACTCGTCAAACTCGTCGAAACTTGCCTCGGAAGTGCCTTTAGCGCACCTAAAATTTCATGGCTGTTTGCTAACATTTTGGGCTGCTCCAAACCATAATCTTTTATTACTAACACCTTCATAATGTCTTGGTACACCCTAGATAATTAATTCATGGAGATAAATCGAAGAACTCACCTTTTTGTTTCCTTCCAAAACCGTGGCTCTCTCCCTCTCTAGTTTCTTCTCTTCTCTTCTTTCTTGTTCTTGAATTTTCTATATAAGTATGGAACTTTAATAAGTAATAATACATATATATATATAGGCCACCTAAGGGGGTGACACATGTCAACCCTTAAGTCGTGACACGTGTCAAGCCCTAAGTGGTGACACGTGTCAAGCCCTTATTGGGCCAACACACCCCTTTCCTCCAATCACAGGCTGCCATGTGGAATGTGGGGTCCACCGCCCTTGCTCCAGCTGCTGCCATGTGGAAATCTCTTATGCTTCCATGTGGCACTCTCTTTTCCCCCTCGTGGGTTTATAATCTGATTTTACTTTACAAACCTATGTAATCCTTGCTACGTAAGCTTGGTATGTACTCTAGTAGCTTAAGAATGTAAGATTTCCAAGTTGGTAGCTTACGTAAATAAGTCATGTCCTACAACTCATCATTCGGTGTCCAACTTTTTCCTTATTCTTATAACTCTATTTCTAATATTCTCTACTATGGGGTATCGCATTCTCCTTTCCTTAGAGTTGTTTGATAGCTTTATAGATTATCTGGCTCACATGGCAACTCTTAAGAAGCTTTTAGAAGCTTTAAGAAACTTTAGGAAACCTTAAGAAACTTAAGAGGCTTATCCATGAACCTTAAGAGCCTTTCAAGAGACTTAACAACGCGTTCCAAGGTACAAAAGTACGGGGTATAACATTGTCGATTATGGTTCTATCCCATATATATATGTATACTTTCCTCATGTTTTCTTATGATCTCAATATGCTTTTTAAATTCTTTGGTCATTATTGTTTTCTCATGACTTTACTTATTTTCCTTCATCATATATGTTATTTGATCATTGCATCCTATGATTTATATTGCATGTCATGCCCACATACTTAGTACATTCAAATGTACTAGTACATATTGTTGCCTATATTGTCTCATAATGTAGGGGTTGAGGATCACATTCCCACATGTGGCTAGTTGAGCTTCCCTTATCAGTGGAGTTTTGATGAGTCCTCATCTATCAAGTACTAGTTATGAGTTGTTTCTTCTTTCAAAGAAGTTCATTTCTTTCATATTGAGGGTGAGTTAGAGAAATATCTTAGCCCCCACCTTTCTTGACTAGTAGAGGCATTTGTTGGACATATGTTGTAGAGTCTATGTAGTCAACTTTACATCTTTTTAATGATTCATGATTTAGACCCTTCCTATATTATTTTCTGCATTTAATATACCTTATGTATGCTTACGATATGTCAAGAGGCTTGATAGGAGTCCTTTGGGGGTTTCGATTGCCTTATTGCGATAGGCCCTAGGTCGGGTCGTGACAGACTCACTTTGGCTTGACACCCAAAACCCAATACAATATAATCAACAAACCCAAAATTGTGAAAGAAACATACGAGGGTCAAACAATAAGGGAAGTTATGGATGAGAGGTTACAAGAGCTGAGTTATCTCCTAGCTAAGGTTCATATTATCAGACCCAAGTCTGTTATGTCAGTCTATGGGGAGCTAAGCAGTTCGAAGCGACGTCGAGGGATTTCTAAGGCATAACAGCTCTAAATCGTAGGTCTAAGACAATCACTAGCATAAGCCTAGCCTAAGGCCAAGAACAAGGTACCAATATCAATACAATTAGACATATAACTATAACATGGCATGGTATACCAAGGCTTGTAATCATGCTCAATTTCCTAAAATCTACCCCAAAAAGAAGGCTAGGCATGATTTTTATCCACTAAACATGATATAAGCTAGAAACCCATCCCAAAACTAGCTAAATAATATGTAAATACCAACACGAGCTCAATCTAAGATCGGTAAGCCATAACCTAACATAAAGCCGATCACGGGAGCTTAAAAACCAACTAAATCAGAGCTTTAACCTTCAAAATCACCTCTAATTGTTGCCACGCTTTAAAATAAATTATCACAATGTCAATATGGATATTTTGATACCCATTTGTAATAATTTAAGATGGATCCAATAATGAGGCAAAAAGGGAATTATGGGACCCTCGTCGGGAATTCCAAAATTGGCTCCATCAAATGGTCCCAAAAATCTCAAAGAATTTGTAACCCAAAAATGGATACAATACGAGCTCGAAAACAAGCCAAAATAGTTCATGTAATACCAAAATATACAATTCATCATTAAAGAGAGAAAGGAAGGTCTTCAGAATCAGAAATTACCTCTATTACTATTAAAGAGAGAAAGGAAGGTCTTCAGAATCAAAAACTACCTCTATTACTAGTCTCCCATATAGTCCTAATGACCCTAATATGTAGCTCCAACAATTTGTGATCCAACGCAATGAAAATCAACTCAAACAAAGCTCTAAAGACCAAATTATCGAGTTTTCAAATTGAAGAAATGGTATGATTTTCGGGATTGGTCTTTTAAATAAGACCAGTTAAATGACTTCCATGAATGCGGGCACATGGCCATAATAGTGGTGGTCAACGGGGTCAGTTCAACTTTGGACCTTCTCCAAGAACGCGAAGGTTCATAAGCCCATCTCTCCGCGAGCTCGGAGCCAGGCCCGGAACAAAGCGTCAAGCCCGCGAACAGGGAAGGTCAGCTTCATTTACCTCCAAAAATGTGACTCAAGGCCCGCGAACGCGATGACCCAATCCCTTGGTCTCCGCAAAAACAGTGCTAGGCCCATGAACATGAAGATCAAAGGCATGGTGTACCAGTAAAGGCTTCACTAGCCAAAGTTGGATTTGGCAAAAGGTCCTGATGGGGGCTCGGGATTCAGTTGGAACCCCTTACATGCAAACGAACTATGTTACCCTACCAAATTCAATATTTCGAACTTAACAGAGATGTTGAAACTTTCAACCGAGGTTTTCTCGATAAAAAAATGCCCCATGCTCAAGGCTCTATTTTAGCCAACAGTCACTTGGTTGCTCAAAAAGAGTCCGAAATCCTCGGGAACCGAACAAAAAGTCCTACTAGATCATGCTCGACGTACTAGATCTAACAGAACCATCAGAATTACATTTTGAGATCATCTTCTTTGAGTTTTGACCGAGTCAATTGTTTAAACTTCAAGGCTTCAAAACACATAAACTTGCATAAAAACTAAACGAACGACCAGATGACCGAATTCTCAATCTCAGTAAGTCATAAATGACTTGGATCGCTATATGAAATCTCTAAACCGAAAATACAAAAATATGAAGAAAATGACCAAGCGGGTCATTACAAAGCGTGTGTATATGTATGTATGCATATAATTTTTGTCTCTCTCCATTCTCTTACTCCATGTGTTTCATATTACTTGGCCATATTTTGATATGACATCCATTATAAAAATTAATTAGAGGTGTATTTTACTAAACTAACATTATCAATAATATTTGAAAACTTTTGAATACTACTACTTTATGCAGTTATTTAATACTAAGGGTAGAGATAAAAAAAATATTAAAAAATTCTTTTGATTTCATAAATTGGACGAGTATAAATTACAACAATTACTTTTAGAATGAGGGTCAAGTAATATAAATATCGGCGGGTATTCTCTATTGTCTATATAAATAAACAAGTTTTGATTGACAGTGATGGAATATTTCATAAATTATAGCTTAAAGTCTAAATAAATGCAATCTTTAAAAAATTGACCTTAATTAAATTAATTATTTTGTACTTCCTACATCGAAATATATTTGTAAAGTTATTATTCTCTGTTAGTTATTATTTTCACTTGTATAAATAAATATTAGAGTTTTGATTATTATTGATAAAATTAATTTTTTCATTATGCTAATTTACTTCTTATAAAAAATCACTAGTATACGTATTCGTACGTTGCGCGGATATATTAATTAATGATTATTTTAGTTTCATGAAAAATCAAATAGTTCAATATATTTACATGATTGTCCTTTATTATTTTTATGTTGTATTAATAAATTTTTAAAAAAAATTAATGTTAACAATTTATTAGTTCTAATCTCCACATGAAATGTTGAATATCATAAGATTAAATAACATACTGGTACATTTTACACCAATTATTTTTGAATCCGAAAGGTACAAAGTATTCTTTACAGACTTAAATTAGTGTGAATTTATAATAGAAAAATGATTTAAAATAGAGTGAATATAAAATAATTAATAATAATACAAACATTTACATAAAATGCAATACATAATATATATATATATATATATATATATATATGTTTTTAACTCAATTACCATAAACTACGTAGCCAGCGTAGGATAGGATCGTGTCGTTCATTCGGCAACTCCTCATAATCCCAAAAGAGGACTTTTATATGGATCCAGAGATGATGTCACGTCCCTTACCCTCCTCTCCTGACCGTATTGGTCCGCCATGACAGAACCTAACCCGCTATGATAGCCTCGCCATAGCGGGATTTTTCCAGCCAGGGTGGCCTATCTGGAGACAGAATCTCCAAATCCTTTCCCAACCCCATTACACGCACACATCTACTCTTAGAGCTCAAAACACTGACCTGGAATCCCCTTGGTCCTTGGACAAGGCCTTGGGCCCAATATATTACCACAATAACAGCATAATATTTACATATAGGTATCCATATTTTGTAGTAGTCTTGGGACATGTATATGATTCAGAAGTTGTACATTTATATGTAATTTTGAAGGATAGTTTGATCAAGACAGAAAAATCATCCACGAATACTTCTAGAGTATCCTCCACCATATCTGAGAAAATCGACATCATACATCTGTGAAATGTGGCAGGTGCATTACATAGTCCAAATGGCATGCACTTGAACACAAAGATACCATAAGGACATATTGAAATTAATTAATACAAATAGAGAATCAATTACTTTTTTATATTATGTTTTTAATTATTAATTCAGATTTTTAAATTTTCATGGAAGAAAATAATAATTTATATCTTTATCAATGATTAAATGTCTAGCAACTTACTTTGGTTTCAATTCTAACTTGATTTCTGCATTGATCAAATTTTGTTCTTCCTCACCTGAAAACTCAATGAGAGCACTATCACCTAATAACTCGAATGACAAAATTGATAAACTGTACTCAAGTACTGACAATACATACTATGTATCGTATCACAATTAACCACTACCATAACATTGATAGATAATAACAAAGATCACTTGTAAATCAATGATTATAATAACATATCATGAAAGAGTCATATATTTTGGTGCTATTATATCAACCTCACATTACAATTTTTCAGTAACTAGATAAAATAACTAAGTTTTATAGCAATAATTATGCATTGTACACATAAGCTATGTTGAAGTCCATTATGTTTCTGTTTGGTCTAGCATTTGTAGAAACTTTTCGAAATCTTAAACAATTATTATGGAGAGAAGAAGGAGCCAACTCAATTATTAAACATTGTATTATTTTTCTGAAATGAAAAAAATATATATTTATAAATAATATTTTATATTAACAATTAGAATCTTCTTTTCTTTTCTTTGATGGTTTCTTCTCCTTCTGTTGGATCTCATATTTTGAAAAAGGAGTACTCTTTGGTGCCTTTTATTTGTCCACGCATGTGAGAAATGAACACTCATGTTATAGAGCAAGAAATGCACATAACAATCAAAGGAGAAAAAAACAAAGCGAAAAACACAAAAAGAATTAAGAAAACATAAAGCAGTTTTAATTTTAAACGGCAAGGAGAAGTTATAAAACCGTGATGAGAAGTTATCATTCATTTAAAAATCAAAAAACCTCAATCAGATAAGGATTTTGATCAATTCAAATAAAAAAAATAAGTAAAAGGAGTCAAAAACAAATCCTTTTGTATATTTTCGTGATTTTTATTTTTATTTTTTTGTGGATTATTTAGTTGAAAATTGCTACCAGTAAATTGGAAAAAGGAAAAATAATTAAGAAAGGAAACTATTAAAAAGTATGTAATTCAATGCATTTTAATTAATACCGAATTATTTTTTAAAATACTGATTTAACTTGTTTATGTTAAAACTGTAATTTTCAATTTAATATAATTACATATGATTACTTTTAATTTAATATAATTACAGATAATTAATAATTAATTTTGATTAATGATAAATTTTTGTTTTATGTGGTGCTTAACATGACAATTTTTGCATCTCCTATTATATATAGATAGATTATCTTTTATACTTAATTAGTATTTCGTACTTTTTTCGTCCAAAAGATAATGTTTATACTTTTATGAAAAATTTGTTACACAAATGAAATTTAAATAAATTTTTCATAAAAGCATAAACATTTGTAATTCAAAGTTGAGGGGAGGGGGGTTGATTTTAAAAGTAAAGTTTGGAGTGAAAACTAATTGTGCAACACCTCAACATTTACTGTATAAATATCACATGAGAATAATTAATTCTTTTAAAGGTTGAATCCATCGGGTGCCACCTGAAGTTGGCTTCAACTTTTAATTAGACATCTAAACTATGCTTTGTTCATTTTAGACACTTTATGTCAGCTCTCGCTATGTCATTTTGATACTTTTTTTATATTTTTAAAATCAGCCTAAGCGTGTACATTCAAACGCCTCCTATGTGAAAAAATAAATGAATCAATATGTGACATGTGGATTTTATTTTATTTTAAAAAAAAAAACACTTTTACTTTATTTTGTCCCCCCAGATCAATACCAAACCCCATACCCCATCCCTTTTCTTCTTCTTATGCCCTCTTCCCCCTATCATTTGTTTTTCCCTATCAAGAAAGCAAGAACAGGTTAGTTCACAAAATAAAATAAATTGGAAAAATAAGTTAAATTTTATTAAATCGAGAAGTTTTTGTATGACATTAGAAAGAAGTTGATTTCTTATGCTGCATTGATTGGAATATTTACAATGATGGATATACAAAAGAGATTCCTTTTATTTTTTTCAATTGGAGGTTCTTTATTTTTTTTATTCCCTTGAAATTAGTTTTATTTCTTAATTTTAATGGAGAAGGTAAGAATGTAAATCAATTTTTTCAGTTGAAAGAAGTTGATTTCTTTTCTTGTTTCCTTGAAATCAGTTTTGCTTCTTAATATGAATCAAGATGCCAATTTAATTTTCAAAGAAGATGAAAGAATCAAAGAATGTAACCTAGTAAAATTTGGAGAATTTTTTAAAAAGTTGTGTGGTGATGTAGGGTGGTGGAAGGTGGAGAAGATGGAAGGGAGAAAGAGTGATGAAGAAGAAGAGGGAGAAAGAGTGATGAAGGGAGAAAAACATATTTATAAAAAAAAGTCTCTCATGTGCTTAAAATTCGTACAGCACACGTACTAAGCTGAGTCAGCAAAAAGTGTCAAAATGATACAGCGGATCTTGACATGAAGTGTCTAAAATGAACAAAGCTTAATTGAGGTGTCTAAGTAAAACTTGATGCCAACTTTTGGTGGTCACCGATGGGTTCGACCTTCTTTAAATCCATTAGAATGAAATTAAACAATGACTGAAGAAGTTCAATTTTTTTCCCAAGAAAAGTTGATTTATATATATTACTTCATAATATGTTGCACATGTCCGTAAAGTTCTTGCGCATCCTGTATAATCCAACTTGGAAAATCAGAATCCCAAGATATCTTATGCAAAAGGAACAAAGAGAATTTAGCTATATTATGAGCAGTGAATTCCATGCGCGAGACATATGTACAAATTTGACTGCTTCTAAAGAATCCATCAATCTCCATATATCCTCGCAAATAGTCGCTATCTCCCACGACACTATCATCTGTTTTTGTAACATTTGTACAACATTCTTTGCATCTGATAGTATATAAACCTTTGAACAGCCATTTTGTAACGCTTTTTTCAATGCTTGTCGAATTGCTAGTGCTTCAACGGTGATGGCCTTTCCCACAAATTGAATTAGAGTGCCAAGGGCATGAAGCACATGACCACAGTTATCCATAGTCTTCATTCCAATGCTTGCCTTTTCCTTTTCCACGTGCAGGTCTGCATTTGTAAAAACAACAATCCCATCTGGTGCCATAGTAATATTCTCATCCTCAGTTCTATTAGGCATGCAAGTTAAAACTAATGGAGTTAGCAAAGCATCATTATATTCCTGGAAATCAAACAGAGCCTTATTAACTATATCAACAGGTTCAGAGACATCCCCGTTAAAATAAAGAAAACTTCTAGCTTTCCATAATTGTCATAAAACAGACACGCTTAATCTCAATAACTCAATGAAATCAGGGTACTGATATTTACTTCGAAACAAAGTATGCCACCAAGTCGAGAAATCAATAACATTTTCTAAATCAGACTAGTTAATAGGACACTATTTCTACACTAATTGAGCTTTCGAACACATGAAAAAGATATGATCAATTGTTTCAATTTCAATTATAAATAGAATGGATGTTGAACAGGAGGCCGATTATCCAATGTCAATCATATGAGGAGACCGTTCATTTATTTTGATCTGATGTAATATTATTCAAGACTCTATTTCATGTTCAAAATTAGATATATAAAACATGAAATTTTAATATAAAGATCCAAAATCAACAAATAATAATTAGAATTGATCATACTTTAATATCATATAAGAAATAAATTTTCTATCTAACTCAATAAGAAAAATAGCTAAAAAAATGATCGTGTAAGAATATATAAGGAGAATGTCCATCCCTTTTTTCACTTGTGGGACTCTTCAACAAGTTATTTATAGTATCTCTTCATTAATTAAAACAACGAATCCCACATTTCCAAGTCTACTCTGAGCATATTTAAGTCATAACATCAATTGTATACTGAAATGGTATTAACAATATTTTATTGTAAATCAACTTCAATAAAGAATATTATCTTTATATTCTTCTCTCTTTAATATTATATTTTTAAAATTTTAGTTATATTTTTTTATTTCATAAAATAATCTTTTTGAAACATTCACATATATAGTTTATATTATTTTATTTTATAGTCGGTTAATATAATTTTTTATGGTAGAACTAACTTAAATTTCTTTGTTAAAAAAGTCATATATAGGAAAGTTAATTTATAAAAAGCAAACTTTCAGATCTAAAATTAATATTATAAAAATAATATATAAAAAATAATTAAGTATACAAGAGATTTAATTAAAAACATACAATATATATAATGTTAAATTAAAATTTTTGTATAATAAAATAATATTAAAATATTTAAAAAGCAATTTGGTGTGATGTTTTGGTGTGACACTATTCACACACCAAAATAATTTTAAATTTGGTGTTGGGTTGGGGATGATCTTACCCCTACCATTTGCGCCATAAAATAAAACTTAAGAGGGATTGTTTAGTAGATGAACAAGAAAGAAGTTATTCATATATAAATTTAATATGAAATAATTTAGAAATCCGCATATAATTTATACATGTATAAATTATGAGAGAATATATGTATTATTTTATGCATGATAAATGGTGGATAACTAGTACATTTATAACAAATCCCTTTATAATTAATATCTGCATAGTAATATATAGATTGACTCATAAATAATTTCTACATTACTAATACATATATAAAATAATACATAAATTTATTCATTAGTAATACATATATAATTAATCTCTATATAAATTTAATCATAATTAATTTCTATATTACTAAAACTTTTATTAATTTTAACCAATTATCAAACGATCCCTAAATGATGTAATTTCATTTATTTAATTTTTTCAATTATATTGAGCGAACTGAAAGCAACAACAATAAAGGAAAAAAAAATAGCTTATAGTTGATGGGACTGAATAGAATTATTTACTTGTCTGTTAACAAAATAGACCACTAGTATATTATAATTATTATATTATTTAGAAAGCATTGAATTGCTATACGAGGAAAACCCAAGAGCGTCGTTTTTTTTGTTTTCGGTTAACGAAAACCCAAGTGTTAGTGGAATCGCGGAGAAAGTGAAAACGTGTTTGTAGAATACTCTGCCACGAATTATAAGTCGTCGTCCGCCCCACCCCAAATCAAAGTGCTACTTTATATAAAAATCGATGTGAAAATGTTCAAAGTTCACTAAAATATATAAAGACGTCAAGTTCTACTGTTTAAAAATATAAATTAACACCCATTTTGTTAGAAAATTTAGCAATGACTTCGAATATAGAGCCAAAGGGAATTCCAACCTCCATGCCTGAACCACTTTTCCACGGCTCTAATCCAAAAGAAATTACAATTCAAAAAAAAATGGTTTGTTCTGTCTTGCTTTGAATTTTTCAATCAACAAAAGGATAAAGTCGACAACAAGAGAAAGAGCTCCTGCTTCTCTTTTATGAAATTCCAAAGAAAAAAATAGTCAGCTAACACAGTTTCATTCGACAAGTTGAACAAAAATAGAGAAATTCATCTACTCAAGACCGCTGCTGTTAAAAAACGGCAGCTTCCCACTGCAACTACCCATTTTAACAAGGTATGTTTATAATTAGTATACAATATGTTTTTGCTAATAATTTAGTTACAGCATACTATATTTAATCAAGAAATTCAATGTTCAGAAAATTATATTGGGTATTCTAAGCTATATTTAACAAGGAAATCAAAAGTTCAGAAACATATATAGAGGGAGTTCAAAGTATGCGAATTGCTTTAAAGATCAAGTTTAATTTATCCCTTGGTCGATATCAAAATTAACAAAATTGGATTTTTTTTTAAAAAAAAGCCGCTTGCGGAACAAAATTGGATTATGCTTAAGTAAATCTTGAATTTGGCCCTCTCCATTTCTTTTCTCTTCATTTTCTCTCCTCTCCATTCTTTTCTCTTCATTTTCTCTAACAACTTGTTTAGATGGTGGTTTTCCGTAGTATGGTATGGTATGGTTAGTTAGAGAATCACGTTTGTTTTGATTGTTTCTTTAATTACATAGTCTGGTATGGTTTGGTTTCATGATTTTGAAACCATAAAATCCTAACTTTTTAAAACCACAAATTTGGTGGTATCCCATTATTTTCTTATTTCTTTTCCAATTATACCCTTACTTAGTTTTAAATAATTCTAATTTATCATTTATTCTTTATTAAAAGTTATCCTGATATATCTACTGTTTTCACCGTCATATTACTCATTTTCCTCCGCAAAAATTTTTGAAGGCTTGTAGGAATTTCAAATTGAAATTCTCTCGTCCCAAAGTCCCAAGTTCTTCCTTTCAATCCAAGTCGAGGTAATAGTTTCTATGGTAGGGCTAACGAGATTTCTTTTGCATCTCCATAGACGGAACTCTGTTTAGGTATTGGGGAGGGGAGGACACCACTCAGTACCGCTCCGTGGGGTGGGGTTCAATGCCTAACAAAAAGGGACAAAAGAAAAAAAGATGCTTGAAGAAGAGGGTCTCTCTGAAATTTACATGTAATCCCCTTGCCAAGCTTCCTTTCTTTCGGGTAAGTCCAATTACAAAGAAAAGAGAAGGTCGGTTCCGTCCCACGGGTTAGGTGCTTAGCTGAAGGTGGAAGTCCAAAGCTTAATAAGGCAGCTTTGCTGGCGAAGTCGAGGCAAGAGCAAGTTAGATGAACACTGCTCTGCTGCATGACAGAGTGATCTTTCCCTCTTATGAAAGCCGGTATCTCACTTTCGAAAGAGAGTCTCCTATTGCTATGCTAGCTACCTTGGGAATACCACCTTGCACTGGTTTATGTGGTATCCGGGCCTTCAATTGTGCGTTATATCTTCAATTGAAGCTTCTAGGGATTTCAAATTGAAATTTTCTCTTCAATTATTATTAATATTTATAATAATTAAGGATATTTTCGTAAATTTATCAATTATGATACAGTGTACAGTACCATATCATACCATACATTATGAAATCATGGAAAACCACCATCCAAACGGAGTGTAAGTTCGAGTCGCACATGTCATAAATTTAAAACAGTAATTGAAATTTTATATATTTATTTCTAAAATATCTTTTAAATTCTACAATTTTAGTTATACATGATATCTTTCCTAAATATATATATTAAAAACTTTTCTTATTTGCCTTTATTAAAAAATATAAATCGTGCTTGCTTCTGAAATTTTGGTTATTTTTTCTGTCCCAAATTAATTTAGTCTAATTTGGATGCTTTCAAAAAGAATTAAAAATTTTAAAGAGAAATAAATTTGAATCCTCCCATTTTTGAAAAATGTATTACTAGAATTTAATGTCCTTTTGTTCAGTCAAAATTTATATCAAAAAAACTTCTAGTTGAATTTTCGTCCGTCGCTCAAAAAATATTTTGAATATCAAATTACAAAGAAGAAATTTATTTTTCGATTAAAAATAAGAAATTTGTGTGTTTTATAAAATTTTAGTCGATTTTGTTCTAGGCAAAGCATAAGGACATCATGGTGAAGAAGTGCAAAAAGTTGGAATATTCTTCATACAAAAAGGGGTTGTTGAAAAGCTTTACTAGTACTGGAGAATACAAGCATGAGATGAGCAGAAGAGTTTCTGTGGCGGCAGCAACAAAGCAACCAGTATTGACAACTAACAAAGAAAAAGATACTTCCAACGTTATTGGGATGTCAATACTAATGGTCACACTAATTATAATGCTGTTTTGGGGTAAGTTTTGTGCAGCAACCAGTATTGACAACTAACAAAGAAAAAGATACTTCCAACGTTATTGGGATGTCAATACTAATGGTAACACTAATTATAATGCTGTTTTGGGGTAAGTTTTGTGCCATTCTCTGTACGACTGCATCCTTATATTTTATCCCAAGAATGAAGCACTCATAATGGTGGCAACTCCTGTGAATACAAGAAGAAGGTGGTGTTGAGTGGGAGAATTTCTATTTTTTGTATAGCTTTCTCTTTCAGGGGAATATACGTAATTTCATTTTTCAAATACACCTATTTTTTTCTTTTGTTTTTGGGTCGAAGATAAAAGCGGCAGGGAAAAGGAAAGAAACAAAATAGTAAAAAAGCGTCGTCAAAAGGAGAAACACTTAGGGGTGGTTTGGCGGCGTGTTAGTAAAAATAATGCATGCATTAATTAGGTGTATTAGTAGTATCTTGTTTGATACATTTTTCCATGACATGTATAACTAATACTTGCATTAGTTATACACTCTATTATGTATTAAAGCTTACATTACTAATAACATGAATTTCTAGGTATTAGTAATGCAAGGATATTTAATTCTTGCATTATTATAGTTAAAGATCCTATTACCCCTCAAAACCTCTTTTATATATTTTCCATCACAATTGTTGGAGATATTTTTGTAAATTAATATTTTATGCAATACATGTTATTTTGTAATACACTAAACCAAATAATGCATAAAAAATATTCTATGTATAATTAATGCAAGCATACTAATGCAAACATTACTAATACACTCTATTTATCATTATTTTAATACACTCTACCAAACGACCCCTTATTCCCTTTTCAGATGCATTTTGTGGTGTGTCTATGCCGTCGAAGGGCGTGTTGAAACATGTGAAAAGAAGGGGTAGATTCGTAAATATATGTATCGAGTCTAAGTCAACCTAGCTGAAAAATTGTCCAAGTTCATATTGATTTGGTTATGATATTATATAAAGATATAACACTAGTCTAATTCAACTCCAAAAATTAATTTATTAAAGTGATTATAAGTCCATATAAGTTTACCATCAATCCATTTTTTAATTAATGTGGAATTTTAACTTACTCTAATCGAAATTTCCCTAAAAGTTTATCTCGTTTCAACTTCTTCTTCTTTTTTTTTTTTAAAAAAAAGAATGTAGTACTTATTTTCAAGTTACTTAAACCATATTAAAAAATCCGTGATGGGAAAATTTCATTCGAGGTAAGCTATCAACTTAGATTCATACGTCTGTTCCACCAATTTCAATTTGGAGCATTAACATGTTAAAGTGCTCTTTCCTTCTCTCTCTTTAAATTATCGGTCAAAATTAAGAAAAGAGAAATTTGGTTCTAAATTAAAAGAGTGGTCACTACTAAAGCCATATATGATATTCCATCACATCAATATGCCATTTTAACGATGTTTGGAATATATTTTTGCCATATAGAAGGTTTTAAAATGTGAAGGAGCCTAGCATTCGATTGATCAATCTAAGAGGTATGAAGAGTTTTTCCTCGAAAGATCCTATATCCTTATGAATTTGGTAGGAAGATTTTTTTTGAAATATTCAAAGTATATTGAGAATTTTGCTTGTAAATTTTGAGAGACACGTGCACCAATTAATGTGTAGAAACTAGCCCCAAGGTAAGGTGGTTTATGTAAATAAACTATGAAGGGTCATTCATTTATACCCCCTCTATTCTATATTGAGTAAATTGTTGGGTATGACGATTTGCAACAAATTTTAAAATGATGAAAAATAAATTGTAATCACAAAAAAATATGAAGAAACAAGAATATTTTATTGATAAATATTGTGGGTGCAATTATGTTCCTCCCTTGATTTTTCTCTCTAGATTTTCTCCTTGATCTGAGAGCCGTTAGTGATGTACTATTTCTCGAACTTAGATGATTTGAATTTGATCTCTATCATGATTTGGGGGTCGTTAGTAGCGTATTTCTCGAACTAGCTAGGATGATTTTGATTTGATCTCTATTGTGATTTGAGAGCCATTTGTGGCGTATTTCTTGAACTAGCTAGAATTTGAACATGATCTCCATGAAAGGATTTGTGTATCTTCTTGAAGTATTTGATTATCAAGAATAATTTGACATATTTTGATCTCTTTATTAATATTTTTTGAATTTGTGAAATTTTCGAGATGTCTTTTCAAGGGAATATAATACCCTTTATATAGACATGAATTAGAGTTTAGGATAGAGTAGACTCCAAGAAATCCTAACTGAAATAGGACTCAATTTAGCTTGTAGAGTCCTACAAAATTTTGATGTCTACAAATGTCTCCTACTTCATGACTTGTCGGAGTGTAGACTTGATGGAGCTCAAAGACGAGGCTTGAAGTACTCATGCTTCCAGCTTTGCGATTTTGTGGCTTCAGATTTGCATATAGAAGAGATGAATGGCAGATATGGTCCCACTGGGCGTGCCAATTTATTTGCAACAAATTTTAAAGTGATGAAAAATAAATTGCAACCACAAAAAAATATGAAGAAACAAGAATATTTTATTGATAAATTTTGTGGGTACAATTATGTTCCTCCCTTGATTCATCTCTCTAGATTTTTTCCTTGATACGAGAGTGGTTAGTGACTTATTTTTCGAACTCAGATGATTTGGATTTGATCTCCATCATGATTCGAGGGTCGTTAGTGGCCTATTTCTCGAACTAGCTAGGATGATTTTGATATGATCTCCATCGTGATTAGAGAGCCGTTAGTAGCGTATTTCTCAAACTAGCTAGGATTTGAACATGATCTCCATGAAAGAATTTGTGTATCTTCTTGAAGTATTTGATTATCAAGAATAGTTTGACATAGTTTGATCTCTTCATGAATATTTCATGAATTTGTGGAATTAGGCAATATAATACCCTTTATATAGGTATGAATTAGGGTTTATGATAGAATAGCCTCCAAGAAATCCAAACTGAAATAGGACTCGTCTTAGCTTGTAGTCCTATAAAATTTCGATGTCTACAATGACACATTTCTTTAAAAAAAATTAGGGTATAAATAAAATATTATTTTCCACTATTGCCTTTTTGATTATTCTTAAATTATTATCTTATAAAATGTAAGGTAATTAAGAACTTCACCAAGTGAAAAATAAATATAAAAAAAGTCTCAATAATTTTCTTAAACTTTAAACAATTGACTTATTTTGATTATAATTTAAAAAGTCCCAACAATTCACTTGATATGAGCTAGAGACCAGAGGAAGTAAATTGTAAATCAAGCAATCAGGTTATCCATAAAACAAAGTTTCCTTTGGCAAACTCTTGTGCTCTATCTTCAATGTTCTTGGCTGAGCAGGCATAGCAAAATCATGCTCAAATTTTGCAAAATAATGAGTGAGTTGTCAAGTATCGTGTCATACGTTTAGTTCAAGACTAAGAATGTTACATATAGGCCAAAACAGGCTAAGTGTGTTTTAAAAAAACAAAATAGTGATAAGAAATTGATTTTAAGCATAATAGAACCCATAAATTAGTTCATGAAATGATGGTTGCTCAATATCATATAAATATATAATAGTTTACTTCCTATGCCAACTTAGGACACTTAACATGTGTTGATTAATTTTGACCGGATCAAATTGGGTTGTCGATACAAGTTAATCCAACCCGATTATAAAAAAATTAAAGAGAAGAATATTAACGTAACTTCCTTTGGGTGATTATTGGAAGTTATTAGGAGCTTGTTATTATCAAAAAAAAGGAAGAAGCCACTCTTTTGTCTGGCGAGGTGAAGAAAACTGAAAGACAGTTCAAATGGTTGACTTCGGTCAAAACTTTAGAAAGTTTTGTTAGCTCCGGAACATTAAGTTTGGTCTAGAAGGACCTTTTCTTCAAGTCCCTAAACTTTCGGACTCATTTTGAGAAACCTTCACTATTAAAAAACTGTCAAAAAACGACGCAAAAATGCGACGGACTGCGTCGCTTTTTTGGTCAAACTCGACGGAAAAGCGACGCACTCACTTCTGTCGCTTTTTTTCTAGACGCTTTTAATAAAGCGACGGACTGCATTGCAAAAGCGAAAGACTGCGTTGCCCTTAATTTGTTTTTTTAAAAAATATAAATAAAAAATGATAGATTGCATCGTTTTTTTTTTAAATTTGTAAATTTCTTTTTCAGAAAAGCGACGGACAAAGGGTCCCTGTTCGTCGCTTTTGTTCTTGGTTTTCTTGAAAATTTTCAAAAAAGCGACGGACATAAGGTCTCTGTCCGTCACTTTTTTTCTTGGTGTTCATGAAAATTTTCAAAAAAGCAATTGACATAGGGTCCCTGTCCGTCGGTTTTCTAAAACAAAATTTTAAAAACATTTCAGAAAAGCGACGGACTAAAGGACCTTGTCCATCACTTTTTCTGTAACATTTTTGACAGCAAAAACCTACCGTTTCTGCTGCCCACCTGCAATTAAAATGCAATTTAATAATAATCAATACAATCCAATCCAACACAACTAACCAACCAACAAAACACACAATATACATCATAACGAACATAATTTAACACTCAAAATGAATGAAGTCATAATATTTTAAAGTCTTTCAAATTTAACAACTTAAAGTTCATATATCATCCTACAATAATTCAACATTTCTAAAGTGCAAGTTGGATTTTTTTGGACAATTAAAGTACAAACTAATGTCAACAAGTAAACCAAATCAAACCTAAGTGACAACACTGGATGAACACAAATTGATCTTGCAAGAAAATCAATTTTGTCATCAATAGGATCGACTAATCTTGTCACTTATTCTAAACTAACATTTTATCACTAAAGCACAATCTAAAAATTCAAACATATCCTAACAAATCAAACAAACCCTAAGTAAAATGCAAGTGTTGTACATTGAATAAAAAAATCTAATATAGACAATAATTAAAATTTAAGAGAAAAAAATACCTCATCTTTTTTTCAATTAGGACTGAGATGGAGGGGTTGGTGGTAGTGGGCTTGGCGACGTCGAATATTGAAATATTTAGTTAGATTGTACCCCGGCACTTAAAATTTTGTACAAAAATATTCAACCTTAATTAATTATTTCAAGTATCTAAAGCTGATAATTTATACAAACAAAAATAATTTCTACCTACTTAATTAAAAAATCCTGAAGTTCAAGTTCTAAAATCTAAGTTCAAGTAAAAAAATCCTAAAGTTCAAGTTTTAAATTCAAGTTCAAAGTTCACAACTTAAAGTTTACATGCATGTCCTTCAAAAATTCAAGAATTCTGAAGTTCAACATTTCTAAAGTTCAAGTTATTTTTTTTCTAAGTTAAAGTACAAACTTTCAAATTTCAAGTATAATTAAAGTTCAAGTATCTAAATTTGAGAATTTATACAAAACCAAAAACATTTCCTAAGCACTTCAAAAATCCTAAAATTCAAGTTCTAAAATCTAAGTTCAAATTAAAACATCCTAATATTCAACCTAAAAAATCCTAAATTCCAAGTTCAAAATTTAAGTTGAAAGTTCACAACTTAAAGTTCATATATCCTACAATAATTAAACATTTTGAAATTCTAAGCTTAATTAATTCTTAAAAACCACAATTCAAGAAACCAAAGTTAATAAATTCATGAAAAATATAAATAATTCACAATTTCTAAAGTTCACAACCTAAGTTCAAATTAGTAAATGCTACACCAAAAAAAATTCTAAGTTCAACTTAAAAAATCCGGCCTAAAGTTCAAGTTCAAAGTTCTAAATTCAATACAAATTATGATTAAGTTCTAAATTGTAATTAGAAGCTCTAAATAAGTTCTAAGTTTCTAACTTCTAATTATCTTCTATAATTACTTCTTAAATCTAACGTTTAACTTCAACAACACTTCAATTCAAACTAAAAAATACCCAAATTTACAATCTAATTCAAAAGGCCCAAAAATCTTCATTCACTAATTCACAATTAAATATACAAACTAACAATGTTAGTAACTTTACAACTTCAAAAATACTTCAATTCCAACTCAAAAAAATCAAAATCACAAACTAATTCAAAATAACCCAATTCAAAATAAAACCCTAAAATCAAAACTATAATTTTTGTTCACTAATTCACAATCAATGTTATAAATTAATTATGTTAATAACATATATTCAACAACATAAATGAAATAGAATAACTAACAATTCAAATTTTTCTCAATTTACAAAAAAATAAAACCCTAACTAAGTTTAACAAGGAGAGAAAAAGAGAAGAGAGAGAGGGTCGGATGGAGTACCTAAGAGAGAGGGAGGGACAATGACGGCGGAGACGCCGGTGAGCTATGGCGTAGGTGGGGGTGGGCGTCGGGGTTTAGGGGAGGGGATCGAAGAGAGAGAGAGAGAGAGAGAGAGAGTTAAGAGAGTATACAAAATAAAAAAATGGGAGAAGCTGTGGCTATATTTAGTAGGGGCGACGGACAGCGTCGCAAAGTACGTCGCTCCATTTAAAAAAATTTGACCAAATTTTGACCAAAAAAGAAACAGAATAAGCGACTCCGTCCTTTGCTATTTTTTAAAAAAATTTAAAAATTATAAATAATAAAATAAAACTTTATAAAAAAATATTATAAATTAAAATTAAAAATAAAGGAAGGACTCTATCGCTTATTTTAAATTAAAAATAATTATTTTAATCAAAACCGACGGACGGCGTCGCCGATTATATTAAATAATTAATTATTAATTAAATATTTTTTGATGCAAAAATCCACCCAAAAAAAGAAACGGACATAGATTCAATATCCATCGCTTTTTAAAATAAAAAATAAAAAATATAATCGACGGATGGTATCCGTTTGTCCGTCGCTTTTTACCATCGACGCAGTCTGTCGCTTTTCTTTCCGTCGTTTTTCATCATTTTTTCGTAGTGCTTGTGTCTTATGGCTAAAAAATAGAGCTTGGGTGTTAGACTCACTTTTTGTCAAGAAGATCTTCGTTGGAAGTTTTGAAAACTTTGTTGAGTCCAAAATGCCAAATTTGATGGGGGTAGTATAGTTCATTGTAAGCACAGATTTTTGAACGAATCCCGGGCACCTCATTGGAGAATTTTTGGGACTTGTTGAATATGTTGGTGCAATACTTGTTGGTGCAGCACCCTTTGTGGTTCGCGTTCATACTCCTAGTGTCGCGTTCGTGAAAGATGATGATTTTGGTCTCTGGGTTCGAGAGCCTAGCACGGCGTTCGTAGAGACTTAGTGCCTTGGTCACTGCTTTCGCATGATAGGCTCCGCATTCGCGAAAGGTTATGTCCCTGACCCTACGCGTTCGCAGACTTGGTTTCGCATTCGCAAAGAAGAGTCAAAGTTGACTACCATGATCGTGGAAAGGGACCCACGTTTGTGGAGGTCATTTAACTGGCTTTTAAATAAGACCAGACCCATTTTCATCTCATTTCTCAAAATTTCAAAGTGAATTTCTTGATCTCTAGAGATCCGATTAGGCTCATTTTCATTGCTTTATTCCTCTCTTTAGTGGTAAATTCTTAGGATTTTATTGCATGATTTATTTGGGGGTGTTTTGGTCCTCGAATTGTGCTTATTTTTGGAGCAAAAGTTCCTTGAGTTTTATAGGACCTATTGACAAAGTGAATTTTGTTATTCATTTCATGAGTCCCATAAAGCTATTTTTGGCTCGTTCTTGGGCGCGTCTTTAATTATTGTGAATGGGGTGTCAAAGGATCCGTGTTGATGATGTCATCATTTATTTGTTAGTGTGGCAGCAATCGTAGGCTTTTCAAAAGGGTAAAACTCCGATTTAGTTGGTACTGGACGCGCATGATCGACTTCGAGGTAGGCTACTATCGACTTTCTTTTAGATTGTGCTATGTGAGATAATGCTTAATATAAATAGCATGTAGGTTGATATTGTATGTGACGGGCTTAAAGATAATTCCTTATTCCTTTTTCCTTGATTCTCGTATGAGCCTTAAACTAGTTGTCTTGTGAATTCCTTAGTTAGGTTGGAAGGACGTTGCTTATGGCTTAGTTTTATGTTGTTATCTCTTCGAAGTTGATATTTGAGGTTTTAGAATAGTTTGGCTATTTAAGTACCTTAGAATGAGATTCTTAATGATCCGTTAGTTAATAAAGTTTCTCCTTGTAGTAGTTTCTTTGGTTTGGTACCCTCTATTAGTGTGTGAACCATGGATTTGCTTTGGTAATGTGGGAATTCAACCTAAATAGTCCGATAGGCTTGATGTGGATCCCTATTTTAGACTGTGCTTTAGAATCTTAGTTTCTTATCATAACCGATGGTTGGCATTCCTGTGCTTAGCGTTCATTTGAGTAGTACCTCCGATTAAAGGTGAAGGACTTTGAGTTACTCCTTCGATTTTTGATCCTTCATAGTTCGTTATATGTTCTTAGTATTGCCGATCTTACTATGTTTTTATTGCTGCGAATGTTGGAATATTATTGGGCCCGAGGCCTTGGTCGAGGGTCAGCTGGATTCCAGGTTAGTTTCTACTCTCTAGGAGCAAGGTGTTTTTGGTTATGTATATTAGGTTGTGTGGATGCTATTGCTTGGATGTGGGTGATGGCATGCATTGTATTGAAACTCATTTTTCACACATTTTTAGTACAATCTCAATAAATTTATTGCTTTTCACTATCATTTTCTTTAGAAAGTATGGTTTTGTACTTCTTACTCATTTTAAGGGGAGTCGTACCACCTTTATTGATAGAAACATAGACTTTTGACATAAAAGAGGCATTGATGATGTACTCACTATTTACTTGA
The DNA here is from genome assembly GCF_947179165.1 of Solanum dulcamara. Taxonomy (NCBI): domain Eukaryota; kingdom Viridiplantae; phylum Streptophyta; class Magnoliopsida; order Solanales; family Solanaceae; genus Solanum; species Solanum dulcamara. The sequence goes on along the minus strand of NC_077247.1, from coordinate 12,201,638 downwards.
TTGGTTGAGCGAATCCCCGATCCTTTCTATACCATTCTATTTATATATATATATATATCCGATCACCATGATGGAGAAGATCCTAGAGGATCAATTGTAGTCCACGGAGCTGCATCCCTAATCACCTGGTCTATGGTTTTCACTCGAGCTTTTTAAAGCAAAGAAAGTCTACGTGAAAGTCCTGGATCAAGATCATGTAGGTATATATGGGCTTCCCGAGTACCCTATGGATCCCTCCATCTGTTTGACCCGCTGAACAGGAGGAGGGATATATGTAGGTCCTACTTGGGGTGGCGGGGGTAGGAGGTAGGTATATATACTTTGTTACATTATCACTTTTTATTGATGGAATTATGGATTTTATTGTATAATTTGTATTCATATGCATCACCTATCATCAGTATAATTGGTTGTTGGTTAAACCTGCCGGTCATATTGGGGGCCAGCTAGGTTATGTTTGTTGTTGTGTACCTTCCAGGCTTATGGTGGCTCAGTTAGGTTATTGTTTGATTATGATTGATTTAGATTTGCCTTCCTTTCACTCTATATTGGTGCTTCCTTAGTTAGTTGGATTGGTTTGGCCTTTGTGTTGTTATGGTGTATTGTGGTGGTTACAATTAGTATAACTTCGCTAGTCGACCTTCATAGTATAATCTTATTATGGTTAAATTTTGGGCGAGCACCTCCAGGTACGTTCCTATGCCTCTGTTACCTACTTCTATTATCAAACTAATTCACAAATTGGATATTTTGCCTTATGCTTTGAGCCCTATACCTTCTAGTTACCAGTAGTATCCTATCCTTCCTGAGTCATACTAAAGTCTCATTTATTTGCACTTAATAAAGGTCTTAATATTAATTATTCAGATCTTAGTTATTAAATGTATTTGTTTTCAAGATTTGAATCTTAATCATTCAGATCTTAGGTATTAAATCTGTTTGTTTTCAAGGTCTGAATTTTAATCATTCAAATCTTAATCATTAAGTGCGTTTGTTATTCTTATTGTACAACCGCTTTATGGGTATGAATGATGAAGATATGTAACAAATTCTTAATATCATGAAGATATCTATTTAAGAATTTCTACAAAGACGACAGTTTCTATTACTCCATCCATTTTTATCCACTATCCACAACCATCATTTCAACCATAACTACCATTACTGTCTATCATCACCACCTACCATCCACAATCACCATCCACAATCACCATCCTCATCCCAACCACAACCACCACAATTGTTAATCACCAATATCAATCATCATCATCATTATCCATCATTTGCAATCATCACAACCAACTATTAATACATCCACTAATCATTATCGATAATTATCATCATTAGTCAATATTATATATTATATTATATATCGCTAATTGCCATCATCATTCATCACCGACATTAACTATCAATATCACTACTGTCACCACTAATTATTACCAGCCACCACTAACAACCATAGTTAATCACTACTGTCAGCCACTATACCATCAGATTCTATCCACAACCACCATCATCGGTAAACACCATCCCAAATCGACACACACAATAACTATTGTTAGTCATCACCATTACCAATTTCCAAATAAAAATTTAAATTATTTTATTAATATAATATTATACCAATTTGAGCTATTAACACAACCGCTATGAGCCGCAGGCAAAACCAAGACACAATAAAGGATCATAATGACCGAGAGTAGTGTTGCTCATAATGTAGAACATACTCATATCTCAGATTTTCAAATAACGATAGCCAAACACCATGAAATTCAAAAATGGAAAATATACCCCAAATTTGGTTGGACGAATCAACAATCAACATGATGGACACCTATGCTCAATAATCACTTCTTTAGGCTGACAACTAGTAGAACGTAAGCTTACTAACCTATCTATCCCCCAAATACAACGCACACCTTCCATAGAACACATCTAGACAAGTAATTTCCATACTTAGAATATTCAGAAACTACTCCTTTTCCAACCTCCCAACCTCAATGACACCATATCATGAAAAGAGTGGGACCATCAACTTAACTATCAAAACCTAGCACCAAGCCCATCATATAAAGATAACTCAGATAGACCGAAAGAGCAAACCTTAACTTCACAACCTTAGAAACTAAGAATAGGATTTACGCATAGGAAAAGAATCGACAAGCTTGATTTACAGCAAAAGCACATAAGGTTAAACATCCCTTCACACAACTCTCTTAGCAACCAACTTCTCAACTACTAACTAAAGGATGAAAAAAATGAAGGTAGCCATCTAATCCAAGCAAAATAGAATTGTATAACCAAAATACTAACAACCAATTGACTAAAGGATCATGACAAGGCTACCAGGTCCAAAGATAAATGGAGCTACTCAACCACTACTCCTAAAATAGAAACACATCAAATTGATCCACTACTAAAACAAACCATCTACGAACATAAACATAAACACATAACCCCAAATAAGGATTTCACAATAATAAAAAAATACACAGAAAGGTATGTAGGCACGCATGGATATGAAAATCCCAAATCAATGTAACATAAGAAATAGGGGATAAAAAAATGAAACCGCATATATACAAGCAATATTTGAGACCTTGGCCCTTAGCCTACCTGTAAAAGCATAGAATGGATCATTTCTGACAATAAACTGAACATTTAAACTCCCACATGCAATATCCATGGCACCATCTCTGACCAAAGGTGCCACAAACCCAAGAGACTAACCTGACTAAGATGACTGCGTGATGGTCCCAAGCTGGGACACTCTCTAAACCGATGAATAATACCCCCACATGTAAATCAACCCACCTGGGATACATTATGGTGTGAAGAATATGATGAGCTTCCCTGGCTATCTCTGCCAAACTAAGGACCATCTCTAACACCCTAAGGACCACCCCTAGCTGACTGTATCAAGATCTAGGGGCCTGATCCTATCGATCATGTCCTCTACAATATGTGGTTGTAGAACACTCCCTAGAAAAATTCCCCAACTCGCTGCATGTATAACACTTACCACCAAGCGCAACCTGTTGAGATGGTCCAACTAAAATAGAATAGAGCCCAAACCCTGAATGTCTAGAGTTTAAACCCTAAGAAGTATGAACTGAACTCTGTCCACCGTGGGCACCACAACTTGCCTCATACCTATCTGTAAACTGATGTGCTACCACCATAGGTCTGATAAGACGAGATTGATCATGACCTCTACTGAGATAATACCAACCTCAGAGTGAGATGCTATCATTGTTGTACTAATGGTGGGTCCTCGTACCATTACACCTATAAGTCTCAAGACATGCCTACTATATAGTCCTCACATGAGCAACCACCTCGGGAAAGGTAGACTCAACTACTATCAAGTGCTTTGACGCTAGACGAAGTGGTAAAGTCAATTCTCCAATAAATCCCTAAGTCAAATCCTGCTTGGTAGAAAATAATACAGGAGTATACCCAACCCACTCGACAAACCTAATAATATACTCAAAAATAGATAAAGAACCCTATTGGAAACCTACAACCCCAACTATGGTTTATGAATTACTTATTGTACCAAGAACCACACCTGCATGTGTATCCTAGAAGAGATTTGAAGTCCCCAATGCTTAATCCAAAGGTGTTGAGGTGGAAACTAATCCTATCGGAGCCTAGGCTACCCCCAGACTCTCTTCTCTTCTACCACTGTACATCAACCTCAAGGTCTACATCAAGCAGATCCTAGTGATATGTGCCGATGCCCCATCTAAGTCCATCGAATACCTCATGCTATCCATCTAAGAAAGAGTTGATTCAAACAAACATTTAGAAATTGATCAAAGCAAAGTCACACCATATAGAGTCAAGAATAATATTCCTTGGAATGCCCTATAGCCTACCCGAAGATAGGATATAGACATCTCCACACTGATCCGCAGGACTCTACTAGGCATTTTCTCTCGTAACAATGATAATGGTGAATATAGAGCTTTGATTCTCTCTTTATTTTATTCTGATTATTATTCTATATCTTCCGCTTTCTTTTCTTTTGAGCGATATGTCATGACCCGCCACTTGATCATGAACAAGGGGGAAGTTAGTTGAAGTCTAAGTCCATAACAGATAACCCATTACCTTTGGTTTGATGATATGGGATCGACTTACCTACTGGTGGTTGCTATTAGGTGCCATCATGACCTGAGATTTTTGGGTCGTGATAGAACTCAACTCAAAAAGTTATCTTAAAAGTGAATATTGTTCAAACTTCATCTAAAAAGACAATATTTTCTCCAACAACGTGGAACACTTAGACAAGTAGTGTTAGAACCAGTTATGCTTACTTCAATAAAAAATAAGTTTAAAATTTTAATTTTATTATTATTATTATTATTATTATTATTTTTATTATTTACTTTAAAATAATTATAATGTCCCATGACCATTTAAAAAGTTCCCCATTTAAAATACATTAATGATTTATGTGCCTAGACTATAGTATGCTCTTAAATAGAGCAAGGACACTAATATGAAAGATAGAGCGTGTGGCAACCCACTTTTCAACCTCTTCTTCATGATATTATCTAATTAAAAGAAGAATTGATTAGAAAAGGACAGGGACCATTGATATGTAATCCATCTAATTATATTTTAATTTTGATGTTCATTCCATAACTTTGTCTGCTTCATGTCATTCAACATATGATTTTTAAAAGTTCTATTCTGTTGATAAAGATCTGATTTACTTATAATAAGTAGCAAATGTCACTCCTGAATTATATAATGGATTTGGTGAGGGCCGATGACATGTATGTGATAGTGCAAGATTTTAATGATAACAAATTATCTCTTTTGCAGAAAAAATCTAATAACAAAAAGAAAAGCATCAACCAATTACATAATATTGATTGGAAGATAAGATTCCCCAATATCTGAGGAGTCCACCAACGGATCAAAAGAAATTCCTTGATTGATGAAATCAATTAGAGATCAACTGTCAAGAAAGGAATGAATCAACAAATACCAAAATAAAAGGATGACTAAATGAAGACCTTCCAAACACAAGTACTGATTGAAGAATCAAGGCATAATTAAAGACTTACCAGGTCGACAGTGATTGAAGATTTCCAGATTTAGTGCATAAAGAAGATACTCAAAATCAGGAAGATATCTCATTCTAAGAAAAAACCCTTATCTTTATTCTTGGAAAAGGATTCTCATTTCCTTTTTCAAGGATCAACACTCTCGGGTTTCTCTCTTCTAAATAGGAAAAGATCAAACGTGCACTATATATACAAACACTTCTTCAAAGAGAAAGCATACAATAAGTCTAAATCAATCGCTCTGTCTCTGCTCTACTTTTAGTTAAACATTATATTATTGACAGTTTTATTGTGTAATCAAAAAAGAGAGGAGAGAAAAACTTTGTTGGTAAGGCTTTATATCTAACAGAAAAAAGAGAGAAAATTCTGAGTCTAGTGATAGGATCTACTGTCAAACTTTGTACTCACACCAAATACTTTAAAAGGGCTAGAAGAGAACACCCTTGCAACTTAAGGGGACTAGAGTAAGATCCACATTGAATCCCAAACAGTATAAAGCATCCTCTGTCAAGTTTATTATTCTACATTTTCAATATTGCATTTCTAATTTTGTCAACTACAGTCGACTAACCTAGTTCACTAGTTGACTATTATTGAGAAAAGAAGGAAAAGGGAAATTCACCCCCCCTCTTTCACTTTCAATTGGTATAAGAGCAAAGTCTCACAATCAACTGTTTAACAATAGGTGAGAAAAAGATCATGACTCAACAAATCATGGGTGCTCTATTTCAAGAAGAAACTTCTCAAACTAGACCACCATACTTCATGGCAAACATTTTTCTCACTGGAAGCTAAGAATGGAAACCTTCATCAAGTCTTATGATGTAAAAGTCTGGAGAGTTATCAAGCTTGGAGACATTCCCATTCCTATTTCTAAGAAATTAGATGACAGTCAAACTACCACTATTCCAAGCTTAAAGAACTATACTAATGAACAAAAGGAGATAATTCAAATGAACTCAAAAGAAAATAATGTTCTCTATAATGCCTTTAGTGGTGAAGAATACGAAAAAATATCATGTTGTGAAACTTCAAAGGAAATATGGGGCAAACTTGAAGTCACATATGAAGGAATTGATAAAGTGAAAGAAATCATCATCAGCTTACTGGTATATGAATATGAGCTATTTCAAATAAAGTAAGGAGAATCCATTGAAAGCATGTTTGAAGGGTAAGCAAATTTATTGGAGAACTCAAAGCTTCTAGAAAAATCTATCCTCAGATCGACCATATAAGAAGAGTTCTTAGAAGCTTGCCTCCTCAATAGGATGCTAAAGTTGTGGCTCTCAAGATCATGGACTTGAACACTCTAATTTATGATGAGGAAAGAAGAGATCTCAAAGCATTTGAGAAAACTCACTTAAACAAACGTGGTCAAGAGGAAAACAAAAAGAAAATTGTTTATTTCAAGGCTATTGAAGAAGAAAAAGAAGAAGAAGAAATAGGAGAAGATGAAGTTTCCCTTATCACCAGATCTGTTATGGAATCATTCAGAAGATCCAGAAATAATAGAAGAGGGAAAGGATTCTCAAAGGGTAAGTTTATAACTGATCAAAATAGAAATGATGGCAAGTACTCTGAATGTAGAAAATATGGACACATAGCTAGTGAATGTCCAGAATCTAAGAAGAATTACTCCAAAAGTGTTCAGAAAAATAGAGCTCAGAGCAGTTGGAGTGATGAAGACAACTCAGTTAATGAAAATGAAGAGATCGACAACATGTGTTTTTTGGTAGTTCGAGGACTCAAATACTGATGTATGTTTTAACTGCATTGAATTAAAGAAATTACTTGATCGTGCTATTTCTGATCAAAATTATATGTTCACTGACCTTAGAAATATTCAGACTGAAATGACAAATTTGGAAATAAAGCTGGAAGTTTGTGAAGTTGAAAAAGATCTTCTTTATGAAGAAATAAATGAATTAAAGACTATGATAAATTGTTTTCAAAATAAACTTAGTTCTTTGAAAACAAGTTTTTTCAAATCTTCTAGTAAATCTTTTGAAAAATCAAGTTTTGGTTCGAATGAAAATTATCTTAGTTGTAACTAGTCAACTTGGTCAACAGATTTAAAATCAAACAGTTTCACGTCTTTTTCAGATGAAACTATTTCTAAAAGTTGGTACTATTATTGTAAAATTGCTCACATATCATACGATTGTATATTTCAAAATAGTGATACATCTAGATGGATATAGAGACCCAAAAATTATGATAACTCTAACCATAAAGGACCAAGAAAGCTTGGGTACCTAAAAGAAAGTCATTATCTATATATGTAGGAACACCGCAGAAAATAAAAATAAAAATGATACTTGGATAGCACGTGTTCAAATCATATGATAGGAGACAAGAATATATTTAAATATGTCACAGATTATAAAGGTGGTTGCATTCATTTTGATGACAATTCTAAAGGAACTGTTATTGGTATTGACACTATATCTTTTAATAAATTCTGTGACATCACAAATGTCTATCTTATGAAAGGGATCAAATACAATCTCCTAAGTATCAGTCAACTGTGTTACTCAGACTTGAAGATAAGGTTTAGAAAAACTAGATGTCTGATAGAAAATTCAATTGGCAAAAATCTCCTACAAGAAAGCAGGGAGAAAAATGTATATATTTTGGATTTAGTAAAAAATATAGGAGAACATCTATGTCTTGCTTCAATGTTTAAATTTCCATGGATCTGGCATAAAAAGTTAGGACATGCAAGTATGAGATTAATTGAGAAACTAGCAAAGAAGGAATTGGTTATTGGTCTACCTAAGCTAGACTATACCAAAGATCATATATGTGATGCATGTAAAATGGGAAAACAAACTAGAAATTCCTTTCCTCCAAAGGATATTATAACAACCAGCAAGCCTTTGCAATTTCTCCACATGGATTTATTTGGTCCAACAAGAACAACTAGCATCAGAGGAAAAATGTACGCTTTCGTTATTGTTGATGATTATTCTTATTTTATTTGGGTTATGTTTCTCTCTCACAAAGATGATACCTTCAAAATTTGGAGTTCTTCTGTGAAAAAGTTCAAAGAGATAAAGGTTACTACATCACCTATATAAAAAATAATCATGGAGAAGAGTTTGAAAATAAATCATTTGAAGATTTCTGCAATGAGAAAGAATACTCACACAACTTCTCAACTCTTCACTCTCCTCAACAAAATGGAGTTGTAGAATGCAAAAATAGAACTCTTCATGATATGGCAAGAACTATGATCGTAGAACACTCTCTTCCTCATAAATTTTGCGCTGAAACAGTAAGTATTGCTTGTCATATCGTGTATGCCATCGTATTACATCCGGTTCGTTATGGGGCTCGGGGTCACAAATGTTTCACTTTATTTTCATATGCATGCTTACATAAAGTATCCAAACCTTTAGTGAGGGACTCGGTGAATTGAGTAGTGTACGTCTATAGCGTACCATCATAATATACATATCATACCATGGAATTAAGGATGATGGTTCAGCTTGTTAATAAGTCTGGAAAGCACCTCAGCACCAAGAATAAACAAGGCAGGGGAAAGAGGATCACCTTGCTTGAGACCCCTTGTGGAATGGAAGAAACCATGTCTTGAACCATTAACTATGACAGAATACTAGTTATCTGACATAATTCTCCAAGCCATGTCAATGAAGTTTTCCCCAAACCCCATTCTTTTAAGCACAAAACAAGTATAAGACTAAGAGACTATCACGACCCAACCCCGTAGGCCGCGACTGGGGTCCGACCTGGACCCCTTTATGCATATCTACTAGCTACACTTAAGTTGAACCGTGTGTGATGTGGTACTATACACAAAATCCTTAATAGTTTAAAACTTGTTCATGTACATATAGCCTCTTTCATTCGTATCATATTATGAAAGGGCACGCGAGCCGATGAGACTGCCATAATATAAAAATATTTACAACATGCCGTATAGGCACAGTCAAAACAAACTTATAAACAACCCACATATACATATGTCTACAGACCTCTAAGAATAGTAACAACAATATATGGCGGGACAGGGCCCCCGCCGTACCCTTGGATAATTAAATACATACATATTACATGACTAGTATCAAAAGTTAGGCTCCGGAATAATAGAGCGCTTCCAACATCGCTGAGTGGAAACCCTAAGCTGGCGGATCTCCAAAATGAACATCTGTATCTGCGAGCATAAAACGCATCCCCCCGGAAAACGGGGGGTCAGTACGATATATGTACTGAGTATTTAAAGCATAACAACACATAACTGAGACCATAATTGCAATAGGGATGTAAGGGACAAGTGTAACAATTAACAAATTACTGTACCTGTACCTTAGGACACGTAATCATATACATCATCATATACTGTGCCCAGCCCTCTAACGAAATCGGTGTCATAATCATTTCATTATATTCACATGTTATCATATCATCATGTATTTTACTTCATCATATCATTGTATACGGCATCGTATATGGTATAATCATATCGTGTATGCCATCGTATTACATCCGGTTCGTTATGGGGCTCGGGATCATAAATGTTTCACTTTATTTTCATATGCATGCTTACATAAAGTATCCAAACCTTTAGTGAGGGACTCGGTGAATTGAGTAGTGTACGTCTATAGCGTACCATCATAATATACATATCATTTTATTCGAGATCATATTTTAAATGGAGACATTGAAATTTCTTTTGTTAACACTGATTTTCAATTAGCTGATATTTTACTAAACCAGTTTTGGAAGAAATATTTCGTTCTCTTAGAACTTCCTTAAATATCATTGCAAATCCCTTGATATCTTTTTTTTGGGAAATGGACCTTGCTCCGAGGTTCCCACCCCTCGTGGCGGTCAGGAGTTGAGCCGCACACCCTCAAGCCTTATTATAAATAAAAAATAGAAAAATACAAGGAGGGAGATATAAACCTTACCTCTATTTTAAAGTTGGTTCATGAGTCAGTTAACCTACTAAGGTCGGATAACTCATCCCCATTACAAAATGGTACCTCCTAACTACAAGAAAAGAGAAGGACTCTATGCGAGGACTCCTCTCCATTGCAAACTATCTAGGAAAACAATAAACGAGGGAGACTCTTCCCTTTACAATTTAGTCCTAACTACACGATCTTCAAAGGAGATATAACTAACAAGTAGAGAGACCCAAAGTGAAGAATCAACAACATTTCAAGTATGGGGAGCTCCTTATGTAAAGAACATCTTCAAGATGACCATTGCGACTTTAAGGATGTAAAGTACAATGAGTCTTGTTTGATCTTTTTCAGGTTTGTTCTTCTAACACTCGCTATCCCTTATTTGTCCAACTCGATGTAACTTTTGTAATACATGTTTGCAGTGGAAGAACTCCAAGAGTAGCTCAAGTGCTGCAATTCTGTGAGGTGTTGTATGTTGCTGGATGTTCCTGTTGTTGGATTTTGTAGGTCTGGAGTATACAAATAGTTGCAGCTCTATTTCAGCTCTACAAGGTGTTATAGGTTATTGGGTGTATGGATGCAGCAGATCTGCAGTATGCCTGAGCTTGCTCCTTTTGTATTATTGAAGCCCCTAGAGGGCCTAGCTACAGCTTCAGTTTCTGCCCCAAGTCTACAACTCTTGGTAATCTTGGAAGGTTGTTGATGGTGTTGGTCTGCTTTTCCCATAGCTCTTTGATTGTCCTAGCTGTAGATAGTTGTGTAGTTGAGACTCTTGTTGAGTAGTTCATCATGCAAAATATAAGGAGTTCTATTGCAAGTTGTTGGCGATCAAACTGGAGCTTCTTGGAATCTGCAGGTACTAGATGAATGCTGCAAGTCCAAAGCTGTTGTAGCACTTTGGTGTACCTGCACAAAGGAAGAAAACCGGAAGGGAATTCCAATTGTTGGATCAAGAGTTGCAGGTTTGTAATATACCTGCATAGCAGAAACAAAGAAGAAACACCTACTCTACTCCTTACCTCTAGTGGTAAGTTGGTTATCCTAGAAAAAAAATAAACAAGGGAGACTCTCCCATTTACAAAGGTCCTAACTATGAAATCTTTAATTTAGATGTAGTTATGAATTAGAGACATCCAAGTTGAAGAAGAAGTTAGAACATTCAAGCTTCTATGCATAAGGGGAAGTCATGGTGGTTTCTAGATCCTTTTGAGTCTCCTTCTTCTAAAGCTTGCCATTTCCAGTTTCTCTAACTCAAGATATGATCTTGTTTATTTGGAAAGCTCTTTCTTAGTGAAGTAGATTTGTGGAGTAGAACATTTGTGGCTGTACTTCGACAAAGTATCAGCTGTAAAGTTGGCTTCTCTATATGTGTGGGTGCACTTGAAGACATGGAATTGGTGGCTGATGTTCTGCAGTTTTTGGATATGTTCCTTGACAGTCCATGGGGGATTTGCTAGCTGATTTAGCCATTTGATCAGCAACACTGAGTCTACTTCCAGGATCACTCTTGTATATACTAATTGAATACACCAAAATAAGCCAAAGATGGCTACAAGTATCTCTGACTGGTTGTTTGTGCTTTCTCCAAAAGGGACTGAGTAAGCAAAGATAAGGTCACCTTGGGAGTTTCTGAGCAGTCCTCCCCTTCCTATGTTTCCATGAGTGCACTGCCATCAGTGTTCAACTTCACCATGTGAGCTGATGGTTTCCTCCGATCGACAGTGCTAAATTTGATCTCATGAGTACATTTGTCTACTAGAAGAACCAGTTCCTTCCAACTAATTGGCCAATTGATGTAAGGGTATGCAATATTCAGCAAGTTAGAGGTGTCTTTGAACACTGAATATTTCACTCTTGCAAGATTAGATTGCTTCCCACCATATTTGACAACTCATATATTCTTCCAAAGGTTCCAACATATGAAAATGGGGGTTGCTTGTAAAATTAGTTTGTGAGCCTCATTTTTGTGCTTTGAGGTCCACCACCTCATTAACATGTTTCTAAGAGGTGTGTACTCATTATTTATGCCCAAAGAATCAGCAAACACCTTCCAAATACTCTTAGCAAAGGCTCCTGTAACAAAGATATGGTCTATAGTGTCTTGACCTGGTCTATAACAGTAGTAGCACTGTGAAGGTGTCTTTCCAAAGCTGGTTAATTTCTCATTGGTGGGTAGTTTCCCTCTAAGAGTTCTCCAAACCAGAAATGAACATTTGAAAGGTATTAGCTTGTGCCAAGTGCATGAATTAATCATAGTCTTGGTTTTTTTTTATCTGATAAGGTCCCATGCAGTAGAACACCTAAACTCCCCACTGCTATTAAGCTTCCATCATGGTTGGTCTTGTTTGAGAGGTTGGTGTTTGATGTGAGTTGCAATATGGTTGGTACAAGCTGAAGAGGGGCCTCTTTAGTGATCAGATTTGCATTCCATTGGCCATTGTTAATAAAAGCTGAAACTTGAGTGTTATTAATTATGCAACTATTAGAAATGAAGTGTGCTAAAGGACCAACTCCCAGCCAGTTATCCCACCAAAAAAGACAAGAACCAAACTGAACTTTCCACTGGATATAGGATTCAATGTTGTGCTTGTTGTTCATGAGGTGCTTCCAAGTCAAAGACTGACTTGTGTGCCGTTTTTTGGTGATGAGATTGGCCCTCTGGCGGTATTTTGCTTTAATGAATTCTCCCCACAAAGTGTTCTTAGTTCTAAGCACCCACCATTGTTTGTATTGAAAGGATTTGGCCACATCAACAATTTGTCTTACCCCTATTCCCCCCTCATTATAAGGAAAACTGAGGTTCTTCGATGAGGACTAGTGATACTTCCTCTTATTATTTTTCCAACCCCAGAAAAAATTAACAGTGATGCTTTGTATCGGTTCAATAGTGGTTGAAGGAGGAGTACTAGCTGATAGCAGGTGAATTGGCATGGCTTGGATTACATGCTTGATAAGTATAGATCTTCCCCCATAGGTCAGGATTTTTGCATTCCATCCAGTGATTCTATTTACCACTTTTGCAATAAGATCAGAGTAATAAATAGCTCTTTGCCTACCAATGTATATAGGACACCCTAAGTAAGTTATTGGACGATTAATTTGGTTGAAACCTGTAATTCTGTTGATTCTCAACACAGTAGACTTGAATGCATTGGAAGGAATCATGAAATGTCTTTTGTGTCTGTTGATCAGCTGTCCAGACACCGTTTCATAAGTAGTTAAAGTCTCCATAATGAGGGTCAATGTCTGTTTTCTTCCAGATGCAAAGATGATAATATCATCAGCAAAACTTAGATGGTTGATTTGAGGACCCTTTTTTGCCATAAAGAAACCATGGAATTAAGGATGATGGTTCAGCTTGTTAATAAGTCTGGAAAGCACCTCAGCACCAAGAATAAACAAGGCAGGGGAAAGAGGATCACCTTGCTTGAGACCCCTTGTGGAATGGAAGAAACCATGTCTTGAACCATTAACTATGACAGAATACTAGTTATCTGACATAATTCTCCAAGCCATGTCAATGAAGTTTTCGCCAAACCCCATTCTTTTAAGCACAAAACAAGTATAAGACTAAGAGACTATCACGACCCAACCCCGTAGGCCGCGACTGGGGTCCGACCTGGACCTCTTTATGCATATCTACTAGCTACACTTAAGTTGAACCGTGTGTGATGTGGTACTATACACAAAATCCTTAATAGTTTAAAACTTGTTCATGTACATATAGCCTCTTTCATTCGTATCATATCATGAAAGGGCACGCGAGCCGATGAGACTGCCATAATATAAAAATATTTATAACATGCCATATAGGCACAGTCAAAACAAACTTATAAACAACCCACATATACATATATCTACAGACCTCTAAGAATAGTAACAACAATATATGGCGGGACAGGGCCCCCTCCGTACCCCTGGATAATTAAATACATACATATTACATGACTAGTATCAAAAGTTAGGCTCCGGAATAATGGAGCGCTTCCAACATCGCTGAGTGGAAACCCTAAGCTGGCGGATCTCCAAAATGAACATCTGTATCTGCGAGCATAAAACGCATCCCCCCGGAAAATGGGGGGTCAGTACGATATATGTACTGAGTATTTAAAGCATAACAACACATAACTGAGACCATAATTGCAATAGGGATGTAAGGGACAAGTGTAACAATTAACAAATTACTGTACCTGTACCTTAGGACACGTAATCATATACATCATCATATACTGTGCCCAGCCCTCTAGCGAAATCGGTGTCATAATCATTTCATTATATTCACATGTCATCATATCATCATGTATTTTACTTCATCATATCATTGTATACGACATCATATATGGTATAATCATATCGTGTATGCCATCGTATTACATCCGGTTCGTTATGGGGCTCGGGGTCACAAATGTTTCACTTTATTTTCATATGCATGCTTACATAAAGTATCCAAACCTTTAGTGAGGGACTCGGTGAATTGAGTAGTGTACGTCTATAGCGTACCATCATAATATACATATCATACCTCCTCTATCATGTGCCCTATCCGAATTCCCAATTACGTCCCTAATACCTACATCCAACCCAAAACATAACAATCAGCTCATATATATATATATAAAACATGGCAACATTATACATTACAACCTCCGAACGACTCGCTTGAAATTACGATATCCAAAATAGGGTTTCTAATTTCTATTTTGCGAAACCTTTAACCGTACGAATCAGGGGGGGTCATGTGGCTAAAACCAGAAGATACCCCACCTATTTTAGGACACATTTAGTCCCTGCAACACACACCACACAACCCGCAGCAGCCTCCACACACACAATACCTTATTTCGACTACAATTTAACTACGACGACTTCAATTTTGATTGTTTCTATGGTCGAGCATTCCCACGACTTTATTTATACTTACAGCAGTATACAAGTTCTATAATACACTACATAACAACCCCATAAAATTCAAATTAGAAGGGAAGACCTTACCTTTCCCAAAATTGGCCAAAACTCGCCAAAATTGTGCCTCGGAACTTCTTTAGTCGCGCTGAAACTGTGTGGACTGCTTACTGTCCGGTTTGGCTGCACCAAGCCATGATTTTATACTCCTAATACCTCCATATAATCATGGTATATTATAGATAATTAATTTATGGAACGAAATCGGAACTTACCTTATTTTTCCTCCTAGGCCGTCACCCTTTTCTCTCTTAGCTTAGGGTTTTCTTTTCTTTGTGTTGCTGAAGTTTTTGGTGTTTTGCTGCAGGTTTTGGATAAATTAACTGAAGCTAAGAGTCATTTTAACATGTATATATGGGCTGCCTTGGAGGTGACACGTGTCAGCCCCTTAGGGTGACATATGTCAAGCCATGATTGGCCACCGTAACATGCTGCCAACTAGGAGCTGCCACGTGGCAGTGGGGTCCACCCCCCCAAGAAGGTGGGTCACCTACTTGACCCCAAGTAGGTGGGTCACCTGCTGCCATGTGTCATCTCCCTATGCTGCCACGTGTCATTCTTCCCTTTACCTCGTGGGTTCGTAATCTCGTCTTATTTTACGTACCTATGTAATCCGTGCTACGTAAGCTTGGTACGTACTCACGTAAATTAAGTATGTAAGGCCTCCAAATTACTAGCTTACATAGGTAAATTTAGTCCTACGATTCTTTGCTTGGCCTCCAACTCCTTCCGACTTCTCATGACCTCATTTCTAACCTTCCCTCCTTTGGGGTTTCGTATCACATTCTCCCTTCCTTAGATTAGTTTGATAGTGTCGTAGCTTATCCATCTCACATGATAATGTCTAAGGAACTTAAGAAGACATTCCGAGCTCGAGAGTGTGGGGTGTAACATCCTTCCCCCCTTTAGAACATTCATCCCTAAATGTTGAATAAAACTTTCCTTAAGACTTTAAACAAATTATAGGGAGATTCCTTTCTATTGCGATAACATACATTTTCATCCAAGTAATTAATATGCGAGTTCTAGGAGTGGGGGTTTCCTGTAGACATCAGGAATAGGTACGGATACCTGTGTTTCATGTCCTCTTTAGCTTCCTAGGTCATTTCTTCACGATTCTTATTCCGCCACAACACCTTGACAGAAGCTACGTCCTTAGTTCGCAACTTTTTAATCTGCCGATCCAAGATGGCAATAGGTTGCCCCTCATAGAATAACTTTCCTTTCATGTGGACTTCACCCACGAAAAATATTCTGGGAGGGTCGCTTATATATTCGCGGAGCATTGATCTGTGAAAACTGAATGTATTTTTTCAAATCAAATGGTAGGTCCAACTCATAGGAAGCTTTATCTATTCTACGAATGACCTGAGAAGGACCAATGTATACCCTTCTTGCCAACTCTAGGATTCTAATTGATAGCTTGTCCCTGAATAAGCTTTACTTCATCAATAATTTGCGGGATCCCCTCTGGGCCTATTCATTAATCGAAGGGCGAAATGTCGTGCTAAGATTCACCTGTGTTCCCATTCCCTACCGGAATGATTTCCAACAGTTAGCTGTAAATTAAGCTTCCCTGTCTGAGATAATAGATGTAGGAATCCCATGAAATCTTATTATTTCCTTGCTATGTCATCTCGCATAACCCTTAGCTGAATATACCTTCCTAACTGGAAGGAAATGGGTTGATTCTGTTAGCTTATCTACCGTAACCCATATGAACTTATACTTTCGTAGAGTGCGAGGTCAGCCTGCACTATAACCTACATTAATTGCCTTCCATTTCCGAATCGGGATTCCCATCCCCCATAATAGTCTATCAAGCCTCTGATGCCCCACTTCGTTTAAGCTATTATACAACTCATCTTAATCTAATTTGTAACACTTTAGGTATGCTATCCTATGCTTTTACTCAAATCTTCTTTCCAGTTTTATTACCATATATTATATTGTAATTCTTACACAAACGTGTGTAGGTACTTAGAGAAATTCAAAAAATGCCTTAGCATCGCTATACTAGCGGCTTACCTTCTTCAGTCGAGGTCAAGGCTATGCTATGGCTTTTGTCCTTAATACAGATTATATCTTGATAGTTCTGCCTCGAACCATCTTACACTTTTCTTTAATAGATTCTAAATATGGCAATCACATTGCTATTACTGATTTCTTTTTATCGAGTAATCACTTGCTCTTACTCTGAGTATGCCAATGCTCGTAGGCTGCACAATTATTTTTATGCCATTTGCACGAGGTGCATTCCAATTTATTCATAATCTTTTCTACTCTTGACTTACTCTGTCCTATATGTGTCATTGTACTAACACGCATTTACAATATCTTTTGTCATACTTGTTTTATTTCCTTTTTCAGTTCCCAAAGGGTCACCCATCCTAGTGCTACTCTCACCCAAGCACGCTTAACTTTGAAGTTTTGACAGAATCCAGTGCATTAGTGCGGGTATGATCACGTCCATCCCTTATGGGGTCTCATTTAAAGTTTAAGAGTTCCCATTTACAGACGATAGCGTCAGTTGATTTTCTCTTACGCTTGTACTTCTCTTGTCCACTTCCCCCCTTTTAGGGTGTACCCATGTCATCCTCTGTTTATTTTCAGCTATTCACATGTGAATGATTCTACTCCAACATATTTAACGTGATGCACCATATCTACATTTTCTGTTAAATCATCTATACGTTAGGTTGCTTATACAGGAAACCCTAGCACAACCATAGGGTGCTTTAGTATTCACTATATATCGTATAAAATCTCATCTAATGGTTGATACTCGAGTAATATCCGTAATGTAGCAGTGCATTCAAAGCCACATTCCATTCATCCCAATCAGTAATTAGCTTGTGCTCATAATTGGTTCCAATTCTCCACTCGGGAGTACTTATACTTTGATGATCCGTATTTCAAGATCCATCATTATACTAACCTTATTCCAGTGGACCTACTTATTCTTCTAATAAACTCGTAGTGCAGCAGTTGTTCTGCAAATCGACATTCCCTCTCCTTGCAGGATCTTAATAATCTTCAAGGTGGAGTCACATATACACAATACTTCTTTATATCTCCTGAGCTTTCATCTTTGTCGTGTTGTTAAGGCTCACTCCTAATCCTGCATAAAACCATATCAACTTCGTTATAGTAGTGCTTTGTCTTATCACCTTTTCATCGTACTATACCTTCAGTTCGCAACTGTCTATTTCCCTTTTTGTTCGATAATCATACTTAATTAATCACAGCTATCCTGAGTGCCTCTATTAGAACTTCTCTATTATTCCTCCAGCTCATATCCATTTTTGGTTGTGCGCAAGGAATTCCATATTACTCTTTATTTCCTTGCACTAACTATCCTTTTCGTCATCACATAACCTTTATTCAAAACTTTCCTTACAGAACTTGATAAATCTTCCTTATTTGTTCCATATCTCGCTTTTCCATTTCATACCTATCTTTAGGTTCTAATTACATGGACCACGTCACATATTTTAGTTACTGCCTCACTATTCTTTACTTGTTCACATGGTATCCTATTCGCATTCAATCCGATAGTATAACACTACTTAACCTTTTTCACGATTCTTACTATGGGCTACTTACCCTTCTTAGTTAGTCTTATCCTTAATGTCTCACAAGCTATCTTATTACTACTTTATATCCGTCACAATTCTCTTCCCTTTATACTCTTGTCTTAACCATATTGTTACTTCTTTCAACTATAACTCATCATAGTTTATTCCTGTGTATCAACTCAGTCGATGCCTTAATATATCGTTCTATCCAGACCTATCAGTCTTCTCTGAATCATCTTTCTTGGATTATAAGTCTTTTCCAACTTTGCTCAACCATACCTGTATCGACCTCCTAGTTTCTATTGCCATAAATTCAACCATTAATTCATTTATCGAGGTCATACATACTCATAGTTATATCAAATCTCATTATTGTTGTGGACACAACCTTTTAAGACACACTACAACCCTGTATCTTATTCTCTTCTTATTTCTAAGAAAATTTGGGTAGAGTTTCCTCTGTATTTCTTACTATCTCAACACCTGCACGCAGAAAATACTAACAATGCCTCACAGGGCACACATATATATTCGTATCGTATCATATCACAGCCATACAAGGCGCCCACAATTAACAGTATGAAAAGGGACTTACCTCGTATGTCCACTCGAACTGCACCTGTTACACTTTCCTGTTTTCCTTTCCTTTCACTCTTTAACTTTATATGTCAATCTCATTTCAATACCTTACCTGACATTTGTCTTTCGTGCCTTTGCTTACCTGTGTGCTTTGTAACTTCCAGTATCGTCAGTTACTTTCTTCTATCGATATTGTCCTTTTGTTGAAATCACAAGTTAGTATGAGAAATTTCATTCCCTATGACTCGACTCTATCGCACGATCTTAGATATGAAAGAAAGGTAACATCCTAAATGTCCTGTAGCCTCTTGTCTATAGATGTGGTACAAAACACACCGATAAACAAGACTCTACTAGACATGGTTTATAGATATTCCAAGGACGAACTGCTCTGATACCACTTCTGTCATGACCCAATCCCGTAGGCCGCGAATGGGGTCCGACCTGGACCCTCTTATGTGTATCTACCATCTACACTTAAGTTGAACCGTGTGTGATATGGTACTATACACAAAAACCTTAATAGTTTAAAACTTTTTCATGTACATGTAGCCTCTTTCGTTCATATCATATCATGAAAGGGCACGCAAGCCGACGAGGCTGCCATAATATAAAAACATTTACAATATGTCGTATAGACACAGTCGAAACAAACTTATAAACAACCCATATATACATATGTCTATAGACCTCTAAGAATAGTAACAGCAACATATGGCGGGACAGGGCCCCCGTCGTACACCTAGACAATTAAATACTTACATATTACATGACTAGTATCAAAAGTTAGGCTCCGAAATAGTGGAGTGCTTCCAACATCGCTGAGTGGAAACCCTAAGCTGGCGGATCTCCAAAATGAACATCTGTACCTGCGGGCATAAAACGCATCCCCCCAAAGAACGGAGGGTCAGTATGATATATGTACTGAGTATATAAAGCATAACAACACATAGCTGAGACCATAACTGCAATAGGGATGCAAGGGACAAGTATAACAATTAACAAATTACTGTACCTGTACCTTAGAACACGTAATCATATACATCATCACATACTGTGCCCGACCCTCTAGCGAACTCGGTGTCATAATCATTTCATTATATTCACATGTCATCATATCATCATGTATTTTACTTCATCATATTATCGTATACGGCATCGTATCATCGTATATGGTATAATCATATCATGTATGCCATTGTATTATATCCGGTTCGTTATGGGGATCGGGGTCATAAATGTATCACTCTATTTTCATATGCATGCTTACATAAAGTATTCGGCCCTTTAGTGAGGGACTCGGTGAATAGAGTAGTGTACGTCTATAGTGTATCATCATAATATACATACCGTACCCGGCCCTCTAGGGAGGGACTCGGTGTTCCTTCCTTATTTTGCCATATATACTATCATATTACAGTCGGCCCAGGACTCGGTGAATAATCTTATCATCATAACATATAACATATACCATACCTCACGTACGAAATCTTCTTCTCGTGCGTGGAACTGTACACATCTGGCCCGGAACGCGGTGAAAAAAGTAGTAAAGCTGTTCCTGCCATAATATCCAGCCCATCATGGGACAGAAAGAAAGAAAGATTACAGCATGCATGAGTAGAGTAGTGAGAAACTATATGTAACTAAGTCACCCTCTGAGACTCAATGAAACAGTCAAGTGAACCGTCACCTGAAGACCAGAGTAATAGTCATCTTAAATACCTTCCAAACACCATTCGAGATCATATTAGCTGGAGTTTCAGGAATCGTAGACGTGTATCGAGACAAGGTTAAACAGTTTATGGAGATAGAGACGTTTATCATTACAAAGCCTTAGGAGTAGGAGCTGATGCATTCAATTATCATTCATCAGATAAGAGACTCGAGGGTAGTAGTTCAACTACTTAAGCATTCTAATATCAATTAATGACTAAAAGTCATAAGTTATACCCTAATCTTATAACTAGAACTACTTCCACCTCATATCATATGCCATTACATTTATAGTTAAGACATTCCAAAAGAAAGAACAAATAGACTCTACATATACTACTGGTCATGCTCTAGCAGCCTAGAAAGACAATAACTCAACTATTACAGGAGTCTTAACATCACAAACTGAATAAAGTTTATGAATTACATTTGGAGTTTGATGAGTGGAATTATCTCCGCCTTTCATATACAAACCATTCATAACCTATACCTAAGACATGCCAAAAAAGAAGAAGAGTAGCTCTACATACCTCTTACGAGTTATTCTTTATCCCGGTCGCCTCATCATCCCGTGAACGTAGGTAACATGAAAGAAATACGATTCTAAACATCCTTATATCTTTCAGCGTCTTACATTACTTATGATTATTCATAAAACTCATTTCCTCGCTCGCCTTCTCGACTAATTCTTTAACTAGTTAAGGCGTTAACGAAAATCGGGCAGCACCTCCTCTATAATGTGCCCTATCCAAATTCCCAATTACGTCCCTAATACCTACATCCAACCAAAAACATAACAATCAGCTCATATATATATAAAACATGGCAACATTATACATTACAACCTCCAAACAACTCGCTTGAAATTACGATATCCAAAATAGGGTATCTAGTTTCTATTTTGCGAAACCTTTAACCGTACGAAGCAGGGGGTTCATGTGGATACAACCATAAGCTACCACACCTATTTTAGGAAAAATTTAGGCCCTTCAACACACACCACACAACCAGAAGCAGCCTCCACACACAACGCCTCATTTCGACTACAATTTAACTACAACGACTTTAATTTCGATTGTTTCTATCGTCGAGCATTACCACGATTTTATTTATACTTACAGCAGTATAAAAGGTATATAATACACTACATAACAACCCCATAAACTTCAAATTAGAAGGGAATACCTTACCTTTCCCTAAATTGGCCAAAACTCGCCAAAATTGCGCCTCAGAACTTCTTTAGTCGCGCTGAAACTGCGTGGACTGCTTGCTGTCCGTTTTGGCTGCACCAAGTCATGATTTTATACTCATAATACCTCCATATCATCATGGTATATTCTACATATTTAATTTATGGAACGAAATCGGGACTTACCTTATTTTTCCTCCTAGGCCGTCACCCTTTTCTCTCCTAGCTTAGGGTTTTCTTTTCTTTGTGTTGCTGAAGTTTTTGGTGTTTTTCTGCAGGTTTTGGATAAATTAACTGAAGCTAAGAGTCATTTTAACATATATATATGGGATTCCTTGGAGGTAACACGTGTTAGCCCCCTAGGGTGACACGTGTCAAGCCATGAAATGCCACCGTAACATGTTGCCAACTAGGGGCTGCCACATGGCAGTGGGGTCCACCCCCTCCAAGTAGGTGGGTCACCTGCTTCCACGTGTCATCTCCCTTTGCTGACATGTGTCATTCTTCCCTTTACCTCATGGGTTCGTAATCTCGTCTTATTGTACGTACGTATGTAATCCGTGCTACGTACGCTTGGTACGTACTCACGTAACTTAAGTATGTAAGGCTTCTAAATTACTATCTTACATAGGTAAATTGAGTCCTACAATTCTTTTCTTGGCCTCTAACTCCTTCCGACTTCGCATGACCTCATTTCCAACCTTCCCTCCTTTGGGGTATTATATCACATTCTCCCTTCCTTAGATTCGTTTGATATTGTCGTAGCTTTTCTGGCTCACATGATAATGTCTAAGGAACTTAAGAAGACATTCCGAGCTCGGGAGTATGGGGTGTAAAAGAGGCCCTGTCATAGGCTTTGGCCATGTCAAGTTTGATCACAACATTGCCTTCTACATTTGATATTTTGATCTGGTGGATAATTTCCTGGGCAAGCATGATGTTTTCTGAGATTCTCCTATTTTTGACAAAGCCTGATTGGTTAAGGGATATGAGGTTATGAAGAATAGGAGCAAGTCTTAGAAAAAGGAGTTTGGAAATGATTTTATTGGTGAAATTGCTGAGGCTTATGTGTCTGAACTCAGACATTTTGGTAGAATGGTTTACTTTTGGGAGTAAAACCAAAAAAGAATGGGTAAATTACTTAGGCATGTCTTGTCCACAAAAGAAAGAAATGACAACTCTAAGTAGATCCTCTTTGATGATATCCCAGCACACCTGAAAGAATTTGCCATTCATCCCATCTGGACCAGCTGCTGAATTGGGATTCATAGCAAATACAACAGCTCTCAATTTTTCCATAGTAGGCATAGCTTGGAGATACTCATTATGTATATCAGTGACCATTGCAGGGATACACTGAAGGGACTGTTGCTAAATATATTCCTCCTCCCCAATAAACATTTGTTTAAAATGCTCACAAGCAGCTTCAGCTATATCAGCATCACCCTACACCCATGTGCCTTTTTTATTTTGGATATTGTGAATGTAGAACTTTCTTCTCATGCCTCTGATCAAAGCATGGAAATAGCTAGAGTTCCTGTCATCTTCTTTGAGCCAATATAACTAAGTCTTCTGTTTGAGAATAGCTTCCTCCATTTTCAGGTACATAATGTATTTAACATTAATTGCATATAGCTTGGACTTGTCTCATTAGAGTTAATAGTAATCAGGTTCTCTTCAGCTTGTCTAGCCTCCTCTTCATATTCTTTGAATCTAGTATATATGTCTCCAAATTGAGTTCTGGACCAACTACTAAGAGTAGCAGCAAGTCTCTTCAATTTTTGGTGGAAGGTGCATATTGGATTACCTTCTATAGGTATGCTTTACCAATTGTTAACAGTGTCCATAAAAGAAGGTTGATCTGGCCAGCAGTTGAGGAACTTAAAATACTTGATAGGATTGTGGTGCTGGTCAACCATTTCCAAGAGCAAAGGATAGTGATCTGAACCCATAGAAAGAAGATGAGTGATGCTAGTACGGGGCATGGTTTCTAGACAATTGTCATTAACTATTCCCTTCCAGTCTCTTCCAAATCCTAAACATAATACCCCTCAGGTTAGACCATGTGTATTTCTGACCTGTGAAGCCTAGATGTTGTAAACCACAAGCTTCAATAATGCTAATGAAATCAAGACTCTTTCTCATATTGTAGATTGTACCCACAAGCTTTTCTTCAGGATCAATTATCACATTGAAGTCACCTAGAGTGAACCAAGGAAGGGAAATGTGACTATTGCAGTAAGTTATCCCATAGCGGTCTTCTGAGATAATCCTTATATTTTGCATAGACAAAAGTAGTGATGAACTAATTATGGATCATTACATGATTGATTTCACTAGTGATCAATTGCTCATCATTCTCCGAAATCTTTTAGTCTACTTCTTTGGTCCAAAAGATCTAAATCTTACTATTTGGATTATGAGTAGAATAGTCCATATTAAGCTGATTTCTGAAGTACTGAAGTTGAGAGTTATCAAAAAAAGGTTCCAATATAGTAATAAGGGAGATTTGATGCATATTCTTTAGATGCTTGATTATTTCCATGGCTCCTTGGGTATTAATACCCCTCACATTCCATCTAAGAGTACTAATCATTGGAAGGTTTTAGAAGTAAATAACCTAGTGTATGGTATGCTTGTTGTGGTAGATTTAGTGGAAGTGGAAGGTTTGATACTGAACCTGGTTTTGTGCAAACCTCTAGGGGACAGACCTTGAGAGTTAGTGATTTGTTGAATCTAATCATCATACTCATTTTTCTTGGAAGGACTAAAAGATCTAATGAGTTATTCACTGACAATATCATCCTCATCTTGGTCCTTCAAGGATTGATTGTCATTATAACACTCATTTTAAAACTCAATCACTGTATATTCATCTAGATCAGGAGGGACCTCTATGGTAGTGGTGAGAGTGCATTTGGAATGAGAATCCTTGAAGTTGTCTAAGTGCTTATCTGTTGATAGGTTGGGAGGGGTATTATTAAAGTGAACTTGTAGAGGTGAAATGTCCATGCCCACTTGATCATCCTCTAACATAGATTGCTCGAATCCAAGATTATAATGTTGCTCTGTCACTCTGTCTGTAACCAAAGAAGTTTGGTCTTTATCAACAAATTTCTTTTCCTCAATTCTTTTTTTGATAGCATCTCTTATTTTTTTTCTTAGTTTATTCTTTTTTGCAGTAGAACCTTTGGCACTTATGCTTGCTACAAACCCCATATCCTTTGACATTGAACCTTTGATTGTAGGCATATGAACAATAGGTCTGAAATTATCTGTGTTTATAATTGGCTGATCATGTATATCTGCAGCTGTAGGGGGATCAATATTGTGATGGACATTATATTCAGTAGTAGCAGGAGCTCTAAGGTCACACCTAGGGTTAGTTCTTGGGTTCTGATGTATAACATGAGACAAATTCCCACCCCCTTTGGATACCCCTTCCTGCAATTTAGTGATTTTCTCCATTACATTCCCTTCCAAACCTCCTCCAGCTTCTGAATCAACATATATAATATTATAATAGGGGGTTGCATGGGTATTGGGAGCATTGAGTCAATACCTAGAATTATTTCTACTTTGCTCATAGTAGCATTACTTTGTGAAGTAGTACCTGTGCAGTGAATATATAAGGGGTGGGAATTTGGGAGCATTGAGTAAATACCTTTTCCTTGAGCTTTGATGTGGTGCTGCACTGCTGATGAACTCTTTTTTAAAGAGTTTCTTTTGATGATGGGTTCTCCTGCATCTTGGTTAGAGGGTTGATCTTGTGTGACAAGATCAACATAATTACTAGAAGTGGTAATAGGATTAGACTGCTTACCTGCGATTGTGTGTTTTTGCTGATTTTGGTCAAATTTCCTTTGTTCCTGAAATGAAATAGGTCCAGATACATTGTTATGTTGAGTGTTGTTTTTCTTCTTAGCATTTTCCTTTGAGTTTTCCACAGCTCTTCATTGTTGTTATCAGTAGTAGGATGTTGCTGTGGATGATCATCAACTGTAAGAGTATTACTCTTATTCTGCACCTCTGAAATCTGGTGAAATTGAATCTCTAGTTTGCCTGATATTTGCAGTGCAGGCAGTACTCAGGCACATTCTCATATTGAATTGCTTGCCATCTCCCTATAGTGGTGTATTCCTTATCATATCCCATCGACACATGAGGTGGCTTTTCCTTGGTGAGATTCACCTGTACTCTTACTTGTGCTATACTTCCCCTTTTCTTTTGGATAGAAGTTGTATCCAAGTATAGTACTTTACCAATAGGAGATAAATGAGAAGACACAAATTCCTTGTTGTAGCAGTGCCAAGGTAATTTTGGAAGAGCTACCCAAATTATCCCTTGATATCTGAATAGACTTTGTGTGCATTAATTATTTTTCCTTGTTTGAAGAGTTCATTTGACACTTTGTATATTGTGTGCTGAAATGTACTTATTTGTTACCTTATTTGTGGCTGATTTTTAGTTTTCTCTTTTCTATAAAGAGTGTCATCATTATTTAGCCATCGCTTCACATCTGTTCAATATTCCTATCAAAAACCCTTCTTCTTCCCCACATTACTTTGTATCTAGCGTTCTCCATCCTCTTACTTATATTTTTTTCCTTGTGTTCTTTCCAATCTTTTATTATGGCTAAAATTCAGAAGCTTTCTCTCTTTTCCACCAGAAAAAGTTCATGAAACAAAGGTAAAGAAAAGGTTTCATCCCCTGTTCTGGCTGAATCTGACTTTTTTGACGAAATTGCTTCTCAGATGTCTTCTGCATCATCTCTTGGAAAGTTTTCTTGTGAGTTCAGTTATTGTGGTTACTCAAAGAAGAAGTTTAAGTTTGATTTGGACAACTCTTTTGATGAAAAGGTAAACTTCTGGAACTCGACCTATGAAAACCTGTTCTACTCTTTCAAATCTAAAACTCTTGTGCATGGAAGGGTTGTTGATCTTGATCTAATTTCTTCTCTCAACTGTCATACTAAGCACCTATTCAAGTTCAAGTATGGGAAAACATATTCTCTACTCCCAGGGTTTCTTATGAACCCCTTATTCATCTCTTTTATGCCAATCTTTGCTTTCCCAATGCTGGTGAAATTAAATCTCTAGTTTTAGGCAAATGAATTTTTCTGAACTGTGAAACATTTGACTCTATTTTTCATATCTAATGCTCTGGTGTTATGGCTCTGTCTAAAAGTGGTTGGCCTTCTGATTTTGAAGTGTCTTTTGATCAGGCCAAACGTGAGCTCTCTCTTGACCCCTTTGCAATACCTCCTTCTCAACTGGGCCCTAAACACCTGTCATTCTAATCTCGTGTCGTATCTCATATTGTGTAAACTACTCTCCTTCTTTATATTGTCTCTCATTATAATCTTACTCAACGTGATACTCTGTTGGCCTATTATCTTGTCTTTCAGAAAAAATTTCATCTTTCGTCTTTTATTCTCTTAGCCATGGCAGAAGTGATTTTTGAGCCCTCTTGCCTTCCTTTTGGAATGCTTATCTCTCATATCCTAGAGGCTAATCATCTCTACTGAGGTGATTACCACCCCTTCTTCATTAAGCAGTGTTTGATTCTCGTGCATTCATCAGCATGGGATATGCTCGCATTGAATCCTCTTGGGGGTTGAAAAATGAAGATGATGATCCTTCTGTGGACACCTTTAAAGGGAAACCTTCCTCTTCCACCTCTGTGTCCTATGAGAAATTAAATGTTGTACTTGAGAATATTGCTAATATGGATGCAAAATTGGATGCCCTGACTATCTCTATTACTCAGCTAAGTGACATTCTCACTCGTTTCACTGATTTGGATGAAAGGTTTGATAACTTCAAAGATCTACTGCTCGCTACTCATTTTAAAATAGATAAAGTTGAGGAAGTCACCAAGGAAACTGGTGCTAATGTAGCTAAAGTTCGTCTAAGGCTCAAACATGTCATCAAAGAAGCTGTGAATATTGCAAATAAGATCCAAGCTGACTCTACTTCTCTCACTACTACTGTTTCAGAAAAGTTTGAAGCTATGTCAACTGCCATAGCCAATACTCTAATCTATTTCCTGCGTCCTCGTTAACTTTTGTGGTTGTGTCCCTAAGACTATCTGTTATTTTGCTTGATTATACTATGCTTTTATTAATGAGCTTTTAAGCTCTGAACCTTTCATGTTTTGGATTGTCTTTGTTTTTTGCTGATGCCAAAGGGGGAGATTTATTTAGTACTCTTTTGCATTTGCTTTTTCTGGTTGCACATACATATGCCTTGCCTAGTAAGTTATATTGGTTGAACATATTATATCTTTTACAGGTATTAAAATAAGAAAAGCTCCTAATAAGGGGGAGCTGCTGATATACTCCCATTAAGGTAGAGATTGCATATGTAATTTATTTTCAGATATACCAAACAAGACACACAACTGAGGGGGAGAAAAAGAGCAGCCAACTATGTCACACAAGAATCAGGAAAGTATAACTACTGACAATTGTCATCATCAAAAAGGGGGAGATTGATAGTGCAAGATTTTAATAATAACAAATTATCTCTTTTGCAGGAAAAATCTAATAACAAAAAGGAAAGCATCAATCAATCACATAATATTGATTGAAAGATAAGATTCCCTAAAATCTGAGGAGATAACCAACTAATTAGAATAAATTCCTTGAGATTAGCAGTCAAGAAAGGAACGAATCAACA
The DNA here is from genome assembly GCF_947179165.1 of Solanum dulcamara. Lineage (NCBI taxonomy): Eukaryota > Viridiplantae > Streptophyta > Magnoliopsida > Solanales > Solanaceae > Solanum > Solanum dulcamara. Next base: position 12,172,919 of record NC_077247.1, on the reverse strand, counting down.
AATACCAAAATCAAAGGATGACTAAATGAAGACCTTCAAAACACAAGTACTGATAGAAGAATCAAGGCACAATGACTTACCAGATGGACACTGTTTGAAGATTCCCAAATTCAGTGCATAAAGAAATTACCCAAAATCAGGAAGATATCTCATCCTAAGAAAACCCCTCATCTGTATTCTTGGAAAAGGATTCTCATTGCCTTTTTCAAGGATCAACACTCTTGGGTTGGTCTCTTCTAAACAAGAAATCATCAAATGTGCACTATATATATATCACGCCCCGGGAGGGTACCCCAGAAGTAGAAGACACTCAGAAATCATTACTGGCTCCCAAGAGAACCACTTGGCTTGATCATACATTCGTTCATTTATTCAATCGTGGAAGACTTCAAATAAAAAGATAGTTAGGTGGGCAATTACAATCAACAATCTAACTTAATCAACCCATCACTATCTAGTCTATGAAGCCTCTATCACTACTATCTAATTGCTGTCAATGACAGGTTCATGGCTACCTTAAATCAAAATAAAAAGACTAAACTCAATGCAAGAGTAACATAAGTGGTATCCTCTGAATATAGGGGAAGACTCACCAATAGGCTGAGTGTGAACAGATCCTCAATGGTGCGCCTATTTATGATCTCTAGAACCTGTCTTTGGATCATGAAATAATGCAGGTCAAAATGTACGTCAGTACGTGGAATGTATGAGTATGTAATATGGCAGAAAGAAAAATGCATAAGGTTGAATACTAGCAACTCAGATAACTCAAATCAAAAAGTAAGAGGCTCGATCAAGATGTCTTAAGTCTAAAGCAAGAGTAAGGTTTAGACAGAGACCAATTATATACAATCCAATACAATCAAATCAGAGTACTATCAAGACCTATATGGGAGTTTCTATTATCCAACAACAATCACTTATGAGCCAGTGATCGTACAACAAGCTCGTTGTTGTTGCCACAACAGTCCAATGCTTTATCAAGGTAGAGGACGAATCATCCAAGCAAAGATCCAATCAAGCAATCAAGTCCTATCTTTACAGGACATTTAAATCAAGGAAAACATCCGACTTTAATGGTTCAATCCTCTCTTATGCTAGCTACATAGTTATTGGGTTTGAGTTATTACTTCCTCTTATAAATTTCGCTGCTCGATACTTCTCCTAAGACTCAATTCTCATAAGACAATAAATTCCAATCAATCAATGAAAAAGTTTCACATGGACTTTTATCAGATCATCGATTCTATCAAATTAATCCTTTCAGACTATCAATCTTCCAATCATTACTAGATCATTCATTTATGAGTAGTTGGGACAATCATTTATGACAACATTTAGTTGAAACTATTCAATTGAGTTCAATAGTGAATATTTAAGGACTATCAAGTTTCATCAAAACTATCATCATGCTCACATCACAATCTCAATCATGCAGTCACAAGTTTATGGCTCTAGATTTAATCTTTAGGCATATACATGCAATGTCGGTCAAAATACTATTAGGGTTTATGGTGTAAGTAGTTTAAATCATTTTTTCAGGAAGCAAGATCATAGAAAAACATCAATTTCGTAATAGTAGTTAAAATATGTAAATTTAAGGAAAATCTCTTCGAACACAATCATGAGAACTCAAATCATTCACAATCAACCTATCACAACCATGGGGCACATGGAAAAATAATGTACATGCTTTAGTTTAGCCTTACATACCTGGAATAATGACAGGACAATCAATCTTTCAAGATACTGCTTGAATTTTTTGAACCCTAGCCTCTTCTCTACTCCTTAGCCCTAGCTCTTAAGTTAAATTAGCGCAAAAGACTTAGGAATACGTTTAGGATCTCTTTTAAGGTCGAAAATGACCTATATCAGTCGTGGGGTAAGTATAGAAGGGGTAGGGAAAAGTCTAGAATGTCCCTCTTTAAAAATAACATCGTGCAGAATATTTTGGCCTATGGGGGAATAAGTGTGCGACGCGGACCTATTCCCTCATAGTTCATTTTTTAATGAAAACTTTCGATAAACATCTAGGACCATCAAAAATCAAAAACATAAATTTTTGGCCTACTTTTTGGCAGGTCCGTGTAGCGGACCTATCGCGTACTTTTCTATTTTTCCGGTTTCACTCCAAAAAGTCAATTTTTGATCTGATTGACCGCAAATTTGATTGGGACCACTTTCCTATTCAATTTTTTATGCTGATCGATATTCCGACCTTGAATTTGCGAAAAAAGTTTGGAATGATGCATTAAACGAGAAATCTCTCATTTAGGGGTATTTTGGTAATCTAAGGTCTAAAAACTTTGGAGGTACCTTATGACCTCAAACCACGTCTAATACACTTCAAATACTTAGAAATTGATCCTAACTCATATATATAATTAGAATTCATCAAGTTTGAGTCTATGTGACTATGAAGAATGGTTCAAGTCTTGGCGAATTTTTTTGGATTGTTACATTATCTCATCCTTGGGATATTCATCCTCGAATAAGGATCAACAAGAGCTGGACTCGAGGCATGAATAACAATTGAAACTCAATCAAATTAACCAATCAACCAAGTCTAGCAAGCTAGACAATCAACTATTCAGACTCAAGAATTGACAAATCAATTCAAGTCAAGAGTAGCGATATTACCTTTAACATTCTCATCATTAGGCATGAATAGAACATCGAAAATTCATCAATCGAATTATTCAAACATCTAAATCATCGACCATCAAACTCAAGAAACGAAGTCAACAAAAAATACATCAACTCTAATCAAGAATAGGATATTACTTTCAACATCATCATTGATAGCACAAATAGAAGTGGATATTTGATCTTAATGTCATCCTCATAGGACCACCTATCCTTGATTTCAGCACTTTCAATAGGAACTACCAACAAAGGATCTCCCAAGAACTCCTTTGATCATTGAGACATGAAACACCGAACGAATGGTGACTAACTCAGAAGGTAACTCCAATTCATGAGTGATATCTCCAATCCTCTTCACAATTTAGTAAGACCAATATATCGATGCACAAGCATACCCTTCTTTCCAAGACTTATAACACCCTTCACGTACATCCCACCATTCACCTCAAACTTCAAGTCTTTTCCCCCTCATCTCAATTTTTCACACTCTCTGAAACGGTTTTCACTTTCTTTATAACTTGGTTAACTAAGTCTGGTCCAACCGACTCAAAGATAGGGAGCTCACTCACTAGAATACACCATACTAGGGATGAGAGAAGAGCTACAACCTCGAATACTCCCCTCAACATTCCTCTTACCAAGTTCAAGCCTAGATCTAAGTCCCAAGGTGTAATCCTAAGATGATCATACTTATACAAATCTAACCCACGAATTCATATTATATTCCTCCATAGGGACCTTTTACTTAGAGAATACTACTCCTTCTCACCACTTCATACAAATACTCATAATCATCACCAAAAAGTCATCAGTAGCCTATTAGCATCACTCTCATAGTGACAACCACACCCTCAAGCCTATCACTCTAACCACCTCAAACACATCTAAGAATTGTTGAGCCTACTTTAATATTTCTACCTCCATTATTGCATGAACTCTTACCCAGAGGCACACTAACATACTCTTACTTATCTATTGCACATCAAAGGGTCTCATCTCGCTCCTCTTCCACACCTCTATCCTTAACTAGACAAGTACAACACAACTATCACAATCAAGAAACACTAACTCTACCCCATCTACTCTCACTCAACTTAGTCTACTGTCATCAACATCGTTATCAACACTGAAAAGAAAGAATCACTGAAAAAGTTTAGAACAAAAAGTCATAAGCACGATTTATTCAAGAAAGTCTAATCTGGGAACATCCATAATTAATATGATCTCTATAGTCTTTCAGGGCCTATCATGAGTTCATGGAACTGTACATATTATGAAACTCAATTCCTATCTCATGTAACATAGGGCTGAAAACTCTTAGATTCATGAGACAAAATTAGGATTGGTGAATGAAATTATCAATTCTCATCCTCAAACTCATCATCAATATGCATCAACATGGGGAGTGCATGGGTATAGGACATGGACATGGTGTTCATACATACTAAAGGAATAGAGTACCACCTCGACTGAAGTGTTAGGAATATGCGAGATGAAAAAACATCGATGTCTTATCCTGATCAACTTATCACTATCTAAAGCTCAAGACTTACTTTGGTTCATTACCTTATCATCTCCTCCTTAGCTCAAAGGTAACCTCCTTAAGTCAGCAAACTAATTCTCTACACTTAGTATAAGCACACTGCTCCACACGACAGAGTATCACTATTAACAAGAACATTTAAACTCTCCAATTATACTACACCTGAAGATACCAAACTTCTACTCAGGCCTCATTCTAAGATACTTCTCTTAATTTTCTTCTACCTTTATAGACATATTTCTATACTTAATGCTCTTATTAGCATACATAGCCTCTTTCTATGACTTTTTTGATATAACCACTTATTTTAGTCTGCCAACACTCAACTTCTAGGCTCTCATACATTTGACTGAAGAAAACTTGAATTATAACAAGAGACTCATCATTATCTATACATAACCTCCTTTAACCCAACTCTTAAAGATGATTAGGAATGTTTACATTGGCCCTCTACTCATTGAAAATTCAGTTATAATATTTAAGTACCCATAGAAAATCATAAATTTAAAGCCACATACCACTATATACTATCTCGGATACACATCTTAGGCCTTTTATTACCTAATGACTTAGCCTTAATTCACTATTTCCCTCTAAAGTTCACATACACTATACTCGTAGAATCACACTTCTTGCATGTCAATATCTTAACCTTTCACATATGCTATGTCAAGCCTACTAGATCAAATCTTACAACACTATCACACACTGCTTGCATACTATACCAACTTACAACTACTAGGTGAAATTAAGAAACTCTCTCCTATTAAGACCTCATGACAAGTAATCGATCCTCATCTCATTGTTTGTCTAATTTTAATTTATCACCTCATCTCCTTTCATAATCAAAGTACTATTTACCCATTCATTACACCTTATTGCCTAGTTATATTCATATCCCTCTAAATAATATGAGGCTCTTTCTTCAAAATCATAAGCCTAGCTTAGATCTATCATCTAATGACTACTCCTCCCTTTTGTACAACATCTATACTAGGTCTTTTAATAATACAAAGACACCTCAACATAAAACTTCTCTCATGGTTCGAGTGTACTCTAACTCATCTTAACTAACGACTCTTCCTCTACCTTCTGTCATGAAAGCTTGACGATACTTACTACATATTTAATCAAAGTCAAAAGGGATATTTTCTAACTCCATTGCTTACCGTATATGTACATAAATCTAGTTACATGCCTCAATCAACCACCCTTCTTACTATTTGGTTGCTACTCCTCTAACTCCATCTTTCTAGCTCTAGGATCATTTTATGAATCATAGCTTACCATACTTCATATCACATTCCATAGGATGGTGACACTAATTATTTAGAGACATAACTCTTCTCTTAAGGATAACATATGAATAAAGGTTTAGAGAAGAGAGTATGGGAATATATCTTGTTCTAGCTTGACGCACGATTCATATGAATAAGGGTGCATTCTTTCAAATCAATATACTTATGCACACTATTCGGCTCTTCTTAAGCTTGGTGCAGTGTCTTTAATCTCTGAATACTTTATTTGAAAGTAACTCATCAATAAGGATCTGAGCTTTACTGTTCCAACCACCTTGAATATGAGCGATAGTCAAATGGATTTGAGCAATGCACAAATCAAAAGGGAACTTTTATAGAGTTAAACTCTATCACACAAACTCAAATTATGAAAGAAGTGGAACGATTCCTAATGTCCTATATCCTCCTGATTTTAAGTGTGGTGCACAACATACCCACAAGCAAGACTCTACTAGACATGACTTCATAGACTCCCTAGAACTCTTGAACTCTGTGCTTTGATACCAAGTTTGTCACACCCCGAGAGGGTACCCTAGACGTGGCCGGCACTCAGAAACCATTACTGGGTCCCAATCAAACAACTTGGCTAGATCACACATCCGTTCATTCATTCAATCAACAAACGACTTAAAATAAAAAGATAATTACATTGTAATTCCAATCAATAATCTAACTCAATCAACACATCACTATCTAATCTATGAAGCCTCTATCACTACTATCTAATTGGTTCCAATGATAGGTTCATGGCTACCTCAAATTAGAATGAAAAGACTAAACTCAATGCAAGAGTAACATAAGTGGTATCCTCCGAATGTAGGAGAGGACTCACCAGTAAGCAGAGTGTGAACAGATCCTTAATGGTGCACCTGTTGATGATCTCTAGAACCTGTCTATGCATCATGAAATGATTGTTATGTTGAAAAAAGATGGTTTAAAATTAATTTCAACTTTTTAGACAAAAAAATAATTTTAGAAAAGAGAGCCGCCACTTAATTTTTAAGAAAAATCAAGAAATCTTAATTTTAAAGACCATAACAGATTTAAGTCTTAAAATTAGAGAAAATGGGTAAGAGGTTCTTATTCCACTTTTAGAAGGTGCTAGCATTCAAAGTGGCTCCTAACACGCGGTTATCTGACGATTTGAAAAATTATTTAACTAACTTTTGAAAATATTAATTTAAAAGAAAATAAAGACTTTAAAATTATTAATTTAAATAATCAAACTTTAACATTGAAAATAATATACATTTATAAAAAAAAGTAAAGTTTATCAAATGACTAAATAAAGGTAGAAAATTATTTAAAGAATAAATTAACATAAACTGATTTATCTTTAGGGGATTTAATTAAGTTAAAACAAATTAAAATTAACAAACATAAATAATATAAGTAAGTAAATTATTACAACCTAAATCAATATAATAAATAATAAATAACACATGAAAATATGGCCCGACACTTAATTTCTGTACGTCTAGACTAAGATGTTGGGTCAACTGTGTTTTGGGCCTTAAGCCCATTTTCACTGTATATCACAGTTGTATATACGTTGTATATACATTATATACAGTTTATACAATATTATTTCTATATATCAAACTGTATACACACTGTATACCACCTGTTTATTTCCTGTGTCTGTTGTATATCACTGTATATCAAATTATATATACACTGTATATCAATGTATACAATATTATTTTCTTACATATCAGACTGTACATATACTCTATATCAGTGTATACAACACTGTTTTTACCTTTATTCCTTGTATACAGCCTAATATCAATATTTAAAGCATAAATATTAGTTTATTTCCATGTATCAACTTTTCCGCAATTTGAGCAAAATGAAAAGAGACTCAAAACTCAATAATATGCAAGAATGGAGTCCAAAGATGGACTCAAATCGATATCACATGCCCCAAAATAAAATTACATAAGCATCTACTCATTTTAAGCTAAACCAACAAAAATATCATGGTATGTTAGGGTATCAATTGATAGGCATCCTAGATGTGACTAACAAATATATTATATGTAGACAAAGAAAAGAAAAGAAAAAATATATTCAAGTAACTAAATAACAAGAAATTAATATATACACTATACTAACTTAAATTTTAAAGAAGAATTAAATCAATTAGGCAATGAAAGTTTTAACTAAATGATAAGTTAAGTATATTTTTATTATCTAAATCATATTAAAAGAAGAAATTTAAAACATGAAAATCTATGTTGTCAAAGAAAACTACTCGAAAAAAGTAATGAACAAAACTAAGTACTTTCATAAAATAATCCTAACACATGCTAGCTAATTAATTCTAACACAGTTAACATAAGAAATTTCTATCATTAATCTAATTATTCTTAATACATGCTATAAAAAAGACTACGAATCAACTAAATATAAAACATGAAATAATTAAATAAAATAAACCTGAGAAAAGATTTTACCTCTTTTCGGGCAGCAAGACTAAATGTGACGAATGGAAGACGACTTTACCACCACCCAAGTACTTGACGGAACTCCCATCCACAAAAGAAAAACTAAAAATTTAGACTCAAACCTTCGTGGGTTCGACGTTATAAAAATTCCGTTCTTAGACTAAATTTCGACTTCAATCTCTTATTTTCCTCGAAGAAAAATATAGATTGAAAGCTAAAAAATTTTACAACTTTTAGGCTGGGGACAAGAATCCAAAATCCTTACCAAGTTAAGAAAATTTCAAACTTTGGGGTAGCTAAAAAACCTCCCACTTTTTCCTCTTTCTTAATGAGAATATGAGCCTTTATATAAGCTCCAAAAACCTCAAATTCTTCATGAATTTTCGATGTGGGAGAATTAGATACAAACTATAATTAAAGTAACCTAACTAACATTGTTTTTAGTAAAAAATAAAATATTTTGAGATGATTTTTGAGTAACTACATAAATAGTAATCAAAGATATAGTTATATATACTATATTAAAATTTATAAAAATATAAAAATAGTTAAGAATAATATGAAAATATCTTTGTTTTATAAAAGTTAATTATTTTAAAAATGTTTGAAATTTAAAGAAATTCAATAGTAATTTGCATTGTGGAAGGTCAAAATTGAGTGTCAACAGCTGTCCCTTTCTTTAATTGGATTAATAAAAGAGATCTTAGACAAAGAAAATTGACAAATCCGATTTTGACCGACTCCATCTTCATCTTTCTTAAAAGGGTTTGGTACGGATTTTGGAATTATGGCTGGACCCAAAATAACCGCACGCCTTCCGATAGAAATGTGATTTACTATGGTGGAAGTCGTTCCTTAGCTCATGTCCTATGAGTTTGATATTCCTCTTCGGACTGTGTCCCAGTTCGCTTCTAAGAAAAGGTTCCACATTGTGCTGTATCGTCTTTGATGTCTTTCACACTTTCTTTCATCCTCTTTGCATGTTGAAAATTTCCATTGATCCATTGGTAGGATAATGTATATTTATTGGTAGGATGGTGAACCATTGATAGGATACTTGGAAAAATAAATGCGTGTCCATCAGTAGGACGAATAAAGATGCTCCATCTGTAGGATAATTCTAGTCCATTAGAAGGATACTCGGCAAAATAATTATATGTCAATCAGTAGGACGAATGAAGATCCATTAGTAGGATATAAGGGCTGCTCCATTAGTAGGAGGGTGATCCATTAATAAGATACTCGATAAAATAATTATATGTCCATCGGTAAGACGAATGAAGATCCATTGATAAGATATAAATGTGTGTCCATTAATAAGATGAATGAAGATCCGTTGTTAGGATATGTTGGTATATTGATATGACGAATAATGATCCATTATTAGGATGATATATGTCTATTGGTAGGACGAATGAAGGTGATCCATCGGTTGGATATTTTGGCAAAATAACTATCTATCCATCGGTAGGACGAATAAAGATCCATTGATAGGATATAAATGCATGTCCATCGATAGGACAAATAACGATCCATTGGTAGGATATGTTGGTCCATTGATACGATGAATGATGATCTATTGGTAGGATGATGTTACATGTCCATCGATAAGACGAATGAAGGTGATCCATCAGTAGGATATATGTTGCTCCATCTGTAGGATAATGATCCATTGGCAAGTTGCACTTTAAATCTTCTTTGATATTTGATGTGCCTTATGTATGCCCTTCAGGCGTTCATAACACTTGAAAATGCTGATGTTTCTCTTTGATGAGATCGATATACAATGGCCCTCTTGGCAAATAGTTATGCAAATGTCATCCTTTTAGATGATTTGAATGATGCATGACCCTCTTGGTAATGAAATGAAAATGAAATGACCCTCTTGGCAAATGAAAATGCAAATGTCATCCTTTTGGATGAGTTGAATGATTGTCCACTATAAATAGGAGGATGACTCGATGATTGTGAAAGTGTCATCCTCTCGATGCTTTCACAGTTTCCTTCATTTTTTCTCTTGAACAATTTATGTTTGTTGGGACTCATATCTTTGATGAAAGTTTATACGAGGCATCGATGGCTCGCATATTGAATTTGTATTCGCTCTATTCTAGCAATGTTGGAGATCATTTGAAGTTGACTTTAAACTTCTAACAATTCTTGATGGAAATTTTGAGATCTTCCTCAAAATTCTATCCTAGTTAGATCTCTTGAAAAATCTCGAGCGGCTGAAAAAAGAATTTTGACATTCTTGTGGAATTTTTGAGAAGATCTCAAAAATTCTGTCCTAGTTGCATATACTAACATGATCTCTAATCTTGACTTGTTGGAGATAGTATCTTTTGTGAATTTTTGAGATCTTCTCAAAAATTTTGTCCCAGTTTTCATTGTAAGGAAGAAACGAAATTTTTACGGAGAACATGACCGAACTATTGTGGCGCCTACATATCCTGTTGGTACAGGAATCAGGTCAAATGTAGTTCTATTCGTAGGGATGATGAATCTGCAAAATCTAAGACAAGACCATCAGTAGACACATGTGTAATATGAGCATAATGAAATAGAAAAATGTATTCCTCGCAATATTTTTATCTTAAAAATATAAGATATGCCACCCTTTTGATATAGACGATCCAATGAAGTAAAATAGGCATCCCACACCAATAGAATTATCCTAATGTCACATTATTTAGAGCAAACCATCTAATTTCAAAAATAATATAATTTTAAAAGAAAATGATCCCGAAGTTGCTTTAGAATGTATTAAAAACATGGGTGCTTGTTTTTTTAAATGTAAGGAGGTAATCAAATCTTGACTATAATTGGTACCAACAATTAGGATTGCATAGATAATTTTCTCATTTCCTTTCTTATAACTGAGATTGACTTCGAGGTAATTCCTATAGCTTCAAGTAGTACCTCAAACATACTTAGGTGTTGACAAGATTTTTTTCATCTTACTTCAAACAAAGGTTTCGAATTATACCAATTCTCATGTTTCAAGTACTCTCAAAATAAAGAAAGTCCTATTTCACACATATCTAGAGTGTTTGATTTGAGGACATTTTGCAAAGTGCACTCACACTCTCAAGAATGTTCAACACATAACTATAATACCATATGTTTGGCCTGCATGTAAGTCTCCACTAATGTGAGAATATTTGGAATGAGATCATGCAGGGCTTGTTATTGGCTTGTAATGTAGGCTTAAGGATGGATAGGATATTTATTTGGGATAAAAGTGACTTAATCTCTACTTGAGCGTCACATTAAATTTGTGCTTTTAATGATTGATACACCTTGTGGCGTCTGATCTTCTTTGTTATTCCCTTCTTTGATTTCGACTTCTTTTTGAGTCTTTATTTTTGGAGCTTTTTCTCTTTTCACCCCTTCCTTTTAAGGTTTCTCCTTTTTTGTTAGAGCATTTTCCTTTCTATCTTACATCGACTTTGTAGGAATATATTTTTTTAAAATTTCTTTCAACCCCCCTTTTTTTGGAAGTCGTCTTTACTTTCTTGACTTTAGAGACTTTACATCTTTTGCCTTCGACAATTTAAAAGTAGGATCTTCTTCTATAATTTGCACGTCTTCGGTGCGCTTAAGAAAGTTGAGATAAGAGGGATAATGCATGTAAGCACTCAGAAGGGAAAGGGATAAGATGTAGTTGTTCAAAGAAAAGGCTTTAGGTTCAAAGTGGGGAAAACTAGGGATTAATTTTTTTTGGTACGCTTTGAAAGGCACAACCGGATCAAAAAAGGACTACAATCCTTTCTCAAACCAACATTACTCAGGATTTTGCCTCTAAAAATATTCAGGCCGAGTTCTAGATCAATAGTACGATGCAATTGAATTTTAATCTAAAGCTCACCACACAATGCACATGAAGCCATGAGGTTGGTTTTATTCTTACCTTGAATGCTTGCAAGAAAATTTTCAAGCATCACAAAAGTACAAATGAAAGATACCAATAAAATATATGGTATACCACAAAGCCAATCCTTTTTATCATACCGAATATTTCGCATGCTCCTAACTGTATTCGTCCTAATCAAGAATATATGACTCTTAAAATATGTACACAATTTATTATTTTATTACTTTTTTGTTGAAAAAGGAAATACCGAACTCAAGAAGGGCTGCCTACGTATCTCACCGAGATGATAAAACACGTGTGGTAGTTCTTGCAGATATGATATATAAATTAATTTAAAGAGTTAGATAAACTCAGAGTGACGTCTCGTAAGTCTAGTACTCGTTGACATCTTCAGTTGGGGAGTGTCTTTTGCCTATTTGCACTAATACTTTCATGTACTCTCAACCATCGGTGAGGACACCTATTGTTGTATTGTTTTTAAGATATTCCTCAGAGATTATACATTGGTGTGTTCTTCCAATTTTTTGCAGGAATCACTTGTTATTGTGTTCTTTTTGAGGATTGTCTCTTATGATTTAAATTCTTTCAACTATTCACGAGAATCATACATTGCTATAACCATCCCATACTATTGTTGGCCCGACAATTATCGGGGATAGTTTTCCTGCAAAGATATGAGAAAAGTGTGAAAGCGGGACCATTATAAAAAAATAAGTAACAAAATATAAGAGTATGACTTCATATTCAAAGACTCCCCCGATTTATCTTTCAGGCTGTGTGTTGGTGTTTTGTGTAATTTAAGGTCATCATTATTTGCCATGAACTCTTTGTCCCTACAAGATCCATAAGAGAAAGGGTTATGATTTTTCTTAGATTAAAGAATTTAAAGAGATTAGGGTTAAAGTTTGTGGTTAAATGTTGCCGTCGATTTGGGATTGCCGTGATTTTCTCTCTTGAAATAAAGTCGTCTCTCCTGCATACAAAGAAAACTTCTTAGTTAGGGAGAGGATATTGACCTATCAAAATTGAGATCCAATCATTTATCTCATGATGTCCTTTGATAATATCCTCTACAAAGGAAAAAAAGAATCAACTTTTTTGAACCCTCGATCTTTAAGAAGTAAGCAAGTTTGATTTCCGACACAAATTAGTTTCTCCCTGAAAAAGAAGAATAACTCAAAAGCCAGAGTATTAGTCCATGTTTGTAATAATTAATACAAAATATCACATAAAATAACTAAACATATAAATGTTGCTTTGTTTGAAGACAAACTAATCCATGGGTGAAGAAAGACTAAATGAACAGAAATTTACCTATTTTAATTTTAGGATTGATGTGTGAGAAATGTTGACTTGTGTTGAATTACAGATTTCTTGCACTTCAAATTTTGTACCCTCATTCATCTTAGATGCAAAATAAGTTCTCAATTTCTTTAAAAGAACGAGAAACAACTAAAAAACTTCAAAGACAGGATCGAGCCTTGAAAGGCTGCCTATGTATCTCAGAAAGTAAAATTCAGGTCCTACGTAGTTCGACTAGCTTGAGACTTTTCCGACTTGAGATGACAAAAACCCTTTTTTTGAGAGGAGAGAGTAAGATTTAGGACTTGAAAGTGAAATTCGAATTTTGTAGGGAAAGTAAAGACTCTAGAAGCATTTGGTCGCACTTTCGATAGTGACTTGATATTTGTGCTTTGGGGGATTTAGAAAAAATATTTTGTAAAAGAGTGGGCTAGAATGTCTTCAAGTAGTGCGACACATTCACTCAAACAATTATGACATAAAACATATAAATAATTATTGTGCATTCTAAACAAATATGTGACCCTTTTGTGTCAAGGTTAGGCCTAACGATTTGAAGGATGTATAACGTCATTTGGAATGTTCCATTGCCCCAAAACTTACATTTATACAAATATTATGAATAAACCGAATGGGGATACATATTGGGAAAAAAGGGATACAAATAATCAGTCCCACGTAGGGGTACAATCCTAAACTAAGCCTTCATGGAAAATCCTTCGTTCTTGACTACTTGACATCTCCGAACATCAACCTCTTATGGATAGAGCAGCAACTTGTGAAGATTCTTTTGTTTTTTTACTAGACTAAACTATTAAAATAAGCTCCCAACCCCAAGGAACAATGGTTCACCAAATGACGTATACAACCTTCAAATTTAAACAGATAAGTATGAACGTCCAATTGGGATGTAGGCCTTTTGGACTCAATGTGGTCTTTCTAATGGGCCCAACACGCCTTGGGTGTTGGGTCAACTTAGCCCAATGCACTAATTAAAAAGATTTGGCTTCGCTCTACGCTAGGTTGACTAAGAGTGGCTTTTGCAAGACTGGTAACCCAAGCGGACAACTCAGGCTGGAACTTACGACAACCATTGGACGCACGGCGTATCAATAAATTATCGATCATTCCAAAAAAGGGTCAAGTATAAAAAACCTGACTGTGGTTATGCAAATCCCTTCTTTAATATACTATACGTTCAACAAGAAGATGTCATGAAATGCAAATGACAGTTTAATATATATATATTAAACACATAGTTGTGCAATTAAAAAAAGCAAGAATTACTAATTATTACAAACTCAAACAGTTAGTCAAATAAGCAATCAAATCTAGTGGTTAGAAACTAATTAATTTCCCAGTAGAGTCACCATTTCTGTTATTTCGAAAAAAGATGATTTAAAATTAATTTCAACTTTTTAAAGAAAAAATCAATTTTAGAAAAGAGAGTCACCATTTAATTTTTAAGGAAAATTAACAAATCTTATTTTAAAGACCCTAATAGATTTAAGTCTTAAAATTAGAGAAAATGGGTAAGACGTTCTTATTTCCACTTTGAGAAGGTGCTAGCATTCAAAGTGGCCGCTAACGCGCGGTTATCTGATGATTTGAAAAATTATTTGACTAACTTTTGAGAATATTAATTTAATAGGAAATGAAGACTTTAAAATTATTTTTTTTAAAATGATCAAACTTAAACATTAAAAATAATATACATGTATAAAAAAAGTAAATTTTATCAAATGACTAAATAAAGGTAGAAAATCATTTAAAGAGTAAATTAACATGAATTGGTTTATCTTTAGGGGAATTTAATTAAGTTAAAATAAATTAAAATTAATATCTAATCAAAAATAAATAACAAAAGTAAATAAATTGTTACAACCCGAATCGATATAAATAAACAATAAATAATATATGAAAATATGGCCCGACATTTAGCTTCTGTACGCCTGAACTAAGCTGTTGGGACATCTGCGTTTTGGGCCTTAAGCCCATTTTCACTGTATATCACAACTGTATATACATTTTATACAGTGTATAAAACATTATTTATGTATATCAAAATTGTATACACACTGTATACCATATATTTGTTCCCTATGTCTATTGTATATCACTGTACATTAGACTGTATATAAATTGTATATCAGTATATACACAATATTATTTTCTTGCATATTAGATTATATATATATATAATGTATATCAGTGTATATAATACTGTTTTCCACCTACATTCTGTGTATACAGTCCAATATCAAAATTCAAATCATGAATATTAGATTCTTTTTCATGTATCAACTTTTTAGCAATTTGAGCAAGATGATGGGAGACTTAAAAATCAACAATATGAAAGGACAGAGTCCAAAGATGGATTCAAATCGATATCACATGCAGCAAAATAAAATTACATAAGCATCTACTCATTTTAAGCTAAATCAAAGAGTATATTATGATATGTTAGGGTATCAAATTGCTGGGCATCCTAGAAGTGACTAACAATATATATTATATATAGACAAAGAAAAGGAAAGAACAAATATATTCAAGTAACTAAAGGACAAATAATTAATATATACTCTATACTAATTCAAATTTTAAAGAAAGAATTAAATCAATTAGGACATAAAAGTTCTAACTAAATAATAACTTAAACATATTTTTATTATTTAAATCATGTTAAAAGAAGAAATTGAAAACATGAAAATCTATATTGTCAAAGAAAACTACTCGGAAAAATAATGAACAAAACTAAGTGCTTTAATGAAATAATCCTAACACATGCTAATTGTAAGAAATTTCTATCATTAATCTAATTAAACTTAATACATGCTAAAAAAGACTACGAATCAACTAAATATAAAATATAAAATAATTAAATAAAATAAACCTGAGAAAAGATTTTACCTTTTTCCGGGCAGGGAGACTGAAGACGACGAGTGCAAGACGACTTCACCACCATCCAAGAACTTGATGAAACTTTAATCAACAAAAGAAAAACTAAAAAATTAGACTCGAATCTTCGTGGGTTCGACATTATAAGAACTCTGTTCTTAGCCTAAATTTTGACTTCAATCTCTTATTTTTCTCGATGAAAAATATAGATTGAAAGATAAAAATTTTCACAACTTTTAGGCTAGGGACAAGAATCCAAAATCCTTACCAAGTTAAGAAAATTTCAAACTTTGGGGTGGCTAAAAAACCTCCACTTCTTCCTCCTTCTTAATGAGAATATGAGCCTTTATATAAGCTCCAAAAACCCTAAATTCTTCACAAATTTTCTATATGGTAGAATGGGATACAAACTATAATTAAAGTAACCTAACTAACATTGTATTTAGTAAATAATAAAATCTTTTGAGATAATTAAAGATATAGTTATATAGAAATATGTATATTATATTAAAGATATAGTTATATAGAAATATGTATATTATATTAAAATTTATAAAAAAATAAAAATAGTTAAGAATAACATGAAAATATCTTTGTTTTTATAAAAGCTAATTATTTAAAAAATGTTTAAAATTTAAAGAAACTCGATAGGTAATTTGCATTGTGGAGGTTCAAAATTGGGTATCAACAACGATGCAGGTCCAAATATACGAGTATGTAATATGACAGAATGAAAATGCATAAGGTAGAATACTATCAACTCAGATAACTCAAATCAAGAAGTATGAAGCTCGATCAAGATGTCATAAGTCTAAAGCAAGAGTAAGGTTTAGACAGAGAATAATTATATACAATCCAATCCAATCAAATTAGAGTACTATCAAGACATATATGGGAGTTTTTCTTATCCTACAACAATCACTTATGAGCCAGTGATCGTACAACAAGATCATTTCTGTTGCCACAACCGTCTAGTACTTTGCCAAGGTAGAGGACGAATCATCCAATCAAGGATCCAATCAAGCAATCAAGTCCGATCTTTTCAGGACATTCAAATCAAAGGAAACATCCGACTTTAATGGTTTAATCCTCTCCTACGCTGGCTACGTAGTTATTGTGTTTGAGTTATTACTTACTCTTACCCAATTAGGTGGTTGATACTCCTCCCAAGACTCAATGCTCATAAGACAATCAATACCAAACAACTAATGAACAAGTCTCATGTGGACTTTTATCAGCTCATCTATTCTATCAAATCAATCCTTTCGGACAATCAATCTTCCAATCATTCCCAGATCATTCATTTATGAGTAGTTGGGACAATCATTTATGACAACATTTAGTTGAGACCATTCAATTGAGTTCAATAGTGAAGATACAAGGACTATCAAGTTTCATCAAAACTATTATCATGCTCACATCACAATCACAATCATGCATTCACAAGTTCAAGGCTCTAGACTCAATCCTTAGGCATGTACATTCAATGTTGGTCAAAATAGTATTAGTATTTATGGTGTAAGTAGTTTAAATCATTTTTTCAGGAAATAAATTCATAGAAAAACATCGATTACGTAATAGTAGATAAAATATGTAAATTTATGGAATATATCTTGGAACACAATCATGGGAACTTAAATCCTTCACAATCAACCCATCACAATCATGGAGCACATGGAAGAACAATGTCCATACTTTAGTTTAGCCTTACATAAATGAGATGAAGACAGGACAAACAATCTTGCAAGATATTGCTTGAATCTTTTGAATCCTAGCCTCTTCTCCACTCCTTAGCCCTAACTCTTAAGTTAAATTAGCGTAAAAGACTTAGGAATACATTTAAGAACTCTTTTAAGGTCGAAAATGACCTATATCAGTCGTGGGGTAATTATAGGAGGGTGGGAAAAAGTCTGGAATGTCCCTCTTTAAAAATAACTTTGTCCAGAACATTTTTGGCCTATTGGGGAACAAGTGCGCGATGCGGACCTATTCCCTCATAGTTCATTTTTTACGAAAACTTTTGATAAATGTCTAGGACCATCGAAAATAATAATAATAAAAATTTCACCTAGTTGCGGTCCTATTGCGTACTTTTCTATTTTTGCGGTTTCACTCCGAAAGGTCAATTTTTGATTCGACTGACCTAAAATTTAACCAGGACCACTTTCCCACTCAATATTTTGTGTTGATTGATATTCTGACCTCGAATTTGCCAAAATAGTTTGGGATGATGCGTTAAACGAGTAATATCTCATCTAGGGGTATTTTGGTAATTTCTAAGGTCTAAAAACTTTGGAGGTTCCTTATGACCTCAAACTACATCTAATACACTTCAAATACTTAGGAATTGATCCTAACTAATATATACAATTAGAATTCATCGAGTTCGAGTCTATACAAATATGAAGATTGTTTCAAATCTTGGCAAAAGTTTTTGGGTTTTACAATATACAAGCACTGTTTCAAAAGAAAGCATACAACAAGTCTGAATCAATCGCTCTGTCTCTGCTCTACTTTTAGTTAAGCATTGTACTACTGAGATTTCTACTGTGTAATAAAAAAAGAGAGGAGAGAAAAACTTTGTTGGTAAGGCTTTGTATCAAAAACAAAAAGAGAGAAAATTCTGAGTGTAGTGATAGGATCTACTCTCAAACTTTGTACTCACACCAAACACTTCAAAAGGGCTAGAAGAGAACACCCTTGCAACCCAAGGGGACTGGAGTAAGATCCACATTGGATCCCAGTATAAAATATCCTGTGTCAAGTTTATTATTCTACATTTTCAATATTGCATTTCTAATTCTGTCAACTACAATCGACTAACCCACTTCACTAGTTGATTATTATTGAGAAAAGAAGAAAAAACATTTTTATGTTTTCGAATCTGATTGATCCAAATTGAAACCCTTCTCAAATAAATAATAATCCACATTTGATTCATATTTTGACCCCGATATGGTTGAAAAAATTATTAATTTCATGATATATTCCTATTTTCTATTTAAAATCAACCCCAATTTATTATAACCCAACTCATAAATGAGAATCCAACTAAGATTCATACAAGCCCCGTCTGATTGTCTATCTTAAAAAGATTATTATTTATTATTAATATAAAATTTTCTATCAAATATCCAATTGTCTTGTTCATTCCCTCTTTTTATTTATTTTTCAATCATTTATTCTTAATTAGGATATCAAGGAGTCAAATTGGAAATGAAATTACATGTTCATATTCTTTTAATTTGTATTATTATCATGGTGAGGGTGGGGATTATCATAGTGGGGGTGGGGATAGGAGAAAAGTTATTTTCATTCTTTTATTTTGAATCTTGAGTACTCATAAAAGAAAAATACAATAAACGTACATAGTTGCTTAATTATATCATCTTCTATTGAACTTATTATTTTTATATGAATGTCATCATTATTTTCCTCTTTCTTCTCTCTTATTTTGTCGTAAGTTGAAAAAAATTTAAAACTTAAAATGGTGGACAAGATCCGAGAAGAAAAAAAGGTGGAAGAGAAAGAAAGTGAGGGGGGAGGGGGAGGTGAGTGTAGAGAGTAGATTAACCTTTTTTTATTTTTAATTTACTATGGAACTCAAAATCGGGGTCAATCACATGAGCCCATATATTATGTAATTTCAAATTATTTTAATGGACAAGGACTTAAAATGCCCTTAAACTATGAGTTTTGGTACAATATTGCCCTCCGTCCACCTTTTGAGTGTGGGCCGTTAGAAATAAGAATAATTCTGAGCTAAAAGATTGACGTTAGGGGTATTTAGGGGCGGAAAGATAAACGGAGGATAATTTTGTACCTATTCAATAGTTGAGGGGCATTTTAGGTCCTTCTTAGTTTTATATGTTATAAAATAAATATTATAGAGTAAGTATACAAGAGAAAATTATACAGAGACTGATATATTAATTATTCAATTTCTCACTAATGTACAAATGAATTGAATTGATTTTCTTCTTAAAAAATAAAAGTCTTTATGTAAGTTATTTGTAAGCTTATCCAAATGCAAGCTTATATTTGTTTTGGGTATAATTTCAAGTCTATATGATTGTAAGCTTATCCCATTTATACCTTATCCAATAAATTATTTATTTAAATGGACATCCATAATGTATGAATTCATAACACTTTTCTTTTGATGGTCATTTGTAGATAATTGTTGTTAGATAATGGTCTGAGCATGTACTAAAGAACTAGTGGAATAAAATTTTTGTGAAGAAAAAAACATATATCTGATAAAATGCATTGCTAGATACCTCATAAAAAACTAATTAGAAAAATCTAATGAAACAAAACCTTGATTACGGATAAAATAGTACAAAACATATTTTACTCTTCTGATGAAGACTAGAGTTCAGATGTCCAGGTCCTTGCATTTTAATAGTAAATATCATCTTTTCAACAAATAAAGTTGGTACGGAATTAGTGAACAAATATGCAAGATTATCATTTGAAAAAAATTATTTTATATAAATATCACCATTCTTTTGGAGATCATATGTGAAGAATAATTTTAGTAAAATGTGTTTTATTCTGTCTCCTTTTATAAATTCACCCTTTGATATGAAAAACACAAAATGACTACGCTAGTCAGTACATCCTTACTTCTTTCTTTGCAATCCTCTATCGTCCTTGTCTTTGCTCTCCACCAACTTCATGTAAGCAACTTGCTCGAAACTTCAACTTTTCACTAGACTAACCATTCTACCATCAATCCACTTTATGTCTCCCAAAATTATCCTTCGAGACCTCTAACATCTTTTTAGTTAATTCTTAATATAACTAGTTATCCTATTCCATATACTATTTGCGTCCCCAATATATCCAAACTACAAGAATCATCAACGTCACCCCCAAATCCTGAATTTTTTCCTTAATCTCCCCACTTGATCCTAGGTTGGTGGTCATGTAAAGCTCTCCTTTTCCTCTTAATTTTCATCTCTACATTCATAACCAAAACCATATGTTGGATTGTGATGTTATGATACATTCAAAATACACCTCCAAAAAGGTGTAAAGTGGTTTTTGTCAAATATAAAATTCAAACGAAAATGGAGTCAAATCTCACAGAGAAATGTCAAGAATATTACTCTTACGCGTAAATAGAACAAATGGTCTTTGTTTCTAAAAATGATGCGTAAATTAAAATTTTGAGGAGTTAATTTAGTATGCTTAATAACTAAGATTTGATTTTATCAATAAGAATGCAAAACTAAGGTTGTTGATTTTCATTTATGGTCATAACTTTGATTCAATTTCTTTTACGAAATTCTTGGTAAGTAGTCTTAGGTGAAAAATGACTGATGTTTAAGGTACGTCTGATGTGTCTCCAAAAGACGACATTTATGATGCCCAAAACATAGAATTATTGTAAGCTCTCAAGCGCATTTTGTTAGTTTGATATGTGTTTTTGTTTAGTTTTTCAGGAAAAGTGAAATGTACTTAAGTTGGTGATCATTGGATTGGTTTATGTGGAAATTTACTTGCATTTGGACTAAGGTGGAACAGTGGTGTTGAGAAGACAGCACAAGAGAGGCAAAAATTCACAAGAGGTACTCAAACACTTGGTTTTGTTGAGGTTTTGGGATGACTTGAAAGAATAAATCAAAGAACGAACTTCACCGTGCATTGAAAGTCCTTGGCTTGCATGTTTGGAGACTAAATAAGCATGTTTGGACCAAGGGTGTACACCACGAGACCCTTCAAGGGCCATGGTACACACCACTGACCATGAAAACGGCCCTCCATCCGCGAAGGAACCATCCAGGAAAGCAACCAAGAATTTGGCTAAGGCACACACCAAGGAAAAACCACCACGAGCCGTGGTGCTCACCACTGGCCGTGGTGGGTTCCGTTGTGGGATGGCCAGCCATATTTGGCTAAGGAAAACACCAAGAGTCTTACCACTGAACTTGGAAAGCATCACTGGTCGTGAAGATGCCTAGGTAACAAATTAAAAGTTTTCCTAGTTCTATTAGGATTTGTTTTCCTACGTAGTTTAGGATTAGGTTTCAACTTCTATAAATACACCACTTTGTTGTAGGTTTAGGGGAAAGATTTTCCTATTTTTTTGGGCTATATTGCACGACTAAAAACATTATTTTTGAGAGATTTCCATCATAAAAAACTATGCTGGACAGTAGCACAAGGACACACACGACAATTTGTTTCTTGGCTAGTTTGGAAGACTTAAATAAAGTTTTGATTGATTGTTTCAATTGTTTGGTTCTTGTGTTTATTTTCTACACCTTTGTAAGTATTGTTTCATGATTTATAAACAAATTCTTTTTTATTTACTTATAATTATGCATAGCTAATCCCGCAATTAGGGTTGTGGGAACCATGATGACATAACTAGATAGGCCAACGTAGAATTGATTTTCGTGATTTGTTTTTGCATGTATTATGATTTCTTCATTCAAAAATCTTTTTTAGTGAGTGAACGCATTAAGAACTTTTTCGTATTCATTTCTTTCCCGGGCGGGAGGTAGTGATTAGGAAAACAATATCAAAATAAAAATTTGAAGAGTTTGACTTCTAAAGAAGGGATAAACTTTATCTAAGTTACTTGAGATCGGGAGGAGATAGTACTTTGAGATCTAGGGTGAAGGATAGTATAGTGTACATTCTGAGACTGAGAGGAGATGGATGACATACGTCTAAGAAGGTCCGAGAGGTGAATTTGACTTTACCTAAATCTCTAGATTTTGTATGCAATACATTGAATCGATATCATGAATACGAGTTGTCTATTAGGTTAAAAGTCATGGGGATCATAACTCTAGTCTAGTATTCATATTGTTTACAACCTTAATCTTGTTTACTTGTTATTACTTTGTCGTTTTTTCTTAAATCATAACCAAAACCCCAACTTTTACTTTATGCAAGTTTATTTTTGGGAAGTAGTAATTACAACTGAATAGTGAGAGCTAATAGAACTTGATTCAACCTATTCCCTGTGGGTTCGACCCCGGCTCTAAGTTGGATAAAATATACTGCTAATGATTGTCTATATCTCTTTCAAGAGGTGTAATTGAGCGTTGTCATTCTAAAATCCTTCCGCTTCATCTAGAAGATGTCATCTTAAGTCCTTTCAATACTTGGGTGTTTCTTTAACAATTATTAACCTAGGTCTCAAGTAGGCTATCTTCGTCGAGCCTCAAGTCTTTAGATGGAGTACAATCCCCATATTAAATTCATTTTTCAAGCATGTTTTGAATACATATGCATTTTAATGCATGCCTTTCATTAGAATACATATAAATTAAATAACTAACCCTATACCAAGAAATACTGTCTAGAATTTCAAATAGCACAATTATATCATCGTTACTCTCTTTAAGGGTTCCACAACCCTAGCTATGGAGTTGGTTAGTCATAGATATTGCAGAAACAGAAATAAAGTATTGAGAAAATATGTTTACAATGACAAGAAGTAGAATCAGGAACCAAAAGAATGGATTCAATAATCAAAACTCGATCACACTATGAAAATCCACTGAAAATGTTTGTTTCTTGCAAAAGTAGCATTCTCAAACTCAAAACTAGAATAAAAACTGTCTCCAAATAAATCCAAAAATTGATATTTACAGTTTCTAAAAATACACAAAAAATTAAAAAAAAGGCTCACGCAGGCGTTGCACAAAACGTGTGCTGACATGATTGTATATGCTTCGCAACATAGTGAAGCTTGGTCAAATTGGTGCGTCTGAGTTGAGATGAAGGATACGTGAGATGCATCATCGAATATGGAGTTGCAGCAGCATTAATGTGTTGCATACAAAGCTTTTTCTGCATCTATTTTGCCTTGAGTTGCATTTTGTAAACTAGGTGATGTGGCATTGTGTGTTGACTTGAGACCACATCACCTCATCCGCATCAACAACAATTTTTGGCGATGGTCTGTTTGGTGACTTTCATCTCTCTTTTGGATCTTTTTACTTAGTATAAACATGATCACATGTAAATCATATTAATATATTTTTCGGGGCTAAAACACCATAAATATACTCTTTTTTCGTTCAAAAAATGCACAATAGAGTAAGATTAAAGACATAAGTAAGTAAATTACCAACTTATCAAAAACCCAAAACTAAAACTATTGTTTGTTTTCAAGAAATACAAAACTTCAATACCAAAAAAACTCACACTTGAATCTTCAACCTAGCAATGACTCGACTTGATACGAATGTTGAACCATAGAGTTCATAGTTTATGACACGACAACCTCCAAGCTTGAATATGTATCATACAATCTATGTCTTGTTTCATGAATTCTAATCAACAAAGACAATCACTTCCTGCTCAGTTTTATATTCCAACTCACGAAAAGAGGACCCCCTGCTCAAATAGTATAAACAATACTGGGGAATTTAAGATAAATAATCAAACACTCACTCTCAGAAAGATGTTCACATGCACAAATCTAGTATCATAGTCTTGTCTGTCATGTATGTCTCAATGAATGTAGAAACACTTAGTTCAAAATCTACTAGGACCTATAGGTATAGGTAACAAAAGGGGGGGGGGGAATGAATTGATTACTTCAGACACCACCACTTGCATCAATTTTGGTCTTTTCCACACCGTTCTCTTTCAAGCAATTTTCCTAGTCTTATCATTTATACACAACCTTATGTTCTTCCTTATTTATTTATTTTGGCAAGACCACTTTAAACTTGATTAACCTTTACATTCTCCATAACTACACCCTCAAACTTAGGCTCAAGCCTAAGTTTGTGTTTTGGTCATGACCCGATTTCTCACGTTATGATGGAACCTACTATAAACCACTAGTAGGTAAGCCAATCTGTAACCCGGAATGATTAGTAATGGGTTTAAGGGTAGAAACTAAATAGGAAGAAGAAATTCTGACATAAATAGCATAAATAAGCGGAAGATAAACAAAAATAAATCTATACAACTGATCCCTCCCAGAACATAAAAGTCAATAGTACAGAGCTGACTAAACCAAAGACTACAAGTCCCAATAGTAGACCACTGAAATAAGACCTTCCTCAAAAATCAAAAGAGTAGTCTATATATATACAAATAGACACCAGAAAAGTACAAAACGCCAAGTGCTCTCCCCTGTCTCCTGATCAGACTGCTCTAAGCTCGAATCAACATTAGCCACCGGTGCTCGGACTTACATTACCTAAATAGATGCAGAATGTAGTATGAGCACCAAAACAACAGGTACCCAGAAGGTATCATAGGCCAACTGAGCTTGAAAAGTAAAGGCGATATGAAAAGAGAGAATAGAACCAAACAGAGGTCAAGAGCGGAAGTCTAAATTAAAGTAAAGAAATGAGATGCACACGAGTGTAGAAAGAACTAAATAAAGTAATCTACAGCTAAACTACACCTTACTGGACCCCATAAGCCCAGAATGTACACTCATTCGCAAGTTTAAATAAAAACACAACTTGACCCCATGGGGTCCAACGAGTATACAAAATAGCTAAACTACTGAGAACTAAAACTGATAACCCAAGAATGGAAAATGTAAAACTAGAACCTTAACCAAACTAGTAGAATGTGACAGTACGGAGGCTGGGCCCCTTATTGGATGCTTCCTAGAAGTATCCAAGAACTTATCAAGTATCAAGAAACTAAGGATGGACCTCTAATTGGATGCTCTTTATAAGGACCCGAATGTCCAAGGCCAAACCTCTAATCGGATACTAACCAAAAGTTCCAATATAATTGAGGTCGGACCTTGAATTCGACTGCCCGAGAAGGTGCCGAATATAGCTACTGCAAGTGCTCCCAGATATCAATAGATGTCAAACTCCGTGGAATGCTATCCACAGTTACTCAATCAATGAAACCATCAGAACTGAACCCCAAACCAATCTTAAATTGCAAAGTACAACCCGGTGTCATTGACGAAACTCGTAAAGCCATAGATTTGGGGAAATAGAGTTAAAAGGTCATCAGAGTAAGCATATCATCTAGTTAAGGCCCAAATTATTAGACTCAAGTATGCTACACCAATCTACAAGGATGTAAATCGACCGAATGAAGTTGGGGCAAAACTAAGGCCTATAAAGTCTAAATTATGTATCTTTAAGAAAAGTGCTAGTCACACCTAGAATAAGGCCAAAAATACTTCTAATAGACAATAAATAAAGTATAGAAACACAACACAAGGAATAGTTGACCAACAAGGCAATTAGCATGCTCACAAGTACTTGATAAAACCCCGAAAAGGCCTAAACATGACTTCTAAATGTCTAAACATGATTCAATGCTACACAATCCCAAACTCCAACTAATCAACATGCAATTACATCCTCAAGCTCAATCAAAAGAAGGGAAAACCTTAGCCTACCTGTAGGCCAATCACGCACGCTCTAAAATCATGAAATCAGAGCTTTTTCTTTCCTAACAGCCTCTAAACGCTACCACACTATCAAAAATAGGTACACAAAGTTAATGTGGGTCATTTTGGCATGAAAATTAATGAATTCAGAGACGGACTAATTTTGGAGTCAAAATTAGAAATGTGAGACCCACTCTGGTAATTTTGGAATTAACTCCGTACAAGATTCTAAACATTACCCTAAACTTGTGTTCCAAAAAAGATCATAATTCATGGCTCAAATTAGCCCAAACATAAACATACAAGCAATTCATCATTCTATCTCAAAAATACAACAAAGAGAGAAGCAAAAATATCACATCCCCAAGCTAAACCCTAGGAGTGACACGACGATCGAAAACTCAAAGAATCCCAACCAAGCCTCTTAGGATACATCACATTCATAAGGTCAAATAAACATAATGAATCAAGCAGAATATCAACTAATAACCATGAAAGTGTAAGAATAGAAAGGAACTCAAAACATATGTCCAAAGAGAACTACATCAACTTCTATATCTAAACATTCCTCTATAACTAGACGGGGGCTTAGGACAAGCTCCTATCTCACCCTAACATGATAGGAATAAAAGTAGAAACATGAAATAAAAATCCATATCCTCGATGAATAAGGACTCACCAACACTCTAGAATACCGTATTAACTCTAGCCATGAATGTGAGGTGTGTGAGGATCGTCTGTCCCTACATTATAAGACAATGTAGGCAAAAGTATGTGTTAGTACATAGAAGGTACTAATATGTGATATATGCATGGACAATGAAATAAGGCATGAACAATATGTACATAGTATGCATGACCAATGAGATGAACATGGGTAAGGCTTAAAAAGCATTTGAAATCATATTGAAAGCTTATCGCCAATGCATCATCATTATCATAGTAAAAATTACATCATTTCATATAACTTGTGTGGGATAAGACCTTTAACCAACATCTAAGACCATGCGAGCTATACCATAGAATCTAATGTAACTCCCACATCGAGAAGGTAGACGCTACTTGCCAAGGTAGACTCTGTGAGAACATCTTTAACATCATGAGCTATATGTGGATCCACTAGATAGACAATAAAGGCAGCCTACCGGGGAAACATAGTTTGAGACTTTAGGTTGCTAGTAGGATTCCCTTGGGTAACAAACCTTTTAGTTATTGGACCGCACTCTACTAAATGTCCTCTCAGTGCTTAGTCAATATCCCAACAGAATTTACTAAAACATTAATATATCATCATAAAACTAATAATAAGAGTAGCTCATTAACTTAGTGATTCATAAGAATCCATAAAATTTGGTGAGAATTGTCCTTATCACCCTTAAGTAGTGATTGTGTGAGAATTGTCCTTATCACACCATAATAACTTATTGAATCATCATCGAAACATCATTTTAACTTCTTTCATAAAAGCTTTCTTTTTGAAATCATTGAGCTTCATGATCATAATTCATTGAAATCATCATTGAAACTAGTTTTATGCATGGGATTTTGTAAAATAGCTTGTAATGATGAAATTAATGTAGAATCATCCTTATAATGATCATTGAAGACAAGTAAAAACACAAATAAAACAGCCCAATGCAATTCATCAATCTAGGGTTAGAGAATAATTAAAATTGAAGAAAATTTTGAGAAAAACCTTGTGACTTCATGAGTGAATGGATACCATGAATGAAATCCCACATACCTTGATGAATCTAACTCTGAAATTGAGAAGATGACTTGAGTTATTGAAACCCGAGCTTGAATTGTAAGAGAGAACCTTGAGAGAATTACTTTGATTGACTTAGGGAATTTTAGAGAATGAATTAAAATAGGAGGGGATTTGAAGAGTTAGGTAATTATAGGTTATGCGTATTTCCATAAAACAGTCTAGATACATTGAACCAAAATGGGGAAAAGATTGCAATACCCCTTATTAATTAATCTCGAAAAACCCTTCGAATATGCTTTTACGAGT
Organism: Solanum dulcamara; assembly: GCF_947179165.1. Lineage (NCBI taxonomy): Eukaryota > Viridiplantae > Streptophyta > Magnoliopsida > Solanales > Solanaceae > Solanum > Solanum dulcamara. The sequence goes on along the minus strand of NC_077247.1, from coordinate 12,144,540 downwards.
CGTAATAAGTTCTACGACTCATAGAATTGACTCGTCCTGTTGTTCTGAAAAACCCTAAGAATTGAGTCTGAATCCCTACAACTCATTCTTACGAGTTGTCAAATGTCTTATGGGTTGTATACCCAATTCGTCATGCTTAGTCTGAGAAACATGCAAAATCTGAGCCTCCGGTCTTTTCTTATGGCTTGATTTTTATAAGTCATTGAAAGGTCTACGAGTCATCAACTTGAATCATAGACCCTCCCTCGTACTTGGCCAACCTTTCTTCCTCAATACCCACCCTACGAGCCACTCCTATGACTCCTAGGAGTGCCTATGAATCATAGGTCAAGTTGTAGACTTGAGGACATTCCAAGTTTCTTGAAATATCCCTTTGTTCCAACTTTTAAACTTTCAGGATCTTACAAAAAATAAGTGATTTACCTCAAAAAAAGGTTCTACAGCTAATTCTGACCACACCACGACGTTTCCTTGAAATACCCCATATTCTAGCCTTTTGAATCGCCTAAATTACCTTAAAATGAGTGAGAAATAAGAGTTTCAACTTATGATCTTAAACTTAAATTTGGGACTTAAAATAACTTACAGGTGTCGCAAAATCAACCTTAAAGTTTGCTTAAGCGATCCCCATGAAGAGGCGGGCATTACATTCACGACACCAGGTTGCTTAAGCGATAGGCCGATCACTATAGTGACCCCCGCTCTAGGTAGCTTGGTCGCTTTAGCAACCAGAGGTCCCTTTAGCGACCAGGGATCATTTTAGTGATGACACCAGACATAGATGGTGCAAAATGAGGTTTGGCATATCCAAGTCTCATACTTAGTACTTAGGATTCGTTCGGAACCTCGTGTGCACAAATAAGATATGATACCCCACCAAATTTGATGGTATGGACTCAATGGAGCATTCAAAATTTTCATATGAGGTCATTTTAATGAAAAGTCAATCTCATACCCAAGTGCCATTTTTAGCCAAATTCCATAATGGTCCTTGGGATTCAAAGGAGATCCTCTAGAAGCACACTAAGGATCATTCTAGACCAAAGTCGACATTTCAGAACTAACCACGCAGATGGAATTTTCATCCAAGCATGTTTTCTAAGGATATTGACCAAAGTCAATCTTAGGCCAAATTTCAGAGGATAAAGTACCAAATGGCCTCAAGCTCGCATCGATTGCCTCGATACTTGTACCGACCATGCTACAAACCTAATTTGGCCATTTTGGAGCTATCAAAATTCCGTTCTGAGGTCGTTTACCTAATGTTATGACCGAAGTCAAAATTTTAAGTTATAAAAGCTCCAAAAAAGGAAAAAGGGCCTTAAATTGAAACAAACGACCAGTCAACTAAACAATTAGTTCCAACAAGTCATAAATGACTTGGGGTCGCTACAAGAATGCTCTAGATGATGAAAAGGAGGAATTAAGGCAAAAATGACCTGTGGGTCATTACATCATATACCACTAAAAGGAATTTTGTCCGATAAAGTAAGAGTCAAGAAGTACTAGAAGGCTCAAATAAACCGAGAAACTAATCCCATATATCTTACTCGGTTCTCAAGTAGTCTCTTTAACTAGATGGTGACTCCAACAGACCTTAACAACAAGAATGGCTCTCGATTACAGCTGCGCGACATCTCTGACTAGAACGGTCGCTGCTCCTCCACAAAGGTGAGACGATCATCCAACTCAACTGAATTATACTGGAGCACGTGAGACTGATTTGGAACACACTAGAGTAGCATTAAAACATAAAAGACTAGGTGGATAGATGATAATGAAGGAGGTAGGGTTAACTCATAGGAAACCTCACCAATTGTCCTTTATATCTCTAAAGCCTTATATACCTGGGGCTGAGCTTGCCCCGCCTCCTAAATTTCATCACGCCCTTTATGGAAGATACTCGAAGAAATACCTTGTTACCAATTGCAAACCTCAACAGTCGATGCATGTGATCCGCATAACTTTGATGTCTACTTTGAGTTATCGTGAGCCTATACTAAATCACCCTCACCTGATCCAAGGCCTCTTGAAAAAAGTCTGTACCACACGACCTAGGCTTCGTAGACTCAAACCAATCAATCGGAGAGTGATAACACCTACCATATAAGGCCTTGAACAGGGTTATTTGAATGCTAGAGTGGTAGCTACTGTTGTATGCAACACATGCCCCCAAAGTCCATAATATAGGGCTGCAACATGTCCTTAAGGACCTGAATAGCACCCTCTAACTAGCCAATAGTCTGCAGTTGAAATGTTGTGCTAAGGTGAACTGTGAACCTCAGTCTGAGATATTAGAAACAAGTACAAAATAAAGATGAACCACCTCCCAAATATACATACGAGCCAACCTCTCAGCACTAAAGAAAGTATGAAAGGGAAAAAAGTATGCTGACTTGGTCAATTGATCCACGATGACCCAAATACTGTCAACACCTCTAGAAGTCCGAAGCAAACTAACAACGAAGTCCATGGTAATATGCTTCCACTTCCACTCTAGAATGGGCAATTTTTGAAACTCAACCCCAGGCCTCATATGCTCGGCCTGCACTTTCTAGCAACACTAGTAGTGCTACCGTAAATTACGATACATCTTAGCTTTGCCCAGATGGATGGAATATCTAGACTCATGGACCTCTCTAAGGATAAGTTGAATCAAACCCTCTCGGAAAACACTATCGGCCATAAAATTTTAAAACCCAATCTGAATCTAAAGTAGCTTGCCAGCATCACCTGCTAATACCCTATCTCTGAGTGTCGCCAAAGACTCATCCTCAAATTGATGACCCTGGATCCGAACTACCAAAAAAATAGAACTCCTACATGGTCTAGTACCCATCTGGAATATGAGATATTAAGTCAAATCATCCAATTAGCTAAGGAATGAATGTCCAAAGACAACAGTTACTCTGAATTACAAAGGAAGGCTAGACTACCCATACTCATCACCTTCTGGCTCAAGGTGTTATCTACTATATTCTCCTTGCCCGGATGGTAGAGAATAAATAGGTCATAGTCCTTCAAGAGCTTAATCTATTGACACTGCCTCAAATTAAGGTCCATCTGGCTCATAATATATTGAAGGCTCCTGTGATCAGTATAGATCTCACAACAAATTGCATATAGGTAGTGCCTCTAGATCTTAAGTGTAAAAACTACTGTTGCCAACTCTAAGTTATGAGTGAGGTAGTTGCGCTTATGCAAGTTAAGCTGTCTTGATGAGTAAGAAATAATCCAGCCCTACTGCATTAATAAATAACCCAAACCAACACCGAATGAATCATAATATATCGTGAAGCCCTCGCCCTCAATAGGAAGAGTCAAAACAGGATTGGTGGTAAGTAACTCCTAGAGCCTCTGAAAGTTCATCTCATATTCCTTTAAATGCACAAAAGGAACATCCTACTGAATCAACCGAGGCAATAGGACTACAGTAATAGAAAAGCCCTCAATAAAGCATTTATAGTAACTCACTAATCTGATGAAGCTACGAACCTCGGCAACAGAAGTAGGCCTGTCCCAATCTTAAATAGCCTCAATATTTGCCGGATCAACCATAATATCCTCCTTGGATACCACGTACCCCAATAATGCTACAAATTCAAGCAAAAACTCACACTTTGAGAACTTGTCATAAAGCTACTTATCTCTCAATGTTAGAAGCACTATCCTCAAATATTACTCATACTCACTCCATCTTTGCGAGTATACCAATATGTCATCAATAAAGACCATGAAAAAAGAATCAAGGTATGGATTAAACACTCAAGTCATCAAGTCCATGAAGGTGACAGGGGATTAGTCAATCCAAAAGACATCACAAGGAACTCATAGTGGTAATAACGAGTCTTAGATATGGTCTTAGAGATGTCTGATTCCCTAATCCTCAGTTGATGGTAACTAGATCTCAAGTCCATCTTATAAAGCACTACAACACCATGAAACCGATCAAACAAGTCATCAATATGAGGCATGGGGTAACAGTTCCTCACTGTTACCTTGTTCAACCACAAGTAGTCAATCCACATCCTCATAGTCCCGTCCTTCTTCTTCACAAACAAAATATGAGCATCCCATGGTTACACACTTAGAAAGATGAACCCCTTACTTAGGATGTCCTTAAGCCAAACACTGAGGTCCTTGAGCTCTACAGGTGCCATATGATAAGGTGGAATAAAAATTGGCCTTTTTCTTGGCTCCAAGTCTATGGAAAAATCAATATCACGCTCTAGTGGAAGGCCAGGTAGGTCCATCGATAACATAAGCACAAAATCTCTAACCACAGAAACTCACTCAACTAAAGGGATATCCCTACTAACATTGCACACATAGGCCAAGAAGCTAGACAACCTGAAGCAACCAACCTTTGAGCCGGTATAAAAAAATGATCTCTGTTGGTGTGTAACTATAAGCACCCTACCAGAATACCGGAGGAATGCTAGGCATGGCTAAGGTAAAGGTCTTAGCATCACAATCCAAGACCCCATGGCAAGGGGATAAACAGTCCATGCCTAGAATCACATCAAAAGCTAGCATATATGATAGAATATGGTTGAATCTAGTATTATAACCCTGGATGGTCACTAAGAAAGACTGTAACACCTAATTCACTACTAAAGACTCAACAACCAAGGTCAAAACATAAACTGGCTCTGCCAACGACATGGAACTCATACCCAAATAGGGAGCATAATAGATAGAAACATATGAATAAGTGGATCTTGGGTCAAATAAACATGTAGCATTCTGGTGGCATAATAGAAGTGTAACGCAATGACATAATTGGATTCCATAGCCTCTGCCTTTGCTGGAGCTGCATAGAAATAGCCCTAAACACCTTTTTTGTTATACCCCATACTTTTGTACCTTAGAACATGTTCTTAAGCTTCTTAAGCTTTTTGAGTTTCTTGAAAGGTTCTTAGGCTTCATAAAAGTCACCACGTGAGCCGGATAATCTATAACACTATCAAGTAACTCTAAGGAAAGGAGAATGTGATACCCCATAATAGAGAAGATTGGAAATAGAGTTATAAGAATCTGGAAAAAGTTGGAGGCCAAGTAATGAGTCATAGGAATCGACTTACTTACATAAGCTACCAACTTGAAAATCTTACATTCTTAAGCTACTTGAGTTCATACTAAGCTTACATAGCAAGGATTACATAGGTTTGTGAAGTAACATGAAATTATAAACCCACGAGGAGGAAAATAAAGTGCCTCATGGAAGAAAGAGAGAGTGCCATGTGGAAGAAGCTCCATGTGGCAGTAGTTGAAGCAAGGCTGGTGGAACCCACCTTCCACGTGGCAGCCCATAAGTGGAGGCTTGATGCGTTGGCCCAATAAGGGATTGACATGTGTCACCACTTAGGGGATGAAATGTGTCACCCCTAAGGTGGACTATATGTATATATATTTTATGGTCATATTTATCAAAACAATTCATCCTTATAAAGAAAATTTTAGAAAAAAAAGAGAAGAGAAACCTTGAGCTAGAGAGATAGGGAGCCACAGATTTGGAGCCAAAAAGGTAAGCTCTCCTATTTAGTTCCATGAATTAATTATATAACCAAAAGGGTATGAAGGTGTTAGTAATGTAAATTGATGGTTTGGAGCAGCACCAAAAGGATAACAAACAGCCACGAAGTTTCAGCCGCGCTAAAAGAACTTTCGAGGCGAGTCTTGGCGAGTTTCAGGAAAGGTAAGGCTTTCCATTTCAAATCGGAGTTTATGACATTGTTATTCAGTATAATACATGTCTTAAATGAGGCTGTAAGTAGAATTGTATAAGGATGCTTGACGTTAGAAATAAACTAAGTTGAAGTCGTTATAGTCAAATCAAAGTCGAGTAGTGTGTTGTGATTGTGGTGCTGCGGTTGCAGCTGGTTGGATTGCTTGTTGCAGGGATGGAAAGTGTTCTAAAATGGGTTTGGGTACTTCTGGTTTCAGCCACACTACCCTATGTTTCATATGGTTAAAGGTTCGTACGTATGGTTAAAGGTTTTACGAAATGAAGGTTAAAAACTCTATTTTGGTATCGTAGTTTTGAGCTAGTTGTTTGGAGTTGTATTGAGTAAGGTTGAGGTGATTTGATTGTATTTATAGCTGCTGGTTGTTGTTGGTAATATGTATGCTAATATTAGCAGTTGGATAGGGTAAGTTATAGGGGAGATGCTTCCCGATTTCTGGTAACTTCAGAACTAGTAATGAACTAGTGAGGGAAATAGATAGGGAAACAATTCCTATGGATACTTAGTTGTAGATTTGGAAATTGGTAAGTGAAAGGTTATTAATCTTAGTATTTCTTTCATGTTAAATAGGTTCAAAAGATGAAGAGGAGAACGTGGTTAAGGGTAATCCATAAGAGGTATGTGAAGCTACCTTCTTTCTCTTTGCATGTTTTTGGCATAAGTATGTGAGACTACCCTTCTTTTCTCTTGATATGTCCTTAACATAAATATGATGTTATGATGAGATGTTTATGGAACCGATTCCCTTGATGGGCCGAGTATAGTACATGTATATAAGGATCGGGCCGAACGTTCCCTCAGCATATATTACTATATAAGGATTTGGCCGAACGTTCCTCGGCATATGTTACTATATAAGGATCAGGCCGAACGTTCCTCGGCATATGTTACTATCTAAGGATCGGGCTGTACATTTCTCGGCATATATGTATATGACGACAACATAAGGGAAAGTGGAAAGTATGTAAAGCCGTCCCTTCTTTCTTTTGGCATATCTTAGAATTAAGTAAGGATTAATATGAGCTTTGGGGGTAATTCTATTCATAAGTCTTGAGGGTGATTCATGATTTCTGTTCCTAAAGATTCTCCGATAGTTAATGTCCTTGACTTTTATGAGTTATTTTGTGTTGTCTTGATTCATGCCTATGATTTCTACGGCTCTTTTGATATGATCAATAGTGATAATTGAAGGATGATTGATATGACTATCATCCTAATTTTCAAATGACAATTCAACTTTATTACTTCAGTAAGTCTTTGACAACATTGTAAATTGCATATGGTTACTCACTACTCTACTCGTATATACTGTAATCCTTCTTCCATCGAGTCCAAAGTCGGGTACATAATTATGCGCAGTTCACTGCATTATCCACCGAGTCTGTCATTAAAAGGTTGGGCATGCTATACGAGGACATGATAATATAATAACATAAACAACTCACCGAGTCCCTCACTAGAGGGCCGGGTATATATGTATATATATATATAATGATGATAATGTGATGTGATAAGGTGGTGATGGCGCTGGGTCCTATGATCGCCCTACAATTATAATTTACTGAGTTCTTGAAAGGGCCGACTATATTGTATAATTTGAGCATGTATGTTTTCATGATCCACATGGTACAAGTACAGTGTTTTCCTAAGTAACGTATTTATCCCCCTGACTCTCTCTATTTCATATATGCTTCTAGTTATGCTTTACATACTTAGTACATATATCGTACTGACCTCCTCTCTTTGGGGGGCTGCGTTTCATGCCCGCAGGTACAGATACACACTTTGGGGATCCATCAGCGTAGGAGTCCCACTCAGCTGTTAGAAGCGCTCCATTGTGCTGGAGCCTAGATTTTGGTACTAACCCTCAATGTATATATTTATTTGTTTACGGGTACGGCGAGGGCCCTATCTCGCCTTTTTGTTACTGTTCTTATTCTTAGAGGTCGGTGGACATGTATATGGGTTATATATGTATGTGTGTATAGTTTTTCCTACATGTTATGATGGCCTAATCGTCTTATATGTTATCATGCCTGTTGATGCATTATAACTCAAATAAGAGACAAGTTTACTTATATTTAGTAGGGTTATATGCGAGTGTCCAGTTCGGGCACCCGTCATGGCCTATAGGGTTGGGTCGTGACAGAAGTGGTATCAAAGCGGTCCTTCCTTGGAATGTCCATAGACCGTGTCTAGTAGAGTCTTGTTTATCAGTGTGTTGTGCACCACATCTATAAACAGGTGGCTATAGGACAGTTAGGATGTTATCTTTATTTCTTGTCTTATATCGGGCGATAAAGCTATTCTATTAGGATAATCCCTCCCTAACGGACTACTAGGTGTACCGTAATACCTCTAAGGGAAGCTTGTTTCTGACCTCCTTTCTTGCAGGTGGGTACAGGTTGAGATAAAAAATGAAAAGGCCAGCTCTGGATAGTGGAGAGGGTGAAGAGAAGGCCCCTAGGGTACATATGGGACTCCAGGCTCTAGGACTAAGCATGCGAAGTCCCAGTTACTCGATTGAGACCGATACTTCAGAAGATCCCGAGTATGCTATTAAGACCGATACCTCAGAGGGCCCAATGAAAAATTTCCCAGAGTATTTGATTACCAGGAAAGTGGTTCCGGAAGCCACGCCAATGGTTCTTATGATAGAGCACTATGTCAGGCCGACTCCTACAGTAAGTGTTAGGCATATTCGATCCCTCTATCTTGGTCATTGGTAAACCAGGGGTTACTTATTTATCTATGTCTTCTGGATTCAAGTGAGGAAGATAATGAGGAGAAGACAAGTAGATGGCAAACAGATAAAGATGGGGAGAACACTTTACCTCCTAGGTCACCGGGTCAAACTGGGGACTGATCGATCACAGATATAGGGGAGTGATAAGTAAAGTTTTTGCTGGCTATATAGGGCAATTTTTCATTTTTGTTTTGGCCTAATGTAGGAAGCCCTATGCGGCTGGGATATGAGATGCTATAAACATATATATATATAGTGGCCCTGTGAGGCATTGTGGCTATGATATGATATGATATGGATGTATATATACGTCGGCCTTGCATGGCATTATTGGTATTTCCTGAGTCCAGGTTTGGGATAGTAAAGAATATAGAGGAAACTCTGCCGAAATTTTCTAGAAAAAAAAGGAGAAGGAACTATAAGTTTATCATACAGCTTGGAAGTTGATACCGAGTACCCCTATTATGATGAGCTAAAGCTGTAAGGGTACCCTTCGGGTTGTTGGTAAGGGGGCCACATGTTTACTTAGGAAGTTTCAAGTCAGAGGAAAACTCCTATTAGAGGGCAAGGTGTCCAGCAATTGGGTTCCACTTTGGTGGGATAGTGCAGAACCCTCAACCATTAGTGGTGAACTAGATAAGTTGTTCATGACTCAAGAATGAACCTAAAGGGAAACCATACGAGTTAGGCATTAAACAGTATCGTGGTGCTTATTGGATCTTAATTTCCTTCTGGTAGTGGTTAGAGGATTCTTTATGGTAACCTTTTATTGGTTATTAAGCGACTAAAATAACTTGTGGACGGAAGACATGAACTTATGGGCTGTCCAGAATCATGCGCCTCATATATTGGATAACATACTAGAAGTATTCAGAAGGATCGGTGATACCAAGGAATGATTTTCCCAAGGGATATGGGGGTAACATGAAACTCTTCAGGCACAAAAATGGCCATGGACTGGAATAATAGAAGGACTACTACAGGGAGCACTCAAGATAGACGTGATCAATTAAGTATGAGTATAGGATGAAAAAATGAATAGATAGCTACGAACTGAAGGTGTAGTACAAAAAGGCGAGAAGATGAGACCATTATTAGAGTAAAATTGACATAAGATTGAGAACAATTGGAAGTTAACCTCAGGTACCTGACAAGGATAAAAGCTTATGATATATAAAGAAGTATTGTGGATATGTGATTCCACCATGGAAAATATAAAGACCCCTCAAGGATGAGGGAGGTAGCTCTGCAAAACCATTGATGCGTTGCGAGTCTATTAAGAGGGACAACTGGTATCCATTGGGATGAAGATAATGTTATAGCAGAGCTAGAAACACGGGTCACTGGAGTACAAGTACTTCCGAATGGAGAAGTTGAAAGGATTATGAGCACTAGCTAATCACTGGTGGGGAAGAAAGGAATGTGGCTCTGGATAAACTACTCCACTAACTATATGACTCAAGTACCAGTACTTGGACTAGATTGGGTACTTGTTATTGAGAATTCTAAGAACCCCATGGTTGTATTAAGGGTTCTTACAAGGGTAACCTAAAGTATAGATGATCTAACAGAAGGTGTAGATATGGTGCATAATGTCAAATATGTTGGAACAGAATCTTATGTGTATGAACAGTTGAAAATAAACAGAGGATGACATGGTTACACCCTAAAGGGGGGAAGTGGATAAGAGAAATACAAGTGTGAGACAAAGTCAATTGATACTATCACATGTTAATGGGAACGCTTAAACTTTAAGCGAAATCCCATGCTGACATGGGTTAGCAAGGGCTAAAGGCCAGCGATAAATGGATAGAAGCCATGATATCTGAGACCGTGCAGAAAACCATTAGAAGAGACCCTAATAAATGGGTGTATATAAAAAGGGGTGAACATAATAATAGAGTAAGACTGAGCGATCCAAGGATCGTGTAAAGGGTAGAAAGGCATTGAGTATAGATTAAGATATGGCAACAGAGTTGTTGGCCGCTGAGATGTGACATACAAGTAGCAAGGAGAAAGAATATAAAATCTCTTACGGTAGGGAATGAGGAGGCCAAGGAGTACCCAAAGGAAGGAAAAGAAAGGGGTAGGACAGAATAGCGTTAGCACGAGTAAGTTCTAGTGTGAAGGTGATATGTAAAACAAGATGGACCAAGAAATGAAAAGACTGCGTCTACCTCATACAAGTTGTATAAAAATAGTTGTGCAACCTACGAATATATATATATATATATATACAGCATAAGACCAAGTGGGGGAGTACATGAGGAAAAGGGGTTATGATATTTTGGATACGTTATAGAGAAATGCAAAGAGAAGTTAAATCAAATTACCAAAAGGGACATGGTCATAGTTGAACAAAAGATCTACTCCGATACTAGTTGTAAGATAAAAGAGGAGAGGGCAAGGTGGAACCTGAAGACTAGAGAGACAACACTAAGGTAAATCTTTGGCTAAGTTGAGTTCCTTCACACATTGTTGCAAGAATTGCAATGTAACGTGTGACAGAAAAATCGTAGCCAAAACTGAGGAAAAGGACCATGGAAGAATCTGAACTAAAGATGAAGAAACAACATGAGATTATGTATGTCACGACCCAACCCTGTAGGCCGTGATGAGTGGCCAAACTAGACACACGCATGTACCCCTGCGAATTATAAGTAAACCCATTTCCTGTTCGACTCTTAGTGCACCAATAGATAAGAAAACATACAAGCCGACAAGGCTGTCATAGTGTAATAATGTTACAACATGCCGTATTGGCACAACTGGAATAACTTACACACGACCCACATACATATTTCTACAGACCTCTAAGAATAACAACCAAATCCTATGGCAGGACAGGTCCATTGTCGTACCTCTGAATAAGAAAATATATACATCCAATACTAAGTACCAAAACTCTGCTCTGGTATAATGGAGCTTCTTCCAAACTGGCTGAGCAGAATCCTAAGCTGGCGAACTCCCAAAACCTATGTCTGCACCTGCGGGCATGAATGCAACCCCCCAAAGAAAGGGGGGTCAGTACGACATATGTACTAAGTATGTAAAGTACAAAACATCATAAGGAAAATATAGTTACCATAGGGGTGCATTGGGACAAGTATAAAATTTAACAGAGTATTGTACCTGCACCTTACAAAATACGATCATGTATACCAGTATCACAAATTATATCTAGCCTGCTTGGGGACTCGATGTAACAAATGCATCATTTTATCATTGTATGCATATGCATACTATTAGCGCTGTGGAACGTATAGCCCGATCCATATATATATTAGGTTAGTGCTGAGGAGCGTTCGGCCCGATCCATACATATAATATGTTAGTTCTGAGGAACGTACGACCCGATCCCTATAAATATAATACATTAGTGTCGAGGAACGTACGGCCCGATCCCTATACATATAATATGTTAGTGCCGAGGAACATATGGCCTGATCCCTATATATATAGGACGTTAGTGCCGAGGAACATCCGGCCTAATCCCTATATAATATAATAATGCATATACGTGCACATAAAACTTGGTAACATATCAAAAATCCCTCAACATATTATCATAAAGTATGTCCAAGAGCCTCTAGGTCTAGGAGCTTACACATCCAATCATTATTTAGTATGTGGAAGGCTCGAGGGTCGTAATTCAACTACTTTAAGAGCCTTACCATTCAAATGTGAGTACAAGTCATGAGTTATGCCCGGAACCTACAAAGGGAATTACCTCTAACTCATATCATATATCGCTTCATTACATTAAACTATTTTAAGAGAGGGAAGGGATAGGCTTCACATGTACTACTTTTCATCATGTCGATGACTTACAAGGCCATAACTCAACTATTGTAGGAGCTCAAACATAGAGAAGTGAATAAGATTTATAAACCATACTCGGGGTTTTATGAAAGGAATTATTTCCACATTACATATACAATCCACTTTAGACTAAGACATGCCAAAAGAAAGAAGAGATAGGCTTCACATACCTCTTATGGATTCTTCTTAATCGTGCTTGTATCATCGTCATCTAAACCTATTTAACATGAAAGTAATACTAATATTAATAAATTTCAACTCTACAGCCCCTTAATCCAAAATCAAGCATCCATAGGAATCATTTCCTTATTTACTCTTCTTGACTAGTCTATTCGTTAGCTACGGGGTTAACGGAAATTGGGCAGCATCTCCCTTATAACTTGCCATATCTGAACTTCCAATTACACTCTACGTTACTAAATCCAACCAAAAACAACAATAATCAGCTCATATAAATTAAAACATGACAACATTACACAATACAACCTCCAACCAACTAGCTTAATACTACGATACCAAAATAGGGTTTTTAGTCATTATTTCGTAAAACCTTTAATCGTACGGAACAGAGGGTCGTGTGTCTGCAACCAGAAACTCCCACACACATTTTGGAACGTGTTCCATCCCTAAAAAACACAATAAAAGCACCTGTAAGCCCAGCACAACAGCCACAACACGCTACTCAACATTCGATTTAACTATGACGGCCTTAGTTTAGTTTGTTTCCAACATCAAGCATCCTTGTGCAATTTGTCAAGACCCAACCCCGTAGGCCGTGACTGGTGCCCGAGTTGGGCACCCAAACGTACCCTTATCCCAAATTAGTCTATTTTTTTTTTCGAATAAACAAATGTATTGATTAGTAGAAATTTCTAAATATATTATAGAAGTAAATATACGCACGAGAGTTGAAAGGCTGTCACAAAACACACAAAAATCCAAACCATATATCCAAAACCCACAACATAACTCTGTCTACAGACCTCTACAGATGATAACATAGTCATAAGACGGGACAGGGCCCCGTCGTACCCCTGACCAATATATACAAATATACAGAAATAGAGTCGGTACCAAAATACAAGCTCCGAACAAAGGAGCACTGTAACTAACACAGCAGATGTCCTAAACAGGCGGCTCAGCACAACGAATGTCGGTACCTGCGGGCATGTAACGCAGCCCCCGAAGAAAGGGGGTCAGTACGGAAAATGTACTGAATATGTAAAGCATGCACTGAACTATATAACATCATAATCTGAATAGTATATGCAAAACATAAAATCAATGTTTAGAATTTCAAAATGCTTATCAAAATCTCAAATCATATATGTACAGACATATGCCATATCCGGCCCCCTTAGGGACTCGGTGAACAAAGTGTGGTTGCCCTCCCATCATCGGCACCACGGCACAGCATAACACCAGAGTAGGGAATATCTCCGTAACAAATCATATCATATTAGATGGCCATATCAAATCATATCATATCATATCACAAACATATATGTACATGGCACAGCATAACTCCGTGGCATAATATTTACCACCCCATGGTACATGTCATACCTGCCCCCTCACGTCGGGACACGGCGAACAATGCAGAGAATTACGCACGAAAACATATCCTGGCCCAGGCTCAGTGAAAGAAGTATTGAGGCATCCACGAGTGGAGTAGTGAGAAACTAATGCAATTTATATCACAAAATATTTATACAGACTCGATGGCATAATTTTGATAATAAAACATAAAAGGAAACTATAATAATAATAATAGTACAAGTACTTCCGATATCACAATGGTTTACGTAAAAATAGTATTTTCCGAATCGTCTTCGTACTTTCAAATTATATTATGGGAATTAACAGAATAATTATTCATATAATATTAGGAAGCATAGCAAAGAGTTTCTATCAAATTCTACCTACCGTAACTCAACCAGAATAACGAAGGAAAATTCGGAATAGTGGGGCCCACCTTGGTCAAATGAGGTGGCATATACAAATCATGTGCGTTAGACTTCATAACATTATTTAGAGGAGTTTCAAAGTATTCGGAATTCATTTGTGCAAAATCTAGAAGTTTAGACAATTTTTCCAAAACTATTCATAATTACCTAATTCAATTCTATTGAATAGAAAAGGGAAATTTTTGAACGTCGATTCCGAAGAGTAGAGTGATCCCCGAGTTTCGTATTCAATCCTATTACATCTAGGACATGCCAAGAGAAGAAAATGTAAAGCTTTACATACCTTTTTGACGTTTTACGGTTGTCCAAATTCAATTCCAGTTTCCTCCAAAATCTACAATTGGTCACATTTACCAATTACTATTCATAAGACTTTAAGAATTCAATTTTTCCAATACTTGTCTACAAAAATTTCGGCAGCATCTCCCCTATATATATAGCAACCCCGAGATTACAACTCGGCCACAATATCAACAACCAAGCCAACAACAACACCAATTTCATCAATAATCAATTTAAACACACCATAATATAAATTGGTGTAATTTTCCAATTAGTGCAACAACTTTCAACCAAACTTTGCATTTCCAAATAAATATAAATATCCCATATCCAAAATAAATCTCAACTCATTCCAACATAAGTAAAAATTATTCCAAGTAAGCTATCCAATTTTTTTCAATTCCATACTTCACTTAAAAATTCCATAAATACAATAAAAATATTAAAAACTCATTTTCTTTCTCCAACTTCACAACCAACAACAACACTCCATACTTTTAATAACTTACTTCCATCTTCTTATAATATAACACTCAAATTGTATAATTCCTACAAACTAATTTAATACCAAATACACCATTTAAGGTTCCTTATATTCCAAAAATTACAACAACAACTAACAAGCTATGCAACCTTAATTTTTTTCCATCTCATCACTTAACTCTTATTTCCAACTTCAATTAATCTCATCCAACTTTCATTTTCCAACACCAAATAATTAACATAACCACCATCCAAATACTACACAAAAATACTACACAAAATTTACATAATTCTTACTCATATAAGAACATGTATACATGGCATCATATTACCATGAAAACTTCCATATTTTCATAAATTCCATACACCTCAACATACTACAACATACACAAACCTTCACAACTTAATAAAATGAATGAATTCTTACCTTTTTCTTCTAACTTCTTCACTTCCAAATCAATGAAACAAGTCTCCAAACTTCCAAAACAATTACACCATGTTGTAGAGCACCCTTGACTTAGTATGAATACTAGAAAATTATAATTTTTGGGGATAAAATTTGGAGGGTTAATTTTTTCTTGCCATGGCCGAACTCTCTCTTATTTTTGCTTAGAGATTTTGGCTATTCTATCTTCTTCCAACTCTCTTGAACATTCTAGGATTTTATGACTAAGAGGGTTCCATGTGAAATTACCATTTTGCCCCTCACCTTTCCTAATAATTCCAAGTTGAAATTCCACCTTTACCCCTAACCTTTTATGGTATTTCCACATGTGAAATTCCAATTTTACCCCTAACCTTTTATAGTATTTCCACATGTGAAATTCCAATTTTACCCCTAACCTTTTATGATATTTCCACATGAGAAATTCCAATTTTGCCCTTTAACTTTTCCAATAATTCCACCTCCCAACTTAATCAATGGAAACTTGTATATAACAAGACTAAGCATAGTCTTACCCTTGACCTGTTACAAGTATTCCCAACATGTCCTTCGGTGCAAAGTACGGGTTATAACATTCTTCCCCCCTTTTTGAACATTCGTCCTCGAATGTTAAATTGATCTTATAAGTTTATAAATACAGCTGTTTCACATAATTTTTTTTATCTAACCAATATAGGTAATAAGGAACTTAAGTTACCTGTGGATGCAGAAAACAACTGAGGATACTTTTTCTTCATTTCTTCCTCCGCCTCCCAAGTCATTTCTTCTCGATTGTTGTTGTGCCACAATACTTTGACAGATGCCACATCTTTGGTGCGTAACCTCCTTACCTGACGATCTAAAATAGCCACCGGCTGTTCCTCATAGGATAGCTCCTCGGTCACCTGAATGCCCTCTACAGGAAATACTCTAGAAGGATCGCCAACGAATTTACGAAGCATAGACACGTGGAACACCGGATGTACTGCTTCTAAATCAGCTGGTAGGTCCAATTCATAGGCAACCTTGCCTACTTTGCGGACAATCTGATAAGGCCCGATGTATCTCGGACTAAGTTTCCCTTTTCTGCCGAATCTCATGACGCCCTTCATAGGTGACACCTTCAAGAATACCCAGTCATCCACTTGAAACTCTAAAGGTCGACGCCGGTTGTCAGCATATGCTTTCTGTCTACTTTGAGCTGCCAATAATCGTTCCTGAATAAGCTTCACCTTTTCAACTGCCTGCTGAATTAGATCTGGGCCAATTAACTTAGTTTCACCCACATCGAACCAGCCTATAGGTGACCTGCATTTTCTGCCATACAGTACCTCATACGGTGCCTTCTGAATACTAGAGTGATAACTATTATTATAAGCAAATTCAACAAGTGGTAGATGGTCATCCCAGCTACCCCTGAAATCAATAACACAGGCCTGCAACATATCTTCCAGCATCTGAATAGTGCGCTCGGCTTGCCCGTCAGACTGAGGATGGAATGCTGTACTAAGGCTCACCTGGGTCCCTAATCCCGCCTGAAAAGATCTCCAGAAATTTGCTGTAAACTGGGCACCTCTGTCAGTGATAATAGACACAGGAACACCGTGAAGCTTTACTATCTCCTTAATATATAACCTGGCATAATCCTCAGCTGAATATGTGATTTGAACCGGAAGGAAATGGGCTGACTTAGTCAACCTATCAACAATAACCCATATTGAATCGTACTTCCGTGGGGTGCGAGGTAAACCTGTAATAAAATTCATATTAATCATTTCCCACTTCCACGTTGGAATTTCCATCTCCTGCAATAAACCACCTGGTTTCTGGTGTTCAATTTTGACCTGCTGACAGTTTGGACATTGGGCCACGAACTCAGCAACATCTCTTTTCATACCATCCCACCAGAATAAACATCTAAGGTCATGGTACATTTTTGTTGTACCCGGATGAATAGAATATCGAGCATGATGTGCCTCACCCATAACTTGTTGTCGTAGCCCAGCAACATCAGGTACACACAACCTGTCCCTGTATAATAATACTCCATTAGATGTAATACCAAAAGGGGTCTTCTCTTTGTCAATACAGGTATCTCGATAATGTGCCAAAATAGGATCTTCATAGTGACATCGCTTTATTTCTTCTATAATGGAAGATTCAGCAACCTCTCGAACTAAAATCCCATTATCTCCCGATTCAGCCAACCGAACTCCAAGACTGGCCAATTGACCAATTTCACGAACTATTTCCTTCTTTTCTGCTGGAACATTTATCAAGCTACCCAAGGACTTACGGCTGAGTGCATCTGCTACGACGTTGGCCTTTCCTGGATGATATAAAATATCAACATCATAGTCTTTTAAGAACTCCAGCCATCTCCTCTGCCGCAAATTCAAGTCTTTCTATTTAAAAATATACTGGAGACTCTTGTGATCTGTATATATATCAACATGAACACCATATAAATAGTGCCTCCATATCTTCAGAGCAGGAATCACTACTGCTAGTTCTAGATCATGAGTAGGGTAATTTCTTTCATGCTTTTTAAGTTGTCGGGAAGCATAAGCTATAACTTTCCCGTGCTGCATCAATACACAACCTATTCCCACACCTGAAGCATCACAATAAATAACATACCCATCCGGTCCTTCTGGAAGAGTTAGAACAGGAGCTGTAGTCAACTTCTCTTTCAATAACTGAAAGCTTCGTTCACAGGCCTCAGTCCACTGGAACTTAGCTCCCTTCTGAGTTAATCTTGTCAGTGGTGCTGACATAGAAGCAAATTTCTCTACAAATCTCCTATAATAACCTGCTAATCCCAGGAAACTACGTACCTCGGTAGGTGTCGTCGGCCTAGGCCAGTTCTTTACAGCCTCGATCTTCTGTGTATCTACCCGAATACCTTCAGCGCCGATAATATGTCCCAAAAATGCTACAGAGGTCAACCAAAATTCACATTTAGAAAACTTAGCATATAATTTCTGGTGTTGGAGTACTGTAAGTACTGCTCTCAGATGATCTGCATGCTCCTCTTTTGATCGGGAATAAATTAGAATATCATCAATAAACACAATCACGAACATATTCAGGAATGGTCTGAATACCCGATTCATCAGGTCCATAAATACCGCTGGAGCATTTGTCAACCCAAAAGACATCACTCTGAACTCGTAATGACCATATCGAGTCCGGAATGCTGTCTTTGGAATATCAGATTCTCTTACCCGCACCTGATGATAACCCGATCGCAAGTCTATTTTTGAAAACCACTTGGCACCCTGCAACTGATCAAACAAATCATCAATCCTGGGGAGGGGGTATTTATTCTTTATAGTTACCTTATTCAACTGTCTGTAATCAATACACATCCGTAGTGACCCATCTTTCTTCTTCACAAATAATACCGGAGCTCCCCAAGGTGAAGTACTAGGTCTGATGAAGCCTTTTTCTAGCAAGTCTTTCAATTGCTCCTTCAGTTCCTTTAATTCTGCAGGTGCCATTCTATATGGGGGAATAGATATCGGATGGATATCTGGCAGCACATCTATGGTAAAGTCTATCTCCCGTTCAGGAGGAAGGCCTGGAAGATCATCTGGGAATACATCTACAAATTCATTAACAACTGGAACTAACTGAATAGTTGGCGCTTCAGCCTGCAAATTCTGCACGCGAACCAGGTGATAAATACAACCTTTTCTAATCATCTTCCTCGCCTTAAGGTAAGAAATAAACTTCCCTCTCGGAGATGCTGTATTACCTGCCCATTCTATCACTGGTTCTCCTGGAAATTGAAGATAAACTACCTTCCGTTGACAGTCAACATTAGCATAATAGGAAGATAGCCAATCCATTCCCATAATCACATCAAATTCAGTCATCTCCAATTCTATTAGGTCTGCTTTAGTGCAATGGTCACATATAATTACTGAGCAACTTTTATATACTCGCCTTGCTATAATAGAATCTCCTACAGGAGTAGCTACCTCAAACGGTTCTATCGGTTCGGAATTTACACCAATCTTATCAGCAATCATCGGAGTAATATATGATAATGTAGAGCCTGGATCTATTAATGCATATACAATCTGGGAAAAGATCAATAATGTACCTGTGATCACATCTGGAGACGCCTCTTGATCCTGTCGGGTGGCCAAGGCATAGGTGCGGTTCGAAGGGCCGCTAGAACCAGAAATTCCACCCCGACCTCTACCACGACCTGCTGGTGTAGACACACCCTGCCCCATGGGGCGCATAGCTACCGAAGAAGATGATGACCCAGCAAATGATCCTGTAAGTCGAGCTGCTCCACCTGAATCACCCTTATTCGGGCAATCCTTCATCGTATAGCCTTGACGACCACAAACAAAACAAGCTCCTGTAGCACGATAACACTCTCCCGGATGGTACCTACCATAATAAGAACACGGGGGCCTGGGTGGCCGCATCTGACCAGAACTTCTGTCTAACTGCGAACCGGAAGCCCTAGAGCTCAAACCAGCTCCCGAATATCCTGTGCCACCTGATCTCCGGCCTGAGGATAGTAAAGGCATACTCTGTGCTGGCTGGGTGGGCTGTCTGCTACCCTGCTGCTGGAATGGCCTACTTCGGAACTCTCCAAAATATCCAGCTGACCTGGCCCTCTTGGGCTGACTTCTGCCAAAATCTCGGTCGGACTGGCGTCCTCTATGTCTGTCCTCCATGCCCTGAGCATATGCCTGAATACGGGCGATGTCCATCCCTGGCTGAGCAGCCATCACCAAACAACTATCCACCAGATAACGATCTAGGCCCATCACATATCTGTGCATTCTGTCTGTCATGTCAGCTACCAGAGCAGGTGCATGTCGAGCCAATGAGTCGAACTCCAAACTATACTCGCGAACACTGCGGCCTCGCTGTCTTAACTGTAAAAATTTGTCCACTCTGGCTCTACGCATCTCAGGAGGCAGGAAATGACTGATAAATGCCTCTGTAAACTCGTCCCATACTGCTGGAGAAGCTAGTCTACCCCTGGATAGCTCCCAGGACTCAAACCAGTTAGCAGCTACCTCGTGCAATCTATATGAAGCCAACTCAACCGACTCAGTTGCAGAAGCTTTAATCAAACGTAAAGTGCACTGCATCTCTCTAACAAACTCCTGGGGGTCCTCTTCGGGCTTTGTCCTGAAGAACTCTGGAGGGTTACAAGTCAGAAACTCACGAGCCCTCGAACTATCAGACTTGTGTACCGGATCTCCGCCTAAACCGCGTCTGTGTTCCTGTCCAGCCACCAACCTAGTCAATAACTGCACCGCATCCTGCATAGCCCTGCCTTCTGCTCCTGACTGTGGAGCTAGAGGCTCGGGTGCTGGGGCTCCAAATACTGGTGAATCCGCCCTCTGATCTTCAGCTGGGGCTGCCCTAATTTCTGGCGGTGTAGCAGAGCTGGCTGTCGGGGGCACAGTCTCCCTCTCAGGCATCGATCGGGCCCTGGTAACTCTCTGCGCCTGACCAATCTCACCGGGTGCTACTGATTTGCCCTTTTGGGTAGCCATCGTTTTCCTCGGAGGCATTACTGAAAATAATGACAATCATTTCGTTAGGAAAGAATCATCCTAATAATATAGCTCTATCGCACGATCTAAGACAAGAAGAAAAAAGTAACATCCTAAATGTCTTGTAGCCTCCTGCTTATAGATGTGGTGCATAACACACCGATAAACAAGACTCTACTAGACACGGTCTGTAGACATTCCGAGGACCCAATCGCTCTGATACCACTTTTGTCAAGACCCAACCCCGTAGGCCTTGACTGGTGCCCGAGTTGGGCACCCAAACGTACCCTTATCCCAAATTAGTCTATTTTTTTTTCCGAATAAACAAATGTATTGATTAGTAGAAATTTCTAAATATATTATAGAAGTAAATATACGCACGAGAGTTGAAAGACTGTCACAAAACACACAAAAATCCAAACCATATATCCAAAACCCACAACATAACTCTGTCTACAGACCTCTACAGATGATAACATAGTCATAAGACGGGACAGGGCCCCGTCGTACCCCTGACCAATATATACAAATATACAGAAATAGAGTCGGTACCAAAATACAAGCTCTGAACAAAGGAGCACTGTAACTAACACAGCAGATTTCCTAAACAGGCGGCTCAGCACAACGAACGTCGGTACCTGCGGGCATGTAACGCAGCCCCCGAAGAAAGGGGGTCAGTACGGAAAATGTACTGAATATGTAAAGCATGCACTGAACTATATAACATCATAATCTGAATAGTATATGCAAAACATAAAATCAATGTTTAGAATTTCAAAATGCTTATTAAAATCTCAAATCATATATGTACAGACATATGCCATATCCGGCCCCCTTAGGGACTCGGTGAACAAAGTGTGGTTTCCCTCCCATCATCGGCACCACGGCACAGCATAACACCAGAGTAGGGAATATCTCCGTAACAAATCATATCATATCAGATGGCCATATCAAATCATATCATATCATATCATATCACAAACATATATGTACATGGCACAGCATAACTCCGTGGCATAATATTTACCACCCCATGGTACATGTCATACCTGCCCCCTCACGTCGGGACACGGCGAACAATGCAGAGAATTACGCACGAAAACATATCCTGGCCCAGGCTCAGTGAAAGAAGTATTGAGGCATCCACGAGTGGAGTAGTGAGAAACTAATACAATTTATATCATAAAATATTTATACAGACTCGATGGCATAATTTTGATAACAAAACATAAAAGGAAACTATAATAATAATAATAGTACAAGTACTTCCGATATCACAATGGTTTACGTAAAAATAGTATTTTCCGAATCGTCTTCGTACTTTCAAATTATATTATGGGAATTAACGGAATAATTATTCATATAATATTAGGAAGCATAGCAAAGAGTTTCTATCAAATTCTACCTACCGTAACTCAACCGGAATAACGAAGGAAAATTCGGAATAGTGGGGCCCACCTCGGTCAAATGAGGTGGCATATACAAATCATGTGCGTTAGACTTCATAACATTATTTAGAGGAGTTTCAAAGTATTCGGAATTCATTTGTGCAAAATCTAGAAGTTTAGACAATTTTTCCAAAACTATTCATAATTACCTAATTCAATTCTATTGAATAGAAAAGGGAAATTTTTGAACGTCGATTCCGAAGAGTAGAGTGATCCCCGAGTTTCGTATTCAATCCTATTACATCTAGGACATGCCAAGAGAAGAAAATGTAAAGCTTTACATACCTTTTTGACGTTTTACGGTTGTCCAAATTCAATTCCCGTTTCCTCCAAAATCTACAATTGGTCACATTTACCAATTACTATTCATAAGACTTTAAGAATTCAATTTTTCCAATACTTGTCTACAAAAATTTCGGCAGCATCTCCCCTATATATATAGCAACCCCGAGATTACAACTCGGCCACAATATCAACAACCAAGCCAACAACAACACCAATTTCATCAATAATCAATTTAAACACACCATAATATAAATTGGTGTAATTTTCCAATTAGTGCAACAACTTTCAACCAAACTTTGCATTTCCAAATAAATCTAAATATCCCATATCCAAAATAAATCTCAACTCATTCCAACATAAGTAAAAATTATTCCAAGTAAGCTATCCAATTTTTTTCAATTCCATACTTCACTTAAAAATTCCATAAATACAATAAAAATATTAAAAACTCATTTTCTTTCTCCAACTTCACAACCAACAACAACACTCCATACTTTTAATAACTTACTTCCATCTTCTTATAATATAACACTCAAATTGTATAATTCCTACAAACTAATTTAATACCAAATACACCATTTAAGGTTCCTTATATTCCAAAAATTACAACAACAACTAACAAGCTATGCAACCTTAATTTTTTTCCATCTCATCACTTAACTCTTATTTCCAACTTCAATTAATCTCATCCAACTTTCATTTTCCAACACCAAATAATTAGCATAACCACCATCCAAATACTACACAAAAATACTACACAAAATTTACATAATTCTTACTCATATAAGAACATGTATACATGGCATCATATTACCATGAAAACTTCCATATTTTCATAAATTCCATACACCTCAACATACTACAACATACACAAACCTTCACAACTTAATAAAATGAATGAATTCTTACCTTTTTCTTCTAACTTCTTCACTTCCAAATCAATGAAACAAGTCTCCAAACTTCCAAAACAATTACACCATGTTGTAGAGCACCCTTGACTTAGTAGGAATACTAGAAAATTATAATTTTTGGGGATAAAATTTGGAGGGTTAATTTTTTCTTGCCATGGCCGAACTCTCTCTTATTTTTGCTTAGAGATTTTGGCTATTCTATCTTCTTCCAACTCTCTTGAACATTCTAGGATTTTATGACTAAGAGGGTTCCATGTGAAATTACCATTTTGCCCCTCATCTTTCCTAATAATTCCAAGTTGAAATTCCACCTTTACACCTAACCTTTTATGGTATTTCCACATGTGAAATTCCAATTTTACCCCTAACCTTTTATAGTATTTCCACATGTGAAATTCCAATTTTACCCCTAACCTTTTATGATATTTCCACATGAGAAATTCCAATTTTGCCCTTTAACTTTTCCAATAATTCCACCTCCCAACTTAATCAATGGAAACTTGTATATAACAAGACTAAGCATAGTCTTACCCTTGACCTGTTACAAGTATTCCCAACATGTCCTTTGGTGCAAAGTACGGGTTATAACATTCTTCCCCCCTTTTTGAACATTCGTCCTCGAATGTTAAATTGATCTTATAAGTTTATAAATACAGCTGTTTCACATAATTTTTTTTATCTAACCAATATAGGTAATAAGGAACTTAAGTTACCTGTGGATGCAGAAAACAACTGAGGATACTTTTTCTTCATTTCTTCCTCCGCCTCCCAAGTCATTTCTTCTCGATTGTTGTTGTGCCATAATACTTTGACAGATGCCACATCTTTGGTGCGTAACCTCCTTACCTGACGATCTAAAATAGCCACCGGCTGTTCCTCATAGGATAGCTCCTCGGTCACCTGAATGCCCTCTACAGGAAATACTCTAGAAGGATCGCCAACGAATTTACGAAGCATAGACACGTGGAACACCGGATGTACTGCTTCTAAATCAGCTGGTAGGTCCAATTCATAGGCAACCTTGCCTACTTTACGGACAATCTGATAAGGCCCGATGTATCTCGGACTAAGTTTCCCTTTTCTGCCGAATCTCATGACGCCCTTCATAGGTGACACCTTCAAGAATACCCAGTCATCCACTTGAAACTCTAAAGGTCGACGCCGGTTGTCAGCATATGCTTTCTGTCTACTTTGAGCTGCCAATAATCGTTCCTGAATAAGCTTCACCTTCTCAACTGCCTGCTGAATTAGATCTGGGCCAATTAACTTAGTTTCACCCACATCGAACCAGCCTATAGGTGACCTGCATTTTCTGCCATACAGTGCCTCATACGGTGCCTTTTGAATACTAGAGTGATAACTATTATTATAAGCAAATTCAACAAGTGGTAGATGGTCATCCCAGCTACCCCTGAAATCAATAACACAGGCCCACAACATATCTTCCAGCGTCTGAATAGTGCGCTCGGCTTGCCCGTCAGACTGAGGATGGAATGCTGTACTAAGGCTCACCTGGGTCCCTAATCCCGCCTGAAAAGATCTCCAGAAATTTGCTGTAAACTGGGCACCTCTGTCAGTGATAATAGACACAGAAACACCGTGGAGCTTTACTATCTCCTTAATATATAACCTGGCATAATCCTTAGCTGAATATGTGATTCGAACCGGAAGGAAATGGGCTGACTTAGTCAACCTATCAACAATAACCCATATTGAATCGTACTTCCGTGGGGTGCGAGGTAAACCTGTAATAAAATCCATATTAATCATTTCCCACTTCCACGTTGGAATTTCCATCTCCTGCAATAAACCACCTGGTTTCTGGTGTTCAATTTTGACCTGCTGACAATTTGGACATTGGGCCACGAACTCAGCAACATCTCTTTTCATACCATCCCACCAGAATAAACATCTAAGGTCATGGTACATTTTTGTTGTACCCAGATGAATAGAATATCGAGCATGATGTGCCTCACCCATAACTTGTTGCCGTAGCCCAGCAACATCAGGTACACACAACCTGTCCCTGTATAATAATACTCCATTAGATGTAATACCAAAAGGGGTCTTCTCTTTGTCAATACAGGTATCTCGATAATGTGCCAAAATAGGATCTTCATATTGACATCGCTTTATTTCTTCTATAATGGAAGATTCAGCAACCTCTCGAACTAAAATCCCATTATCTCCCGATTCAGCCAACCGAACTCTAAGACTGGCCAATTGACCAATTTCATGAACTATTTCCTTCTTTTCTGCTGGAACATTTATCAAGCTACCCAAGGACTTACGGCTGAGTGCATCTGCTACGACGTTGGCCTTTCCTGGATGATATAAAATATCAATATCATAGTCTTTTAAGAACTCCAGCCATCTCCTCTGCCGCAAATTCAAATCTTTCTGTTTAAAAATATACTGGAGACTCTTGTGATCTGTATATATATCAACATGAACACCATATAAATAGTGCCTCCATATCTTCAGAGCATGAATCACTGCTGCTAGTTCTAGATCATGAGTAGGGTAATTTCTTTCATGCTTTTTAAGTTGTCGGGAAGCGTAAGCTATAACTTTCCCGTGCTGCATCAATACACAACCTATTCCCACACCTGAAGCATCAAAATAAATAACATACCCATCCGGTCCTTCTGGAAGAGTTAGAACAGGAGCTGTAGTCAACTTCTCTTTCAATAACTGAAAGCTTCGTTCACAGGCCTCAGTCCACTGGAACTTAGCTCCCTTCTGAGTTAATCTTGTCAGTGGTGCTGACATAGAAGCAAATTTCTCTACAAATCTCCTGTAATAACCTGCTAATCCAAGGAAACTACGTACCTCGGTAGGTGTCGTCGGCCTAGGCCAGTTCTTTACAGCCTCGATCTTCTGTGTATCTACCCGAATACCTTCAGCGCCGACAATATATCCCAAAAATGCTACAGAGGTCAACCAAAATTCACATTTAGAAAACTTAGCATATAATTTCTGGTGTTGGAGTACTGTAAGTACTGCTCTCAGATGATCTGCATGCTCCTCTTTTGATCGGGAATAAATTAGAATATCATCAATAAACACAATCACGAACATATCCAGGAATGGTCTGAATACCCGATTCATCAGGTCCATAAATACCGCTGGAGCATTTGTCAACCCAAAAGACATCACTCTGAACTCGTAATGACCATATCGAGTCCGGAATGCTGTCTTTGGAATATCAGATTCTCTTACCCGCACCTGATGATAACCCGATCGCAAGTCTATTTTTGAAAACCACTTGGCACCCTACAACTGATCAAACAAATCATCAATCCTGGGGAGGGGGTATTTATTCTTTATAGTTACCTTATTCAACTGTCTGTAATCAATACACATCCGTAGTGACCCATCTTTCTTCTTCACAAATAATACCGGAGCTCCCCAAGGTGAAGTACTAGGTCTGATGAAGCCTTTTTCTAGCAAGTCTTTCAATTGCTCCTTCAGTTCCTTTAATTCTGCAGGTGCCATTCTATATGGGGGAATAGATATCGGATGGATATCTGGCAGCACATCTATGGTAAAGTCTATCTCCCGTTCAGGAGGAAGGCCTGGAAGATCATCTGGGAATACATCTACAAATTCATTAACAACTGGAACTAACTGAATAGTTGGCGCTTTAGCCTGCAAATTCTGCACGCGAACCAGGTGATAAATACAACCTTTTCTAATCATCTTCCTCGCCTTAAGGTAAGAAATAAACTTCCCTCTCGGAGATGCTGTATTACCTGCCCATTCTATCACTGGTTCTCCTGGAAATTGAAGATAAACTACCTTCCGTTGACAGTCAACATTAGCATAACAGGAAGATAGCCAATCCATTCCCATAATCACATCAAATTCAGTCATCTCCAATTCTATTAGGTCTGCTTTAGTGCAATGGTCACATATAATTACTGAGCAACTTTTATATACTCGCCTTGCTATAATAGAATCTCCTACAGGAGTAGCTACCTCAAACGGTTCTATCGGTTCGGAATTTACACCAATCTTATCAGCAATCATCGGAGTAATATATGATAATGTAGAGCCTGGATCTATTAATGCATATACAATCTGGGAAAAGATCAATAATGTACCTGTGATCACATCTGGAGACGCCTCTTGATCCTGTCGGGTGGCCAAGGCATAGGTGCGGTTCGAAGGGCCGCTAGAACCAGAAATTCCACCCCGACCTCTACCACGACCTGCTGGTGTAGACACACCCTGCCCCATGGGGCGCATAGCTACCGAAGAAGATGATGACCCAGCAAATGATCCTGTAGGTCGAGCTGCTCCACCTGAATCACCCTTATTCGGGCAATCCTTCATCGTATAGCCTTGACGACCACAAACAAAACAAGCTCCTGTAGCACGATAACACTCTCCCGGATGGTACCTACCATAATAAGAACACGGGGGCCTGGGTGGCCGCATCTGACCAGAACTTCTGTCTAACTGCGAACCGGAAGCCCTAGAGCTCAAACCAGCTCCCGAATATGCTGTGCCACCTGATCTCCGGCCTGAGGATAGTAAAGGCATACTCCGTGCTGGCTGGGTGGGCTGTCTGCTACCCTGCTGCTGGAATGGCCTACTTCGGAACTCTCCAAAATATCCAGCTGACCTGGCCCTCTTGGGCTGACTTCTGCCAAAATCTCGGTCGGACTGGCGTCCTCTATGTCTGTCCTCCATGCCCTGAGCATATGCCTGAATACGGGCGATGTCCATCCCTGGCTGAGCAGCCATCACCAAACAACTATCCACCAGATAACGATCTAGGCCCATCACATATCTGTGCATTCTGTCTGTCATGTCAGCTACCAGAGCAGGTGCATGTCGAGCCAATGAGTCGAACTCCAAACTATACTCGCGAACACTGCGGCCTCGCTGTCTTAACTGTAAAAATTTGTCCACTCTGGCTCTACGCATCTCAGGAGGCAGGAAATGACTGATAAATGCCTCTGTAAACTCGTCCCATACTGCTGGAGAAGCTAGTCTACCCCTGGATAGCTCCCAGGACTCAAACCAGTTAGCAGCTACCTCGTGCAATCTATATGAAGCCAACTCAACCGACTCAGTTGCAGAAGCTTTAATCAAACGTAAAGTGCACTGCATCTCTCTAACAAACTCCTGGGGGTCCTCTTCGGGCTTTGTCCCGAAGAACTCTGGAGGGTTACAAGTCAGAAACTCACGAGCCCTCGAACTATCAGACTTGTGTACCGGATCTCCGCCTAAACCGCGTCTGTGTTCCTGTCCAGCCACCAACCTAGTCAATAACTGCACCGCATCCTGCATAGCCCTGCCTTCCGCTCCTGACTGTGGAGCTAGAGGCTCGGGTGCTGGGGCTCCAAATACTGGTGAATCCGCCCTCTGATCTTCAGCTGGGGCTGCCCTAATTTCTGGCGGTGTAGCAGAGCTGGCTGTCGGGGGCACAGTCTCCCTCTCAGGCATCGATCGGGCCCTGGTAACTCTCTGCGCCTGACCAATCTCACCGGGTGCTACTGATTTGCCCTTTTGGGTAGCCATCGTTTTCCTCGGAGGCATTACTGAAAATAATGACAATCATTTCGTTAGGAAAGAATCATCCTAATAATATAGCTCTATCGCACGATCTAAGACAAGAAGAAAAAAGTAACATCCTAAATGTCTTGTAGCCTCCTGCTTATAGATGTGGTGCATAACACACCGATAAACAAGACTCTACTAGACACGGTCTGTAGACATTCCGAGGACCCAACCGCTCTGATACCACTTTTGTCAAGACCCAACCCCGTACGCCGTGACTGGTGCCCGAGTTGGGCACCCAAACGTACCCTTATCCCAAATTAGTCTATTTTTTTTTCCGAATAAACAAATGTATTGATTAGTAGAAATTTCTAAATATATTATAGAAGTAAATATACGCACGAGAGTTGAAAGACTGTCACAAAACACACAAAAATCCAAACCATATATCCAAAACCCACAACATAACTCTGTCTACAGACCTCTACAGATGATAACATAGTCATAAGACGGGACAGGGCCCCGTCGTACCCCTGACCAATATATACAAATATACAGAAATAGAGTCGGTACCAAAATACAAGCTCCGAACAAAGGAGCACTGTAACTAACACAGCAGATGTCCTAAACAGGCGGCTCAGCACAACGAACGTCGGTACCTGCGGGCATGTAACGCAGCCCCCGAAGAAAGGGGGTCAGTACGGAAAATGTACTGAATATGTAAAGCATGCACTGAACTATATAACATCATAATCTGAATAGTATATGCAAAACATAAAATCAATGTTTAGAATTTCAAAATGCTTATCAAAATCTCAAATCATATATGTACAGACATATGCCATATCCGGCCCCCTTAGGGACTCGGTGAACAAAGTGTGGTTGCCCTCCCATCATCGGCACCACGGCACAGCATAACACCAGAGTAGGGAATATCTCCGTAACAAATCATATCATATCAGATGGCCATATCAAATCATATCATATCATATCATATCACAAACATATATGTACATGGCACAGCATAACTCCGTGGCATAATATTTACCACCCCATGGTACATGTCATACCTGCCCCCTCACGTCGGGACACGGCGAACAATGCAGAGAATTACGCACGAAAACATATCCTGGCCCAGGCTCAGTGAAAGAAGTATTGAGGCATCCACGAGTGGAGTAGTGAGAAACTAATGCAATTTATATCATAAAATATTTATACAGACTCGATGGCATAATTTTGATAACAAAACATAAAAGGAAACTATAATAATAATAATAGTAAAGTACTTCCGATATCACAATGGTTTACGTAAAAATAGTATTTTCCGAATCGTCTTCGTACTTTCAAATTATATTATGGGAATTAACGGAATAATTATTCATATAATATTAGGAAGCATAGCAAAGAGTTTCTATCAAATTCTACCTACCGTAACTCAACCGGAATAACGAAGGAAAATTCGGAATAGTGGGGCCCACCTCGGTCAAATGAGGTGGCATATACAAATCATGTGCGTTAGACTTCATAACATTATTTAGAGGAGTTTCAAAGTATTCGGAATTCATTTGTGCAAAATCTAGAAGTTTAGACAATTTTTCCAAAACTATTCATAATTACCTAATTCAATTCTATTGAATAGAAAAGGGAAATTTTTGAACGTCGATTCCGAAGAGTAGAGTGATCCCCGAGTTTCGTATTCAATCCTATTACATCTAGGACATGCCAAGAGAAGAAAATGTAAAGCTTTACATACCTTTTTGACGTTTTACGGTTGTCCAAATTCAATTCCCGTTTCCTCCAAAATCTACAATTGGTCACATTTACCAATTACTATTCATAAGACTTTAAGAATTCAATTTTTCCAATACTTGTCTACAAAAATTTCGGCAGCATCTCCCCTATATATATAGCAACCCCGAGATTACAACTCGGCCACAATATCAACAACCAAGCCAACAACAACACCAATTTCATCAATAATCAATTTAAACACACCATAATATAAATTGGTGTAATTTTCCAATTAGTGCAACAACTTTCAACCAAACTTTGCATTTCCAAATAAATATAAATATCCCATATCCAAAATA
Organism: Solanum dulcamara; assembly: GCF_947179165.1. Lineage (NCBI taxonomy): Eukaryota > Viridiplantae > Streptophyta > Magnoliopsida > Solanales > Solanaceae > Solanum > Solanum dulcamara. The sequence goes on along the minus strand of NC_077247.1, from coordinate 12,113,287 downwards.
AATCTCAACTCATTCCAACATAAGTAAAAATTATTCCAAGTAAGCTATCCAATTTTTTTCAATTCCATACTTCACTTAAAAATTCCATAAATACAATAAAAATATTAAAAACTCATTTTCTTTCTCCAACTTCACAACCAACAACAACACTCCATACTTTTAATAACTTACTTCCATCTTCTTATAATATAACACTCAAATTGTATAATTCCTACAAACTAATTTAATACCAAATACACCATTTAAGGTTCCTTATATTCCAAAAATTACAACAACAACTAACAAGCTATGCAACCTTAATTTTTTTCCATCTCATCACTTAACTCTTATTTCCAACTTCAATTAATCTCATCCAACTTTCATTTTCCAACACCAAATAATTAGCATAACCACCATCCAAATACTACACAAAAATACTACACAAAATTTACATAATTCTTACTCATATAAGAACATGTATACATGGCATCATATTACCATGAAAACTTCCATATTTTCATAAATTCCATACACCTCAACATACTACAACATACACAAACCTTCACAACTTAATAAAATGAATGAATTCTTACCTTTTTCTTCTAACTTCTTCACTTCCAAATCAATGAAACAAGTCTCCAAACTTCCAAAACAATTACACCATGTTGTAGAGCACCCTTGACTTAGTAGGAATACTAGAAAATTATAATTTTTGGGGATAAAATTTGGAGGGTTAATTTTTTCTTGCCATGGCCGAACTCTCTCTTATTTTTGCTTAGAGATTTTGGCTATTCTATCTTCTTCCAACTCTCTTGAACATTCTAGGATTTTATGACTAAGAGGGTTCCATGTGAAATTACCATTTTGCCCCTCATCTTTCCTAATAATTCCAAGTTGAAATTCCACCTTTACACCTAACCTTTTATGGTATTTCCACATGTGAAATTCCAATTTTACCCCTAACCTTTTATAGTATTTCCACATGTGAAATTCCAATTTTACCCCTAACCTTTTATGATATTTCCACATGAGAAATTCCAATTTTGCCCTTTAACTTTTCCAATAATTCCACCTCCCAACTTAATCAATGGAAACTTATATATAACAAGACTAAGCATAGTCTTACCCTTGACCTGTTACAAGTATTCCCAACATGTCCTTCAGTGCAAAGTACGGGTTATAACATTCTTCCCCTCTTTTTGAACATTCGTCCTCGAATGTTAAATTGATCTTATAAGTTTATAAATACAGCTGTTTCACATAATTTTTTTTATCTAACAAATATAGGTAATAAGGAACTTAAGTTACCTGTGGATGCAGAAAACAACTGAGGATACTTTTTCTTCATTTCTTCCTCCGCCTCCCAAGTCATTTCTTCTCGATTGTTGTTGTGCCACAATACTTTGACAGATGCCACATCTTTGGTGCGTAACCTCCTTACCTGACGATCTAAAATAGCCACCGGCTGTTCCTCATAGGATAGCTCCTCGGTCACCTGAATGCCCTCTACAGGAAATACTCTAGAAGGATCGCCAACGAATTTACGAAGCATAGACACGTGGAACACCGGATGTACTGCTTCTAAATCAGCTGGTAGGTCCAATTCATAGGCAACCTTGCCTACTTTACGGACAATCTGATAAGGCCCGATGTATCTCGGACTAAGTTTCCCTTTTCTGCCGAATCTCATGACGCCCTTCATAGGTGACACCTTCAAGAATACCCAGTCATCCACTTGAAACTCTAAAGGTCGACGCCGGTTGTCAGCATATGCTTTCTGTCTACTTTGAGCTGCCAATAATCGTTCCTGAATAAGCTTCACCTTCTCAACTGCCTGCTGAATTAGATCTGGGCCAATTAACTTAGTTTCACCCACATCGAACCAGCCTATAGGTGACCTGCATTTTCTGCCATACAGTGCCTCATACGGTGCCATCTGAATACTAGAGTGATAACTATTATTATAAGCAAATTCAACAAGTGGTAGATGGTCATCCCAGCTACCCCTGAAATCAATAACACAGGCCCGCAACATATCTTACAGCGTCTGAATAGTGCGCTCGGCTTGCCCGTCAGACTAAGGATAGAATGCTGTACTAAGGCTCACCTGGGTCCCTAATCCCGCCTGAAAAGATCTCCAGAAATTTGCTGTAAACTGGGCACCTCTGTCAGTGATAATAGACACAGGAACACCGTGGAGCTTTACTATCTCCTTAATATATAACCTGGCATAATCCTCAGCTGAATATGTGATTCGAACCGGAAGGAAATGGGCTGACTTAGTCAACCTATCAACAATAACCCATATTGAATCGTACTTCCGTGGGGTGCGAGGTAAACCTGTAATAAAATCCATATTAATCATTTCGCACTTCCACGTTGGAATTTCCATCTCCTGCAATAAACCACCTGGTTTCTGGTGTTCAATTTTGACCTGCTGATAGTTTGGACATTGGGCCACGAACTCAGCAACATCTCTTTTCATACCATCCCACCAGAATAAACATCTAAGGTCATGGTACATTTTTGTTGTACCCGGATGAATAGAATATCGAGCATGATGTGCCTCACCCATAACTTGTTGCCGTAGCCCAGCAACATCAGGTACACACAACCTGTCCCTGTATAATAATACTCCATTAGATGTAATACCAAAAGGGGTCTTCTCTTTGTCAATACAGGTATCTCGATAATGTGCCAAAATAGGATCTTCATATTGACATCGCTTTATTTCTTCTATAATGGAAGATTCAGCAACCTCTCGAACTAAAATCCCATTATCTCCCGATTCAGCCAACCGAACTCCAAGACTGGCCAATTGACCAATTTCACGAACTATTTCCTTCTTTTCTGCTGGAACATTTATCAAGCTACCCAAGGACTTACGGCTGAGTGCATCTGCTACGACGTTGGCCTTTCCTGGATGATATAAAATATCAACATCATAGTCTTTTAAGAACTCCAGCCATCTCCTCTGCCACAAATTCAAGTCTTTCTGTTTAAAAATATACTGGAGACTCTTGTGATCTGTATATATATCAACATGAACACCATATAAATAGTGCCTCCATATCTTCAGAGCATGAATCACTGCTGCTAGTTCTAGATCATGAGTAGGGTAATTTCTTTCATGCTTTTTAAGTTGTCGGGAAGCGTAAGCTATAACTTTCCCGTGCTGCATCAATACACAACCTATTCCCACACCTGAAGCATCACAATAAATAACATACCCATCCGGTCCTTCTGGAAGAGTTAGAACAGGAGCTGTAGTCAACTTCTCTTTCAATAACTGAAAGCTTCGTTCACAGGCCTCAGTCCACTGGAACTTAGCTCCCTTCTGAGTTAATCTTGTCAGTGGTGCTGACATAGAAGCAAATTTCTCTACAAATCTCCTGTAATAACCTGCTAATCCCAGGAAACTACATACCTCGGTAGGTGTCGTCGGCCTAGGCCAGTTCTTTACAGCCTCGATCTTCTGTGTATCTACCCGAATACCTTCAGCGCCGACAATATGTCCCAAAAATGCTACAGAGGTCAACCAAAATTCACATTTAGAAAACTTAGCATATAATTTCTGGTGTTGGAGTACTGTAAGTACTGCTCTCAGATGATCTGCATGCTCCTCTTTTGATCGGGAATAAATTAGAATATCATCAATAAACACAATCACGAACATATCCAGGAATGGTCTGAATACCCGATTCATCAGGTCCATAAATACCGCTGGAGCATTTGTCAACCCAAAAGACATCACTCTGAACTCGTAATAACCATATCGAGTCCGGAATGCTGTCTTTGGAATATCAGATTCTCTTACCCGCACCTGATGATAACCCGATCGCAAGTCTATTTTTGAAAACCACTTGGCACCCTGGAACTGATCAAACAAATCATCAATCCTGGGGAGGGGGTATTTATTCTTTATAGTTACCTTATTCAACTGTCTGTAATCAATACACATCCGTAGTGACCCATCTTTCTTCTTCACAAATAATACCGGAGCTCTCCAAGGTGAAGTACTAGGTCTGATGAAGCCTTTTTCTAGCAAGTCTTTCAATTGCTCCTTCAGTTCCTTTAATTCTGCAGGTGCCATTCTATATGGGGGAATAGATATCGGATGGATATCTGGCAGCACATCTATGGTAAAGTCTATCTCCCGTTCAGGAGGAAGGCCTGGAAGATCATCTGGGAATACATCTACAAATTCATTAACAACTGGAACTAACTGAATAGTTGGCGCTTCAGCCTGCAAATTCTGTACGCGAACCAGGTGATAAATACAACCTTTTCTAATCATCTTCCTCGCCTTAAGGTAAGAAATAAACTTCCCTCTCGGAGATGCTGTATTACCTGCCCATTCTATCACTGGTTCTCCTGGAAATTGAAGATAAACTACCTTCCGTTGACAGTCAACATTAGCATAACAGGAAGATAGCCAATCCATTCCCATAATCACATCAAATTCAGTCATCTCCAATTCTATTAGGTCTGCTTTAGTGCAATGGTCACATATAATTACTGAGCAACTTTTATATACTCGCCTTGCTATAATAGAATCTCCTACAGGAGTAGCTACCTCAAATGGTTCTATCAGTTCGGAATTTACACCAATCTTATCAGCAATCATCGGAGTAATATATGATAATGTAGAGCCTGGATCTATTAATGCATATACAATCTGGGAAAAGATCAATAATGTACCTGTGATCACATCTGGAGACGCCTCTTGATCCTGTCGGGTGGCCAAGGCATAGGTGTGGTTCGAAGGGCCGCTAGAACCAGAAATTCCACCCCGACCTCTACCACGACCTGCTGGTGTAGACACACCCTACCCCGTGGGGCGCATAGCTACCGAAGAAGATGATGACCCAGCAAATGATCCTGTAGGTCGAGCTGCTCCACCTGAATCACCCTTATTCGGGCAATCCTTCATCGTATGGCCTTGACGACCACAAACAAAACAAGCTCCTATAGCACGATAACACTCTCCCGGATGGTACCTACCACAATAAGAACACGGGGGCCTGGGTGGCCGCATCTGACCAGAACTTCTGTCTAACTGCGAACCGGAAGCCCTAGAGCTCAAGCCAGCTCCCGAATATCCTGTGCCACCTGATCTCCGGCCTGAGGATAGTAAAGGCATACTCTGTGCTGGCTGGGTGGGCTGTCTACTACCCTGCTGCTGGAATGGCCTACTTCAGAACTCTCCAAAATATCCAGCTGACCTGGCCCTCTTGGGCTGACTTCTGCCAAAATCTCGGTCGGACTGGCGTCCTCTATGTCTGTCCTCCATGCCCTGAGCATATGCCTGAATACGGGCGATGTCCATCCCTGGCTGAGCAGCCATCACCAAACAACTATCCACCAGATAACGATCTAGGCCCATCACATATCTGTGCATTCTGTCTGTCATGTCAGCTACCAGAGCAGGTGCATGTCGAGCCAATGAGTCGAACTCCAAACTATACTCGCGAACACTGCGGCCTCGCTGTCTTAACTGTAAAAATTTGTCCACTCTGGCTCTACGCATCTTAGGAGGCAGGAAATGACTGATAAATGCCTCTGTAAACTCGTCCCATACTGCTGGAGAAGCTAGTCTACCCCTGGACAGCTCCCAGGACTCAAACCAGTTAGCAGCTACCTCGTACAATCTATATGAAGCCAACTCAACCGACTCAGTTGCAGAAGCTTTAATCAAACGTAAAGTGCACTGCATCTCTCTAACAAACTCCTAGGGGTCCTCTTGTGTACCGGATCTCCGCCTAAACCGCATCTGTGTTCTTGTCCAGCCACCAACCTAGTCAATAACTGCACCGCATCCTGCATAGCCCTGCCTTCCGCTCCTGACTGTGGAGCTAGAGGCTCGGGTTATGGGGCTCCAAATACTGGTGAATCCGCCCTCTGATCTTCAGCTGGGGCTGCCCTAATTTCTGGCGGTGTAGCAGAGCTGGCTATCGGGGGCACAGTCTCCCTCTCAGGCATCGATCGGGCCCTGGTAACTCTCTGCGCCTGACCAATCTCACCGGGTGCTACTGATTTGCCCTTTTGGGTAGCCGTCGTTTTCCTCGGAGGCATTACTGAAAATAATGACAATCATTTCGTTAGGAAAGAATCATCCTAATAATATAGCTCTATCGCACAATCTAAGACAAGAAGAAAAAAGTAACATCCTAAATGTCTTATAGCCTCCTGCTTATAGATGTGGTGCATAACACACCGATAAACAAGACTCTACTAGACACGGTCTGTAGACATTCCGAGGACCCAACCGCTCTGATACCACTTTTGTCAAGACCCAACCCCGTACGCCGTGACTGGTGCCCGAGTTGGGCACCCAAACGTACCCTTATCCCAAATTAGTCTATTTTTTTTTCCGAATAAACAAATGTATTGATTAGTAGAAATTTCTAAATATATTATAGAAGTAAATATACGCACGAGAGTTGAAAGACTGTCACAAAACACACAAAAATCCAAACCATATATCCAAAACCCACAACATAACTCTGTCTACAGACCTCTACAGATGATAACATAGTCATAAGACGGGACAGGGCCCCGTCGTACCCCTGACCAATATATACAAATATACAGAAATAGAGTCGGTACCAAAATACAAGCTCCGAACAAAGGAGCACTGTAACTAACACAGCAGATGTCCTAAACAGGCGGCTCAGCACAACGAACGTCGGTACCTGCGGGCATGTAACGCAGCCCCCGAAGAAAGGGGGTCAGTACGGAAAATGTACTGAATATGTAAAGCATGCACTGAACTATATAACATCATAATCTGAATAGTATATGCAAAACATAAAATCAATGTTTAGAATTTCAAAATGCTTATCAAAATCTCAAATCATATATGTACAGACATATGCCATATCCGGCCCCCTTAGGGACTCGGTGAACAAAGTGTGGTTGCCCTCCCATCATCGGCACCACGGCACAGCATAACACCAGAGTAGGGAATATCTCCGTAACAAATCATATCATATCAGATGGCCATATCAAATCATATCATATCATATCATATCACAAACATATATGTACATGGCACAGCATAACTCCGTGGCATAATATTTACCACCCCATGGTACATGTCATACCTGCCCCCTCACGTCGGGACACGGCGAACAATGCAGAGAATTACGCACGAAAACATATCCTGGCCCAGGCTCAGTGAAAGAAGTATTGAGGCATCCACGAGTGGAGTAGTGAGAAACTAATGCAATTTATATCATAAAATATTTATACAGACTCGATGGCATAATTTTGATAACAAAACATAAAAGGAAACTATAATAATAATAATAGTACAAGTACTTCCGATATCACAATGGTTTACGTAAAAATAGTATTTTCCGAATCGTCTTCGTACTTTCAAATTATATTATGGGAATTAACGGAATAATTATTCATATAATATTAGGAAGCATAGCAAAGAGTTTCTATCAAATTCTACCTACCGTAACTCAACCGGAATAACGAAGGAAAATTCGGAATAGTGGGGCCCACCTCGGTCAAATGAGGTGGCATATACAAATCATGTGCGTTAGACTTCATAACATTATTTAGAGGAGTTTCAAAGTATTCGGAATTCATTTGTGCAAAATCTAGAAGTTTAGACAATTTTTCCAAAACTATTCATAATTACCTAATTCAATTCTATTGAATAGAAAAGGGAAATTTTTGAACGTCGATTCCGAAGAGTAGAGTGATCCCCGAGTTTCGTATTCAATCCTATTACATCTAGGACATGCCAAGAGAAGAAAATGTAAAGCTTTACATACCTTTTTGACGTTTTACGGTTGTCCAAATTCAATTCCCGTTTCCTCCAAAATCTACAATTGGTCACATTTACCAATTACTATTCATAAGACTTTAAGAATTCAATTTTTCCAATACTTGTCTACAAAAATTTCGGCAGCATCTCCCCTATATATATAGCAACCCCGAGATTACAACTCGGCCACAATATCAACAACCAAGCCAACAACAACACCAATTTCATCAATAATCAATTTAAACACACCATAATATAAATTGGTGTAATTTTCCAATTAGTGCAACAACTTTCAACCAAACTTTGCATTTCCAAATAAATCTAAATATCCCATATCCAAAATAAATCTCAACTCATTCCAACATAAGTAAAAATTATTCCAAGTAAGCTATCCAATTTTTTTCAATTCCATACTTCACTTAAAAATTCCATAAATACAATAAAAATATTAAAAACTCATTTTCTTTCTCCAACTTCACAACCAACAACAACACTCCATACTTTTAATAACTTACTTCCATCTTCTTATAATATAACACTCAAATTGTATAATTCCTACAAACTAATTTAATACCAAATACACCATTTAAGGTTCCTTATATTCCAAAAATTACAACAACAACTAACAAGCTATGCAACCTTAATTTTTTTCCATCTCATCACTTAACTCTTATTTCCAACTTCAATTAATCTCATCCAACTTTCATTTTCCAACACCAAATAATTAGCATAACCACCATCCAAATACTACACAAAAATACTACACAAAATTTACATAATTCTTACTCATATAAGAACATGTATACATGGCATCATATTACCATAAAAACTTCCATATTTTCATAAATTCCATACACCTCAACATACTACAACATACACAAACCTTCACAACTTAATAAAATGAATGAATTCTTACCTTTTTCTTCTAACTTCTTCACTTCCAAATCAATGAAACAAGTCTCCAAACTTCCAAAACAATTACACCATGTTGTAGAGCACCCTTGACTTAGTAGGAATACTAGAAAATTATAATTTTTGGGGATAAAATTTGGAGGGTTAATTTTTTCTTGCCATGGCCGAACTCTCTCTTATTTTTGCTTAGAGATTTTGGCTATTCTATCTTCTTCCAACTCTCTTGAACATTCTAGGATTTTATGACTAAGAGGGTTCCATGTGAAATTACCATTTTGCCCCTCACCTTTCCTAATAATTCCAAGTTGAAATTCCACCTTTACCCCTAACCTTTTATGGTATTTCCACATGTGAAATTCCAATTTTACCCCTAACCTTTTATAGTATTTCCACATGTGAAATTCCAATTTTACCCCTAACCTTTTATGATATTTCCACATGAGAAATTCCAATTTTGCCCTTTAACTTTTCCAATAATTCCACCTCCCAACTTAATCAATGGAAACTTGTATATAACAAGACTAAGCATAGTCTTACCCTTGACCTGTTACAAGTATTCCCAACATGTCCTTCGGTGCAAAGTACGGGTTATAACACAATTTTTGTAGTTACATGCACACATAAAATGTGTAATACACTATATTACCATGCAATAAACTCCAAATTGAAAGGAAAACCCTTACCTTACCCGAAATTGGCCAAAGCTTGCCAAATTTGCCTCGGAAGTTCTCTAGTTGTGGCTGAAATTTCGTGGCTGCTTGTTACCCTTTTGATGATGCTCCAAACATAAAATTTAAATCATTAACACCTTCATATAATGTACAAAACCTTACCAAAACGTGGGAGAAGAGAATCAAGCCATACCTTGCTAAAACTTTCCAAAACTTGTCAAAGAAGTTCTCTTAATATGCTGAAAATTAGCGGACTGTTTGTATCTCTTCCTTGCTGCCCCAAATTAAGATTTTACATTATTAAACACCGTTATATCACTATAGTATAACTTAAATAATTAATTCACAAAATAAAAGTCGGAGGCTTACCTTAAATTAACCGAACCCGTGTCTGTCTTTCTTCCAACTCTCACGTTTTCTCTCAAATGTTTTAAGCCAAGGATGAATAATTGAAGTACAAACTGAAGTTTATCCATATTTACATGTGTATATACACTCTCTTAGGAGGTGACACATGTCATCCCCTAAGGATGACACGTGTCCAGCCTCTATTAGGCCACGTATCCATGCCATGTCTCCTAGGCTGTTACATGTCCTTGGTAGGGCCCACCCCCAAGCAGGTGGGTCACCTACTTGACCCCAAGAAGGTGGGTCACCTGCTGCGATGTGGCACTTTGCCAAGCTATCACGTGGTGCCTCCTCTTGCTACCACGTGTCGCTCTTCTCCCTCTTAGTGGGTTCATAATCTTGTCTTACTTTAAGAACCTGTGTACTCCTTGCTACGCAAGATTGGTATATACTCAAGTAGGTCAAGTGTTTAAAACTACTAAGTTGGTAGCTTACATAGGTAAGTCAAGTTCCACGACTCATTACTTGGCCTCCAACTCCTTCCGACTTCTCATGACCCTACTTCTAACTTTCCCTACTAGGGGGTATCATATACTCCCTTCCTTAGAGTTGTTTGATAGTGTCGTAGATTATCTGGCTCACATGATAACCTCTAAGAAGCTTAAGAGACATTCTGAGCTCAAGAGTATAGGGTATAACATCCTTCCCTCCTTTAGAACATTCGTCCTCGAATGTTAATTAACCTTATGAGGTCTTACCAGAACTTTGGAAATTCTATATACCAGTTGTCATCCATAAGCCTCCTACTCGTCAACATCATTGATTTAGGATTTTAGATTACCTGTAGATGTAGGGTTCCGTACGGATATTTCTTCTCTATATTTGTCTCATCACATGCTTTGATGGGAGCCACATCCTTAGTTTGCAACCTTCTAATTTGCCAACTCAAGAAGGCGATAGGTCGCTCCTCATAGGGTAACTTCTTTGTTATGTGAACCTCATCCACCAAGAATATTCTAGGAGGGATGCTTATATATTTACGGAGCATTGAGCCATAAAAACTGAATGTATTGCTTCCAATCGGATGGTAGGTCCAACTCATAGGCAACTTTGCCTATTCTACGAATGATCCCTTAAGGACCATTGTATCCCCTTTTTGTCGAATTTTAATAAACCTTTCTTTGGTGATGCTTTCACAATACTCATTCATCTACTTCAACTTGAAAGTTGACGTCGACTATCTGCGTATGACGTTTGTTAACTCTGGGCTGTTAATAGTTTTTCCTAGATAAGCTTTACTTCATTACTAACTTGCTGGATCCCCTCCGGGCCTATCCATTAATTGAAGGGCAAAATGTCGTACCAAGATTCACCTGTGTCCCTAATCCCTTCTAGAATGATCTCCAGCGGTTAACTGTAAATTAAACTTCCCTGTCTGAGATAATAGGTGTGGGAATTATGTGAAATCTTATTATTTCCTTGCTATGCTCTCAAAACTTTTAGCTGAATATGCCTTCCTAACTGGAAGAAAATGGGTTGATTCTATCAGGTTATCTACCATAACTCGTATGAATTCATAGTTCCTTAGGATGCGATACTATAATCCATATTAACTGCTTTACATTTCCAAGTCGGGGTTTCCATTTCCTGTAATATGCTATCAAGCTTCTGATGCTCCATTTTGTTTAAGCTATTGTATAATTCCTTTTAATCTAACTTGTAACACTAGGCATGCTATCCTACGCTTTTACTCTAATATTCTCTCCTGTTCTCTTACAACGCATCATATTGTAATCCTTACACAAAAGTGTGTAGGTACTTAAAGCAGTCCAAAAAATGCCTTAGTGTCGCTATACTAGTATATTACTCCCTTTAGTCGAGGTCAAGGCTCCACGATGGCTTTTGTCCGTAATACTGATTATATCTTAATAGTTCTGCCTCGAACCATCTTACACTTTTCTTTAATAGATTCTAAATATGTCAATCACATTGCTATTATCGACTTCTTTTTATCGAGTAACCATTTAATCTTACTCTTAGTATACCAATGCTCGTAGGCGACACAACTATTCTTGTACAACTTGCACAAATTGCGTTCAATTTTTGTCACAACCTTTCTTGCTCTTGGCTTACTCTGCTTTACATGTGTACTAACACGCGCTTATAGTCTCTTTTGTTATACTTGTTTTTCTTCTTTCACTTGCTCTTAAGTTTTCTCATATTCCAATATAGGAGATATTTTGTTATCCTCTTGCGTTTGTTGTCTATATATCATCTACCTCAGTAGCCAATAACTTGGTTGCCAACACCTTAACCTTTAGTCAAGTGTAGCTCGGTTATCCCTTATAATTTAAGTTACTTGTTATCATTTCTTTTTCGTATTTATCCCTTTTTGTATGTCCCCATCCTTTGACGTCACACTATTCAAGGTCCTTCCCAATAATCCTCTGCACTATCTCAGATATCATCTTGGCTTTTATCCATTCATTGCTGGCTTTTAGATCTTGTTAACTTTGCCATTATGGGATCTCACTTGAAGCCACTTCCCCCCTTTAGGGTGTACCCATGTCACTATCTGTTTGTGTTTTACCTTACGCCCTTATTTCAAATTTTCAAATGCGTATGATTCTTTTCCAACACATTTGGTATAATGCACCATTTCTATGCCTTTCTTTACATCTTCGATACCTTTGGTTGCCCATGGACGACATCTTAACCTAATCGTGAGGTGCTGGTCCAGTCTAATTATTGGTACTCGAGTCACGTATACACAATACTTCTTTATGCCTCATGGGTTTTATCCTTGTTGTGCGCTCGATGCTCACTTTCTTAATAACATCTCGAGCTTGCCTTAATAATAGGTCTTCCTTAACACTATGTTGCTGTACTACCCCTTTAAACTTATAACCATACATTCTCCTTTCGCTCCGTCCTCATATTCAGTTACTTATGTCTATCTTGGGTGCCTCTGTTAGAACTTCCTTATTATTCCTCCAGCTCATGTCTATTTTTGGTTGCAAGGAATTCCATATTACCCTTTATTCCCTTGCACCAGCTATCCTTTCCATCGTCATGTAACCTTTATTCAAAACTTTCCTTACATACTTGCTAAGTCTTCCTTATTTGTTCCCTAGCTCGCTTTTTTATTTCACACCTATCTTTATATTCTAATCACATGGACCACGTCATAACTTTTAGTTATTTCTTTACTAAGCTTTCCTTATTCTCATAACGATCTTCGTTATATTCACAAGGTATCCTGTGTGCATTCAATCCCATAGTATAACACTGCTTAACCTTCTTCACAATTTTTACTATGGGTTACTTACCCTTCTTAGTTAGTCTTATCCTTATTATGGGAAAGACGTACTACAACCTTGTATCTCTTTGTCCTTTTATTTCTAGGAAAATTTGGCCAGAGTTTCCTCCATATTTCTTACTATCTTAACACCTAGACGCAGAAAATGCCAACAGGGCAAACATATTTATATTCAGATCATATCATATAGAAGCCACATAGGGCGCCCACAATTGACAGTATGAACATGGACTTACCTCGTATGTCCACTCAAACTGCACCTGTTGCTCTTTCCTATATACTTTTCCTTTCAACTTTCAGCTTTATATGTCAATCGTATTTCAAAACCTTACCTGACATATGTCTTCCATGCCTTTGCTTAACTGCGTGCTTTGTAACTTCCAATATCATCAGTTACTTTCTTCTATCGATGTTGTCCTCCTGCTATAATCATACGTTAGTATGAGGAATTTCACTCCCTATGACTCAGCTCTATCGCAAGATCTTAGATCTGAAAGAAAGTAACATCCTAAATATCCTGTAGCCTCTTGTTTATAGTTGTGGTGCATAACACACCGATAAATAAGACTCTACTAGACACAGTCTGTAGACATTCCAAGGACGAACTGCTCTAATACCACTTCTGTCACGACCCAACCCCATAGGCCGTGATGGGTGCCCGAACTGGACACACGCGTGTAACCCTACCAATTATAAGTAAACCCGTTTCCTGTTCGACTCTTAGTGTACCAACAGATAAGAAAACATACAAGCTGACAAGGCTCCCATAGGGTAATAATGTTACAACATGCCGTATACGCACAACTGGAACAACTTACACACGACCCACATACATATATCTACAGACCTCTAAGAATAGTAACCATATCCTAAGGTGGGATAGGGCCCCTGCCATACCCCTGAATAAAAAAATATATACATCCAATACTAAGTATCAAAACTCGGCTCTGGTACAATGGAGCTTCTTCCAAATTGGCTGAGCGGAATCCTAAGTTGGTAGACTCCCAAAACCTATATCTGCACCTGCGGGCATGAATGAAGCCCCTCGAAGAAAGGGAGGTCTGTACGACATATGTATTGAGTATGTAAAGTACAAAACATCATAAGGAAATTATAGTTACCATAGGGGTGCAGGGGACAAGTATAAAATTTAATAGAGTATTGTACCTACACCTTACAAAATACAGTCATGTATACCAGTATCACAAACCGTATCTGGCCTACTCAGGGACTCGATGTAACAAATGCATTATTTTATCATAGTATGCATATGCATACTATTAGCGCTGTGGAACGTACAGCCCGATCCATATATATATTAGGTTAGTACCGAGGAGCGTTCGGCCCCATCCATACATATAATATGTTAGTTCTGAGGAATGTACGGCCCGATCCCTATAAATATCATACATTAGTGCCGAGGAACATACGGCCTGATCCCTATACATATAATATGTTAGTACCGAGGAACATATGGCTCGATCCCTATACATATACCATGTTAGTGCCGAGGATTGTCTGGATCGATCCCTATATAATATAATAATGCATATACCTGCACATAAAACTTGGTAATATATCAAACATCCCTCAACATATTATCATAAAGTATGTCCAAGAGCCTCTAGGTCTAAGAGCTTACACATCCAATCATTATTTAGTATATGGAAGGCTCAAGGGTCGTAATTCAACTACTTTAAGACCCTTACCATTCAAAGGTGAGTACAAGTCATGAGTTATGCCCGGAACCTACAAAGGGAATTACCTCTAACTCATATCATATATCGCTTCATTACATTAAACTATTTTAAGAGAGGGAAGGGATAGGCTTCACATGTACTACTTTTCATCATGTCGATGACTTATAAGGCCATAAATCAACTATCCTAGAAGCTCGAACATCGAGAAGTGAATAAGATTTATGAACCATACTCGGGGTTCTATGAATGGAATTATTCCCACATCATATATACAATCCACTTAAGACTAAGACATGCCAAAAGAAAGAAGAGATAGGCTTCACATACCTCTTATGGATTCTTCTTAAATGTTCTTGTCACGTCGTCCTCTAAACCTATTTAACATAAAAGTAATACTGATATTAATAACTTTCAACTCTCCATCCCCTTAATCCAAAATCAATCATCCATAGGAATCATTTCCTTATTTACTCTTCTTGACTAGTCTATTTATTAGTTATGGGGTTAACAGAAATCGGGCAACATCTCCCCTATAACTTGCCCTATCCGAACTTACAATTACACTCTACATTACTACATACAACCAAAAACAACAATCAGCAGCTCATATACAATTAAAACATGGCAACATTACACAATACAACCTCCAACCAACTAGCTTAATACTACGATACCAAAATAGGGTTTTTAGTCATTATTTCGTAAAACCTTTAATCGTACGGAACAGAGGGTCGTGTGTCTGCAACCAGAAGCTCCCACACACATTTTGGAACGTGTTCCATCCATAAAACACACAATAAAAGCACCTGTAAGCCCAGCACAACAGCCACAACACCCTACTCAACATTCGATTTAACTATGACGGCCTTAGTTTAGTTTGTTTCCAACATCAAGCATCCTTGTGCAATTTTTATAGTTCCATCCACATATAAGATGTGTAATACACTCTATAACCATAAAATAAAATCCAAATTGAAAGAAAGACCCTTAACTTACCCGAAATTGGCCAAAGCTTGCCAAATTCACCTCGGAAGTTCTCTAGTTGTGGCTGAAATTTCGTGGCTGCTTGTTACCCTTTTGATGCTGATCCAAACAGAATATTTATGTCATTAACACCTTAATATTATGTCCAAACCCATAGAAAAACATGGGAGAGGATAACCAAGCCATACCTTGCTAAAACTTTCCAAAACTTGTCAAAGAAGTTCTCTTAATATGCTGAAAATTAGCGGATTGTTTGTATCTCTTCCTCGCTGCCCCAAAATGAGATTTTACGTTATTAAAAACCACTATATCACCGTAGGATACCTTAAATAAATAATTCATGGAACAAAACTCTAAGGTTTACCTTTAATTAA
Source organism: Solanum dulcamara (assembly GCF_947179165.1). Classification (NCBI taxonomy): domain Eukaryota; kingdom Viridiplantae; phylum Streptophyta; class Magnoliopsida; order Solanales; family Solanaceae; genus Solanum; species Solanum dulcamara. The sequence continues at coordinate 12,097,217 of NC_077247.1, read as the reverse complement.
CCAAACCCATGGCTGTCTTTCTTCCAACTCTCACATTTTCTCTGAACTTTCTTAAGCCAAGGATGAATAATTGAATTACAAACTGAAGTTTATCCATATTACATGTATATATAAAAATCCCTTAGGAGGTGACACGTGTCATCCCCTAAGGGTGACATGTGTCCAGCTCCTATTAGGCCACGTATCCATGCCATGTCTCTTAGGCTACCACGTGTCCTTGGTGGGGCCCACCCCCAAGAAGGTGGGTCACCTACTTGACCCCAAGAAGGTGGGTCACCTACTTGAACCCAAGCAGGTGGGTCACCTGCTGCCACGTGTCACTTTCCTAAGCTGCCACGTGGTGCCTCCTCTTGCTGCCACGTGTCGCTCTTCTCCCTCTTTGTGGGTTCGTAATATCATCTTACTTTAAGATCCTCTGTAATCCTTGCTACACAATCTTGGTATATAATCAAGTAGCTCAAGTATGTAAAACTTCTAAGTTGGTAGCTTACGTAGGTAAGTCGAGTCCCATGACTCATTACTTGTCCTCCAACTCCTTTTGACTTCTCATGACCCTACTTCCAACCTTCCCTACTAGGGGGTATCACATGCTCCCTTCCTTAGAGTTGTTTGATAGTGTCGTAGATTATCCGGCTCACATGATAACTTCTAAGAAGCTTAGGAGACATTCTGAGCTCAAGAGTGTGGGGTGTAAAAATGTACCTAGTGTTTAATAAGTAGGGTTAAGGGAGTTGTAAAACGGGCTTAAGCAAAATGAGCAGGAGTAGCTGGTTACTAACAAATGAAGCACTGGTATGCCAAATTTCTACAACACTATACCAATAGTGATAGACAAAACACAGAACAACTATGAAGGTCATTATGTGAAGGAACTTCAGCACCACTCGATAGCCAACTCTGATGGCTAAAAAGCAAAACCCAAAAGGTAAGGGTACCAATTGATGTCATCTAAAGAAGGAAAAAAGTAATACACGAGGTAGAAGATTCCACAAAATGACCTTGGCTATAAGACTCATTTTGCACTCCATGGACGAATAATTTTATATAAAATATCATCCGCAGATTAACAATATCCTCTCGTGTTCCTTCAATCAAGGACTACTTGTTCAGCCGAGATTGTGTGAAATTATAGATCAACAGAATAGTGAGACTTTACAGAGTTCCCATAGCTATTGTCTCAGATGACGGAGCCTGAGTTATAACTAACTACTAAAGATCATCCCACAAAGAGATTGGGAAGATAGATAGGTCTTCGTACACAATTGTGCCCTCAAACCGATGGACAGACTAAGTTTACTAGCTAAATGCTAGAAGATATGTTGCAGGCCTATACAGTTGACTCCAAAGGTAGCTCAGACAATTGCCTACTACCTGTCAAGATTACTTATGATATTAACTATCATTCCAGTCTCTAGACGGCCCCGTCTAAGACTTTGTATGGCAGAAAGTGTACGTCACCATTGGTTAGTCTAATGTTGGCCAAACACGACTAATAGGCCCAGATGTGGTTTAACAAGTAGGAGAAGAGGTAAAGCTTATCCAAAAGACAATCGACGTCGACTTTTGGAATTTCAAGTGGGTGATTGGGTATTTTTAAAGGTGTCACCCATGAAAGGAGTAGTGAGGTTCGGAAAGAAGGGGAAGCTGAGCTCGAGATCCTTACCAGATCCTTCACCAAATAGGCAAGGTTGCCTATAAGCTAGACCTACAAACAGATTTGGAAGAAGTACATCCAGTCTTCCATATATCAATGCTTTGCAAGTGCGTTAGTGATCCATCTCGAGTATATCCCATAGATGATATCCAGGTCACAGAGGAGTTATCCTATGAAGAGCAACCTATCGCCATCCTAGATCGGAAGATTAGAAGATTGCGGACTAAGGACGTAGCTTTTGTCAAGGTGTTGTGGAAAAATGAAAATCGCGAAGAAATGACTTGGGAAGATGAAGAGGAAATAAAACACAAGTATCCGTACCTATTCCCTACTTCCACAAGTAATCCCAACTTCTGAACTCTTATATTGGTTACGTGATGAAAGTATGTGTTGTTGCAATAGAAAGAAATTTCCCTATAATCTGTATAAGATCTTGAGGAAGATTTTTAGTTCACATTCCAGGACGAATGTTCTAAAGGGGGGAAGGATGTTATACCCCGTACTTTTGTACCTTGGAACGTGTTCTTAAGCTTCTTAAGTTTTTAAAGCTTCTTAAGCACATTGAGTTTCTTGAAAGGTTCTTAGGCTTCTTAGAAGTCACCACGTGAGCTGGATAATCTATAACGCTATCAAGTAACTCTAAGAAAAGGAGAATGTGATACCTCATAATAGAGAAGATTGGAATTAGGGTTATAAGAATCCGAAAGAAGTTGGAGGCCATGTAATGAGTCGTAGGACTCGACTTACTTACGTAAGCTACCATCTTGAAAATATTACATTCTTAAGCTACTTGAGTTCATACCAAGCTTACGTAGAAAGGATCACATAGTTTCATGAAGTAAGATGAGATTGTGAACCCACGAGAAGTAAAAGAAAGTGACACGTGGCAGAAAGAAAGAGTGCCACATGGAAGTAGATGGAAGTTCCATGTGGAAAAAGCTGAAGCAAGGGAGGTAGACCCCACCTTCCATGTTGCAGCCCATGAGTTGAGGCTTGATGTGTTGGCCTAATAAGGGTTTGACATGAGTCACCACTTAGGGGATGAAATATGTCACCCCTAAGGTGGCCTATATATATATTTTTTATGGTCATATTTATCTAAACAGGTCATCCTTATCAAGAAATTTCTAGAAAAAAAAAGAGAAGAGAAACCTTGAGCTAGAGAGATAGGAAACCATTGATTTGGAGCCAAAAAGGTAAGCTCTCCAATTTCGTTCCATGAATTAATTATATAAGGTATAACAAGAGGGTATGAAGGAGTTAGTAATGTAAATTGATGGTTTGGATATGCACCAAAAGGATAACAAACAGCCAAGAAGTTTCAGCCATGCTAAAAGAGCTTTCGAGGCAAGTCTTGGTGAGTTTTGGCGAGTTTCGGACAAGGTAAGTCTTTCTCTTTCAAATAGAAGTTTATAAAGTTTTTATGAAGTATAATACATGTCTTAAATGAGGCTGGAAGTGAAAAAATTGTATAAGGATGCTTGACGTTAGAAACAAACTAAATTGAAGTCGTTATAGTCAAATCAAAGTCGAGTAGTGTGTTGTGAGTGTGGTCCTGCAGTTTCAGCTAGTTGGATTGCGTGTTGAAGGTATTTAAAGTATTCTAAAATGGGTGTGTGTACTTCTGGTTGCAGCCACACGACCCTACATTTTGTATGGTTAAAGGTTTTACAAAATGAAGGTTAAAAACTCTATTTTGGTATCATAGTCTTGAGCTAGTTGTTTGGAGTTGTATTGAGTAAGGTTGAGGTGATTTCATTGTATATGTAGATGCTGGTTTTTTTGGTAATATGTCTGATAATATTAGCAGTTGGATAGGGCAAGTTATAGGGGAGATGCTGCTCGATTTTTGGTAACTTCGGAACTAGTAATGAACTAGTTGAGGGAAATGGATAGGGAAACGATTCCTATGGATACTTGGTTGTAGAGTTGGAAATTGGTAAGTTAAAGCTTATTAACCTTAGTATTGCTTTCATGTTAAATAGGTTCAAAAGACGATGAGGCAAATGTGGTTAAGGGTAATCCATAAGAGGTATGTGAAGCTACCTTCTTTCTCTTTGCATGTTTTTGGCATAAGTATGTGAGGCTACCCTTCTTTTATCTTGATATGTCCTTGAAATAAATATGATGTTATGATGAGATGTTTATGGCATCGAGTCCTTTGATGGGCCGGGTATAATATATGTATATAAGGATCGGGCTGAATGTTTCTCGACATATGTTACTATATAAGGATTGGGCTGAACGTTCCTTAGTATATGTTACTATAGAAGGATCAGGATGAACGTTCCTCGAGATATGCTACTATATAAGGATCGGGCTGTACGTTTCTCGGCACATATGTATATGACGACTACATGAGGAAACGTAGAGAGTATGTAAAGCCTTCCCTTCTTTCTTTTGGCATGTGTTAGAATTAAGTAAGGATTAATATGAGCTTTGGGGGTAATTCTATTCATAAGTCTCGAGGGTGATTCATGATTTTTGTTCTTAAAGATTCTCCGATAGTTAATGTCCTTGACTTTTATGAGTTATTTTGTATCATCTTGATTCATGCCTATGATTTCTAAGGCTCTTTTGATATGATCAATAGTGATAATTGAAGGATGATTGATATGACTATCATCCTAATTTTCAAATGACAATTCGTATTTATTACTTTAGTAAGTCTTTGACAATGTTTTAAATTGCATATGGTTACTCACTACTCTACTCGTGTATACTATAGCCCTTCTTTCACCGAGACTCGGGCCGGGTATGTAATCATTTGCAGTTCACTGCATTATCCATTGAGTCCCTCACTAAAGGGTCGGGTATGCTATACGAGGACATGATAATGCAATGATAGGAACAACTCACTGAGTCCCTCACTAGAGGGCCAGGTACATATATATATATATATATATATATGATGATGATGTAATGTGATAAGGTGGTGATGGGACTGGGCCCTATGATCGCCCTACAGTTATGATTTACCGAGTCCCTAAAAAGGCCAGCTATATTGTATAATTTTAGCATGCATGTTTTCATGATCCACACGGTACAAGTACAATGTTTTCCTAAGTAATGTATTTATCCCCCTGACTCTCTCTATTTCAGATATTCTTCCAGTTATACTTTAGATACTCAGTATGTATGTCGTACTGACCCCTCACTCTTCGGGGGGCTGTGTTTCACGCCTGCAGGTACAGATACACACTTTGGAAATCCACTAGCATAGGAGTCCCACTCAGCTATCAGAAGCTCTCTATTGTGCTGGAGCCTAGATTTTGGTACTAAACCTCAATATATATATTTATTTGTCTATGGGTACGATGGGGGCCCTGTCCCACCTTATGTTACTATTCTTACTCTTAGAGGTCGGTGGACATATATGTGGGTTATATATGTATGTGTGTATAAATGTTTCTATACGTTACGATGGCCTTATCAGCTTATATGTTATCATGCTTGTTGATACATTATAACTCAAATAGGGGATATGTTTACTTATAGTTAGTAGGAATATATGCGAGTGTCCAGTTCGGGCACCTATCACGGCCTACGGGGTTGGATTGTGACATTTTTCCAATGTATCTGGCCTACTTCATGTCTTACCTATGGATGTGTCCTGTATTTATGATATTTTTGATAATCAAAATAGTGAATTAGTATGCGTTGCAAGCATGTTTCTGTAGATATGATTTGGGTTTTGTTTGTTTGCAGTAAAACTAAGTCGTACATGAGTTTATATGATTTATTGGTGTTAAGAAGATGTTTTGCTGAGTATTGAGGAGCAAGAGCCTTACCACAGACCGTAGTGCGTTGCACAGGCTATGGTGGTGGGCATAGAGATGATGAGAGAAGGAAGCTGTGCTAGAGGATTTGATGAAGTATAACTCCACAGACCCCACTACGAACCGTAATGCCTTGCACATGCCATGGTGTGTGTTGTACTACTGATCTTGTGAGATGCTATTACTATAATTTTGGCCATGTGTAACTCTACGGAACTCATCACGAGCCACGGAGTCCACTACGAACTGTGTTGGATGATTGTAAAGGCTGAGGGAAGAAGTTGGATAAATGGCAAAGGCTATCAATACGGAAGTCAGTACAGACTGTATTCATCACCACGGGGCATGAGGATTATTCATGAAGAAGTGAAGATCTCCACAGTATTTCAGCCCAAGTTAAACACTATGAAAGAAGGACAACGTACCATTAACTCCATTATGGTCCATAGTGGGAGGTGAATTAGATGTGACCTAACTCGCTATATTTTGCATGTAATGCATTCAATGATATTCTGAATACGAATTGTCTATTAAGTTACATATCATGGGGAACACAGTCCTAGCTAAATTTTCATATTATTCACAACGTAATTTTTAGTTACTTTTCCATAACATCATTTAGTGATTACTAAGTTAAAAAACAAAACCCCCATTTCACTTTATGCATGTTTATTTTTGGGAACTAGCAACTACGACTGAATAGTGATAGCTAATAGAATTTGTTTCAATCTATTTCCTATGGGTTCGACCCCAACTCTTAGTTGGGTAAAATATAATGCTAACAATTGTCTATATCTCTTTTCAGAGGTGTAATTGAGTGTTATCAAAATAGTGCCGTTGATAGGAATACGACTATAAAATATTCTATTAGTTGCTAAATTAGTTTGTAGTTCTATTTCCTCATTTTACTTTTTGTTTCTTGTTTGTGCTTTTGAAGGGAACAGATAGTGCATGTCAAACACCCAAAGCAAGGGTGAACCACCACTTCCCTATGATCCTGAACTACAAAGGTCAATTCAAAAAATGAGTGCGCAAAAGCGTGAGGCGCTAAGGCTGAGAGAGCTTGCTGAAAATCCAATCAAGCATGGTATTGACAATAGGGATGAACTCAATAGAGCTTTGTGGGGTAGAGATTAGAGACCTGTGAACTTGGCTTTGGTTGATGATGATGCTGATACAGATGGTGCAGGAGCTAGTGGAGCTCTAGTCCTCCCACCACTACCTCAAGGTGTGAAAGTTCACTATTACTATGCTGGAAATGCTGAACTTGAAGGGACTATTTAGTTGAACAACTGGTGATGATGTCAAAAAATACTTGATGAACTTTATTGCCAATTGTAAGTTATCTAAAATCCCTGGGGTTAGCTAATCAGCCATGGGACCGTGCCTATTCCCATTGTCTCTGTCTGGGGAGGCAATGAAGTGGGTGAATGAGCTTCCACATGACTCTATCACAAATTGGAGAGAGTTGAGAGAAGCATTTCTGGAAAGTTTCTTCTCACCATCCAAGAAGCTGCAAATCAAGGATGATATTAATTCTCATAAAAAGCGACCTAATAAAGCAGTGCTTGAGACTTGGGAAATATTTAGGTAGAAGCTAAAGCAATATCCAAATCATAATTTGGCTGATGAGCACTTGAAAGAGATATTCTACAGGACTTGCAACTTTGTGACCAAGCCAGTAATAGATACGACTTGTGGAGTTTATTTATGGCTAGGATATTTTAGGTAGCCACAACAACTCTATATCAACTAGCAAAGAAAAATAAGGCTTGGAATACTAGAGATACAAATTGGTCAGGATTCATGTTTGGGATGACAACACAGAAAAAGCAAAAAGAGGAGGAGCTTGATCAAGACATGGCTCATATGAGGACGCAGATGGATTTATTGAACAAGCACTTATTAGGTGGAGGTCTGGAGAAGGTGAAAGCTGTGGATACCGGAAGCCGATATGATAAGCCTGACTTCAATTATGAGGAGGAAGCCAAGTTTCTAATATCTAGTGGGGTTTTAGACATGCAACTCTGGGAACCAAGGTTGGAACTTTCAAAGAGAAAACTATTATAACTGAATCAAAAATCGTGATCAAGAATGGTGACAGAACAAAGAAAACTTCAAGAATGACAGAAATGGGGTGTATATGCCAGCTATGAATAGAGAGACAGCTGGTAGCAATAATGGTAATTCTAAGATGGAAGAGATAATGACAAAGGTCCTACAGAAAGTTAAGGCAACTAAGTCTAGAGTCAAAGATATGCGAGGTGACATGACTAATATTAGTCAGTTGGTGGATTCATACTCTACCTCTATCAAGCAATTGGAGCATCAAATGGGCCAGTTGTCAACAATATTTAATTAGAGGAAGATTGTTACTTTGCCTAGTGAAACAGTATAAAATCCTAGGAAAGATGGGGAATGCATGGCAGTGATAATGAGAAGTGGTAAGGTACTTTCTAACACTATTATTATAGGCATTGAGCAGACTAAGGATGAAGCTTCTGAGATTGATGGGCAGGCTAGGAATCAGGAAGATAAGGGAGTTTTGTTGGATGACGATGATGAGGATGATAAGCTAGTATTGGAGTTGAAAAAGACTGAGGAGAAATGTGGTGCAAAGAAAACAGAGGCAGAGGGACCTCATCCTTTTCCACATGTTCACAAGCCACCACCTCTATTTCCCCATACATTGAAGAAAAAGGATGAGGATAGAAATTTTTTGAAATTTATTTCAATGCTTAAGAAAATATCAGTCAATATCCCATTGGTGGAAGCGCTAGAAAAAATGCCAAGTAATGCCAAGTTTATAAAGAATTTGGTTACAAAGAAGAGGGCGGTTTCTTTTGAGCCAGTAGATAATTTACATCAATGAAGCGCCATTGCTACAAGGTCATTGGTGGAAAATAAGGAAGATTCGGGTGCATTCACCATACCTTGCACTATTGGTACTTTTTGATTTCTCAAGGGCGCTATGTGATTTGAGAGCTAGTATAAATTTAATGTCGCTAGCCATCTAAGGACAGTTGGGCTTAGGAGCCCACAAATCGACTTCTATGTGGTTGCTGATGGCAGATAAATCTGTGAAATGTCTAATTGGAATTTTGTTGTTGTGTTGGTGTGAGTGGGCAGATTTATTTTCTCTGCTAATTTTATCAAACTAGATTGCTAGGTTGATTTTGAGGTGCCTATCATCTAAGGGAGACTATTTTTGGCGACCGATAGAGCATTGGTATATGTAGAGCATGGAGAACTTATATTCATACTAACTAATAAGGAATTCAAGTTCAATATATGTACCTCCATGAAGCAGCCAAAGAATATGACCGTGATATCTATTTTCTATATTGTGGTAGAAAGTGTTAATGATGTGCCCATTGAGGAAGGCTTGTTGTTGAGCCTTTAGCATCTATAAACATGAATTTCGATGATGATGGTATTGAGGGGTAAAATGAGTCTGTAAATGCTTTGTAGGGTATCGGGTCACACACTTACGCTCCAAAGAAGCTTGATCTTGATCTGAAGAATAGGACGATACCACCTGCTAAACTATCCCTAGAGGAACCACCTATACTTGAGCTTAAAGAATTGCCAACCCATTTGAAGTATGTATTTCTTGGTTAGCATAACACTTTGCCAGCAATTATTGCTGGAGATTTTAGTGAAGAACAGGTTACAATACTGGTGGAGGTGTTACAGAGGTATAAGAAAGCCATTAGTTGGGCTATTGTTAATATTATAGGTATTCCTCTTGGTATTTGCACTCACAAAATTCAGTTGGAGAAGGATTGCATTCCTAGTGAACACTAGAAGAGATTAAACCCACATATGCAAGAGGTGGTAAAAAAGGAAATCATTTAGTGGTAAGATGCAGATGTGGTCTATCCCATATCTGACAACAACTGGGTGACTCATGTTTAATGTATCCCTAAGAAAGAAGGCAGTCATTGTAAATGATAAGAATGAGCTGGTCCTACTTAGGTCAGTCATTGGATGGCGAGTCTGCATGGACTATAAAAAGCTTAACAAATAGACTTTGAAAGATCATTTTCCAATTCCCTTCATGGACCAAATGTTAGATAGGTTAGCAGGCAGAGGTTGGTACTATTTTCTTAATGGGTACTCTGGCTACACCAATTCTCCATAGCACCAGGGGACCAGGAAAGACTACCTTCACCTATCCTTATGGCACCTTTGCGTTCAAGCACATGCCATTCAGACTATGTAATGCTCCTACTACATTCTAGAACTACATGATGTCTATATTCTCTGATTTGGTGGAGGACACTATTGAAGTATTTATGGATGATTTTTCAGTGATAAGGGAGACTTTTAATAAATATTTGTTGAATCTTAGTAGGTCTTTGTAGAGATGTGGAGAGGCTAAGCTAGTGTTAAACTGGGAAAAATACCACTTCATGGTCAAAAAGGGTGTTGTTTTAGGCCACAAAATTTTTGAAAAAGGGTTGGAGGTCGATAAGGTGAAGATAGAGGTGATTGAGAAACTGCCTCCCCTTATCTCTATAAAAGGTGTCTGCAGCTTCCTAGTTCATATAGGTATTTATAGGCATTTTATTGAGGATTTCTCAAAAATTGCACACCCCTTATGCAAGTTATTGGAAAAGGAGATAAAGTTCTACTTTGATGAGGCGTGCATGAAAGCATTTGAGTGCTTGAATGAGAAGTTGATCTCCATCCCTGTGATTGTTTCTTCTGCTTGTTTTTCTCTATTTAAGGTCATGTGTGATCCTAGTGGTGTTTCTTTGGGGGTTGTACTAGGGAAAAAGTGCAACAAGCTCTTTTATCCCATATACTATGCTAGCGAAGCTCTAAATACAACCTAGAAGAATTACACTATCACCGAGTAGGAACTGTTAGTAATAGTGTACATATTCAAAAAATTCAAAGCATACCTTTTGGGTACCAAAGTGATAGTGCACACTGATAATACAACCTTACGATATTTGATAACTAAGAAGGATGCTAGGCCAATTAGATGGGTCCTGTTGCTCCAGGAATTTGACTTTGAGGTGAAGGACCGTTAAGGGAGTAAAAATTAGCTAGCTGATCACTTATCGAAGATGAAAGATGAAATAAAGGTAAGGATGAGGTTGACATTGATAATTTCTTCACCAGATTAATAGGTTTTGGCTGCCACTCTTGATATCATTCCTTGGTTTGCTAATTATGCTAACTATTTTATTAGTGATGTTATGCCTGAAATCTAACTTTCCACCAGCAAAAGAAGGTTTTTTATGATATTAACAGGTATTTTTGGGATGAGCCATACTTATTCAGAATGTGTGCTAACAATATCATCAAGAGGTGCATCCTAGAAGCAGAAAAGTTAAGCATTTTGGAGGCCTGTCACTCCTTACAGGTAGGTGGCACTATAGTAGGAGCCTTACAATGCAAAAGATACTCCATTGTGGATAATAATGGCGTACTATCTACAAAGATGCACATGACTTGGTGAAGAGTTGTGACCAGTGCCAAAGGCAAGGGAAAATATCTAGGCGTCAAGAGCTACATATGACACCAATTCTAGAGGTAGAGTTGTTTGATGTATGGGGCATCAATTTCATAGGGCCGTTCATAAGCTCATATGGAATTAAGTACATTCTTGTAGCAGTTGATTATGTCTCTAAATAAGTGGAATATGTTTCTCTCAGATAATGAGAGTAAGAGTGTTGTGGTATTCTGTGAAGAAACATCTTTTCTAGGTTTAGGACTCCTAGGGATATCATCAGTGATGAGGGGCCCCATTTCTACAATAAGATCTTTCAGACTCTACTGGAGAAATACGGTGTGCAATAACACAAGGTACCTACTCCATATCATCCAGTCTACTAGGCAAGTTGAGGTGTCAAACCGAGAAATCAAGAAGATTCTAGCCAAGTTTGTCAATGCCAATATGACTTATTAGGAAAGGAAGCTAGATGATGCTCTGTGAGCATATCAGACAGCTTTCAAAACACCCATTGGTATGTCCTCATACCAGTTAGTGTTTGGAAAGGCATGTCATTTTCTTGTGGAGTTGGACCATAAGACATTGTGGGCCTTAAAAAATTTAAACTTAAATTAGGGTGAAGCTGTGCATATGAGGCTGGATCAAATCAATGAGATGGATGAGTTTCACTTGTGTGCGTATGAGAGTGCTATTTTTTACAAAGAGAGGATGAAACTATACCATGATAGGCATATTGAGTAGTGCCAATTCAGCATTGCTATTTAATTTAAGGCTGAGGTTATTTCCAAGTAAGCTACAGTCAAAGTGGTCATGTCCTTTCCCCATCACACAAGTATCTGCTCATGGAGCGGTTGAACTTGAAGCTCATGATGGTCATAGGTTCAAAGTGAATGGACAATGAGTGAAGCGGTACTTGGGATCTCTTAATGAAGTGAAGATTATTGAAGAACTCTAACTTGATAAAATCTTAGTAGTCAAGGAACTTGTATCATACTGTGGCATTAAACCAGGCACTACATAGGCGACAAACCATGGAGAAAAGTGTTACAAAGTCTGAGTAGTGAAGTAACCCATGTAGTGCCACAATGTTAAATCAAGCGCTGCTTAGGAGGCAGCCCAATGATTATAATAGCATTAGATAGGTTATATTTTGTATTTGATATTTCTATAGTGTCATGGTGTGTCCAAAGTTCTCCAGCATGGGCACCTATACAATTCGTATAGGGCACCACGTCTCATGGTGGAGTGGTGTTGTGCGAAGTGTCTTAAGGAACTCCTGGATTACGGGAGGGATTATGGTCCATTTTGAAATGCACAGATCATTTTGCCTTCCGTGAATCCTAGGTATGGTCCCTCATCTTTTCTCAAGTCCATGAGGAAGGTACATATTATATTTCGTGATACACTTCACGGACCATTTTGACTTCCGTGAATCCCTTGTAAGGACCCCATATTTAGTATCCAACTCCCATGTTACGAAAGGTAAGTATGATCCATGGTGCTCTTCATGAGTATACACCATGGGTCATGAAGCCTAGTTGTCTAAATCCTATTTAGTAGACTTGGCTTTGACTCAGATGAAATTTATTTAGGGCTTTCCGATTTATTATCCATTTCCACCAAAATTTGGGTTACTCTTCTTTTCTCTCACTATGATTCAACTCAACGAACACCCTCTCACATTTCTTGTCATGAAAACCCTTCCCCCTCCCAAGGATTCAAGTTGAAAATAGTGTTTTGTGGGTGTAATTGCCTGCCCTAGTACTTGGAACTGTGAAACTCAAAGGTGTGAACATATCAAGTAAGTAATTCTTTTTGTTCCTTGTGTTGATGTTGTGTTGTTGTGAATATTATGGGAGATTCCAAACGAGAGTTTCAATCATATTTTAAGGGTTATTTTCATGCTTGTATGAATGAGGGGAAGTCTGAGTACCCGTTTTAATTAATCGTATCATCTTGCTCAAATACTTACCATTTAGGCTTTTGTAGGTACCATGGCACGACCACACACTATGAATGCTTTCTAATTCAAAATCCACAACTCTGCATGTGAAGAATCAGAGCATGAATCAGAAAATGAGTCACAGAAAGGGTCGGGAAGTGATGCATCAAGTGGATCTGAGGTTAAGTGGACACCCATTCTCTCCTTATACTCCTCCCATGACTAGATACAAAGTAGCTGCAGGCTGAGGCCACTCCTTCCCAGTCTGAAGAAGAGGCAGCTGGCTTGGCCAAAGAGAAAAATGGGGACGATGCTCAATCTGGAGATAAAGGTAGTGCTACTTCTGATGGTGATGACAGAGTGGATTCTATAGAGAGGTTTGACCATGCAAAAGAAAGTGACCACTTGCACACCGAAATTTCATTATGTTTCTGAGAAATTGGTAGCTGGTTTCGGGTCTACATGATATCCTTACAAATGGCTTCACTAAAGGGTCTAAAGACTTGTGTAAATGAGCGATTGTGCCTGAGGTTTGGGTGGTACCTAATAACCTCTCCGCCATACCTAACCTTAAAGACCTCTTCTACAAGCATCATTTTGGGTAGATGACCAACGATACAGGATATTATGGTAAAAGTCTAGTTCCGGAGTTATACTCGGCTTATGCGGTCTCAAAGCTAAATGATATTCCTGAGGGGATATCAAAAAATAAAAAGAGGGCCTCATCATTAAACAAACCACCATTGAGTGAAGTCACAGTTTAGGGCGTGATAGTGTACATCTCAGAGACTAAACTCAATAGGTTCTTATAAGGTTCGAAATTGCAAATGGATGTTCAAATAGGTCTTTATGAGCACCAACACCATGAGGTATGTGATGAGGCAAATATGGGTGACCCTATGGTGCGATGAATGATTATGGAATGGGTTTCAAAGCATATATATTTCTATTAAGGGAGAAAATGGGTCATGGGTCACTAATGCCAAGCTGTTGATCACTAAGCCTTTTCTCATATTTCCAGCTAAGGTTTGGTGGGACATTGTCCGTGCTCATCTATGACCGACTGCAAATGACAACACCTTCATCCCACATAGGCATCTCTAGTAGCCTACATTATGGCTCGATTTGACTACATAGCCGGAGGCTAATTACGACCGTAATTTGGGACCGAGCATTTAATGAATGGGATGGACTTCCATTCCCATGTATGATCACTACGTTATGTGAGGCCGCGGGGATAGTGGTAAATTATCACTTCAATAAGTGCATCCAAGCATCGAAGTCCACAAATACGGCACTAAAAAAGGATTTGGACAACCCATTATACCAATTCGAGCCTAGTTGGCCTATTGGGCCAGTCATCATGCCTATAGGACTACCTCCTCCTATTCTAGCATTAGAGGGTGAAACTTTATACCCTTCTATGGAGGAGGCCACAAAGCAGCCAAAGGGCGATACTAGGCCTACCCATCCACACCCACAATTTCAGGTATGATAATCATTGTTCCTTATTCACTCCTTGAGTGAATGGTACAGGATCAGTGGAAGACACGGGCGTTGGTTGATCAAGTTATTGAGCGACTACCTAGGATTATCTAAACACAAATACAGGAGGAGACGACTCTGATTAGCACTGTACTCCTAAAGGAGCTGACACTAGTACATAGTCGCTTTGATGGCCTTAAGGCTCACCTTACTACTTAAAGTGGTCATCTAGGTGATGAGGATACCGCTTCCCTATACAAAGAGCTGGCTATTTTAAGACAATATGTGGGAAAATGTGAACCTAATTAATCCTCTATTGTTTCGGCGAGTGCTACAGATACCTTGCTACAACTATTGTTGGCATCGTCTACACTATACAACTAGATGGAGAATGAATCTCTATTTTGGCACTCGATACCGATAAAAAGATCAAGGTCCAGAAGCAGCGATAGGGAGATAATTCCGTAGATGAGGTAGAAAAGGCTAGGAGAGTAGAGAGAAAAGCTGAGAAATTGACTAAGCGTACTTCCAAGAAAGAATTTCAAGAGAGGAGGGGCTTGAGAGGCAGCTGTTTGAGGCTGCAAAAGAGGGAGAGTCATCTCGTGGAGTCACTCACTCTGATACTGTTTCCATCCCCACTCCAGTTGGGATTGTGAGTGAGGTTCTTCCGACCACACATACTCCTGCTATATGCGATGATCCTTCGGAGGATCCTCCATCATGAAATGCGCTAGTCCATACTGGTGCCACTACACTGCCACTGACTGACGCCTAGGGTATCGTAGCTATGATCATTTCCCTTATATTTACCTTTGAACATATTGACATGCAATTGAGGATAATGCACATAGTTTTTGCTAGGGGGTGGGGCATCTTGACGCTTGGAGTTTTACCATATTTCTTTTCTCTCAAGCATATATGTAGTTGAAATGTCATATTTAGAATTATTATTGTGCAAATACAAGAGTCTATAGATGGATATAATAGCCTGTGAAAATAAGGAGTTGAATTAAACTAAAATGACTCCCAACTGAAATTTGTGTGAAATACTATGTGATTGATCTAACTTTTGAAAACTGACTTTTTAGGATCTTTGTACAACATTGTACATATTGACTTGTCGATCAAATGCTATCTAGAATATGACTAGGTTATTAGTGCTTAATAGTTCGAACAATACACCTATAAGCTAGAAATTACCTGGTTTGTCTTATTGAAATGATTGAATAGCTTTATTAAGACATGATCATAGGACTTTGTTGATAATGAGTCACTTAGCCTAAATTTAACCAACCAAATAAAGTTGTACCCTTTGAAACAAAAGTTTGAGCTTTAATGAACCTTTTTTTTGAATAACCAAAATTTACCTTCCCTTACTGTCTATGAATCCAAATTGTGTCCCTTGAATCTCCAAGGACAATGTGTACCTCAACTGAGGTCAAAAGACTAAGTTGAGGGTAGCTACTATAAGGAGAATCAGTTTTGTGAACATTTATCTTTGCCCTGGTCCCTCCTAAGTGATTATGTACTTCAGCTTAGGCCAAAAGCCTAAGTTAAGGGTGTCAAGTTAGGGTATGAAAAGAATGGTGGAATGAGAAGAAAAAAAAATCATAGGTTGTGGCGGCAAATGAAAAATAAAATAAATTTAAAAATGAGTTAGAAAGAAAAAAGAAAAAAAGATTGAACCAAAGCAGAAACCACACCCGAGAAGGAATAATGAGGAAATAAGGGAACAACAAGAATTTGAAGGGTTAAAAACAAGTAAGTTAAGCCAAAGTAGTGTTTGGAGGAGCAAAGTAGTCACTTTTATCCTAATTATACCCTACCCAAACCCGAGCCTATGTTACAAGCCTAAATATACCTATTGTGATCCTAAAATGGTTATTTAAGAGTTAAAGTACTGAAAATAAGGGCAAGCCTATGGTCTTTACTTTTACATTATTTGAATTTCTTTTGAGAGTGCGAGAGTTTTTTTTCAGTCTCTGTTTATCCTCTATACATTATGAGAGAGACTTGTTTGTTGTGAGGGCACTATGATTGTATTATTGAGTTGATATATTGCTTAGTACACTATCAGTTGTATTTATTTGGTTGACTGTGAGTAGTGCTATGTCGTAAATCGATCCTTGTGAGTTAATTGGACTGTTGGTGTATTGCATAGTTGAGAATGAGTCATGATTGATGAGATGAGCTTCTATGTATCTATACTATAGTCCTTTGTATTTGCGCGTCATGTGTTTTCTTTTGTGTCATTACTTGAGGACAAACAATGGTTCTAAGTTGAGGGTGTTGATGTGTCGCATATTTTATGACATTTTCAATGCTCAAAATAGTAAATTAGTGTGAGTTGTAAGCATTTTATGTGGATATGATGTAGGTTTTGTTTGTTTTGCAGGAAAACTAAGTCGCACACGAGTTTAGATGGTTTTTTGGGGCTGAGAAGTTGTTTTGCAGAATATTGAGGAGTATGAGGCTCATTACGGACCGTAGAGCCTTGTACTAGCCGTGGTGGGTGTCATACTTCTGATCTTGTGAAGATGTTGTTGCTATAATTTTGGCCAAGTGTAACTCCACGTAACTCATCATGGGCCGTGGAGTCCACTATGGACCGTGTTGGATGATCTTAAAGGCTGAGGGAAGAAGTTGGAGAAATGGCAAAGGTTATCAACACAAAAGACAGTACGGACCATATTCATCACCACGGGGTGTGAGGATTGCCCGTGAAGAAGTGATGATCTACATAGTGTTGCAGCCCATGTTAAACACTACGGAAGAAGGACCATGGACCGTTAACTACAGCACGATCCGTAGTGGTCAAGTGTGAAACGTGTCGACTTTAATTTTTCTAGTTGGTTTAGGATTTGGTTTTGTATTTCTATAAATACCCAAATTTATTTTATTTTTAGGTTTCAGTGTTTTATTTGTTTTTTGAGTAATTTGTGAACATATTGAAGATACACTCTACTGCTTTAGAGATTGATTCTTGAAATATCATTCTGGTGTTCACTCTTTGATTTGTGGTTCGTGTGTTTTATTGAAGGTTTACTTCTCTATTCATGTAGGTACTGATTCATGAATTCTACATAAATTCTTGTTCTTTTACTTACAAGTATGAGTAGCTAATCCCATAACTAGGGTTGTGGGAACCATGATGACTTAATTAAATAGGCAAAAAGTAGGATTGATATTCGTGATTTGTTTTTGCATGTATTGTGGTTTGTTCATTTAAAAGTATTTCTTAGTAAGTGCATGCATAAACAACTTTCCCGTATTCATTACTTACTTGGGAGGGAGGTAGTGATTAGGAAAAGTATATCACAATTATAATTTGAAGAGTCTGACTTCAAAAGAAGGGACAAACTTGGTCTAAGTTACGTGAGACCGGAAGGAGATAGTACTCTAAGATCTAGATCAAGGCTTAGTAAAGTATACATTCTGAAAATGGGAGGAGATGAATGAGATACGTCTAAGAAGGATCAGGAGGTGAATTAGATGTTACCTATATCGCTAGATTTTGCATGCAATGCATTGAACGATATCGAATTGTCTATTAAGGTACATGCCTTGGAGAATACAATCCTAGATAAATTCTCATATTGTTCACAACGTAATTGTTAGTTACTTTGCCATAACATCATTTAGTGATTTCTAAGTTAAACAGCAAAACCTCCCATTTCACTTTATGCATCTTTATTTTTAGGAAGTAGCAACTACGACTGAATAGTGATAGCTAATAGAACTTGTTTCAACCTATTCCCTGTGGGTTCGACCCAACTCTTAGTTAGGTAAAATATACTGGTAATGATCATATATATCTCTTTCAAGAGGTATAATTGAGAATTATCACCTCCCTAAGCTCCACCTCTAGCACCCTGTTGGATACCCCAACGATCCCGATCTTGAACTCTGCCTCTAATTGGAGGAGGCACTACTGTCACTTGTCTAGCCGCTGGAGGAGCTGGTATAATCTCCCATTACCCTTCCTGGGGGGCACTCTTAGGTCCAATGATCTAAGCTTCTACAGTTATAACACCTTGAAACTGAACACACTATAATAACTCACCCTTAGTAAGAAGGAAGTGAATCTGATCCCCTCTAGCTCTGGCCTATGCTAGAACCACTCTGCTGGTACTGGCCACCCTTAAAAGTATGTAATGCCACCTGGAAAGGCTGGATGGAATGACCCTATTGAAATATCTAGCAGGACCTATCATATAAGTCCCTCTTTCTAGTTTGTGACCTACTGTAGTTGCCCTAGTAGTAAGGCCTCTTATCGCCGCCCCCTCGAGTTTTGTGATGAATATGATCCATGGACTGGGCATGGTCAAACACATCTAGAAAGGAATTTCCTACCGAAGCCAGATGTTTTATATCAAATCTCAGCCTATACCATAACCCATGTATAAAGAAACAAACTCTCTCCTCCTCCACGGGTAAAATCATGGTGGCATAGTGAGACAGCTCATAAAAGCCCACCTCGTGCTCTAAGACAGTCATAGAGCTCTGCTCCAATCTGGAGAACTGATCATGAAGCCTATCCCATATACTCTGTGGTATATACTTGGCCAAGAAGGCCGCTGATAACTCATCCATAGATAAAAGAGGTGACCTAGCTGACCTAGACTAAAGTATAAATGCCATAACTGTCTGGTGGGCCCGTAAAATTAATGTGTGGTGATGTCGACTCCTCTCGACTCCATAAGGCCTAAGGACTGAAGATACTCCTGGCATGTAATCAAGAACTCATGGGCATCCTTCCTAGTCAATCGAGTAAACATTAGTGGTGAAAGCTTTTGAAATACCCTGAACATCTTTTTCTCACACAGTGGTATGACTCCATCATAAATACCTGGTTGTATGGCCATATGAGCTGGTAGTGGTTTGCCTTTTGGAGCTACTAATGCAGGATGACCCTACAATATCGAGGTTGGGGCTGGACCTGGTGCTTGTCTCATCTCACCTATAGCTGCCATAATCTAGGTGAGTATGACCTGAATCTCTAGTGCTACAACTAGTGCTGATGGTGGCTGGGTTGGTCCTGGCCCCACCACTATGGAGGTGCATACCTTACCTATAGTTCCTATTTAGGCTCAAGAGCCTCTTTTCTGCAGTGGGATGGTGCTATAGCCTTCACACGACCTTTAGGTTGGCCTCTACCCCTAGTTGGGACTTTATCTATGGGCCTGGATTTATCGTCCCTGGTTGTTGTATGTCAAGTGTGATCCATCCTCCGAAAGAATAAAACAAGTGAGATTTCAAGGAACCAATAAGAAAAACACTGCACGAAAGCAAGAAAAAATGGGAATTTTTCCTAAAGATGTCCTGTAGCCTCCTGAAGATAAGTCACAGATGTCTCCATACTGAACAGCAGGACTCTACTAGACATTAGATTTATGCAAGTAAGATCGGTAAACCCGGGGCTTTAATACCAATTTGTCACGACCCGATTTCTTAGGTCATGATGACACTTACTATAACCCACTAGAAGGTAAGCCAACCCATAACCCAAAATGATTAGTAATAGATTTAAGGTTAGAAACTAAATAGTAATAAGCAATTCTGACATAAATAGCATAAATAAGCGGAAGATAAACCAAAATAAATATATATAACTAATCTGTCATGACCCAACCCCATAATCTGCTACTAGTACCCTAGTTGGACACTCGTATACATATCTATCAGACCTCGTCAAACTAAAACCAAATACCATATGGAGGCTTTGTGAAAATATGATGTCATCTCAAGAGTTACCTACGTGTATCAAGGTAACCTATCTCCTAAGAAGGCACAATCAATTAAACCATCCTAATACATAAGGCTACAAGGTTTTACTATATACAACATCCCAAAATATGTACATACGCGAGCCGAAAAGGCTGCTAGTATGGATGGGAACGTCCTAAAATACAAATCATACAGGCATAACTGAACACATATACACACAACTCACATATATGTCTATAGACCTCTAAGAGTATCAACAATATCATATGGTAGGACATAGCCCCGCCGTACCCCTGAATAAATATATATATACAAAAAAGGGGTATATACCAAAAGTATAGGCTTTGAGACAAAGAAGAACTCCAAAATAGCTGAATAGGAATTCTAGGATGGTAAATTACCAAAGCTATTACCTATAACATAACCAGACCGGGACTTGGTGAAAGAGGTAATAATAGTATGCACAAGTAGAATATCATGAGTAACCATATACAATTAGATCATCGCCTGAGACTTAATAGAATAATCAAAATGAACCATCATTTGAAAATCAAGATAGTAGTCATCTCAAGTACCTTTTGAATGTTATTATGAATTATACCAAATGTGAATTATACCAAAATTTGAATTATATACAAAATAGGATGGCTGGAATCATACACATTATCAATACATAATGATATAAGTTCTGGGAACCAATCAACTCAAGGTTCATGAAAAGAACTACCTAACCCTTTTCTTTGGAGTTAGCAGCGGTAGTATTTGCTTTGAAGTTATGGAGACAATATCTTTATGCTGTCTATATGGATGTTTTCACTGATCACAAGAGTTTGCAATATGTGTTCACTTAAAAGGACTTGAACCTTCAACAAAGGATATAGATTGAATTATCGAAGGATTATGATGTGAGTGTGCTATACCATCTGGGTAAGGAAAATGTGATTGCCAATGCTCTTAGCAGATTTTCCATGAATAGTGTTTTCCATATTAAGGATGAGAAGAAAGATCTAGTTTGAGATATGCATATATTAGCCCATTTGGGAGTTCGATTGGTTGATTCTGAGGATGGTGGTGTTATTATGCAAAATGGTTCCAAATCATCTTTGGTGGCAGATGTTAAGGCAAAATAAGATAGTGATCCCGCTTTGGTTGAATTGAAGAAAGAGGTTGCTGTAAAAGGCATTGAGGCTAGCTCCCAAAGGGGAGATGGTGTTTGGAAATATCAAGGTCGATTATGTGTTCTAGATGTTGATAGCTTGAGGGAAATAATAGGTCTAAGGCTCATAGTTCATGGTATTCTATTTATCCGAGTTCTATAAAGATGTATCGTGATTTGAGGAAATTGTATCGATGGAAAGGTATGAAAAAGGATATTGTAGATTTCGTGGCTAAGTGTCCTAATTGTCAACAAGTAAAGGTTGAGCACAAAAAACTAGGAGGTTTGGCTCAAGACATTGAGATTCCTACTTGAAAATAGGAAGCCTTGAATATGGACTTTATTACTGATTTTCCTCAGACTCGTAGGCAACATGATTCTATTTGGGTGATTGTTGACTGAATAAATAAATCAGCTCATTTTCTTCCTGTTAAGACTTCATATACAGTTGAGGATTATGCTAGATTATACATTCAAGAGTTGATTTAGCTTCATGGTGTTCCATTGTATATCATTTCAAATCGAGGTACTCAATTTACATCATAATTTTGGAGTTCATTCCAAAAGGGTCTTGGTACTCAAGTGAAGCTTAGAAAAGATTTTCACCCACAGATGGATGGTGAGGTTGAGCGTACCATTCAGACATTAGGAGATATGTTGAGACCATGTGTTATCGATTTTAAAGGTAATTGGGATAATCATTTGCCATTGATAGAGTTTGCCTATAAAAGCAGTTATCGCTCTAGCATTGAGATGGCTCCTTTTGAGGCATTGTATTGTAGGAGGTGTAGATCCCCTATTAGTTGGTTCAAGGTAACAAAAGTTGCTTTTATAGGACCTATTTTGGTATTTGAGGCTATGGAGAAATTGAGGTTGATTTAAGATGGATTGAAGCCAGCCTAAAGCTAACAAAAGTCCTATTCGAATGTGAGAAGAAGAAAACTTGAATTTGAGGTTAATGATTGGGTTTACTTGAAAATTTTATCCATAAAGGGTGGGATGTATTTTGGTAAGAAAAGGAAGCTAATCCCCCGCTATGTTAGGCCATATCAGATTTTGAGATGGATTGGTAAGGTGGCTTATGAGTTATATTTACTTTTGAGTTGTCATCGATGTATCCGGTGTTTCATGTGTCTTTGTTGAGGAAGTTTATTGGTGATTCTAGCTCCATTGTATCCTTGGAAAGCATTGAGGTTAAAGAGAGTCTTTCATATGAGGAGGTTCTAGTTGAAATCTCTGACCGACAAGTTAGAAAGTTCAGAAAAAGGAAATAGCATCAATTAAGGTTTTATGGAGGAACCAAGAGGTTGAGGGTATTACATGGAAAGCCAAAGACGATATAATGTCCCGATATCCTTATCTCTTTCCTTCCATGACTAGTTGAGGTATTTAGTTCCTTCATGATCCAATAATACCAAATCATTTGTTTCAGTTGTTCTCATGCTTTCATATGCATCTATGTTCATGAAATGAGTTTTAAAGTCATGTTGTAGCTTGAGATTAAATATTTCATTTTTTTTGCATTTTTGAGATGTTTTGCATTCATATTAGGCTTTATCTTCCTTTCTTATTCTATAAATGCTAGCTTAAGTCCCAATTCTAGGATGAATGTTCCCAACGGGGAGATATTGTTAGATCCCAAAAGTTGAAAAGTCCTAAAATGAGGTTCAAAATATGAATTTCCAGAAAAGTACAGCTTTTGGCACC
Source organism: Solanum dulcamara (assembly GCF_947179165.1). Taxonomy (NCBI): domain Eukaryota; kingdom Viridiplantae; phylum Streptophyta; class Magnoliopsida; order Solanales; family Solanaceae; genus Solanum; species Solanum dulcamara. The sequence continues at coordinate 12,074,300 of NC_077247.1, read as the reverse complement.
AGGTGATGACCACGAAGGCTATCACAGGCCGTGTTCCCCACCAAGGTTCATGGTGTGCTACCATGGTCATGATTCAGAAACTCAGACTCTACATGGAAGGGTTCACAACAGGGACCACGAGCTGCCCTTCGTAGAGAACACCACCCTAGAGACGCTTAGACTTTAGTCCAAGTCCAGCATCCCGGATAACCACCATGGGTTGTAGTAATAATCATGAACCCTGGTGGGTCTCATGGTAGGTAGCCTTCCAAAAACCCTTTCTAGAATAGTTCATGTCCCTCACCATAGAGGGGACCATGGACCATGGTACCCTTACCGGTCTGTGGTGAGGGTCTGTCCCGGGTTCCAGATTCAGTTAATGTTGAGGTTATTTTGGACTTTTCCCCATATTTCCTTAATGAATATGGATGGTTTTTAGGCTAGATTCCTACTTATTAACTAACCTAAATTCCCCTAACCCCCTCATTCTCACCATAACTCCTAAACACATAAACCTTCTCTCCCAAGTTTCTCTCAAAAGGATCTTCTTCACCCTTAAGAAATTCAAAAGATTTCTTCAAGGTCAAGCTTCCATTCTCTTAAATTTAGGTTTCATAAAGTTCAAGTTATATGGAATTTCATCCATGGGTACCTTTCCCCATAGAATCCCAAAGATTTCTTCTCAAATTCTCTTATAATATTTTCTATTAAAGGCCCTAATTTCATGATTTCCATTGGGTCTTCTTAATTATCATATGTTTCAATGAAATTAGCCTAATTATGCATAATTCACATCATATTGTATGATTTCAAGTTGAATTTTTATGACCTATGCTATGTTCTAGTTTAAAGCATGATTTATGAGATATGATCATGATTTTCAAGTTTTATTCTATGAAAGCTTGATGAATGAGTTTAAAGATGTTTTATGCAAAGAAGTTCATGAAAGATGACTTTATGATGTTTCAAGAAATTTAATTATAGGGAAAGTTAGTCCCTAAAGATATTTTATGAGTAAAGATATGTAATGATGGAAGGCCTACACCCACATTACATGAGTTGTATGATAGATGAGCTAATCCTATGATTTAACTATCTTGTTGATAGATGAGCTATTCTTGTGTTATATTCTAGAGATGGATTGATATTTATTATTATCTTTCCATATAAAGTTTATGATCATGTTTTCTAAAAGTTCCATTGGGCTTTTGACTAAGAACTGAGTGGACCTTGGAATAGGCTTTCTCTCCCTAGCTGAGGCAAGAGATCCGTAGTAAGATTCCATTGTCCCATAACTACATTGCCCACGTAGGTTTACATATGTCAATATGGCAAATCTAGTGGATCCACATAGCACAGTTAGATATGTTACTAATGGAGTATTCCCTAGCAAGGTAGCCTCCCCTGACTCAATACAGGAGTCATCATATTCTGTGTATTAGATCACATGGTCTTATATGTCGGTTAAAGGTCCTATCCCACACAGTTTTAGTTGAGTTATGAGTTCTTATGATAGTTATGAGATTCTGATGCATTGACCAATGAGATAAATGTTTTAATATTTTCATGACTTTATTCATGTTTTAAAGATATTGGTCTTGTATCCCATGATTCATATTGATTATTTCCTATTCCTATTATTCATGTATCCTCTCACATACTTAGTGCATTCCATGTACTACATTATATCATAATGTAGGGTCAGCTAATCGCCCTTATCCTCCTCTCACTCGTGACAAGAGTTCATTGTTATTGCTTTGTTGGTGAGTCCTCATGTTCGAAGGACGAGACATATACTTGCTTATGAGTCTATGAATTTCTTTTATATTTCATATTGGGTGAGTTGGCAGATGTCTCACCCCCCATCCAGTAGTAGAGGAATGTTAGATAGTGAAGAGCCTATGTTGTAATTTCCTCATTTTGAGACATGTTCTATTTGAGTTTATACTTTCATACCCCCTTTGGTCTTGTTTATTTACTTCATTTACCTTACGTATGCTCATTAAGGTTATTCTAAGAGGCTAGGTTGAGGCCCTTCAATATTCTGATTGCCATGTTATGACTAGGCCCTAGATCAGGTCGTCATACTTGGTAATTGAACAAAAGGTCGTTCTAGACCAACTAATCATTCTAGAGCTAACCATGCTGATGGAATTTTTATCCGAGAATATTTACCTAAAATTTTGACCGAGTAAACGTGGCCAAAATTTTAAAGCTAAAATAGCAAAATCACATAAATTCAAAATAAAAACTCCAAAACTCGAATCAACCTTTCCTCTAGACCAAAATAGACCCTCTAGAGCTGATGGAACTGTCAGAATTTCCATATGAAATCTAAATCTCTGGATGTTCACAAAAGTCAACTCCTTCTACTTTAAACCTCTAAAAAGAGAAAAACTTGCATCAAACTCACCCAACCACCTCAGGAAGTGTGCCACCTATGCCAACACCACACAAGGGATATAAAGAAGCTATAAAATGGACAAAATGGTAAAATCACACAAAAGCACTGAAATGACCTTGGAGGTCATTACATTGGTAGTGGATAACTATTCTTGATTGTTATTTTTTTTACTGTCTATGGTCAATACAAAGCCTAAGAGTTCCATCTTTTATTTTACAAATAAAATAGGGGCTCCTCAAGGAGAAACACTAGGATCGATAAAATTGTTCTCAAGAAGTTATTTCAATTGAGCTTCCAATTCCCTTAATTATGTTGGAACCATTCTATAAGGAGTGATAGAAATAGGGGCAGATCCAGGAATAAGCTCAATCGAAAACTCAAGTTCTCTTTCTAATAGCAACTTAGGAAGACTTCAGGAAAATTACACATTATAGGTATGTCCTTACTACTACGACTCTCCAAACATGTATCAACTATATGAGCAAGATATTCACCACAACCTCGAAAAATCATCGCTCTTGCTAAGGCCATAGAAATAATGTGTCAATGATCTTTACAATGATTTGTGAAAATGTAGAATCTTTAAAAGTCACACGCTTTGACCTACAATCCACTACTACATGATATTTTTAAAGACAATCCATCCCGATAATGATATCAAAATCTTGAAAAGGTATTTTAATTAAATCCGCAGGGAAGATTATATTTTAAATCATGAAGGGACAATCTCGGTAAATTTAATTACAAACAACTTGGCAAGCCAAAGGACTTTCAACCAGTACATTATAGTTAAGCCTTACAAATTTCACATTTTCAGGAAAAATAAGTGATGAACAAATATATGAATATGTACAACCAGGATTAAATAGTGTAAACAAACATAAGCCAAATAAGTGAATTTTACCGACAACAACGTCTTGTCCATGTTAATCATCCCTCTATTAAGCTCATGTAGTAGCCCTTGAACAATTCACTTGATTTTCTCCACTTGCACCTGTTGTTTGGGTATTTTTAGGACTTGCACCTCAATTGGTTTGAGGAGGATTAGTATAAGCCTTCTAAATTGAGCATTTGATGTGCAAGGAAGGAACATGATTTGTATTAGGATAATTCTGCACTTTATGATCAAAGCTCCCACAATTAAAACATCACCAGAAGCTTTACTGCAAGTTTCATAATAATTTTTTCCACATTGTGCACATGTGGGTACGCAAGTATTGCCTTGGCTATAATTTGGAGAGCTAGTTGTAGAAAAAACTAATTTATTTAGCTTATGTTGAGATGACCTGTGAAAACTTTCATCCTTAAAATCATCAAACCTTCTCATTTTTGATTGACCTCCAAAATCTAATCTTGACATTCTGAATTTATTTTCACATCAACTAGATTCTTCCTTATCAAGTCTTTCCCAAGTAAGAGTAGCATAAAATAATTTATAAAAGTTCTCATGTTGCAGGATTGCCGCATTCTTTCTGATGGAATCATTGAAACCGTCTTCAAATCTAATGCACTTATCTTTTTCCTCTTTAATAATACCTCCTGCATAACGAGAAAGTCTTAGACAATTATGTTGATACCCAACACTAGACATGTATCAGTGTCTTAAATTCAAAAACTCATTTTTCTTTGCATCAGAATAAGCAGGCGGGACATACTTCATACAAAATTCCATAACAAAATCATCCCAAGTAAGAATTGAAGGTTTTGACTTTGTGTTTGGCATTCTTACTCACCCGTCATAATTGTAACAGTGAGATGGCATACTTAAATTTGGTAGCATCTAAACAATCCAACTTCAATCACCCTCTCCATGCACTGAAGCCATTGATCAACATCAGTGGGATCAACATTGCCTTCAGACTCAACTGCACCCTTTTTCCTCATTTTCCAAAATTTTATCCCATTAGAATCATGCTTCGTTTCAACCATGTGGTGGAAGAATTTAGCCATTAGTTGGAAAGGAAGATTTATAACTTGAGTACTATGGCTCATGTATGGATATGGATCATCATCTTCTTACACCTTAATGGTTTTCCACTTCTGACCCACTTGTACAAAGAACATATTGATCTGAGAAATATTCCTCAAGCCCTTCTAGTGCATGAGGTTGAAAACTAGAGCTTCCCAAACCTTTATGAGTAGTTTCCATAGGTCTGTTAGAAGAAAAGGCCTTACTTCATTCCTTCAAAAATGAAGATCACATTGTATTAGAGACATGTAAATGATGAATACGCACTCTACATGCAATAAGAATAATATTAACAACGTAAGTAAGAAAATAACATATACAAAACCTTTAAAAAAGAAGCAAGTATATAAGAAATTCACAATAAAAGTCCTTGCACCACAAATCTAGACTCTGATACCAACCCTTGTAGCTACCCTTTTGGAAGATGCCACTTCTTAAAAAGTAAACTCATATAATACTTGCGATATTTAAAATTTGATTGGTGTAAGAAATATTAATTATCATCTAGTAATGAAATTAGACTAATTCAAAATAGTTAAAGGTATAAAAAATTCTATTTTGAATTTTATTTGATCTCAGGTTTTAATAAAGTAAGTGTTCCAATTTATGGAGGAATTACCTATCAAATAAGTGAGCAAGTGGCTTACAAGATTCCATGTATTATTCCTACCACTAAAAGTTCACATTGTAAATTAATACTAAACTTTTAAGTATCAAAGTCCACTGGTTCATGCTTTATACAAACATCCAAAACAAATAATAAATTTTGTACATTACAAGACATTGGTCTACACACCCCCAAAATATTGAAACATGTCTCCAAACTTATGTTCCAAGCCATGGTGTTATGTTTGAACCAGCCTTCAAAAATTACATATAAATATATCACTCATGAATTAAATATAAATCCCAAGATTTTTATAAAATATAGATACCTATTTGCAAATGTGATCATCCTTAAAGCTCCCAACAACTCTATCCAATGGCCAGCATCATGTATCTTCTCGGGCACTCCCAATGATAGAAATAACTATCGCTAAGCATAAAACTTAGTGGTGTAAAAAGTATAGGTTTGGAGCCTTTAGATTCTCCAGTTTACCTTTCTCAAGTTGTGGGCAATACAATTGAAATATAATAAATAAATCAAGTAAACAAATAGATCAAGAGTATCAAGTTAGATATTTAACGATCTAAGTGCCATGAAAGCTCATAGCACCATTTCATAAGAGATGAAATAACAAGTTTTGACCAATATATACATCATGTTGTCACACAAAGCATAACCAAGTATCAAGAAGGACTAAAGCCTGTATTAATAATGGTCAAAACATAATAATCAAGAGAACCAAGAACCATATTAAAAATAACTTTCTAGTTCGTACATAAAATGGAAAAATTTCATACTTAAGACGAACCAAAAATCCAAAGTGAAAATGGAAAAAGATCTAAATCAAGAGGCATGACAATAGTGACAAAGTCAGCCACATGAAAGACAAAGTCTCAACAAGAATGTCAGGTGATCAAGCAATCCATACAAGTGGGCAAGATAAACAAATATCGCACAAGTCTTAAAGGATACAACAAGACAATACAAAGTGACAAAAAGTAACCAAGGTACGAAGATAAACTTTCTAATATACCAGCAAGTAACAAGAGTACCAATATGAGTTTATACACAAACCTTAGTCATTTAGCATACAAACAGTCCAACACAACTTCAATAGTCTAAATTATAGATCAACCAATGTATCAAGTTCCTCAACTTGCACACGAGTATATACAACCTTAAAAATATGATAAAATATCCTCTTTAATTGTATCACCATCATTTTGACAAAAAATAAGATTATCATCAAAAGTAATACAAGCCTATATAAATAACATTATACTACCAAAGCAATAAATCTGGCCAACCTAATACCTCATGTCGTAACTTAGTTTTGAAATGGAATATCGCAAAACTGGACCATGTCCTTGATGAAATATGTAGGTATATGTCTTAAGGTTGAAAATAGTTAAGAATTATTCCAAAATACATTGTAAAAAAAGTAATTATCATTATTCTAACAGTTAAACATAGGGAATTTCTAGATCAGAAATCTGGACAGAACTTGTCATATATTCGTTCCCTTTTTTGAATCCATAACAACATAATTAGATATAAACATAAGCAGAAGAGTTGTAAGTATATTATTAGATTTCCAAATAATATTAATTCAATAAAAACAGAGTACTACACAATAAGATATGCTAACAATACTAAACACTACACAGTTCACAAACAGATTTTGGTGACTTACCAAGGTAAGGTGTGTCTTGAATTTCAGTTTTAAGGTACCAATTTTTCTTGTGGGGAACCGACTTGATTTTGAGAAAAGGTGTGATATAATTAAAAATAATTTTAATAAAGGTGGCTTCCTAAATTTCAAAAAATATCACATCTTGCTAACTATTATTAGAAGAATATGTATATATTGTCAAGAAACTTTACTCAACTACCCTGAGAAAATTCTTTATAATACCAACACAATTCAAGGTAAGCAAGTTTTCCATGTCACAAAATTCAAGTTAAGAAATTGTGAAGTAGGAGTAAGTCATATCATCAAGGAATGGCCTATTGGAGTTTGAATGTTAGTTTAAATATTTGAGGGCATTGCATACAGCCTCTTCAAAACCAACTGAGCCTTCACTCTGGAGAAAAGGTTCGCTCTAGATGGGTTAGGGAAGGAATTCCCTAACATTGTTCAGTAGTTCACCATTAGAAAATGGATGCCCCTTGCGAATGCCCCAAGAGATTTCTTCTCGAAGTTGATTATGTAGTTTTATGCCTCATATAAACCAAGATAGGAGAAGATGCACCTTCGTGGGATGGTGGAGAAATTTGCCAATATTTTTTGGTTATTGTGAAGGGTGTGGAAGTAGATATAACACTAGAGGCGATCAACTCTCTCTTCTTGAATAAAAAGATAAAGAAAGAATTTGCATATGTTGAGGCAAAATGCAACAAAAAGTAGCCAACTTCAATGGGTTGCTAACACTATCGATGTTGACTAGCTAGAGTAAATATGGGAGGTGAGATCTCTCATCATGATTTAAAGTTTAAAGCAAAAAAATTTTGTGAGTTTGTGTGTTCTCAGATTATGCCCTCCAAAAATAATCAAAGGGTCCATAATGAGGCTTCTATATTCATTTATTTTTTATTGACTGTTGTCCATATCAACTATGGGAGATAGTTTGGTACAAATACTAAGAAAGGAAAGACAAAAAGCTCAATGTATTGCCTTTCTGGTCCTAATAAGCAAATTGTGAGCTCGTGCACATATGAGGTACTTTGTTTTAGATGTTTCTTCCCCTGCTATTAGGGTAATTGATGTGGATCTCAAGAGAGATGCCGAAGAGCCAAAGATATAAAAGTGCAAAGTGCAAATTTTAGGAGACTACCGAAGATCAAAAAGTGTAAATTTCAAATTTTAGGAAACCAGTATTCCATTCGTATTACTTCGAATGCACCGACTCCCAAAGTGTTGGGACATGCCTCGATGTAGAGGAAAATAATCTAGAAAGATCATCATCACAATCATCTCCCAATCAAACTGCCTACCGCATACTAATAAAAGTAACTTACTCCAATGATTGCCAACTAAAGAAGATTACACAATCTTTGCTAGGCATACTTGTAGCTGCAGCTTAAAAGGCAGTGAGGGGTTTGTTAATTAGTATAGACAACCTATGCAAATTGGTGCATGTGGTAGAAGGAGCTGTTAATACTCTGAGAACTGACAGAAAACATCTGAAAGGAAAAGTTCCAATTGAAAATATGATATGTCTATGTTGGTTGAAGCAATAAGAGATCCGAAGAACACCCTTGGGGAAATAGATGTGTAGAACCCAAAAATTCCTAGCCCAAATCGAACATAGAATGAAAATAGAAGATGGAAAATTCTACTGGATTTGGCAACCTCGATCAGCATCAATAGACCAAATATAGAACCATGTGCCATATATGAGGCTCATAGTAAAGGTTCTAACTTAGTAAAAATCCTTCTAAATTTTACATATGGTTTCTACGGCTCATGGAATGAACCACAGATCATGGATAGTGTCCATAGAAAAAGTTCTTAAAACAGTGAAATTTCCTGAGTTTTAGGGCCTATAGTATGCAACGTAAACTCTTCTGTGGTTCATAAAAGTGGCTCATAGACAAGTCATGAAACTTGAATTCTTTACTATCTTTCATGAATGTACCATATGAGTCATAAATGTAAGTATGAGGTGTGGTTTGGTCTAGTAGAATGAAGTCATAAAACTTAACTTTTTGGCCTGATTTCTATGAGTGTGTAGGACTAGCCATAAAATGAATTACAATTCGTAAATAGGGATCGTTAACCAAAACTTAAGAAGACCCACACACTTATACTATATAAAGGAGAGAGATATACAGCTTGTAAAAACAACTCAGACCATAGATGGCCATCGTAGACAACTTTCGACAGCTTTTAAGTAGGGTTATTTATGTTGTTTCTTATTTTTTCTAAACCTTAACCCTAATGTTTTAGTACATAATTGAGGTATTATATCATAGTACTACCTCATAATACTCTCATAACTCTCCTCATGACTTAGAGAAAGAATCGAGAGGAGAAACCAAGGGTTTCAAGCATCTCCATCAAGATTTCATCTAGAACTCTTGTTCTCCCAGGTATGTAAGTCTATTATAGTGAATGAATGAGTTTTTACTCATGACCTACATAAATATTTTAGTTATCAAGCTTAAGACTAGGGTTTTTACCAAAATTTTAGCTAATTTGAAATTCTCTTCACCCTCTCGTTATTGATTCTTAATTTCATTGTAAGGATTTCAGTACTTCATATATTTTATGATCTTTAGTTATTATTCATGTTTATTATATTCCATGAACCCTATTTAGAAAAGAATTGTTTAAAGCCTTGATATATTAATTATTATGTATTGTTTCATAATTAAAGTAAGTTTCAAGTATTGAAGCTTCAATTCAAAAGGAGTTTTAAGGGGACTTGAATCTTTCCATGTGCATTATTTTCATTAAAAAAAGGACATGGCTAATTTTAAAGAAAGCATAATTAGTTTTAGAAAAAGACTTCAGTCAGTTCTTTAAGTAAAGTCATGCAAACTCATAAAGAACCATATTTGAGTATTTACTCGATATAAAAGTTATAAGTTTTCCCCTAAAGTGGAAACCTTTCTCCTAAAATGGAACTTTATATAGTAGTGAGAATTATTGCATTATTTTTGGAGTAGTATTGAGCACTAAGTTGGATAAGGATATAGATTAAAATCCAAACTATATAACTTCTCCATCAACGTAGGAGAGGATCATGTTGTTGATTTGGGCAATGCCTCATTTATTCCCTAGTAAGGGATCAAATATAGGATCTATTAGTTCAGTTCATCCTTTACCCTAGTAAAGTATTGGATGTTGTCCGTGATAATGAGAAGAACCTTCTTCAGATAACCTTCTCTCTAAAAATGTGGGCAAGACATTGTATCATCACGAGGATTATAGTGATTATTTTCAGTTAAAGAAACTCCCCAAGAAAGTAAAGTATATTATTTTCAACATTTGCTATTGTCAAATACTTTTAAGATTTAAAGCTTTGTTATTTGATTACACTTGCATGCTTTACCTTACAATTATTTATTTTATAGTCTTATTCCTAAGTTACTCTTTCTATTATTGTATTCAATTTAACCATTGTTTCATTCAATTATTTTATATATCGTATGTTTTATGTACTGACGTCATTAGATGTTGCATCTTTAAAAAATACAGATACAGGTGTTCAGGAACAACCTCATGCACTCCACTAGGATCTCTTTTTATCTAGATTTTCTATAAGACCTCCTTGTTTATGAAGGTCTCAAGACCATTTACTTTATTTAGTATTTAGAAGATAGATTTATTAGAGTATTCAGGTAGTCGTGGGTCTAGTCTTGGCACCTATCTTAGTTCAGTAGAGGATTTAAAGATAAGTAGTTGAGTTAATTGAGTTTTGATATACAAATGTTCTAAATAGAATTATTGTTCAATTTATTTTCATACTTTTGCATGAAGTATGTAGAAGTGATTTAAATTCTTAAAATGTTTTTATTTTTACTTATCATTTTAAAGCCTCCACATAAGTGATCAGTCTATCTCTCAATAGTAAGCTAGGACAAGGGTTTTCTTGAGACTAGAAATGGTTATGGGTGCCGCCATGCCCAGATTGTTGGATAGGAGCATGACAAACTTTGTATCAGAGGACGAGCTTTAAGAATCCTAGGATGTCTATGGAGTCGTGTCTAGTAGAATCCTTATTATTTCTATGAAGCGTGCCACATCTATAATAGAGAAGCTATAGGACATTATGAAATACAACCTTCTTTTATACTCTATTCGTGTGATAGAGTTTAACTCTATAAAAGTTACTTCTAACTTGAGGATTAGCATATTTCAGATCATGCCTCTAAAGTGCATCACCCTTTAGATGAATGCAGTGAGAACTGAGGTTCCCTATTGTTACACCCCGCACTCTTGAGCTCGGAACGTCTTCTTAAGTTCCTTAGACACTATCATGTGAGCCGGATAAACTACGACACTATCAAACAACTCTAAGAAAAGAAGATTGTGATACCTCATGAGAAGGGAGGTCGGAGATATAGTCATAAGAATCCGGAAAGAGTTGGAGGCTAAGAAATGAGTCGTAGGACTCGATTTACCTACGTAAGCCACTAATTTAAGAGTCTTATACACTTAAGTTGCTTAAGGATATATCAAGCTTACGTAGTGCGGATTACATGGGCTCTTAAAGTAAGACGAGATTATGAACCCGCGAGGAAGGGAAAAAGACGACGCGTGGCAGCCAATGGAGGAGCGACACGTGGCAGCACCTCAAGCAAGCAGGTGATGCACCTACTTAGGGTCAAGCAGGTGATGCAGCTGCTTGGGGGAGGTGGACCCCACTGCCACGTGGCAGCCACTAATTGGCAGCATGACACAGTGGCCAATCATGGCTTGACACATGTCATCCTAAGGGGCTGACACGTGTTACCACCTAGGTCCACCTAAATATATGTATATATGACTAATGTCTTCAGTTATGATCCAAAAAAATCAGCAGCAACAAGAGAAAACAAACCCTAAGCTAAGAGAGAAAAGGGTGACGGCTTTGGGAGAAAAATAAGGTAAGTCCTGATTTTGTTCCATGAATTAATTATATAGCATATACCACAATGATATGGAAGTATTATTAGTATAAAATTAGAGTTTGGTGCAGCAAAAAACGGACAGCAAGCTGCCACGACGTTACAGCACGCTGAAAAAAAGTTCCGAGGCGCGATTTTGGCGAGTTCTAGCCAATTTCGGGAAAGGTAAGTTCTTCCCCTCTAATTTGAAGTTTATGATGTTAAATTATGGTGTATTACACACCTTAGGATCTGCTGGAAGTTGGGTAAAAGGTTTGAAAAGTTCGCCGTTCGAAATAAACAAATTTAGAATTGCTATAGTTAAGTTGTTGTCGAAATAAGGTGTTGTGCGCGTGGGGGCTGCTGCTGGTTGTGTTGTGGTGTGTTGAAGGGTCTAAAAGTTATCTAAAAGAAGTGGGGGAGATTCTGTTTTCATCCACATGACCCTCCACTTTGCAATTAAAGAATTCGCGAAAGAAAGATTAAAAACTCTAGTTTTGGTATCTTAGTTTCGAGTGAATTGTTGGGGGTTTATATTGTGTAATTTTGGTCGTAATATGTATATGTATGGGCTTCTGGTTGCATTTTTGGTTGGCTTCAGGTGCTAAGTACATGGTTGCGAATTTGGATAGGGCCCATTATAGGGGAGGTGCTGTCCAATTTTCGTCGACGCCTTAGAGAATAACAGAACTAGTCGAGGAAACGACTAAGGAAATATACTCCATTAATACTAAGGTGTAACCTAAGATGCTGGAAAGTTAAGAAGGGTTGATACTCATATTTATTTTATGTTACTTAGGTTTAAAGTACGACGAGACGAACGGGATAAAAAGTAACCCGTAACAGGTATGTAAAGTTATTCCTTCTTTTGGCATGTTTTGGTATAAGTATGTAAAGCTAACGTTTCTTTCTTTTGGCATATTTTGGCATACGTATGCAAGGCTTATACTTTCTTTTAGCATTTCTCTGACATAAGTATATAAAGCTAATATTCCTTTTCGGCATGGATTTTAAGAAACAAGTATATAACTTTCATATGATTTTAAAGAAGTTCCTATTCGTAAAGCCGCTAGAATGGCCAACTTCTCGACTTCCAAAAGATATTTTGTTATGCCTTGATATGTGTATATGATTCCCAAAAGTTTGATTTTGATGTAACCCATAGTAACTTTCAAAAGGTACTTGATATGACCCTTGTCTGGATTTTGAGTGATAGTTTATTTTGAGTATTCCATCGAGTCTCAGATATGATTTAAATTGCATTTGGTTTCTCACTACTCCACTCGTGGATGCCTCAATACGTCTTACACTGAGCCCCAGCCAGGTTTTGTTATTGTGCATACTTTTTACATTATTCGCCGTGCCCCGACGTGAGGGGGCAGGTACGACCTGTACATGGGTTTGATTTGTGGAGTTATGATGTGCCATGTACACCTATGATATGATATGATCTGATATGACCATCTGATATGATATGATATGTTACGGAGATATTCCCTACTCTGGAGTTATGATGTGCTCTGGCGCCAGTCACGGGGCGGCGACCACATTTTGTATTTGTTCACCGAGTCCCATAATGGGACCAGATATGGCATATGGTTCTCTGCATACACTATCTGTGGTTATGAAAAGCCTTTTTGTATTCTGGATAGTTTGCTCATTTTTGCACCTTCTGTTCTGGTAATGGCTTTATTTATTACAGTCCATGCTTTATATACTCAATACATATATCGTACTGACCCCCTTTCTTCGGGGGGCTGCGTTTCATGCCCGCAGGTACAGATGTTCATTTTGGAAGTCTGCTTGCTTAGGGTTTCTACTCAGCGATGTTGGGAGCGCTCCACTATTCCGGAGCCTAAATTTTGAGTACTGGTCCTGCGATGTATATATTTGTTTATGCAGGGGTACGGCGGGGGCCCTGTCCCGTCATATATTGCTGTTACCATTCTTAGAGGTCTGTAGACATATGTGTATGTGGGTTATTTGTAAGTTTGTTTCAGTTGTGCTCATCCAATGTATTGCAAATGTTTTCGTGGTATGGCAGCCTCGTCGGCTCGCATACCCTTTCCTGTCATGATACAGGTGAATGAGGCTATAGGTTTATGAAAAAAAGTTTTTGACCCATTGGGGTTTATGTATGTTATCACATCACACATGGTTCAACTTAAAGGTAGCTGATATATACGCATAAGGGGGTCCAGGTTGGACCCCAGTCGCGGCCCATGGGGTTGGGTCGTGATAGAAGTGGTATCAGAGCAGTTCTTCTTTGGAGTGTCTATAGACCATGTCTAGTAGAGTCTTGTTTATCGGTGTGTTATGCACCACATCTATAGACAAGAGGCTGCAGGACATTTAGGATGTTACCTTTCTTTCATATCTACGATCGTGCGATAGAGTCGAGTCATAGGGAATGAAATTCCTCACATTAACTTATGATTTCAGCAGAAGGACAACATCAATATAAAAAGGTTACTGACGATATTGGAAGTTACATAGCACGCAGGTAAGCAAGGCATGAATGATAGATGCCAGGTAAGGTATTGAATTATTGTTGATATGTAAAGTTGAATATTGAAAGGAAAAGTGGACGGAAAGTCTAAACAGGTGCAGTTCGAGTTGGACATACGAGGTAAGTCCATCAGTTATACTATTGTTAATTATGGGCTCCCTGTGAGGCTACGATATGACGTGATATGATACCTATATATGTATCTTTATGCGTATTGCCCCTGTGAGGCATTGTTGGCATTTTCTGCGTGCAGGTGTTGAGATAGTAAGAAATACAGAGGAAACTCTGCCCAAATTTTCGTAGAAATAAAAAGAGAATGAGCTGCAGGGCTATAGTATGTCTTGAAACGTGGTTCTTGCAACAATGATGTGATTTGACTAAACAAGTATGGTTGACCTCGAGAAATGAGTTAATTGCTAAATTAATGGCAATAGAAACTAGGAGATCGATATTGATATAGTAGAACGAAGTTGGAAAAGAGCTATAAGCCAAGGAAGATGACTTATAGAAGACTGATAGATCGGGATAAAACGATATGGCGAGGCTTCTCCTGAATTGATACATAGGGATAAACTATGACAAGTTATGGTTGAAGGGGGTAACGGTATGACTAAGACAAGAGTACGAGGGATAAAGAATTGTGATGGATATGAAGTGTTAAGAAGACAGCTACAAATTGAAAGTATAGTATGATGAAAAAGTAATAAGATAAGGCCCCTACTACCACGAAATTGATATGGTTTTAAGCAGGATTAGAAATAAGCCTTAAAGCACACGACAAAGATGCAAGCTCCAAGGAAGCATAAAGAAGTAGGGTGTACACGTGACTCCACTCTAATGATTAGTGGTATCCACTGGAATAAAGTTAGTATAATGACGAAGCTCGAAACATGAGTCATTAAAGTATAAGTACACTCGAGTAGGGAATGTGCACCAATTATGAGCCCTCGCTAATTACTGATTGGGATGAATGGAATGTGGCTTTGAGTGCACTACTACATTACGGATACTACTCGAGTATCAATCATTAGATGAGATTCGATTCGAGATATTCCAAATATTACAGCACCCTACGATTGTGCTAGGGTTTCCTAGAAAGGCAGCCTAACGTGGGGATGATTTAACAGAAGATGTAGATATGGTGCAGCCCGTTAAATATGTTGGAATAGAATCATTTGCATGTAAATAGCTGAAGGTATACGGAGAATGACATAGGTACACCCTAAAAGGGGGGAAGTGGATAAAAGAAGTACAAGCGTAAAAGAAAATCAACTGATGCTATCTCATGTAAATGGGGACGCTTAAACGTCAAACGAGACCCCGTAAGGGATTGAGAAAACCAAATGAATCTTAGTATGACATTTTTCCCTTCGATTAAAGGACAGGCCCAGATGTGATCCACTAAATTATTGATAAAGTAAAGCTTATTCTGGGACAAGGTATCGATTAGCAGCCTAAAGTTGGCAAGAAGGGGATACATTGATCCTTCGCAGGGCATTTTTAGAATAGATAAAGCCGCCTATGAGTGGGACCTACCATCTGATTTGAAACAATACATTCAGTTTTCACAGATCAATGCTCCGCAAGAATGTGAACGACGCTCCCAGAATATTTCCCGTGGAGGAGGTCCACGTAATAGGGAGTTATCCTACGAGGGGAAACCTATCTCCATCCGGGATCAGCAGATTAAACAGGTTGCGAACTAAGGACATAGATTCCGTCAAGGTACTGTGGCAGAATAAGAATCGTGAAGACATAAACTGGGAGGTTGAAAAGGACATGAAACACAAGTGTCCGTACCTATTCCCGATGTCTACGGATAGCCCCAGTCTTGGAACTCGTATATTAATTACTTGGACGAAAATGTATGCCATTCCAGCAGAAAGGCATCTCCCTATGATCCGTTTAAAGTCTTAAGGAAAGTTTTATTCAACATTCTGGGATGAATGTTCTAAAGGGGGGAAGGATGTTACACCCCGCACTCTTGAGCTCGGAACGTCTTCTTAAGTTCCTTAGACACTATCATGTGAGCCGGATAAGCTATGACACTATCAAACAACTCTAAGGAAAGAAGATTGTGATACCTCGTGAGAAGGGAGGTCGGAGATAGAGTCATAAGAATCCGGAAAGAGTTGGAGGCTAAGAAATGAGTCGTAGGACTCGATTTACCTACGTAAGCCACTAAGTTAAGAGTCTTATACACTTAAGTTGCTTAAGGATATATCAATCTTACGTAGTGCGGATTACATGGGCACTTAAAGTAAGACGAGATTACGAACCCGCGAGGAAGGGAAAAAGACGATGCATGGCAGCCAATGGAGGAGCGACACATGGCAGCACCTCAAGCAAGCAGGTGATGCACCTACTTAGGTTCAAGTAGGTGATGCAGCTGTTTGGGGGAGGTGGACCCCGCTGCCACGTGGCAGCCACTAATTGGCAGCATGACACGGTGGCCAATCATGGCTTGACACGTGTCATCCTAAGGGGATGACACGTGTCACCACCTAGGGCCACCTAAATATATGTATATATGACTAATGTCTTCAGTTCTGATCCAAAAAAATCAGCAGCAACAAGAGAAAACAAACCCTAAGCTAAGAGAGAAAAGGGTGACGGCTTTGGGAGAAAAATAAGGTAAGTCCCGATTTCGTTCCGTGAATTAATTATATAGCGTATACCACGATAATATGGAAGTATTATTAGTATAAATTTAGAGTTTGGTGCAGCAAAAAATGGACAGCAAGCTGCCACGACGTTACAACACGCTGAAAAAAAGTTCCGAGGTGCGATTTTGGCGAGTTCTAGCCAATTTCGGGAAAGGTAAGTTCTTCCCCTCTAATTTGAAGTTTATGATGTTACATTATGGTGTATTATACACCTTAGGAGCTTCTGGAAGTTGGGGAAAAGGTTTGAAAAGTTCGGCGTTCGAAATAAGCGAATTTAGAATTGCTATAGTTAAGTTGTTGTCGAAATAAGGTGTTGTGCGCGTGGGGGCTGCTGCTGGTTGTGTTGTGGCGTGTTGCAGGGTATAAAAGTTATCTAAACTAAGTGGGGTAGCTTCTTTTTTCAGCCACATGACCCTCCGCTTTTCAATTAAAGAATTCGCAAAAGAAAGATTAAAAACTCTAGTTTTGGTATCTTAGTTTTGAGTGAATTGTTGGGGGTTTATATTGTGTAATTTTGGTCGTAATATGTATATGTATGGTCTGCTGGTTGAATTGTTGGTTGTATGCAGGTGCTAAGGACATGTTTGGGAATTCGGATAGGGCACATTATAGGGGAGGTGCTGTCCAATTTTCATCGACGCCTTAGCGAATAACAGAACTAGTCGAGGAAACGACTAAGGAAATATACTCCATTAATACCAAGGTGTAACCTAAGATGCTGGAAAGTTAAGAAGGTTTGATACTCATATTTGTTTTATGTTACTTAGGTTTAAAGGACGACGAGACGAACGGGATAAAAAGTAACTCGTAACAGGTATGTAAAGTTATTCCTTCTTTTGGCATGTTTTGGTATAAGTATGTAAAGCTAATGTTTCTTTCTTTTGGCATGTTTTGGCATACGTATGTAAGGCTTATACTTTATTTTAGCATTTCTCTGACATAAGTATATAAAGCTAATATTCCTTTTCAGCATGGATTTTAAGAAACAAGTATATAACTTTCATATGATTTTAAAGAAGTTCCTATTCGTAAAGCCGCTAGAATGGCCAACTTCTCGAGTTCCAAAAGATATTTTGTTAATCCTTGATATGTGTATATGATTCCCAAAAGTTTGATTTTGATGTAACCTATAGTAACTTTCAAAAGGTACTTGATATGACCCTTGTCTGGATTTTGAGTGATAGTTTATATTTAGTATTCCATCGAGTCTCAGATATGATTTAAATTGCATTTGGTTTCTCACTACTCCACTCGTGGATGCCTCAATACTTCTTTCACCGAGCCCGGGCCAGGTTTTGTTATCTTGCATACTTTTTACATTATTCGCCGTGCCCCGATGTGAGGGGGAAGGTACGACCTGTACATGGGTTTGATTTGTGGAGTTATGATGTGCCATGTACACCTATGATATGATATGATCTGATATGACTATCTGATATGATATGATCTGTTACGGAGATATTCCCTACTATGGAGTTATGATGTGCTGTGGCGTCAGTGATGGGGCGGTGACCACATTTTGTATTTGTTCACCGAGTCCCATAATGGGACCGGATATGGCATATGGTTCTCTGCATACACTATATGTGGTTATGAAAAACCTTTTTGTATTCTGGATAGTTTGGTCATTTTTGCACCTTCTGTTCTGGTAATGGCTTTATTTATTACAGTCCATGCTTTATATACTCAGTACATATATCGTACTGACCCCCTTTCTTCGGGGGGCTGTGTTTCATGCCCGCAGGTACAGATGTTCATTTTGGAAGTCTGCTTGCTTAGGGTTTCCACTCAGCGATGTTGGGAGCGCTCCACTATTCTGGAGCCTAACTTTTGAGTACTGGTCCTGCGATGTATATATTTGTTTTTGCAGGGGTACGGCGGGGGCCCTGTCCCGTCATATGTTGCTGTTACCATTCTTAGAGGTCTGTAGACATATGTGTATGTGGGTTATTTGTAAGTTTGTTTCAGTTGTGCTCATCCAATGTATTGTAAATGTTTTCGTGGTATGGCAGCCTCGTCGGCTCGTATGCCCTTTCCTGTCATGATACAGGTGAATGAGGCTATAGGTTTATGAAAAAAAGTTTTTGACCCATTGGGGTTTGTGTATGGTATCACATCACAAACGGTTCAACTTAAGGGTAGCTGATATATACGCATAAGGGGGTCCAGGTCGGACCCCAGTCGCGGCCCACGGGGTTGGGTCGTGACACCTATGGAACCAAAGCGAGTACTATGCCTCCACTTACTAGGGTGCAGACCAGGAATGGAGCTCACTTTGCAAATTAGGGCACCAATCTTGGGACTTAGGGTGTGCCTGCTAGCACTGTAAGGGTCCCATAAACACCGACTCCTCAACCTCCTCTTTTCAGAGGCAAATTTTAGGGTAGCTATTCAGATGCTCACTTAGTTTATTGATGTTTAGTCAAGTTATCTTGGAATAATATTTACCAACTCCAGTTCCCAAGAATCATCAACTGCAACTAGAATTCGGGGGTTTCTCTGGATGAACCCGCTATTTTTTATAGGATCCAAGATAGAAAAGGACCCTCAGAATTTCATTGATGATATGTGGAAAATTCTAAATGTGAATCATGCTACAAAGACTGGGGGAGTTGAAATTGTTGTGTATCAAGTCAAGGATGTGGCGAACATATGGTATAACTAGTGGGAGGAAAATCATGGCTAAGATGTTAATCCAGTGGTTTAGGATGATTTTAAGGAAGAATTCCTCGACCACTTCTCCCCCCAAGAGTTGAGAGAGGCTAAGATGGAACATTTTGTGAATCTAAAGCAATTGGGATGAGTGTGAAGGAGTATGGTCTCAAGTTCATTCAACTATCTCGCTATGCTCTAGAGATGGCTCCAGATATAAGATCTAGGATGAGGAAGTTTGTCTCTAGTTCGGGCAAACATATGAAAAGGGAATACAAGGTTACCTTATTGATCATGGATATGGACATTCCTAGATTCATGGTGTATGATCAACATGTTCAGGAGGATAAGCATAAGAAAAGGGAAGAACACCAAAATAAAAGGAAAAAAAGAGCGGTCCATGATCCTAATCAGTAGAGGAATGTGAATGGTAACAAGTCCTTATTTTAAAAAAGGCCATCTTGACCCACACCATCCTCAGCGAGTGAACCCGCACCAAGTAATAGGAGTGATCAGAGGTTTCAAAATAACCAAAATTTCAAGGCACAAAGCTCTCGAACACAGGGTATTATGGCTCAAGGATCTACTAAGAACCCACCGTATGGAAAGTGTGGAAGGCTGTATTTGGGGGAGTGTAGCTATGGCACAAGTGGATTTATAAGTGTTTACAATTGGGTCACTTTCTAAGAGACTTCCTGATGTGGAAGGAAGGTAATGAGGGCACTAGGGCCCAGTCTTCATCGGTGGCTCCAACAGGAAGGGTTTCCTAAAAGTGTACTATATCAGGAACAGGTGGAGGTTCAAACTATCTGTGTGCTATATTGTCAGAACACAAGCTAGGCCCTAAGTGTGACATGGCGATTAAAATCCCTAGGGACTCCAACCAAGCCTCTAATACATGAGCATACAAGGTAATAGGGCATTAAAATCAAATTATAAATGTAGAAATAAAGTCATAACATGAATAAATCGATAAGAGAGAAAGTGTAACATCCCTCAAAAAAAATGTTCACAAAATGCCTTAAGAATGCCTTGGGAATAGGCCGCTCATGTAATGCATTATCCTTAATCTTTTTCAAAAATCTGAGTTCGAAATATCGATCAGGGGGTCAAAACTTATGGGAAAATGATCTCGGTGGATTTTTAGACCCGTATATTGCGGACCTGGGCGGGTTTTCTAGCCGAGTTGTGTTTTTTTAAAGGGTGTTTTAGACCTTTTCTAAATTATTAGTTAATGAACCTAGACGTTTTTAGGATCTAATTCAACTCTATAAATTAACCTAAACCTCTAATTCTATTCATTCTTCTACAATTCATCTATCAAATATTTCTCTCTCTACAAAAAAGGCTCTCAAGGATTTGCATTGAAGAACAAGTAAATTAACTCAAGCGCTTCATCAAAACTCTCAAGTTCTTCCAAATTAATTGGTGTTCTCACTCAAGGTATGTGGATATTGATTCATGGATCCTTTCATCCATGAAGCCCAATTAATTTAACAGAGTTTTCTATCAAATTAAAGTATGGTATTTTATGGGTTTTGTGATCTCTATTCCAATTGCATGAATTTTGATTTAAAGTATGATCATGAATCTATTTTGATATAAATTGATGGTTATTGAATTAAATTGAAGAGTTTTTCCATGAATTCTCCTACTTTGATTTCTTGGGTTTATGATGTAAATTATGAGTATTTTTAATTATACTTCCAGATGATACTATCTATATGAATTATGTATAGGCTGATTTAAATTTTATGATCATGCATGTTTTCAAGCAAATTTCATGATTCTCGAGTCAATTGATCATGCATTCATGTCTTACCCAAATTTCAAGTACAAGCTATGGTCATGAATTTTCAAAGTATGAATTATGACTATGTATTTCCATTATGATCATGAATTATAAGTATATTTTAAATTATGGTTCTTCATGCAAGTTATGAAGTAAGGCGACCTACGGCCTAACGATATGAATTATGCAAATATGATTGTAATGATAAAAGGACAATTTTCACATTACAAGTATGTTATGAAAATGAGTTACTCTATGATTTCAAGCCTATGATTCATGACTATGATATATGAAATTATAATTTTTATGTTATGTGTGTATTCCGTGAGATTTGACTTAGCATTGAATGTGGACTTGAGGCGGGGGCTCGAAATAAGGGGTCCTTATATAAAGTCTCTTGTCTCATAATTGCGTGCCACCGTAGGATTGCCTTTTTGGCCTAGCTAGTGGATCCACAAATAGCACATGTTCATGATCAGGAGTCTACCTTGGCAAAGTATTCTCCTCCTTCTCGATGTGGGGATCATCGGATTTCATGTTATAGCTCGCATGGTCTTATTGTCTATCATGGTTCCTATCCCACATATGTTTGGTCTCTTAAATATGTTATGATTTCGAACTTATGTTTTTAAAAGCTTTGGTCAATATGATTTTCTCATGACTTTATGTATTCCATCTTATCATGTGATTTACTTGACCTTTGCATTCTATGATTTACGTTGCATGTCATGCCCTCATACTTAGTACATTCCAACGTACTAATGCATACTTTTTTCCTACATTATCTCATAATATAGGGGTTGAGGTTGAAGATCCTAATTGTCCACGTAACTAGTAGGTGTTCTCCATCCGACAGTTTTATGGTGAGTCCTCATTGACCGAGGACTAGTGTCAAGTTACTTACTATTTTCTTTTCAAAAGACTTTTGTTTGAGTTGTATGTTGAGGTGAGCTAAGGACATGTCTTATCCCCCGCCCACACTTATTTTTAGAGGCATCTATTTGGACATATATTCGAGTCTATGTTGTCATAAGACATTTTTAGATTTTTATTCTTGTTTTAGACTCTCTTATGATGTTTCCGTTTTTATATTTCACCTTATGTATGTTTATGATATGTATAAGAGGCTTGGTTGGAGCCGTTCGGGGTTTTGATCACCATGTTATGACTCGGTCCTAGGTCGGGTCGTGATAGAAAGCAACTCCAAAAATTCATGACACATAGACCTCATGAACATCTAACATGCCTCAATTAGTCTAGATGGGGGCATAAGACAAGATCCTATCTCATCCAGAATATAAAAGATAATGTTCATATAAAGAAATATAAAATTATATTGGTTACATCCTCAAAGCATGAGGACTCACCAATCAAGTGTCAAATCAAAGTAATTCGATCTAGCCATGAGCGGGAACATAGGTGTGATGATCATCAGATCCTACATTATGATACAATGTAAACAAAAGTATGCATTAGTATGTGGAATGTATTAAGTATATGAGAAGCATGCATGAAAAATGATGATCGTACTTAAACAATATGTACATTATATGCATGACCAATATCTTAAGACATGAGTAAAATTTGAAAACATTTGAATATCATAATCATGTGGTCAATGCATCATAAACATCATGACAACTTATACCATTTCATATACCTTTGTGGGATAGGACCTTTAACAAACATATAAGACCAAGCTAGTTATAAAATAGAATTCAGTGTTACTCCCACACTGAAGGACTCCAACCAAGCCTCTTAGCATATTATACATGAGCATACATAGGGAAATGGGTCAATAAAACCAAATCATAAAGGCAAAAATAAAGTCAAAACATGAATAACTCGATAAGAGAGAAACAAATACTCTAAAAAACTCATGAAAACATAGACTCTAGCCCCTCAAGCTAATAGGGAAGTTGATCCTGTGAACCCAAATGTGGGTACCGTGGCTAGTTGAGGTCATGACTTTACTCTTATGAACCCTTTAGAGTTCCATGGCTCTAAGGTGGATGAGGATCCACAAGAATTTATTGAGGGCATTATTCAGATTGTTTATATCATGGGCATTGGTCCAATGGAGAAGGAAGAACTGGCGGGATATTAGCTCAAGGGAGTGGCTCAAATTTAGTTTGAAAAATAGAAAGGTGAGAGAGGTAGAGACGATGGCCTTGTTGTTTGGGAAGAGTTCAAGGGTGCTTTCCTCGACTATTTCTTTCCATTGTAGCTGAGGGAACCCCGGGTCCAAAAGTTTATCAACTTGAGCTAAGGTAATATGAGTGTGAGGGAACCAATTATTAAAGTATGCTCCTTTTATGGTTGCTGATCCTAGAGGTCATATGAGCAATTTCATATCAAGTGTGTCGAACTTGGTGGTCAAAGAGTGTAGAACCACCATGCTAATCATTAATATGTACATATCAAGGATCATGACACATGCCGAATAAATTAAAGAGGAAAGGTTGAAAGAGAGGGCTAGGGAGTCCAAGAGGGCTTGGACGGATAGTGGTGAATATTCTCATGGTAAGTCAAGTAATGGTGGTTGTTCACAATTTCACTCAAATTTCTCCAGCAAAAATTCTTCTAACACTCTGGCTTCAAAGTTTAACAAAGATAGAGTGTCTAAACCTAAGCCTCAAGAAGTAGCTCTAAGTGGTCAACCTATTCCCCCATGCAATAAATGTTGGACGAATCATCTAGGAGATTGTCTAGCAAGTTCGATTATTTACTTTGGGTGTGGCAAGATGGGTTACCAAGTGAAATATTGTCTTTTGAGTTATACTAGAGGTGGAGGTGGTCGACTCCAGACTCAGGCTCATACTACTACAGGTCGACTAGTTCAGCATGGCACTACTTCGGGTGGCGGTCAGTGCCAAAATAGATTGTATGCCTTATAGACTCGTTATGAGTTGGAGTATTCACTCAATGTTGTGACTAGAATGTTAAAGTTTTTAGTTTGATGTTTATGCATTGTTATATCCGGGTTCTACTCTATTGTTTGTTACTCCTTATCTTGCTATGAAATTTTTTATTAGTCCCGAGATCTTGTTAGAGCCTTTTTTGTTCTATACCACTGTTGGTGTTTAAGTTTTGGCTAAAAGAGTCTATAGAGATTGTCCAGTCTCAATATTTTGTAAAATCACCTTAGTTGATCTTGTAGAGCTTGATATGATTGATTTCGATGTTATCCTTGGTATGGATTGGCTTTATGCATTTTATGCTTCTATATGTTATAGAACCCGTGTGGTTAGGTTTCAGTTTTCTAATGAGCCAGTCCTAGTATGGCCAAGTAGTAATTTTGTATTTAAAGGTCAATTCATATCGTGCCTTAAAGCTCCAAAAATAATCTCCCAAGGTTGCATTTATCATCTATTATGGGTTAAAGATATAAATTCTGAAGCTTCTACTCTAGAGTTAGTTTCAGTTGTTTATGAGTTTTCCAGAAGTGTTTCCCAGTGATCTTTCTGGTATCTCTCCTAAAAGGGGGATAGACTTTGGTATTGATCTTCTTCTCAATACCTGACCTATCTCTATTCCTCCTTACCGAATAGCTCCGGTAAAACTTGAAGAGATAAACGATCATTTAAAAGACTGGTTGGATAAGGGTTTCATTAGATCAGGTATTTGTCCATGGGGTGCTCCAATTCTCTTTGTGAGGAAGAAGGGTGGTTCTCTTAGAATGTGTATCGACTACCAGCAATTGAACAAGGACACAATTAATAATAAGTATTCTATTCCAAGCATCGATGATTCGTTTGACCAACTTCAAGGTGCAAGCTATTTTTTAAAGATTGATCTTCACTCGGGTTATCATCAACTTAGATTAAGGGAATGTGACATTTCAAAGACGACCTTAAGAACTTGGTATAGTCACTTTGAATTCTTGGTTATGTCTTTTATACTAACGAATTATCCTTCATCGTTTATGTATTTGATTAACAGGATGTTCAAGCAATAATTGGATATGTTTGATATTATGTTCATTGATGATATATTGATCTATTCTCTAAGTGAGAAAGAGCATGTCGATCATTTAAGGATTGTGTTGCGAATTCTCAAGGATCATCAGTTCTTTGCTAAGTTTAGAAAGTGTGAGTTTTGGTTGATGTCGGTTGCTTTCCTTGACCATATTGTTTCTGGTAAAGATATTATGGTGGATCCTAAGAAAATTGAAGAGGTTAAGAATTGGCCTAGACTTTTGTCTCCTTTTGATATTCAAAGTTTCTTAGGCTTAGCAAGTTATTATAGATAGTTTGTAGAAGATTTCTCTTCCATTGCATCGCCTTTGACTACTTTGACCAAGAACAAGGTGAAATTTCAATGGTACGAAGCATGTGAGAAAAGCTTCCAAGAGTTGAAATATAGGCTAACTTCTACTCCAATATTGAATTTACCCGAATGGTCCGATGGTTTTGTATTATATTTTGATGCTTCAAGGGTTGGTATTGGTTTTGTTTTAACGCAAAATCGTAAAGTCATAGCCTATGCTTCTAGGCAACTTAAGGTGCATAAAAAGAACTATCCTACTCATATCTTGGAAGTAGCGGTGGTTTATTTTGCTTTGAAGATTTAGAGATACTATATTTATGATGTCCATGTTGATGTATTCACCTATAATAAGAGTTTTTAATATGTGTTCAACCAAAAGGACTTGAACCTTCAACAAAGAAGATGGCTTGAGTTGTTAAAGTACTACGATATGAATGTATTTGTCATGACCCAACCTAGGGCCTAGTCATAACATGGTGATCGAAATTCCTAATGGCTTCAACCAAGCCTCTTGACATATCATAAAGCATACGTAGGGTAAAGTAAATGCAGAAATATCATAAGAGAATCCAAACCATGATTCATAGAGAAGAATGTGACTTGACAACATACACTCAAACAATTTATCCAACTAATGCCTCTAATCATGAACATGGATGGGGGGGGTAAGACATGTCCCTAGCTCATCCTTAATTATGAAAAGAAAATAAATGTCTTTGGAAGTAAGAAAACAACATCTCATAACTAGTCCTTGATAGAACAGGACTCACCACAACTTCGCCGATAAGAAAGCTCAACTAGCTACGTGGGTGGATATGATCCTCAATCTCAATCCCTATATTATGAGACAATGTAGGAAACAATATGTGTTAGTATATTTGAATGTACTAAGTATGTGGGAATGATATGCAATATAAATCATAAGATGTAATGATCAAAAATATGCATAGTAGGGATAATAAGTAAAGCCATGAGGAAAACCGTAATGACTAGAGCATTTAAAAAGACTTAGTTGAAAATCATAAGAGGAAATAATAAGCATATACATATGTAGGATAGGAACCATAACCGACAATAAGACCATGCGAGTAATAACATGGAATCTCATTGTCTCCCCATACAATAAAGTAAAGGGGAATCTACTTGCCAAGGTAGACTCTACCCCGCTAGGCGGGTCATGTACATACGCTATATGTGGATCCACTAGCTAATCCATAAGGCAACCTATGGTGGAACATAGTTTAAGAGACATGAGGCTGCTACTAAGTCTTTGGTAGGGCCCCCACCTCAAGTCCACTCAGTCCTAAGTCAAATCCCACAGAATCCGTAACATAGAAATCATACTTAGCA
The DNA here is from genome assembly GCF_947179165.1 of Solanum dulcamara. NCBI lineage: Eukaryota > Viridiplantae > Streptophyta > Magnoliopsida > Solanales > Solanaceae > Solanum > Solanum dulcamara. Next base: position 12,047,509 of record NC_077247.1, on the reverse strand, counting down.
TTTATCAAAACTTGTTCATAAATTTTATAATTCATAGAATAGACAATTTAATAATATAGTTCCATGTTGAGAATTTTCCTTTCATCATTACAAATCATACTTGCATAATTCATCATAAGGTCCTAGGTCACCACATAGAGCCCTAAGTCACCTTTCTTCATACTTTGCATGAAAATCATAACTTCATCATACTTTTAATTCATTATCATAATTCATACGATCATAATTCATACTTGAAATTAGAGTAAAACTCATATATATAATTAATTTGATTGAAAATCATGAGAATACATTGAAAACATTGAACTCCATAATCATAATTTATATAATTCATCATAGAAAATAGCTTCATGCATGGGCATTTATAATTCAACTTCAGATCATGTAATTTACGTAGAAACATACTTATAATGATCATAAACAATGATTACAATGATCATTATTTTCTCTACGAGTCATTAATGGAATCGTCACCCCACTTTTGACGTAGCCAATTTCCAATTCTTTACTTCACCTCTTTGATTCTAGTTTTTGACCTGTAATAACTTTAGTGAGTCGTAGACTGACTCATGAACTTGGGTCAGTTTCCAATTCTTTTTTAAAAAAATCTTTTTTTCGACTTTTCATCTTATGGGGCCTTACAATATCTCCCCCTTGAGAACATTCATCCACGAATGAGATTCAACTAGCATAAAAAAGACATGGAACGAGGACTAGCAACCCAACATGAACATAAAGACATTTTAAAAATGCATAAAATATGTAAACTTCAAACTCAATATAAGACATGTCTTTTGAAAATCACTTTCATGAATCATGCATGCATATGGATGACATATGGAACTGAAACGTAGGAGTTTAATAGATTCGATCATGAACAACTTAATACCTTAGTCTTGAGTGGAAGAAAAGAGATACGGATAACGCTTCATCATGTTCGCTTATGATTCCCATCTAACACTCTCTACTTGTTGATTTCTCTACAACACCTTGATGGACACAACATCTTTATTTCTTAATCTCTTCACTTTCTAGCCTAAGATTCCACCGGAACCTCCTCATAAGTCAAATTCTCCTCAATGTTCACAATTTCCAATAGCACAGTAGAGTTTGGATCACCCACAAATTTTCTCAACATAGACACATGAAATACCAGATGAATCATAGCCAACTCAAATGGAAATTCTAGATCATATGTTACTTTACCAATATGCTTCAATATTCTATAGGGTCCTACATATATAGGACTCAACTTTCCTTTTTACCAAAATGCATCACACCTTTCATAGGTGAAACCTTCAAATAGACCCAATCATTCATATCGAATTCAAGTTCTCTCCTTCTACTATCCAAAAAGGACTTTTGATGACTTTGAGCCATCTTTAATCTTTATCTTATGAGTCTTATTTTCTCCATTTCATCAATTACCAAATCTAGATCAATCACTATAGTCTCACCCACTTCAAACCTATTATACCCCGTACCTTTATGCTTTGGAACGTCTTCTTAAGCTTCTTGAAAGCTGTCCCGTGAATTATATATAACATGATTAAATAACTCTAAGGAAAGGAGGATGTGATTCCCCTTAAGAGGAAAGGTTGGAAATAGGTCTATAAGGATTTGAAACAACTTGGAGGCTAAAATAACAAGTAGTAGGACTTGACTTACTTACGTAAGCTACCAACTTGGATGTCTTACATAACTAAGACACTGGAGTACATGTTGAGCTTACGTAGCAAGGATAACATAGGCTCCTAAAGTAAGATGAGATTACGAATCCATGGGAGAGGCAAAAGGAGGCGTAGCACCTACTTGGAAGCAAGCAGGTGATGCACCTACTTTGACTAAGTAGGTGATTCACCTACTTGGACCAATAAAGTGACACACCTACTTGGGGTGGGTCCCATTCAGCTACGTGGCAGCTTTGGATTGGTTGCATGGGTTTAGGTGGTGCCCTAGGGGGCTGCCACGTGTCACCTCTAGGGGGCTTCCACGTGGCACCTTCTAAGGTGGTATATATATATATATGTATAAGATGACTAAGAAGTCATTCTTCAGCCACTTTACACTTAGAATTAGAAGAGAACTTAGAGAGAAAGCTAGGGGCAGCCACGGTTTTAGCTAAGATTAAGGTGCGTCCTTCGACTTTTGTTCCGTGAATTAATTATTTGAGGTATCCTACGGTGATATAGCAGTGTTTAAAAATGAAAAACTTCTATTTGGGGCAGCAAAAACGTGACACAAACAGCCCCAAACAGTCCACTAATTTTCAGCGCGCTAAGGAACTTCCGAGGCTAGTTTTGACAAGTTTTGAATAAGGTAAGGTATTTCCCTTAAATTTGAAGCTTTTGATGTTGGTATGTAGTGTATTACAAGTCTTTTAAGTTGCTGGAAATATGAAAAGTTCATAGGGATGCTTGACGTTCGAAATAAACTAAATTGGAGTCGCTATAGTTAAATTAAAGTGGAGTAGGGCATTGCGCTTGTGGTGATGCGGCTGTAGGGGGTGTGGTGATGTTTTTCAGGGCCTAAAATTATTCTAAAATAGGTGTGGGAGCTTCTTGTTTCAGCCACACGATCCTTCGTTGCGTATGATTAAAGATTTTAGGAAATAAAGATTAAAAACCCTATTTTGGTATCGTAGTTTTAAGCGAGTTGTTTGGAGTTTGTTTTGTGTAATATCGAAGTGGTATAATTGTGTGTTGGATACTTATTGTTGGCTTTGGTTGGCTATAGTAATTGAATATGGGATTGGAAGTTCGGATAGGGCGAGTTATAGAGGAGATGCTGCCCGAATTCTTTTAACTTCTTAAATAATTAATAGACTAGTCGAGACTAGTCGAGAAAGGCGAATAAGGAGTTGGTTCCTATGGGTTCTTGGTTGTGCACTTAGAAGCTGAAAAGTTAAAGGTTACTAATATTAGTATTACCTTCGTGTTAAATAGGTTTAGAAGACGACGAGACAAGCCGGGTTAAAAGTAATCGATAAGAGGTATGTAAAGCCTATGTTTTCTTTCTTTTGGGCATGTCTTAGATTTAAGTGACAAATGATATGTGTATGAAGCTTGGGGTAAATCTATTCATGAGATCTGAACATTATTCATGATTTATAATTCGTGTTCACTTCTTAATGTTAAGACTCTTAAAGTAGTTAAGCTCTCATCCTTCAAGTCCTCTATATGCTGAAAAGTAGTGTATGTAAAGCTTAACTCTTCTTTTCTTATGGCATGTCTTAGCCATAAGTGGTTTGTATATGTAATGTGGAGGTAGTTCCATTCTTAGAACCCCGAGCATGACTCGTTAATCTTAGTCACTTCTTGATGTTAGAACTCCCGCGATGGTTGAGTTATGGTCTTGTAAGCCTTCTACGCGATAAAAAGTAATACCCGTAAAGCCTATCTCTTCCGTACCTTGGAATGGCTTAATGTAAGTGAAACGATGTATGATATGAGTTAGAGACAGTTCTATTTGCAAGTTTTGGATGTGACTCATGACTTGTACTCACTCTTGAATGATAAGGGTCTTAAAGTAATTGAACTACGACCCTCGAACCTTCTATAGGCTGAATCGTGATGGAATGTGTAAGCTCATATACCTAGGGGATCTTGAATATACTTTATGGTGATACCTGAGGGATGTTTGACATGTTACCAAGTCTTACATGCACATATATGCATTGTTATGTGATATGTGGATCAGGCCGTCGTTCCTCGGCACTAATATATGATATACAAATCGGGCCATCGTACCTCAGCATTATCATGCGATATACGGATTGGGCCATCGTTTCTCGGCATTATTACACAATATGTGGATCGAGCCGTCGTTTCTTAGCATGTGATTGCTTTATATATGGATCGGGCTGTATGTTCCACAGCTAATAATATGCATATGCCTATCATGATAGATGATGTATTTGTAACACCGAGTTCCCGAGGAGCCAGATATGTACGTGATAAATGTATACATGACTTTATTTCGTAAGGTGCAGGTACAGTACCCTATTAAATGCTATACTTGATTTCCTGCATCCTTATGTTAGTTGTGCCCTAGTTATGATGTTTTATACTTTACATACTTAGTACATATGTCGTACTAACCCCCTCTTTTCAGAGGGGCTGCATTTCATGCCCGCAGGTACAGACACAGGTTTTGGGAGTCCACCAGCTCAAGATTCCACTCAGCAAGTTTAGAAGAAGCTCCATTGATTCAGAGCTAAGTTTTGGTACCAAACCTCCGATGTATATATTTGGTTATTCAGGGGTACGGAAGGTGTCCTGTCCCACCATATGTTGTCGTTCCTATTCTTAAGAGGTCTGTAGACATATGTGTGTGGGTTGTTTATGAGTTTATTTCGGATGTGCCTATACAGCGTGTTGTAAAGTTTTTACGTTATGAAAGCCTTGTCGGCTTGCTTTCCCTTTCACGATACGATACGAATGAATGAGGCTATATGTACATGAAAATTTTTTAACCCATTGAGGGTTTTGTGAGCAGTTTCACATTATACATAGTCCAGTTTGACTATAGTTGACAGATAGGTACACGGAGGTCCAGGTCGGAACCCAGTCGCGGCCTACGCGGTTAGGTCATGACAGAACCATCTTCCCCAATAGCACTGGCAACCTCCATGATCTTTCCCAATCCAACCAAGGATCTACATCTTCTTTCATATAAGACTTCAAAAGGAGCCATTTAGATGCTAGAGTGATATCTATTATTGTAGGAAAACTCAATCAATGGCAAATGCTCATCCCAACTTCCTTTAAGATCAATCACACATGTTCTTAACATATCCTCCAATGTTTGGATTATTCTTTCGGCTTGTTCATCATTTTAAGGATGGAAAGTGGTACTTAACTTAACTCTAGTATCAAGACCCTGTTGGAAAGACTTCCAAAAATATGAAGTGAATTGATTACCTCTATCTGATATAATTGATAAAGGAACACCATGAATGTTCACCAGTTCATGAATATACAACTTAACATAATCTTCAGCACCATAATAAGTCTTAACCGGTAGAAAATGTGCCTATTTAGTTATTCAATGCACGACAACCCAAATAGAATCATGTTGTCTTCTAGTATGAGGAAAACCCGTTACAAAGTCCATATTCACACTTTCCCACTTCTAAGTAGGAATCTCAATGTCTTGAGCTAAACCTCCCGGCTTTTGATGCTCAACTTTAACTTGTTGACAATTATAGCCACAAACTCTGCTATTTCCTTCTCATGCCATTCCACCATACACTTCCCTCAAATCATGGTACATCTTGGTGGATCGCGAATGAATTGAATACCAAGAACTATGGGACTCATTCAATATCAACTCTCTTAACCCATCAACATTAGGAACACACAAATGACCTTGGTAATGTAGTACCCCATCTCCCCCTTAGGATAAAGCCTCAATGGCTTTTTCGGCAACCAATATTTTCAATTCAACCAACACCGGATCATTGTCTTATTTGGACTTAACATCAGCCACAAGAGACGATTTTGATCCACTATGTCTAAGAACACCTCTTTCATTGGAGTCAACCAAACGCACACCTAAATGTGCCAATCTATGGAAATATATAACCAACTTCGTCTTACCTTCCTCAACATATGAAACATTATTCAGCCTTACCTGAATGGTATAATACATTCATGTTATAATTCTTTAGAAGTTTAAGCCATCTCCTTTGTCTAAGGTTCAAGTTCCTTTGGCTAAACACATATTGCAAGTTTTAGTGGTCGATAAAAAAATCAACATGCACCCCATAAAGGTAATGACGCCATATTTTCTAGGCAAACACAACCGCTGCAAGTTCAAGGTCATGAGTTGGACAGTTACTTTCATGCACTTTAAGTTGCCTGGAAGCATAACATGACCTAAACCAAAATGTGAGGCATCACAATAAACAACAAACCCATCCGAACCTTTGGGCAATGTCAAAATAGGAGTTATGGTAAGACGATCCTTCAATATTTGGAAACTCTTCTCACATTCATCCGACCATTGAAATTTTGCTTTCTTTTTGGTCAACTTAGTCAAGGGTGATGCAATAGACAAAACCCTTTAACAAACCTCTTATAATATTTGGCTATACCTAAGAAACTTCTAATATTTCAAGGAGATAATGGTCTAGACCAATTCTTAACCGCCTTCATTTTCTTTGGATCAACTTTAATCCTATCACCGGACACTATATGGACAAAAAAGGCAACTTCTCTTAGCCAAAATTTATACTTACTAACCTTGGCAAATAATTTCTTCTCTCTTAATGTTTGCAACATAATTCTCAAGCGACCTATATGATCTTCCTCATTTCGAGAATAAATCAAAATGTCATCAATAAACACCACTACAAACATGTCCAAATATGGATAGAAAATACGATTCATCAAATCCATTAAAATAGCAGGAACATTAGTCAAACCAAATGACATTACTAAAAATTCAAAATGATTATACCTTGTTCAAAATGTTGTCTTGGGAATGTCACACTCCTTTACCCTTAATTGGTGATAACTGAAATAGAGATCAATCTTAGTGATGTAACTTGCTCTTTGTAATTGGTCAAACAAGTCATCTATCCTCAGATTTGGATATTTGTTCTTTATGGTGAGCTTATTTAATTATCGATAGTCTATACACATTCGGAGTGGCCCATCTTTTTTCCTAACAAATAACGCGGGAGAACCCCATAGTGATAAATTTGGACTTATAAAACCCTTATCCAACAAATCCTTCAATTGTTATTTCAACTCCTTAAGTTCCTTTGGAGCCATACGGTAAGGAGGAATAGAAATAGGTTGAGTATAGGGAAGGAAATCTATGCCAAAGTCAATTTCCCTTTCGGGAGGAATATTGGGCAAGTCATCTAGAAACACATCGAAAAACTCATTAACTATAGGGACCGACTCTAGAGTAGGAGTTTCATAATCAACATCCCTAACTCACACAATATGATAAATTCACCCCTTAAGACATGAGATGAATATACCCTTAACCACTGAATCATTACCCTTCCATTCAAGAATAAGATCATTACGAAAGTGAAACTTAACCACACGGGTCCTATAATAGATAGATTCATAAGTGGCATATAATTAATCCATACCAAAAATGATGTCAAAATTGGTCATGTCAAGTTCAACAAGATCACATGGAATAACTTTATGCAAGACCAACATGGCACAATTTCAATAAGCTCTCTTGGCTAATGTCAAATCACCAATGGGAGTATAAACCGAAAAAGGTTCTAATAATACTTCAAGGTACACATCAAATCTCATAGCAAGGTAAGGAGTAACAAAATACAAGTTGAAACCCAGATCAAGTAATGCATAAACATCAAATTTAAAGACTCGTAACATACTCGTGACTACATCGGAAGTCTCATCCATATTTTTTCTAGCATGAAGAGCATAGAATTGGTTATTGTATTGGCCACCCTTAGTTGAGCTTGGGCACCTTGTTGCACTTGGTCTCCTTGAGGATGACCTTCTCCACCTTTCTTAGCAATATGAGGGCACTCAGATTGCTTGTGGCCCATCTTACCACATCCATAGCAAGCACCCATTCCCATTAAACACTTTCCTCCATGATTATTTCCACACTTTATGCACTTAGGAAAAGAAGGGCTACTAGCATTCACATCTCCTCCTTCTTGAACTTTAGGGTATGTTACCCTATCCTTAGCAAACTTCTTCCCCGAACCATGGCCTTGTTGAAAATATCCACTACCACTACTATCGATTCTAGCATTAGAGAACCCATCTTAAATGCTCAACAAGCTCATAATTAACTTTAAATGGGACACCCCTCTCTGGTTGTTCCAACATTCACAAACAACTATAACGTTCTTACCCAATTTTTTCACCATGTAAAAGGAATAATTGCAAACTCATTACACATAATAAATATCCTAATTAACTCAAGTACAAGAGAGGAACGAAACTTGCAATAACATACCTTGTTAGACAGAGCTGCTACTTGCTAAGGGTTGGATTCCATAAGGTAAATGTTGTCCTCTCCAACTTATGTTGATAACAAGAGAGGGGTTAGTAAGACAGCACCCTAATTATACCTTAAGAATAGAAAATATTAATATATCAGTAGCTTTTGCCTTATTTGGTGGAGAGTTTTATCCTCTTAACCTTATACCCTCCAAGAGCTCGAACTCCCCTTCAATATTAGTTTAAAAAGAGGGAGAATATACAAGAACCCTAATGGTATTTTATCGCTGCTACATGAAGCTATGATAGAGTAAGAGAGAATTCGAGAAGCCAATTTTTTTTGCTAAGTTAAAATAGCTTGAAAGAGTTGATATCAATCCCTTTTAAAGGGATGGAACTGCCTTGGTCGACATTATCACTCATTTTGGGCCATAATTTATTAAGTAAGTGATGCCCCTACTTGGCCTTTTCACTTGGTCCTTTGTGGACCCAAAATTATTGGCCCTTTGCTGCCTATTATTTTCATTTTCTTTCACTTGTTTTGGGCCAGCATTTACAAGTAGATGGTGAGTGTCCTTAGGCCCTATAAGATGGTCAAATAATTCTTAGTAGGTGATACACCTACTTGGATTTTGAGGCAGGTCAAAAAGTTTAAGTAGGTGATGCACCTACATGTCACCTACTAGCTTAGTTAAGTCAAGCAAGCTGCTCACTTATTTTATTCCATTTTCTAAATCTGAATCTCTTTTTCTTTACTTAACACTTCACTTTAAACTTTAAGTTCAAATACCACCTTACTACCCCTAGTTTAAATACTTCTATCAAGGTTAACTTGGAGTATACATGCTGAAATATGCAAGGAATTACAACACCTTCCAATCTATTTCAACCCAACACTACTCGTATAAGAAACATGGTCCTTCACCTATACAATAAGGCTATGTCATATGTCATATAAATAGAACTAGCATCTGGAGAATACGAGGTATTATACTGTGCTTTAGTAGAAATAAGTTTTTGTGAAGAAATAAGTCTACATCACAGACTTCAGTAAAGCTAAAGAACCTTCATAATTTTCGAGGCTATAAATAGCAAAGTTGTACTTTTTATTACTCATTCCGTATTTATTCGATATTTTGGCGAAAAAGAGTGAAGGAGTAACTTCTGTAGGGTTACTTTTCTCCTTATTTTTCATTTTAGACTACGTTTTAATGCCAATAATTACTTCTATGATTGTAATCATGACTATGAGTGGCTAAGTTTCCCTATTCTAGTAGCCTCAAGATGATTGTTTAATATTATTTACTTTGGTTGATAATGGGTTTTTGGGTATAATTACTCTTATGTTCTTGCTTTAACCATTTTATTATCTGGCCAACATTAGGATGAATATGTTATCCACCTTGAACTAGGAAGATGGATAGGGGATTGTCATGACCCAACTCCGTAGGCCATGACTGGGGTCCGACCTGGATCCCCGTATACATAACTATCAGATGTAACAATCCATATAAGAACTATACATAAGAACCCCAGTGGGTCATAGTATTTTCATATATATGCATCCTTTTTTATCTATATCTTATCATAAAAGGGCATGCAAATCGACAAAGCTGACATAGCATTTTAACATTTACCATGCATCATGCGGACATAACTTAACAGAACTTACATGTACAACCCACACACATGTCTATAGGCCTTTAAGAATATTAACACTAATATATGGCGGGATAGGTCCCCCACCGTACCCCTGAATAAACGAATATATACATTAGAAGATCAGCACCAAAAGCTAGGCTCTAGAATAGTAGAGCACTTCCGACATAGCTGAGTGGAAATCCTAAGCTAGCGGATCCCTAAAATGAATATATGTACCTACGGGCATGAAATGCAGCCCTTCGAAGAAAAAAGGGTCAGTACGATATGTGTACTGAGTATATAAAGCATAACATAGCATAAATGAGATTACAGCTGAAATAGGGATGCAGGGAATAAGTGTAACCTTTAATAAATCATTGTACCTGGATCTTATAAAATAAAGTCATGTATACCCTCATCACACGCCATACATAGCCCGCTAGGGGACTCGGTATTACAAATACATCATTCTATCATTATAGGCCTATATGTACTATTAGCGCTGTGGAACGTACAGCCTGATCCATGTATATAGCAAGTACACATCGAGGAACGATGGCTAGATCCACATATCATATAATAATGTCGAGGAATGACAGCCTGATCCATAGCTCATATAAAAATGTCGAGGTACGATGGCCCGATCTGTATATATACATATCATATATTAATACCAAGGAAGGACGACCCGATCCACATATCACATAATAATGCCGAGGAACGATGGACCAATCCACATATCATATAATCGTATACATATATTATAGCTGGCCTGGGACTCGATAAAAGATGTATTACAGTATGCGTGAGCAAAGTAGCGTATAACTATATGCAACTAAATTATCATCTGAGGCTCAATTGAGTAATCAAGCGAACCATCACTTGAAGATTAGGGTAGTAATCATTTTAAATACCCTCTAACGGTCAGTAGGAATCATACCAAGTAAAGTCTCAGGCATCAGAGACATGTATCAAGGTGATGCCATATAGTTTATGCAATCAAGGAATTTTACCCTTGTAGATCCTTTAGGAAGAGTAGCTGGTATCTCCACTTACTATTCATTGTATAGAAGGCTCGAGAATAGTAGTTTAACTACTTTCAGACCTTTAATATTCAAATGTGACCACAAGTCATGAGTTATACCCAGAACTTAAATGGAGTCACCTCCAGATCCATGTCCTGTATTACCTATAGTCCAGTCTTTCTAGAAGTAGGAAAGGACAAGCTTTACACGTACTAGTTTTCATCACATGGAAGACTTGAAAGGTAATGACTCAACTTATTATAGGAGTTCTAATCAGTAGGAAGTGAACAAGAGTCTTAACTCATAATTAGAGCTTTAAGAATGGAATAACTCCCAATTTCACATATATAATATTACATCTAAGACATGCCAAAAGAAAACAAAGGGTAGCTTCACATACTCATCACTTCCTAACGTATGGAAGTTTTGAGAAGCCCTAGTTCAATTATTGTAAGAGTACTTTCATCAAGAAGTAAATAAGGACCGTGAATTTTGCTTGGAATTTATGCCTAGATTTACCCTCAAGCTCATATCATTCCTTAACTTGAAGACATGCCAAAAGAAAGGAGAGAAAGGCTTTACATACCTCTTATGGGTTACTCATAACCACGTTCACGTCGTCGTCCTCTGAACCTATTTAACGTGAAGATAATACTCATATTAATAACCTTCGACTCTCCAGTTCCTACATTTGTATTCAAGTATCCATAGGAACTATTTCCTTGTTCTCCTTTCTCGACTAGTTTATAAGTTAGTTAAGAAGTTAACGGAAATCAGGCAGTGTCTCTGTATAACTTGCCCTATCCAAATTTTTGACTTAACATCTAACTTTAGAAGACATATTAAAAACAACAACCAGAATTTATGTACAACCAAATCACTACAATATTACACAATACAAGTTTCCAATGGCTCGCCCAAAATTACGATACCAAAATAAGGTTTTTAGTCTTTATTTCGTAAATCTTTTAACCACATGAAATGGGGTACTATGTGGATGAAACCAGAAGCATATATAGCCATTTTAAAACAAGTTCCATCCCTATAACATAGATAAACCACCTCCAAGGACAACACCACCACAACAACAACACTAGTTAAACTTTAAGGCGACTAGAATAAGTCAAAACAGCCCCTACACGACCTTCCATACCTTTCAGAAGTAACGTACATATTTTCATGTTTCCATCCTATATTCACATACCCCCAACATGCTTAAACACTCACTCAAACATGTGATAAGAGAATCAAGCCATACCTTAACAACTTAGCTTCCAAAACTTGCCAAAAGTTGTAGGCTCACGCTGAACTTTGTTGCTTCCCAAACTATCAATGTTTACATTGTTAAACCCTGTTAATATTCAAAGAACACCTTAGATAATAAATTCATGGAGCAAAATTCTAGGGCATACCTTATTCTCCTCCAAGCCGTAGCTACTCCTCTTTTCCTCTCTAGTTTCTCTCCAATTTTTCTCCAAGTGTAAGGCTGAAGAAGTGACTCCGTAGTCATCATAATATTAATATATACACCTCCACATGATCGAGAAACACCTTATATAGTTAATGAACGAAATCGGAGGGCTTACCTTTTGGAGCCATGGTCGTAGCTCTTCCCCATTTTCTCTCTAATTTTATCCAACTTTGGCTAAGTGTAAAGGATGAAAGAATGACTCCTTAGTCATTAACTTAGGGTTATATACCCTCCTTTCGATAGTGACACATAGCAGCCCCTAGGGGTGACATATGTCCAGCCCCTAGGGCGCTACCTCACATCATGCATCCACCCACATGCTGCCATGTGGCATGGTGGGGGGTCCATCCAAGTAGGTGTGTCACCTACTTACTCTAAGTAGGTTCATCACCTACTTTTCACCTACTTGCTTCTTTTCATAAGTTCGAAATCTTGTTTTTTTTCATTTTCATAGGCTTGTAGTCTCGTCTCTCTTTAAGAATCTATATAATCTTTGCTACTTAAGCTTGACGTATACTCAGTAGCTTAATCTGTAAGCCATCCAAGTTGGTAGCTTACACAAGTAAGTCGGGTTCCACGACTTTTTACTTAGCCTCCAACTCCTTTCACATCCTTCCAAATCTATTTCCAATCATTTGGGACGGCCTCATTCTCCTTTCCTTAGGATTGTTACTCACATTATAGCCAGTAGGGATCACATGACAATTTTTGTAACATCCCCTAAAAATGTTGTATACGATGTTTTAATTCTCGCCTAAAAATGATATAGCCTCTGTATTTTGGTCATAACATTTTATAGTTTTTTCCAAATTGGGTGATTCAAATTTCTGAGTAACCATATTATCATTACCTACAACTTTTGTGAAGACCATAATTTAAGTTTCGGAGGTTAAGTAGGTCAAATAAATTAATTATTGTAAGACAGTGTGGTGTGATGAAATGGAGTATTTGTAGAAGAAAATTCATATCTCACTGTAGGATGCTCCAAATTGGTTGATTCTTAAATTACACGAAACTACATTCTATATCTACAATTCTTATAAAGACACCAAATTCTAATAATGAATTTATCTTGTTCAAAAGCAGCTCCGAAAAGGAGTATTCTGTCAAAGATAACTCATTTCACCTACCATGGAAAGATCTAGATACATTTGACATCACTCATGATATAAATTGTCCTCCAATTAACATCATCCATGACATCATAATTTTCCATTAAATGTTTAGATTTTTCTTTATAATTATTGTATTTATTGTTAGGTCCCTCTTTCCCACCTATAAATACCCACCTTATTTCCTCATTTTATTCATCAAGCTTTCTCAAGCAAATCTTCTTTCTATACACTTCTTTACATATTCTCAAATATAGTTTTAGTTCTTAGTAGTGAAGAAATACTATTCTGGTGATTCACATACTCCAGGTAGTACAAAAATGTAATGTAAGCTGGAACTCATGAGATGGTAATCGGAAGCCGTGAGTTTATATAGCTCTTGCTACATTATGATGTTTAGGGATTGATTTATATATTATGATAAGGTATGTGACTGGATATAGAAGTTGTGAAGACCTTAAAAGACAAAACATAGTAGGTTGTGAAGATACACTACTTAATTGGGTGTTACACGAACTTACTACCTGCCACACATTTGTATATTAATTGGTATGTGTTTCGCAGCCCATGCAGTTCTGGGAAGGATCTTATAAGGAAGTTGTATAGTATATAGATGTGATTAAAGGTAAAGGGAAAGGAAGAAAACCATGTCTAGATAAATTGGATGCTTACTGCCTAGTTACAATTTTGATGAGATCAAGTATCCCAAATCTGTTGATTAGCTACTTATACGTGTTATTACTAGAACCTGTAGATTAATAATCTAAAAGGAAAGAGGTTAGTTCATGGTAATATTAGAGTGGTACAACAAGGTATGTAAGGCTATTTAATTCCATATTCCTTGGAATGAAATCTGATACTTCTGATTAATATCAATGGAGTTAGTTTCTTAAGCTTTGTCCCTAGTAAAGGAAGCATTGTGTCAGCATATAATCTCGAACATGGATAATGATATTTCCCCTCTCCTTAGTGTGTTGAATTACTTCCATATATGTTCATTACTATATATTTGTGCATTTATTCCCCTATGTGCTAGTATGGAGAATGTATTCACAACAACAATCTTAGTGGGTTTTCCTCTTAGTCAATTTAAGTCAATTATGCAATTTAAATTCCTAAGTAATACATTGAGGTTATATTTCTCTTTATGTCATTTTTACTTCCTCAAAGTGATTATTCTCTTGTTTTCTACTACTAGTCCATAGTTCCTAAACTCAGTAATAATTATGATAACCAAAATAACAATCTCAAAGATTAAAGTATAATATGGAGCAATTTGTATAGTTGCGGCTGGAAGACCAGGGGTGAAAGCCTAGCATGGGTCGATCCCAATTTGTAGAAGGGTGCCAGCCTTGGGGTGAAAGCCTAGCATGGGCCGATCCTAATTTTTATATACGAGGACAGCATTCCAAGGGTTAAAATGCCTAGCATGGGTTATCCTCTTCCACAACTGATCAATTGGTCATTTGTATCACATTTCTTACAAAGATTATAAAGCACAAAAGAGTAAAGAGAAGGGTGTCACAAACATGATGCCACAAGAGTAAAAAGGGAGGTCTTTTATTTTGATCTATGCATTTATATATTGATACTTGATTTCATTTGTTCCCTTATTTTACATATACTATTGCCTTACATATTCAGTACATTATTTTGTACAGACGTCCCTTTGGGGAGATGTTGTGTTCATGCTGCAGGCATAGGTACTCCAACTATTACTCCTCCCTAGTAGGAGAACAGGAAACTCAACTACTATTGGTGCACTCCAAGTTGATTTGGGGCTGCACCGACTCATTAGTAGATGCATTTTGGTATTGTATAGTAGTTAAGGGTACGACTGGGCCTATCTCGACCTAGATTATATTTTTCTATCTTATAGAGGCTTTATAGATTCCTGTATAAAGTGAAGTTATGTTTGGTTTCTTAACATTGTGGCCTCGACGACCAAGTCATACACGTAAGTTTTGTCCCTATGTATGTTGGTCTTTTACTACTGCATCTTTAATATATATATATATATATATATATATATATGTGTGTGTGTGTGTGTGTGTGTCAATCTTTATGATTTTCATAGTTATAGACATGGTAAATATAGGTCGTAAGGTGGTTTTCTCAGGTCTTAAAGGCATCATATGCCTGTCCGTCTTAATGGGATTTGAGGCGTGACAAAATTGGTATCAGAGTAGGTCATCCTAGGGAGTTTACAAAGTTGTGTCTATGTAGAGCCTTTCTTATAGTTTGTTGTGCGCCACATCTATAAGCAGGAGGCTACGGGACATTTAAGATTTATCTCTTTTCTTTAATTTCTAAGATCATTTGATAGAGTCAATATTGTAGGTGGATTATATCTAACCTCTAATTTGTTTTCTTATAGAAATGATGTCGTTTACTAGAAGGAGTAAAGATACAGGTAAACAAATAGATGTGGTTGCCAGAGAAGGGAACAACCAATCACCATCTACACGTGCTTATCAAATTGAGGCTCAAGATGAGTCCTTATCACAAACTTCCCTGACCCCTCCACCTTCAGATGATTTATGAAGGGAAGTAGTACCTCGAGAACCCCCTATTAATGCTACTGAGCAAGATTTAAAGAATGTAGTCCAATTATTGACTCGTGTAGTTGTTGGCCAAAGGCCAAACGTAAGAAGGTCTGATTACAGGTACTAGTGGTGCAGATAGGGAAGCTAGCATGCGGATACTTGATTTTCTTAATTTGAACCCTCTAACAACATATAGATTAAAGGGTATGGCTATATTGTGGTATGAAGCTTGGAAGCAATCTAGGGATAAAAATGTACCTTCAGCTATTTGGGAAGAGTTCAAAAAGGCATTTCTTGATCATTATCTACAATTAGAGATCTAAGAGGTCCATGCTGATAAGTTCTTAAATCTCCACCAAGGGAATATGAGCGCGAGCGATTATAGTCTCTAATTTAATTCCTTGGCTAAGTATGCTCCTAATGTAGTAGCTACTCTGGAAGATAGAGTTCATCAATATGTGGAAAGATTGAGTTCATATCTAGTTAGGGATTGTACCATTTCTTCTTCGAATAAATACATAGATATAGCAAAGATGCAAGCTTTCACACAGAAGCTGGAGGATCACAGGCAAATAAGAAGGATCTAGAGTTGGAAAGAGGGCAGTCCAAGAGGCTCAGATCTACGGGGCAGTTTGTAGCATCTCAAGATGAGTTTATGCCTCGGTTTTCTAATAGACTACCTAGGACATCATTTCCCTACTCTATAGCTAGTTCCCCACCTCGGATTCAAGGGTGTAGAGTTAATCAGTTTGGACAAAGTGGTGAAATCCAAGGTTTACAAATAGCAGGGAACCAAGAGAAGGGAAGTACGAGCAAGTTAAGACCTCCTTGACATACTTGTAAAAAATGTGGAAGAAATCATCTAGGTGCATGTCGATTTGGGACATATGCTTGTTTTTGGTGTGGCTCATCAGACCATATGAATAGGAATTTCCCTCAAAGGGTATGAGTGGTGTGGCACAACCTACTAGATCATTTCTTGCATCATCATCATCATCATTAGCATTGTCTTTAGGTAGGGGTTTACAGATGCCTACAAGTCATGGTAGAGGTGTTAGAGGAGCAACTAGTTCTAGTAGATTTTAAAATATCACATATACCCTAGGAGATCAACCAAATTTGGAGGCTTTACTTGATGTGGTTATAGGTATATTGTCCATATTTTCACTTATTGTATATGCATTAATTGATCTAGGATGTACACTATCATATGCCACTCCATTGATTGCTGGAAAGTTCAAAAGAAAACTAGAATTATTGGCTAAACTATTTGAAGTGTCTACACCTATTGGCAAGTCTATTATAGCTAGAAGAAGCTATCGTAATTGCATAGTTACTATTTGTGATCTTAATACATTGGCTGACTTTGTTGAGTTAGAGACGGTAAGTTTTGATGTTATAATGGATATGGATTGGTTGGATTTTTTTATGCCATAGTAGATCACCGGACCAAACCAGTGCATCTCTATTTTCCAAAAGAGCCAATCCTTGAATGGAAAGGTAACGTTAGGTCACCAATAGGTAAGTTTATTTTTTATGTTAAGGCAAATAAGATGATGTCCAAAGGATACATATTTCATTTAGTGATAGTAAAAGATATGGATGCAGAGCCACTAACTCTTTAATTTGTTCCAGTGGTAAATGAATTTCCCAATGTATTTCTTAGAGATTTTCTAGGTTTGCCTCCGATACAAGAAGTGGAGTTTGGTATTGATGTGATTCGAGATACTCAACCTACCTCTATCCTTCCATGTAGAATTGCTCTGGCAGAATTATAGGAGATGAAGGAGCAATTAAAATACTTGCAAGAAAAAGGATTCATAATGCCTAGTATGTCCCTTTGGGGAGCACCAGTTTTACTTTTATGCAAGAAAGATGGCTCATTGAGAATGTATATTGACTACCGACAGTTGTATAACGTAATAATTAAAAACAAATATCCCCTCTCTAGAATCGATGATTTGTTTGATCAATTACAAGGTGCTAAGTGTTTTTCAAAGATAAACTTGAGGTCAGGTTATCACCTAGTGAGGGTCAAAGAAAAAGATATACCTAAGACAACTTTCCAAACACATTATGGTCATTTTGAGTTTTTAGTCATGTCTTTTTGTCTAACAAATGCTCTAGCATCTTTTATAGATTTCATGAATAGGGTTTTCAAATCATTTTTGGATGTGTTTGTGATAGTATTCATAGATGACATTTTTGTGTATTCAAGATCAAAAGAGGACCATACATTACACTTATAGCTGGTGTTACAGATTCTTTGTGATCGTAAGTTGTATGAAAAGTTCTCTAACTGTGAATTTTGGTTACAATTTGTTGCATTCTTGGGTCACATTGTATTTCATAAAAGAATATGGGTCGATCCATAAAAGATAGAAGCTGTGAAGAACTAGACAACACTAACAACACCTATGTATGTTTGTAGTTTCCTTGGCTTGGCAGGTTATTATAGGAGGTTTGTTGAAGGATTTTCTTCTATTTCTATACACTTAACAAAGCTAACATATAAAGCAACCAAGTTCCAATGGAGCGATGCATGTGAAAGAAGCTTCTAAGAGCTAAAGTATAAATTGACTTTTACACCTGTATTAGCATTTGTAGAAGGCAGAAAGGGTATGCAGTACATTATGATTCTTTGGGAGTGGGCTTAGGATGTGTATTGATGTAGCATGGTAAATTAATAGCTTATGCCTCAAGGTAGTTACGACCACATGAGAAACATTATCCAACCCATGATTTTGAGCTAGCAGCAGTTGTATTTGCTTTGAAAATATGGCGCCACTACTTGTATGGAATTCATATTGACATATACACTGATCATAAGAGTTTGCAATATATATTTAAACAAAAGGACCTGAATCTAAGGCAATGAAGATGGCTGGAGCTGATGTTGATATTTTGTATCATCCCAGGAAAGCAATTATGGTAGCTGATGTTTTACATCGTAAGATGATGGCAAACACTTATAAGTAGTCCATAGAAAGACAATAGATAACTAAAGATCTATACCAACTAGCTAGCTTGGGGGTTCACCTTATTGAATCTCTAGATGAAGGGGTTATCATGCAAAATGCAATAGAATCTTCATTTATAGAGAAAGTGAAAGAGAAATAGTACACAAAATCCTATTCTATTATAGCTTAAGAAGAATGTACAACAAGGTATGACAAAGGCATTTAAGCTTACGCATGAGGAAATACTCCAATGTCAGAATAGATTGTGTGTACCTAATATAGATGACTAAGAAAGAGGATTATGAGTGGAAGCACATCATTCAAGATATTTTTTCCATCTGGGCTTGACTAAAATGTATCATAACTTATAAGAAGTGTATTGGTGGAGTGACATGAAGAAGAACCTTGCAGAATTTGTGGCTCAATGTCCAAATTGTCAACAAATTAAAGTAGAGAACCAAAATCCTGGAGGTTATATGCAACATATAAAAATTCCTATTTGGAAGTGATACATGACCAACATGGACTTTGTCAATGACTTACCTTGCTCATTTCAGAAGTTTGATTCCATATGGGTAATAGTTGACAAACTCACCAAATCATCACAGTTCTTGCTGGTCAAGACTACTTATATAGTTAAACAGAAAAGTTATATATTAAAGAGATACTGCGGTTACATGGTGTGCCAATCTCTATTAGATCTGATAGGGGAGGTTAATTCACCGCAAAATTTTTGGAAATTATTTCAAAAGAGTTTGGGAACGGAAGTGAATTTAAATACATTCTTTCACCCTCAAATGGATGGTCAAGGAGAACGTATAATCCAAAACTTGAGGATATGCTGCGAGCTTGTATATTAGACTTCAAAGGTAGTTAGGATGATAATTTGCCGCTAATTGAGTTTGATTAAAATAATATCTATCATTCAAGTATCAAAATGGCACCTTACGGAGCTTTATAAGGAATAAAGTTTAGATCACCAATCGATTGGTTTGAAATGGGTAAAACTACCTTATTCAGGCCAGATCTTGTTCATCAAACTATGGAAAAAGTTAAGGTGATACAACAATGTCTAGAAATATCTCAAAGTCGACATAAATGATATGTGGATGTTAGAAGGAAAGGTTTTCTATAGGAGATTGGGTGTTCTTGAAGGTGTCTCCAATGAAAGGTGTAATGAGATTTTGAAAAAAGGGAAAATTAAGTCCACTCTACATAGGACCATATAAGATTACTCGAAGAACAGGATAGTTGCATATGAGTTAGAGGTACCACAAGCTTTTCTAATAGTTCATTCAGTGTTTCATGTCTCAATGCTTCGGAAATACATAGGTGACCTATCTCGTATCACTCCAATAAATATGTACATGTTATAGGAGATCTCACTTATGAACAACTACCTATTGCTATTCTGCATCGACAAGTTAGAAAGTTAAGAAATAAAGAAGTAGCTTCTGTAAAAGTATTATGGAGAAACCAATAAGTAGAAGAGGTTACATGGGAAGCGAAAGAAGCAATGAAGTTGAAATACCCATATTTATTTCAATTTGAAGAGGAACATCAAAGTGCTAAGTTGATACATTGATGAGTAAGTATTTCTTTCAATTATGTAGCTTATTATAGGATTTAACTTAGGCTTAAACTTAGTTGGGGCTAGCTAACTATGCTAACATTCGAGGACGAATGTTCCTAAGGAGGGGAGGATGTAACACCTCGTATTCTCCATATGCTAGATCTATTTGTATTACACGTGACATAGCCCTATCGTATAGGTGAAGGATCATGTTTCTTATATGTGTAGTGTTGGGTTAAAATAAATTAGAAGGTGTTGTAATTCATTGAACATTTCAGCATGTATAGTCCAAGTTAACCTCAACGGAAGTATTTAAACTCAGGGTAGTAAGG
Organism: Solanum dulcamara; assembly: GCF_947179165.1. Classification (NCBI taxonomy): domain Eukaryota; kingdom Viridiplantae; phylum Streptophyta; class Magnoliopsida; order Solanales; family Solanaceae; genus Solanum; species Solanum dulcamara. The sequence continues at coordinate 12,026,900 of NC_077247.1, read as the reverse complement.
TGGTATTTGAACATAAAGTTTAAAGTGAAGTGTTAAGTAAAGAAAAAGAGATTAAGATACAGAAAATGGAATTAAATAAGTGAGTTACTTGCTTGACTTAACTAAGCTAGAAGGTGATAAGTTAGTATGTCCCCTACTTAAACTTTTTGACCTACCTCAAAAGCCAGGAAGGTTTATCACCTACTAAGACTTAATTGACCATATTATAGGGCCTAAGGACACACACCATCTACTTGTCAATGTTGGCCCAAACTAATTGAAAGAAAATAAGAATAATGGGTAGCCAAGACCCAATAATATTTGGTCCACAAAGGCCCAAGTGAAAAGGACAAGTAGGGGTATCAGCTACTTTATAAATTATGGCCCAAAATGAGTGATTATGTCAGCCAGGACAGGTTCCTTTAAAAGGGATTGATATCAACTCTTTCAAGCCATTTTAACTTAGGAAAAAAAATCCGATTTCTAGAATTCTCTCTTACTCACTCTTAGTTTCATAGAGCAGCCTTAAAATACCATTAGGGTTATTGTATATTCTCCCTCTTTTAGAGATAATATTGTAGAGGAATTCAAGCTCTTGGAGGGTATAAATTTAAGAGGATAAAATTCTCCACTAAATAAGGCAAAAGCTACTGATATATTAATATTTTCTACTCTTAAGGTATAATTAGTGTGCTGGCTTACTAAACCCTCTCTTCTTATCAACACAAGTTGGAGAGGACAATTTTTACGTTATGAAATCCAACCCTTAGCAAGTGGTAGCTCTGTCTAACAAGGTATGCTATTGCAAGTTTCGTCCCTCTTTTGTACTTGAGTTAATTAGGATATTTAGTATGTGTTAATGAGTTTACGATTGTTCCTTTTACATGGTAAAAAAATTGGGTAAAAACATTATAGTTTTTTGTGAATGTTGAAACAACCATAGAGGGGAGTCCCCTTTAAAGTCAATTGTGCGCTTGTTGAGAATTTTAAATATAATGTAAGCTGGAACTCATAGGATGGTAATCGGAAGCCGTGAGTTATATTGCTCTAGCTACATTATGATGTTTAGGGATAGATTTATGTATATTATGATAAGGTATGTGACTAGGTGTGTGGAAAAGTTGTGAAGATGTTGAAAGATATAAACATTGCAGGTTGTGGTGATACACCACTTAATTGGGTATTACACAAACTTACTACCTACCACACATTTGTATATTACTTTGTATGTGTTCTGTAGACCATGGAGTTCTAGGGAGGATCTTATAAGGAAGTTGTATAGTATATAGACGTGATTAAAGGTAAAGGGAAGTGAAGAAAACCATGAATAGATAAATTGCATGCTTACTGCCTGGTTACTATTTTGATGAGATCAAGTATCCCAAATCTGTTGATTAGCTACTAATACGAGTTTTACTACTTAATGAAGATTAATAACCTGAAAGAAAGGAGGTTAGTTAGTGGTAATATTTGAGTGGTACAGCAATGTATGTAAGTCTATTTGATTCCATATTTCTTGGAATGAAATTTGATACCTTTGATTAATATCAACGAAGTAAGTTTCTTATGCTTTGTCCTAAGCAAAGGAAGCATTTTGACATCGTATAATCTCCAACATGACTAACGATATTTCTCCTCTCCTTAGAGTGTGGAATTACTTCAATATATCTTCATTTAAATATATTGGCGCAATTATTACCCTATGTGCTAGTATGGAGAATTTATTCACAATAGCAACCTTACTGAGTTTTCGTATTAGTCAATTGAAGTAAAACATGCAATTTAAATACTTACGTAATACATTGAGGTTACATTGCTCCTTATGACATTGTTACTGCCTCAAAGTGATTATTCTCTTATTTTTTAGTACTAGTCCATAGTTCCTAAGCTCAATAATAATTATGACTACCAAAATAACAATCTCAAATATTAAAGAACAATATGGAGCAATTTGTATTGTTGCGGGTGGTAGTCCAGGGGTGAAAGCCTAGCATGGGTTGATCCCAATTTGTGTAGAAGGGTGGCATCCCAGGGGAAAAAGCCTAGCATGGGCCGGTCCTAATTTTTATATACGAGGATAATATCGTAGGGGTTAAAATGCCTAGAATGGGTCATCCTCTTCCACCACTGATCAGTTGATCATTTGTATCATATTCCTTACAAAGATTATAAAACAAAAAAGAGTAAAGAGAAGGGTGTAACATAGATGATCCCACAAGAGTAAAAAGGGTGGTCTTTTATTCTGATCTATAAATTTATGTATTGATACTTGATTTCATTTGTGCCCTTATTTTACATATGCTATTGCCTAACATTTTCAATAAATTCTTTCATACTGACGTTCCTCATGGGGGACATTGCGTTCATGCTACAGGCACAGGTACTCTAGCCATTACACCTCCCTAGCAAGAATACAGGACACTCAACTACTATTGGTGATCTCCAAGTTGATTCGGGGCTATACCGATTCTTTAGTAGATACGTTTTGGTATAGTATAGTATTTAAGGGTATGATGGGGCCCGTCCCGACATAGGTTATGTTTGTCTATCTTATAGAGGCTTTGTAGATTCATCTATAAAGTGAAGTTATGTTTGGTTTCTTAACAATTGTGGCCTCGATGGACAAGTTATGTACATAAGTTTTATCCCTATGTATGTTGGTCTTTTACTATCGTATCTTACATATTATGTGTTTCAAGCTTCATGATTTTCATAGTTATACGCATGGTAAAAATAGGCCGTAAGGTAGTTCTCTCGGGTCTTGAAGGCCTCAGGTGCTTGTCCATCGTATTGGTATTTGAGAGGTGACACACATGCAAGTGCATGCAGTCTAACGAGTATAAAGTGACTTGTTGTAGAGGTGAATTATCGAACCTAAAGAACTTTAATATGGTGCTTGCCCACTTCTCAATGACCTAAATTACTCGTGTGTTGCAAAGAGTTAAGTTTTGTACATCTAATTCTAACCTATAGGCTCAAAATGGCACTTGGGTATGGAACCCACTTTTCAATAAAATGACCTCGTATGTAAATTTAAAATGCCCTATTGAGTTTGGAACATCAAATTTGTTGGGGTAGCATATCTCATTTGTACACACGGGGTTTCGGATGAATCCTGAGCACTTCATCGGAGGTTTTGGCATGATAAGCTTTTTCTCTCACCAGTTGTGTCCAGTGTCGTCGCTAAAGAGGCCAAGAGATCGCTAAAGCAACCAGTCCACTTGGGCAAGTGTCTCTTAAGAGACCAGGCATCGCTACAGTGATGCCCGCCTTTTAGGTAGGTGTGGCTTAAGCGATTGTCGGGTGGTCGCTTTTACGACACTTGAGGCTCGTTCTTAAGACCCATTTTCTAGATTTTGTATCAAATTCAAACATTTTTTTCTTCTTTAATTCTTGGGCAATTTGGGCCATTCAAAAGGTAACTTGCATAGTTTCAAGGGAACCCGGTTGTGTGTTAAGAATTAGGAGTTGAGGCTTCCATTGAGGTAAGTTCTCCTTTTTCCTAGGTTTCTCGTGTTCTTGAGCTTGTAGTTGATCATGAATGCATGTTAGGTTTAGGGCATATTTGATGGGTGAATTGTGCTCCTTTTTGAAACATGAGCTGGGGTAGTAGTTCGAGCCTATTCTCATAGTCAATTCTGGAAGTTACGGAGCTGGTCCCATAATTCTTGATTTTTGACTCTGAAATTGGCCCGTCCTCAAATTTAATAATTTTAGTGTCATAAAAAATATATATATGTTGTGATTTTATTTTGTTATAGTGTGGCAGCATTCAGAGGCCGCTCGGAAGGGAAAAGTCTAATCTTGTGAGTTGGAGCAAGCACAGTCGGCCTATAGTTAGGCTACGGTTTTCCCCTTATGAGACTGAGCATGTTTAGGGAATTGTATTTTGAATTGTATAAGTTGGAGGGTTGGGGTGTCAAGCATGCTAAATTCCTAGAGTTTATGTCCTAGGGGCTATTTTGGGAAATTGTTAGATTGTTTATGTAGCATCCCCTTTGAGATGCCACTTACGAAGTAAAAGACAGTTTTTTTCCTTAATCACAAATAGGCAACACATTTAGACAACTTGTTTTGAAATTCTATTTTCAAATCAACACCATTGCGGGTCCATAAAATACACAAAACTCAAACTAGTAATTATCACAAAACTATTATCTTCCTTTGTGCATAAGGACAAGTCAAAGTATAAACCAAGTACATGGCATGACTTGAGTTAAAAGCACACTCCAAAAATAGCAAAACTAGTCATCCTATTCAAGTTACAAGCATCTAGTTTTGTTTTCACAAGCCTTCAAAATTTCATACATAAGTGCCACATGTATCCTATACAAGTCCCCAAAATATTTACAATACTAGATGCATATGCAGATGTGATCTTCACAAGGGCTCCAAAAGTCTACTTCAAATGTCCATCTTCACATCTCATCCCGCATATTACCTACGATAGAAAATAACTATCGCTAAGCATAAAGCTTAGTGGTGTATAAAATTTTGGCTTGGAGCCATTATATTCTTCAATTCCCTTGTTCGTCACGGGTGGTTCAATAAGGTAAAAGTAAGCCCAAGCGAATAAGTATATCAAAGTATCGAATACAAATTTTGAAGAGTTTCAAAATCAATATCAATATTCGAAGGCTCAAGTATCAAGAAACTTATAATTCAATTCAAAAGAGTTGTCAAATAATCAATTTTGCCCAATAGGTACGTCATGCCTTTATATTATGCACAATCATATCAAGACGGACCAAAGCCCCAAAATCAAGAAGGGTCATCACCCAATATCAAGAGAATCAAGAACCATATTGAAAGTGGCTTTCCACTCGTACTCGAGAATGGAAGAAACCACATCGTCAAGATAAAATGTAAATCCAAAGTCAAGATGGGAAAGATCCGAATATAGAGGCATGCCAATATCGATGAAAAATCACCATAACAAGAAGGATGAAGTCCCAACAAGAATGCAAAATGATCAAGCAATTCGTACAAGTGGGCGATTTAGTGAAAGTTTTGCAATACTTGAGATAATAGTCATACCATAATACAAGAGAAGGAGTAAGGAAACAACCCATCAAAATACTTCAAATTTGAGAAAAATAAGATACTCCAAGTTAAAGTTTATATACAAACCTTAGCATTTTAGCACATAACAAGTTCTACCACAACTCGAAGAGTTCAATTCATCTACGCCGTAGACCAACCAAAATTCACTTCATTAAATAATTTCCCTTAACTTGTATAAGAGAATATACATATTAAATACCCAATAAAATACCTACTTAGGTTTAAAAGTCTCATCATATCAAAACTAAATATGAAATCAATAAAAATTAGCCCAAACTATCAAAATAGGAAATTCTGGACAGCCTACTGTCTTGTATTGTTGCTCAGTTTTGAAGGGGTAAATGGGGGAAATATGCTTTGTGGCCTCAATTAAAATTATATACATGTGTATTAGAGTCATATACAATTTTGAATCACCCCTACAGCAATTCTGTACAAAAAGACATGCCAAAAATACCAAGAGCAGTACATGTAGGATTTCTAAAACAAAATCTGGGCAGCACCTCCCCTATACTTCATCACCCTTTTTTGAGCAGATAAAAGTAAAACTGGGTTTTAGATCCTAAATTAAAGTTATATACCTATGAAATAGCTTTCCAAAACATCTTGAATCACTCAAAATGAGGCTTTACACAAGGAGTTATACTAATATTACTAACAGCAGTCCCATCCATAAACGGGTTTGCAAAACCAAGTTTATTCCCCCAATTTTGAAAACAAAAACTTATCAACAACATCAACAACAATATCATTAACTTCAACTAGAAAGGGAAAACCTTACCTTGCCAAAACTCGACCTCGAAAGCTCTTTAATCATGGCTGAAAATTGGTGGCTGCTCATTACCCTTGCTTGCTGCCCCATATATTTATTTACGTTATTAAAAACCTCTATTTGATCGAAGAACATCTTAGATAATTAACTCACGGAACGAAATCGGAGGCCTTACCTTTTTTTCCTTGTTGCTGTCGTAGGTACTCTCTCTTATTCTCTATGTTTTCTCTCAAACTCTAAGTGAAATTTTGCTGAAGAAATGACTTCTTAGTCATCTTAACACACATATATACACCTCCTTAGGAGGTTACATGTGTCAGCCCCTAAGGGTGAAACATGTCAGCCCCTAAGGGTAACATGTGTCCAGCCCTTGTTGGGTCAACCTATCCATGCGACCTCTCCAAAGCTGCCACGTGGCAGCATGGGGTCCACCCCAAGTAGGTGCATTACCTACTTAGTCTAAGTAGGTGCATCACCTACTTGTTTTAATTAGGTGCTACGCCTCCTTTTTCCTCTTTCATGGATTCGAAATCTCATCTCACTTTAAGAACCTATGAAATCCTTGCTACTTAAGCTCGATATGTACTCAAGTAGCTTTGTTATATAAGACATCCAAGTCAGTAGCTTACGCAAGTAGATTGATTACCACGACCCATTATTTGGCCTTCAACTCCTTCCAAATCCCTCTAGACCTATTTCTAACCACCGCTAATCACATATAACTTCAAAGATAACATGGATCACATGGCAATCTTTTAGAAGAAAGCATAAAAACAAAATTAGGGTGTTACAGTTTAAGCATGATTCCTGCTATTATCCTTTATCTTCACCCTTTGTTGTATGGTTTGCCGGTGGTTATATGTTTGGAAGCATGTTGGGCCTTATTATAGGATTAGACTAGTGATTGCCTTAGACTTGTACAATTTTATGCGATTGAGCCTTTGAATTTCTCAGACGTCATTTTAGATAGTTAGCTCTATATAGACTGATATAGCATACTTGAGTTTGATAGTCTGATCTTTAGCTAGGAAGTAACTCATCTTGTGGCCTTTTCTCTAAATTTCCCTATTCTCATATCAGTCCGATATCAATTGGTCCTTGATTTTAGGAGACTTCGCGATGATTTGGGTTGCATATGGTTTAGACGAGAATGATATATTGATGGAACTCGATTTAGGGGTACTCCCTGTGTTTATTAATTGGTCGCTGATTCTAATTCAGTTCAAAACCTTAGCTATAAATACCTAATTCAAGCCCGTGGTCTAGCTTACTTGAGTCCAGGTTCCTTGCCTACACTTACCTAATTGAATTCCATGGTCTAGATTACTTATGTTTAGGCTCCTTAGCTATAGTTACCCAATTGAAGTTCGAGTTCTAACTTATTAGTGTTCGACCACTTTTCTACAGTTACCTGGTTGCAGTCTGTGGTCTAGCTTACTCATGTCAACTGATTAGCTACAGCTACCCGGTTGAAGTCTATGGTTTAGCTTACATGTGGTTCAATTCTTAATTCTCTGATGAACCTTCATTTCAAGTCTTCATCTGCTCTCAGCTTTGGGTTGAGGAATTAGAGTTTGGGAATATTTTGGTTCAAGTCCGGGAAATAGAGATATTATTGGAATCCTTTTGGCTCTGTTCATTTTACTTCATCCTTTCTTTTCTCCTATCGGGCTTATGGGTTCTGTTCAGGTTGTTACCTTATACTTGTACACGAGCGTACCCATTGGATTTATGGAAGCCCAATGGATTTAGCTAGATTCTTTATCCTTGTTTGTTATTACGCTAGTGTACATACCTACATTTACTTCCTACCCTGTATTTGGTTATGATCATTTACTCGCACTTTAGTTTACTTTTAGTTACCTTGCTCAGTCAACCTATGATGCCTACTGGGTACCTGTTGTTTTGGTACTCATACTATACTCTGCATATGTTTTCGTGATGTAGGTCCGAGTACTAGCTACTAGCATTGATTTGAGTAAGTTGCAATCGTCATCGGAGGTGAGGGTGAGCATATTGCATCCTGAATTTACCTGTCTCCCTTTGTTTATACATATTGTATGTGTTTTGTTTTAGAGACAACTCTGTTTCCCTGGTCCACTTTCTAGGAGACATATTTTGGTTTGTATATATTTAGTTAGTTCCACCCATTCATGTATGCTATTATTATTCATTTACTGTTCTAGATTATATTTCTAATTTTCTACCCTAACATCCAATTACTTGCAGTTCTGAGATATGGGCTGGCTTGTCTATTGGTGGGTCATAGTAGGCGCCATCATGACCTGAGAAATTAAATCATGACAAGTTGGTATTAGAGCCCCAGGTTCACCAGTCTCACTTGTATAGATCTAACATATAGTAGAGTCATACGAATTGGCATGGAGACGTCCGTGACTTATCTTTGGGAGGCTATAGGATGCCTTTAGTAACATGTCTCTTTTGTATTGCTGTCGTGTAGTGTGTGTCTTGTTGATTTCTAAAAATCGCACTTGACTAGCACACATACTAGAGGTAGAGGCTAATCTTAGGGTCATGCCAGGGCTGCAGCACCAGCCCAGGACCAAGAGAGGACATCGGAGCCAAAGGTAGAGCCACCAGTAGTTCCAGTACATCAGCAGTCGGTTGGTCTGGGACTATCCCAGCCACCTCCCGCGCTAGTTGCAGGTCCTAACCTTCAGGTCATTCTCATTCTGATACTAGCTGCTATTGTAGGTATGTAGCGGGCACCTTCTCTAACTTCTCTACTACCGCAGGACTAGCATGCACCAGAGGCACCAGTTGTTTAGCAACCACCGAGACCTACAACACAGCCAGATGATTTGGAGGGTATCATACCACTTCGAGAGAAGAAAATGCTTTGGGTGTTCCTTACACTATCACCTCTAAGGTTTTCTAGGGTTGTGGGTGAGAATGCTAATGAGTTTCTACTCACTTGCTGAGAGCGGCTACAGACCTTAGGTCTAGTAGAGTAGAGAGGAGTCGACTTCACTGATTACAAGCTAGAAAGTCCTACCCGACCATGGTGGCGTATATACCTAGAGACCAGGCCAGCTGGGCCCCTACCAGTGGTGTGGGCTGAATGTTCATAGGGCTGAATTGAAGAAAGGTTCCATGATCGTATTGGAGTATGAGGCCCAATTCCATGAGCTCTCCATACATTCTACCATGATCTTACTGATAGAAAATGGGAGAATTCAGTGCTTCGTCGGAGGATTGAGGATCCAGTTATGGATCAAGACTCAATCCTTAGTCTCAGCAAGCCGCTCATTTATGGAGGTGGTAGACCATGCGCGTACGCTCGAGTAACTTCATTGTGAGGACTAAGTGGGCAGTGGTAAGAGAGCTAGGTAGAAGGATAGCCATAATAGGCGCCGCTTTAGACCTAGGGATTTCTATAATAGATCTCGCTAGAGATTTCAGTCGGGTCAGTCCAGTCGCCCCTCTCATGCCTCTGTTCAAACTTTAGAGGGTGATCAGCACCGTTAGGTTAACTATAGTTATGGTTTGAGTCAGTGTCGAGGTGGTTCACAGATGGGTTCTTCCCGCCTAGGTGGCCGACCTTCAACTTTCAGCCGACATTCTCAAGGGTGCTATACGTATAGGAAGCTAGATCATTGGTCCCTTGAGTTCCCTCACTACTGGCTAGCCTTACTAGTTCCACAAGTAGATAGACCTGCGTCAGCATGAATACCTCTAGTTAGAGGTGAAGGACAGGGCCAGGATCATAGGGGTGGTCATTTGGGTGCACAGAGAGGTCCCTAGGAAGGTAGGTCAGGATATAGAGTTGATGCATAGGGTAGAGGATCCCAATCCCACTTTTATGCATCTCCAGCTAGAGCAGATGATAAGGCCTTGAACGAAGTGATCACAGGTACAGTTTTATTATACCATCATCCCTTATCCACTTTATTTAATCCAGGCTCTACATATTCTTATATATCTATATATTGTTCCACTTAACTGAGTATGAGCCTAGAGCCCTTAGGTGAGCCATTGCATGTTTTGACCTAGTAAGGGATTCTTTAGTAGTGAATCAGGTCTTTAGATCCTTTGTGTGACAATCTAGAGGCGTGACACTAGGGTTGATATCATGTTTCTTGATATGGTAGAATTTGATTTGATTATCTTCAGGACTAGTTATCACCTCATTGTGCGGTGTTGGATTACTATGCCAAGAATGTTACCTTATCTATGCCTGTTATTCTGTCGGTGGTATGGTAGGGCTCTTGCAGTCGCACGCCAGTTTGGGTGCTTTCTTTTATTCAGACTCAGAGGCTAGTGACTAGAGGGTGTCTAGAATACTTGGCTTATGTTAAAGATGTGAGTAGGGAGGTCCCTATAGTTGATTCAGTACCTATAGTCTGAGAGGTTGTAGATGTATTTCTTGCGATCTGCCTGGTTTCACAACACGACCTAGGGCCTAGTCGTAACATGGCGATCAAAACCCCAAAGGGCTCCAACCAAGCCTCTTGTATATATCATAAGCATACATAAGGTAAAGAAAAATCAAAAACATCATAAGAGAGTCTAAACTATGAATAGAAATTGAGGAATGTCACATCACAACATAGACTCAAAATATCTGTCCAACTAGATGCCTCTACACATAAGTATGGGCGGGGGATAAGAGATGTTCCGAGCTCACCCTCAATATGAAACATAACAAAAGTCTTTGAAATAATAACCAACTCTATGACTAGTCCCCGATAAATGAGGACTCACCACAAACACCGCCGGATAGAAAAGCTTAACTAGCCACGTGGACGAATATGATATTCAACCTCAACCCCTACATTATGAAATAATGTAGGCAAAAAGTATGCATTAGTACATTGGAATTTACTAAGTATGTAGGCAATGCAATGCATAGAATACCATGTTTTTATAAATGACCATTTTAAATAGCATGATAGGAGAAGTAGTAAAAATCATAAGTAGTCTTTAAGAAGGATCAATGCATAATAAATCATAAGAGTATCATATAAAGTAAAAGATAGGATTAGTCATTTAAAATATGAAAAGTACCATACATATGTGGTATAGGAACCATAACCGACAATAATACCATGCGAGCTATAATATGAAATTCCAATATTGCCCCTACATCAGAGAAAAGGAGAGTCTACTTGCCAAGGTAGACTCTACCCCTCTAGGCGGATCATACATACGCTATATATTGATAGACTAGCTAGGCCATGAAGGCAACCTGGCATATAGTTTATGAGACACGAGGTTTCTACTAGGGCTATTAGTAGGGACCCCACCTCAAGTCCACTCAGTGCTAAGTCAAATCCCATAGAATACATACATAGCATAGAAATCATAATTACATATATCATAGTCATGATCATAGGTTTGAAATCATAAAGTATCTCATTTTCATAACATACTTGTAATGTGAGAATTGTCCTTTCATCATTATAAATCATACATACGTAGTTCATATCATTAGGCCTTAAGACACCATATTGGGCCCTAAGTCACCTTTTCCATAATTTGCATGAAAATCATCATTTGAAACATAATTATTGTCCATTATCATAATTGAAATGCATAATCATAATTCATACTTAGAAATTCATAATCATAGTTTATACTTGAAATTAGGGTAAGACATGAATGCATGATCAATTGATTTGAAAACCATGAAATTTGACTTGAAAACATGCAAGATCATAAACTTTATATCAGTCCATACATAATTCATAAAGATAATATCGTTTGGAAGTATAGTTGAAAATACTCATAATTTACATTATGAACCCTAGAGATCAAAATAGGAGAATTTATGAAAAAACTCTTCAATTCAATGCAATAACCATCAATTTATATCAAAATAGATTCATGATCATACTTTGAATCATAATTCATGCAATAGGAATAGAGATCATAAAACCTATAAAATGCCCATACTTTAATCTGATAGAAAACCTTGAGAATTTTATTGGGCTTCTTGGATGAAAGAATCCCCGAATCAGTACCCACATACCTTAAGTAAGAACACCAAATAATTTGGAAGAACTTGAGAGTTTTAATGGAGAGCTTGAATGAACTTACTTGAAGTCTTCAATGGAGTCCTTGAGAGTCTTTTATAGAGAGAAATATTTGAGTAGGTGAAATGTAGAAGAATGAATAGAATTAGAGGTTTAGGTTAATTTGTAGAGTTGAATTAGGTCCTAAAAATATCTAGGTTTATTGTCTAACAATTTAGGGAAAAGTCTAAAAGTGCCCTTACTAAAAAGTAAATTTGGCCAAAAACACATTGCCAGTCTAAAAGTGCCCTTACTAAAAAGTAAATTTGGCCAAAAACACATTGCCAGGTTGTCTACCCTTATCCTCAATTGGTGGTATCCAAATATCAAATCGATCTTACCGGATCTATCATAATTCTATCCTTGGACACCACGTGCCCCAAGAATGCTACGAACTTATGCCAAAACTCACACATTGGTGTCCTAATCAATACTTGAGTATCAGGGCGATAGTCATGATCAATATTCTTTGAATGTCATTATGAACCATATTAGATAAAGCCTCAGGGATCATAGACACGTATTGTCATGACCCAACCCCATAGGCCGTGACTGGTACCTGAACTGAACACTTGTGTACACACCTGTTAATTATAATCAAACCACAACTAAACATAATGTGGAACTTAAGGAAATAGAATGTCATCTCAAAACTGTCACAAACATATATATCAACGCAACTTGTCTCCTAAGGAGTTACAACATCAACAGATAATATGGAACACAAGATGACAAGGCTTCTACCACACACAACATCCTAAAATATACATGTACGCAAGCCGACAAGGCTGCCACTACAAAAGGAAACATCCCAAAAATAGAATATATGCTAACATAGCTGGACAACATCTATATACAACCCACATATATATCTACAGTCCTCTAAGAATATCAATAACAAAATATGATGGGACAGGAAACTGTCGTACCCTTAGATAAACATATATATATCAAAAAGATATGTACCAAAAATCTAGGTTTCGAGATAATGGAGCACTCCAAGACAGCTGAATAGGGGTCTTAAGATGGTAGATCACCAAAGTGAGTATCTGCACCTGCGGGATTGAAATGCATCCCCCTCCCCACTAGAAGAAAGAGGGTCAGTACGAGATACGTACTGAGAATATAAAGTATAAAATACAATAAGAAGGATCATAACTGAAGTAGAGATTCCAGGAGGCAAGTATACTAATCAAAAAATCACTGCACTTGTGCTTTATGAAATAAAGTCATGTATATCATTATCATATACCATACTCGGTCCATTATGGGACTCGGTGCCATAATCATATCATCATATACCTATACTATATCCGGCCCTCTAGTAAGGGACTCGGTGAATAAAGGTGCGTACACGTAAACCATACCCGGCCCATCATGGGACTTAGTGAATAATGTAGTAAAAATGTGTATGATAACATACTCGGCCCAGGACTCGATGAAAGATGTATTGACATCATGTACGAGCAGAGTAGTGAGTAACCATATGCATTTAGATCATTATTTGAGAATCAATAGACAAGTAGGCTAATTAAAACTTGAGTATCAAGGCGATAGTCATGGTCAGTACTCTTTGAATGTCATTATGAACTATATTCAATAAAGCCTTAGGGATCATAGACACGCATCAAGATAATGCGAACACTTACGAAAGTTAAGGAAATTAATCATTATAGAGTCTTTAAGAATAAGGACTTTCACATACCAACTATTGTCCAACATATAGAAGATTTAAGGGAAGTAGCTCAACTACTTCAAGAGTTTTAATATCCCGAAGTGAATAAGAATCATGATTCATACTCGGAACCTATGATTGGAATAACCCCAAAGCTCATATCATATATCACTTATATCTAAGACATGCCAAAAGAAAGAAGGGATAACTTTACATACCTTTGGCGTTAATTTGCAAAACAACACGTATACGCTGCCCAAAGTCTCAACCTATATTAAGACGTCAAGAACTTTGGTTAAGCTACAGGTACATTCAAAACATATTCCAATGACATATAATACGTTATTTCATATAATCTTTTCATCTAATTTAATGACATATAACAGCAGCCACAAGACAGAAACATCACTCATTTAAATGCAAGATAACTATGTTATGTTACAGCAAGGTCTATACCAGCCCACAGACAATTACAACTTCAACTTAATCATTTAATTCCTTTTTCCTCATTACATGATCCATGACAACAACAACAACAAAAATACTAAAAAAAATCAGTTCATCATTGTCACACCCAATAGTCCCCCCTCCTTACAGTTTCAATCAATACTTTCAACATCAACACACATAATTTTCATGGATTCAATTCATACTTACTAAGCCACAACAAGTCCAAACTCATTTTAAAACGTATATAAAGATGATCAAACCTTACCTCAACAAATTATCTTCTGAACTTGGATGGAATTGATGACTTCAATTAATAAACATTTTTCCTTCCCTCAAGGACAAATTCATGTTACCTAGACCCTTCAAATATTGAACTACCTTGGGAAAAATATAAATTTTGTATCACAACTTTTGAGATCAAGTTGGCTTCCATGGCCAAACCATTCTCTCTCTCTCTAGATTTCACAAAATGTTGAAGATGCAATAAAATAGTGTTGATCTTATTAGTCATCAAATAACTATTTATATGCTGCCTTATGGAGTGACATGTGTCCATTTGTTGACATGTGTCCCACTATACCCACACGCCAATCAAATTCTGCCATATGTCTTGGAGGGGACCACTTAGTAGTCTAATTAAATTAATTAATCATAATTAATTACTAATCCCCACTTAATAATTTAATCATAGTTAATTAATCCCTAGTCTCCATTAATATTTCTATACCAAATAAAATTTATAAGCAATTCGTGTACTAATTAAAATCAGGAATTAAAAAGTATTTATCTCATATCTCAAAATGATCTTGTCCTTAAACTTATCTCGACTAGCTTAAAATATTCCAATGTACAAAAATACGAAATATAACACGTATCAAGATAATGTGGGACAGCTTATGAAAGTTAAGGACATTAATTATTATAGGTTCCTTAAAGTTAGGGACTTTCATATACCAACATATAGAAGACTCAAGAGCAGTAGCTCTACTACTTCAAGAGTTTTAATATCCCAAAGTGAATAAGAATCATGAATCATACTCGGAACCTATGAATGGAATTACCCCAAAGCTCATATCATATATCACTTACATCTAAGACATGACAGTAGAAAGAAGGGATAGTTTTACATACCTTTAGCGCCTATTCGCCACAATATGTATACGTTGCCCGTAGTGTCTCAACCTATATTAAGATGTTAAGCACTATGGTTAAGCTATGGAAAGACATTCAACGTACTTTATCATTTGTAGGTTATTTCTAGATAATTGGACAGTACCTCCCCTATATAGCTCACTCTTCTCACATCCCAGCCAGCCATACAAGCATCAAGTAGCATCAATAATCATATGTTCAAATGCCATGTTAAGGCTAGCAAGACAAGATTCATGAATACTCCGAACATCCCACATAACATTTTAAACAGTCCGACATTCACAATATTCCATAACAATCTACATATGACTACCACATATTAGAGTTATCTTTAATGATCCATAGTCTTAATGTTTCATCAAAGGATCTTCTAGCAGTCCAACCAATAAAAGAAGTGTAGTCATAATTAATCTTCCAAGCTCAATAAGAACAACAAGTACATATCAAAATAGCCCCTAACTAACAACATAAAAGATGCTCGAAAACCTTGTGAACACCTATGAACACGCCAAGCAACCCACCTACAATTCCTATACGTTATTTCATACTATCTTTTCATCTAATTTAATGGCATATAAGAGCAGCCACATAATAGCAACATCACTCATTCAAATCCAAGAAAACTTTGTTAACATTACACCAAGTTCTACAACAACCCTCAAACCATTACAACTTCAACTTTAGCCATTCTATTCCTTCATCCTCATCACATAATCCATGACAACAACAACTAAAATAATAAATAAAATCACTCGCCAACTTCAATTAAAATAGCCCCTACAACTATGCTAACACTCTAACACCAACATACATAATTTCATACATCCAATTCAAATTTACACATTCACCACACGTCTAAATTCATCTGAAAATATATAGAAAATGATTAACTCTTATCTTAACAAATTAGCTCCCTAAGTTGGTTGAAACTCGTGGATTATACATAAGGCCTTCTTGCTGCTCCAATGATTAATTCACATTGTTAATCACCTCTAATTGGTTGAAAATATCTTAGAAAATTAATTTATGGATCAAAATTTTGGACCTTGATTTGCTTCAGCCATGGCCATGAGTTGCCATGGCTTGGACTCTCTTTCTTTCTCTCTAGATTAGGTTGAAGAAGAATGAGATAAATGACTAGCTAATTAGTAATTACTAGGCTTATATATACTTCCTTAGGGGTTGGACACATGTCCACCCTTATGACATGTGTCCATAGTTGACATGTGTCCCACTATCATCCATATACCAATCAGCTTTTGCTACATATCTTGGTGGGGCCCACTAAGAGGTCTAACCATGATTAATTAATCCCTAATTTCCACTAATATCTCTAGAAAAAATAAAATTTATAACCAATTCATGTATTAATTAAAATCGTGAATAAAAATCTCTATTTTGCATCCTGAAATGATCTTGTCTATTACTTTAAGAAAGTAGGTGCATCACCTCCTTAATACCTACCACAAGTTTGTAAGTAGTTGCATCACCTACTTGCCCTTTTTATTTAAAATACAGTCCACATATTCTAAGAAGGTGCATCACCTACTTGAAGTAGCATCTGTAAAAACCAACAATCAGATAAAGCTCTGAATCTCTATAATAGATGTAGGCCTAGACCAACTACAAATAGCCTTAATCTTCGCCGGGTCTACTATAATACCCTCCTTGGACACTATGTGTCCTAGGAATGTCATAGACTCTAACCAAAACTCGCACTTTGAGAACTTGGCATAAAGTTGTTGGTCCTTCAAAGTCTGGAGCACAATCCTCAAATGTTGCACATACTCCTCTCTACTCCACGAGTATATTAGTATATCATCGATGAATATAATCAATAAGAAGTTAAGATGAGGACTGGAATATTAGATTCATAAGTCCCATAAAGGATGCGGAGGCATTAGTAAGCCCAAAAGATATTACAAGGAACTCATAGCGGCCATAACGAGTCCAAAAAGTAGTCTAAGAAATTTTGGCAACTCTAATCCTCAACTAGTGGCAGTCGAACCTCAAATCAATCTTAGAAAACATGAAAAAACCTTAAAGCTGGTCGAACAGATCATTAATATGAGGCATGGGGTAATGGTTCTTCACCGTCACCTTATTCAGCTGCCTGTAGTCAACACACATCCACATAGTCCCATTCTTCTTCTTAACAAATAGGACAGGAGCACCCCAAGGTGACACACTCGGGTGAATAAACCCCTTACTTAGTAGATCCTCAAGCTATACAATGAGCTCCTTGAGCTCTACGGGGGCTATAACATAAGGGGGAATAGAAATGGGCTTACTTTTCGGCTCTAAGTCGATACCAAAGTTAATATCACTCTATAGGAGTAGGCCAGTTAGGTCGGTAGGAAATACATTAGTAAAATCTCAGACCACAGGAACTGAATCGACTAAAGAGGCCTCACTAGACATATCACGGACATATGTTAAGTAGGCCAAACACCCGAAAGCAACTAATTATCAGGCTCGCATAAAGGATATAATCAATCTTAAAAAATATGATGAAACCTTAAAGTTGGTCGAATAGATCATTAATACGAGGCATGGGGTAATGTCTCTTCACTGCCATAAGACCGAGGGGAATGCCAGGTATGGCTAAGGTAATGGTCTTAGCATAATAGTCCAAAATTGCATGATTAGGGGAAAGCCAATCCATGTTGAGTATAACATCAAAGTCCAACATATCTAGTAAAATAAGATCCTCCTGGGTCACATGCCCCTTAATAGTCACCACACATGATCTACAAACATGATCAACTACTAAATAATCCCCTACCAAGGTCAAAACATGCAACGACACCTCAAGTGACTCATAAATAATACACAAAAGAGGAGCAAAATATATAGACACATAAGAATATGTGGAACCTGGATCAAATAAAGCTGAAGCCATCTGCTAACATAAAAGGATAGTACTTTTGATGACATCATCTGATACCTCATCCTCCGTCTTAGTGTGAGCAACATAAAAATTTCCCTATCGACCTCCCCCTATCCTTCTAATCTTCCACGCGACTTGACTCCCTAGGGAACTTCCTAACTACCCTGCTGGCCATCGCCACAACCCTGACCCCTATCTCCACTTAAAAGTAGAGGTGGTACTACTGCCAATGATGTAGCCTAATTAGGGAACTATCTATCCCAATGCACTAGCGAACCGCAATCATAACATCCTAAAGTTGAGAGTCTTGTAATAACCCATCCATGATAGGAAGGAAGTGTACCTGATCCCCTCAAACTCTAACCAATAGTGGAAACCCTCGAATGGGGATGACTACCCTTAGCTGCCAGAATCGGTAGGCTGGACTGACCTTGCTTGTAACTATCATGATACAATCTCTAGCAAGGCCTATCATAGAGGTCCTCTCCTGGCCTCTAGACTGGGACCCATTATAGCTACCCTGATGCCTGGGCCTCCTATCGCTACCCCCTAGGGCCTAGCAATGAATAATCTCTATAGTGTGTGCATGGCCCACCACATCCAATAGCTCTACACCCAATCTCATGTGAGGCCTCAGCCCACGTACAAAACACCATACTCACTCTTTTTTGTTGGGTAGAATCATAATGGCATGCTGGGATAACATATGAAATCTAGCCTTATACTTTACTATCATCTGACCCTGCTCCAACCATGTAAAATAATCCCCGAGTTGGTCCTTGATGCTCCTAGGGTGTTATATAGCCAAAAAGGACTCTAAAAACTTAGCCCAAGTTAAGAGAAGTGACCTAGCTGGCCTGGTATGTAGTAAGAGTGCCACTAATGCCTGGCTCATCTACGGAACTGGTGAGCTATAAAGTTGGCCCCTTTAGAATTCATAACACAAAAGGATACACCTACTCCTCGCAAGTCATCAAAAACTCTATGGCATCCTTGCTAATGGCTCTATAAAACATCGGAGGTGACAACCTTTAAAATACCCCAAAAATCTTCTGCTCCTGCAATGACTAACATCTTCTAGGACTGCTGGCGGGGGTGTCACATCTAGTGGTAGTGGTTGAACCTAAGGTACTGGCGGCGTAAGTTTGTCCAGCGGTGCTGGCATATGCTGGGGCTGGGGATGAGGCTTGTGGTATAGCCCTGATAGCTGTAAGGATCTAAGCAATCATTGCCTATAACACTGGGGTCATAACTGGTGCGGCTAGAGGTTGTGCTGCTATTGGTAGACCCTCCGGTTGAGGATGAATAGGGGCGTCCTGATGATCCCCTATATGCTCGGGAGTTATATCTAGATCAGGGACTGGTGTTGCCCCTTGCCTGTGGCAAAGAGCCGGCCTCTAGGCCTACCCGATCCTAGTGGTCATCACCACTAGTAGTACGGCACGTATGAGTCATCCCTACAAAAGAGTTGAACAAATGAGATTTCATGAAACCAATAAGACACATCACTGTAAGAAATGATACAACATAGGAAATATTCCTAATGACATCCTATAGCCTCCTAAATATAAGTCAAGGACATCTCTACACTGATCCATAGGACTCTACTAGATGTTAGCTATGTAGAAGTGAGACCAACAAACCTGGTGCTCTAATATCAACTTGTCATGACCCGATTTCTCAAGTCACAATGGGAGCTACCATAACTCCCTGATAGGTAAGCAAAACCCATAACCCAAAACTGTAAGTAATAGGTATAATGGGAAAATATTAAATGAAACTAAGAGAAATTGAATAAATACTGAATTCCTCCCCAAACCTGGAAGTCACTAGTACCGAGCTGCTACTAAAAGAAAATGAGTACAAGTCCTAAAAGGGGACCAAAATATATAAAACATAGGCTAGTCTCGAAAGTACAAAAGACAGGCCATCCAATAAAAGGAGACATAAATAATCTCAAAAAGGCATGTGCTCACCCTGGTCCCCAGATCTGGATGCATTAGGCTTGATCTATCCACGATGGTAGCTAGTACTCGAACCTGCATACCAAAAGTAGATGCAGAGTGTAGTGTGAGTACTAGATATAAGGTACCCACTAGGCATCATAAATCGATTAAGAAGGAAAGGTAAAAGCAATATGTAAAAGAGGAATAAGCCTACCCTGGAGTCATAATAAGCATCTAAGGTAAGAAAGGTAAATAATCAAATGAACAAGAAGACTACATCAAACTACACCCAACAGGACCCCATAAGCTCAGTTGGGACACTTGTGCTCAATTTTAAATAAAATCCAAATAAAACTCAATAAGCCTGTCGGGTACACAAAATAGTTACAACTACAAAGGCTAGGAACTAACAATCTGTGATGCCAAGAGCTGAAAAACCAAACATCCCCTAACTAGGAATCTCCAAGAATCAGTTAACCAAGAATTCTCTAGGGGCTGAGAAAAGTACTGGAACTCGGATGCTCTCCCGAATTCTCAATGTGGTCAAGGTTGGGACTAGGACCCGGATGCTCTCCATAATACATCAATATGATCGAGGCTAGAATTGGAACTCGTATTCCTTTAGATGATTTAGTCAATTGGCTGAATATTCTCCTATCCAACTAGACGCTAATATTTATCGAGGATCTCCTCCATAATAAATTAACTGACATATCGCCAGAGTTTAAACCGAAACCAAAATAGCCAAACAAGAAGTCTAGTCTTGCCGATGCATCTCAAAAGTCGCATTCATAGTAAATTATGGATAAGGTAGTTCATAAGAGTAAAGTTACCATCTAGCTAAGGCCCAACTACTAGACATTAGTCCGCTTTGCCATTCTACAAGGATCTAAGACCACCGAAGTGACGTCGGGGCATCTAAAACAAGTTTCACAACCTATACTAAGGCCAACATGTTCCACAATACCAATAAATGCAATCATTGCCAATTAAAGTGAAATCATATAACAGAAGACATCACATGCTCTCAATTACCCAAGAAGCCCGATAAAAGCCTAAAATATGATTTCTAGAACCTAAGGTACAGATAAGATACCCAACCCAAAATTCGATCTATCTCAACATAATTTCACACATTCCATCTCAATCTAAATAAAGGAAAGTCATAGCCTACCTATAGGCTTAACATGCGAGCTTCAAATCACTTTGCCTGAGCTTTTTCTTTTTGAACGACCTTGGAATGCTACCATACTATAAAAAGTAGACTAACAATGTCAATATAGTTTTTATGACATTAAAGTTATCAAATTCGGAGACGGGCCAATTTTGGAGTAAAAAATCGAGAATTATGGGACCCACTCCAGAACTCAAGAAATTAACTCCGAAAATAGGTTCTAAATGCTACCCAAGCTTGTGTTCCAAAAAGGAACACAATTCACCCACTAGAAATAGCTACAAACCAAAGATGAAACACATTCCCAAATAATCCCCAAAACCACGAAACTTAGCCTTTGAAATCATTCAAATTGCTTCTAAATTAAAAGAGAAATAGTATCTCAAAGTTGAAACACTTAACTTAAAATTCGAACCTAGGAATAGGCCTCAGGTGTAGAAAAAGTGAACACCCGATGGTCTCTTATGGGACCACCTCAAAGAGGTGGGCCTCGCTTAAGCAAGGACCCTATTTGCTTTAGCAAGGGGTTACTTTAGCGACCACCTTTTGATTTAGAGACACCCGCCTATGGGGACTTATCGCTTTAGTAGCACTCTCTTTAGTGACCAGGAGTTTCTCTAGCCATGGCACCAGACTCAGCTAGTGCAAAATTGACTTGGCCTGTCCAATTCTCTGACGTGATGCTTGAAATTTGTTCGAAAGCCCGTGCACGCAAATGAGATATGCTACTTCACCAAATTTAATATTTCAAACTCAATGGCATATTAGAAATTCTTGTACGAGGTAAGTTTAATGAAAATTAGGTCCCACACCTTAGTGCCATTTTGAGCCTAATTCTACTACGGGCCTCGAGATTAGGCCAAAAGCCTCAAGAAGCAAATGAAGGGTCATTCTATGCCAAAATTAACATTTCAGAACTAATCATCTGAGCATATTTTCCATGAATGTTTACCAAAGTTAAACATAGACCAAATTTTGAGGTCTAAAGCACCAAATGGCCCCAAACTCATACCGATTACCTCAGATGCTAGTGCCGACCATGTTACTATATTAATTTGGCCATTCTAAAGCTAATGGTGCCGTCAAAATTCAATTTTGTGGTTTTTTTCCTAAAGTTATGACCCAATTCAATTTTTCAAGTTATAAAAGCTCAAAAATAGGGAAAGAGGCCTATAACCTAAACAAATGACCAAGCGATCGAGCTATCGGTACCAGCAGGAATTACCTGGGATTATTATAGAAAAGATCTAAATGATGTAATGGAAGCAAAAACATAGAAATAACCTATAGCTTCATTACATTTAAACCCTACGAAAGTGGTTCTACAATTCTTCCTCAAGTCTATGGGTTATAGACTTGAGTTTTTCTATGGGTCTGAGAAGACCCTAAGACTTGAATCTATAAAGATGCTTCTATCAGTCATGATTACACTCATCATAATGATTACAGGCCGTAGACCCAACTCATGCTACAGGTTTTGAAAACCTATAATTTAGGAGTCTTTGAAGTTTTATTATGAGTCAACCTTATGACTCGTCAACTTTACTATGATTCATGTTGTTGAGTCATAAGGCCTATCTTGAGATTTTTTATGTACAGACTTATGGGTTCACTCTACGACTCATCCCTACAAATTGTAGAAATGCCCATGATCCATATATGGAGTCCTAAACCTGGGATTTGTTCCATGTTTTCCCAAAATTTTCCTTTGATCCAACTTCCCAACTTATGAGGTCTAACAAGGGTTGTAGAACTTACAGATTTCAAGCCTAATACTCTTTACTTTGGCATCCAATAGGTATCTCAGTTACTGATTCACAGGGTTGATATTACAATCATGGTCTTTCGACCTCTAATTGCCTATCTTTGTTGATAGCCTGACTACATCGTTGAGTGGGTATAAGCATGAACCAACAAAGATATATTACTCATATCATCCTTTCTAATAACCAAACATTATGTATAGGTATATGTCACGAACTTTCTATATACGAATTATCCTAGTTAATCCTAGAATAAACATGCTCCCTATATTCAAATATTTTATCCCTTATACATATTCTAAGTTCAAGGTGGACAACACATTCATCCTAATTTTAGCCAGAAATTAAAATGGTAAAAGCAAGAACATAGGAGTAATTATACACAAAAACCCATTATCAACCAAAGTAAATAATATTAAACCATCATCTTATGTCTACAACCCTAGAATAGGGATACTTAGCCACTCATAGTATTGATTACAATCATAGAAATAATTAATGGCATTAAAACGTAGTCTAAAATAAAAGAGAAGGAGAAAATTAACCCTAAAAAGTTCTTCCTTCACTCCCGTTCATCAAAATTTCAAATAAAAATTGAGTGACTAATAAAAGTACAACCGTTCTATTTATATCCTCAAAAAAAGTGAAGGTTCATAGTTGTACTGATGTTCATGACACGGACTTATTTATTCATTTTATAATTTTCCATTTTGCTCTTCTCAGTGAAATTCCTCCTAGCATCAGCAAGGTCCTCGCTCATGAGATATTAAATCCAAAATCCAGGCCTCCATCCTTGGAGCAAATACGTGATGCAGAGATGTTCCCATACAACATAATTTCTTCACTTTTGCTTCCAACTTCATCTTCAAGCTCCATTTTCATCAAGATGCTCTTTTTAGGGTCCATTTCTCTTTGTTTAGCCCTGAAAGTGTCTAACCACATTGGTTAGCCAAAATAACACAAAAGTACACTAAAACATTAACTAAAATAGGCATTTGTTCTTAAACTAAACTACAAATATGGGTTATGTTAGCTATTGGGTGCATAAATGCACCCAAGATCATTAAGCATCATTCGGCAGAGGTAGATCCAGCAAAGACCCAACTCAAATTCATGGCCACACCAGTGTTACATGATACTCTGGCCCTAATCCTCAGCTTAATGGAGGATATTTCCTGAGTAGGGACCCTACATAGCACTTCAGTTGGACCCCAGGTCTGAGAGGATGCACAAACTTTAGCCCAGGTAGGGCCATAGTATTATTAGACCTCGATTCTACAGCATACTACTACAACTCCTCATTTAGTGTTTTTACCTATTTCTATAGTTGCTCAGCATATAGTATCCAAGCTGGTTATTATTGTAGAGGAGCAAAAGATATTATGAGGTTTATCCATTGGGTCCCCCAGTTTCTCTGGTGCTACACGCGAGGATGCCCATGGATTTTTGGTAAGTTGCTAGGAGAGGTTAAATAACCTCGAGTTGGTGGAGTCCTATGGAGTTGATTACACTACTTTCTAGCTGGATGGACCAGCGAAGCAGTGGTAGAGATCCTATCTTAGTTTTATATTACAGAATCACCACTGATGACATGAACTCAGTTCTCCGAGGCTTTTTTTGAGATGTATGTGCCCCGCATATTAAGGGAGAGGTTGAGAGACAAGTTTGTAGTATTAGTATAGGTATATATGGTTGTCAAAGAGTATGATTCTTGGTTCCATGAGTTATCTAAGCATGCTATCATGATTGTGCCGATAAAGGAGGAGTGGGTGCACCAGTGTTTTGAAGGATTATCTATCCCTTTAAGGTTTGCTACAGAGCATATGGTTGCATCGGGTTTTTCATTCTTTCAGATAGAGGATCATGCCTGTACCATTGAGGATATACATCATGAGGCCTATGGAGGCAGCGACAAGAGGCCTTACTGTTAGGGTAGTTTTAGTTGGCTCCAGTCATATGGTTCTTTTAGTAGTGTTATCTATAGAAGTATTTACCTAGCAGGATAGTTGAGGTAGGCTTACAGCTTATCGATAGTGGATCAATGGGTACTAGTGGTCAGAGCAGTCATACTTCAAGTCTATCTTCTTGGGGTCAGGCTTCTGGGTATTCAGGCTGTGGTGACCATTCAGGTTCGACTAGTATATCATCGAGAGGTTCATTTATAGGGTTATGCTATGAGTATGGTATGATAGACCACTTTTCTAGGAAGTGTTCTATGATCAGCCGTTGTAGAGGCCAGAGTTATTAGGGTCCATAGGGTCAGCAGATCCAGGCCGGCCACTAGGGCCCCAGTTCATCCACCCATAAAGGGTGCACAGGTTGGAAGAGGTGATTCTTAGAGTACTAAGGGTGGTCTCAAGGAAGGCCTTACAGGTGGTGGATGTGAACGCAACCATATATATGCTTTTCTAGGTAAGTTGAAGGGGGAGGCATCAAATGTCATCATCAATAGTGTGATCTCAGTCTCTCTTTAGCCCACCTGTGCTTTATTTTATCCAGGGTCTACTTACTCATATGTATCTACTCATTATACTACTCTATGTGATATTTTGTGTGAGCCATAGCTTTCTCCTATGTGTGTATCTACCTTCGTAGGTGATTCTTTAGTAGTGGAACAAGTGTATCGATTGTATGTAGTAACCATCTTGGGGTATGATACTAGAGCAGACTTGATTGTGCTAGATATGGTAGACTTCGACTTGATTCTAAGCACGGATTAGTTATCTACTCATCATCCAGGTTTGGATTGCTTCTCCAAGACCGTTAACTTATGTATGCCCAATATTCCTCTGATCATGTGGATAGGTTCAGCTAGTCATATGCCGAGTGGTATGATCTTCTTACTCAGGGCTCAACAATTAGTAGGAAGAGGGTGTCAAGCTTATCTTGCTTACGTCTATGACATTGGTGTTGATACTCTTTCTGTTGATTTTATTCTGGTGGTTCGAGAGTTCTCTAATGTTTTTCCCACTAATTTTACCTAGTCTTTCTCCATAATGTGATATTGATTTCGGCATTGATATTGAGCCGAGTACACAACCAGTCTTTATTCTACCGTACCATATGGATCCATTTGAGTTTAGGTAGCTTAAGGTACAACTTCATGATCTCTTGAGTAAGGGGTTTATCAAGTCCAATGTTTCTCCCTGGGGTGGTCTTGTTCTATTCATAAAGAAGAAGGATGGTACCTTACAAATGTGTATTGATTACAGATAGCTGAACAAGGTGACCATCAAGAACAGGTATCAAAAGCCGCGTATTGATGACTTAATTGATCAACTCTAGGGTGTAGCAATATTCTCTAAGATAGACTAGAGATTAGGGTATCACCAGTTGGGATTAGGGAGGCAGATATCCCTAAGACTATTTTTGGGCTCGATATGACCACTAAGAGTTCCTAGTCATGTCTTTTAGGTTTACTAATGCCCCCGCAGCATTCATGGATTTGATGAACCATGTGTTTAGAACCTACTTAGACTCCTTGTTATTATATTCATCGATGCATTCCTAGTCTACGCTGCGAGCAGAGATACAATATGAGCAGCACTTGAGGATTGCACTTCAAACCTTACGAGATCAGTAGTTGTATACCAAATTAACGAAATATGAATTTTATCTTGAGTCTGTGACATTTTTGGGGCATGTGGTGCCCAAGTATGAGATTATGGTAGATCCGATGAAGATAGTTGTAGTTGGTAATTGGGCTAGGCCCACTTCTCCTATGAAGGTTCATAGTTTCATCAGGTTGGCAGGACATTACAGACGGTTTATGGAGGTTTTCTCTTCTATTGCAACATATTTGACCATATTAACTTAGAAGAATATTCCATTCCTTTGGTATGACGAGTGTGAGGGGAGCTTTCTAAAGCTCAAGGCCTTGTTGACTTCAGCTTTGATTCTTACCCTTCCTATTGAGGTCTAGGGATTTATAGTGTATTTTGATACTTCAGGTGTTCACTTGGGTTGTATTCTAATATAGTAGGGTATATTTAATTTATATGCTTCCATGCAACTGAAGGTGCATAAGAGGAACTATCCCACACATGATTTGGAGTTGGTGGAGGTAGTCTTCTTATTGAAGATTTGGAGGCATTACTTGTATGGAACCCATTATGAGATCTATACTAACTACCATAGTATTCAGTACATATTCATCTAGAAGGACCTTAATTTGAGATAGCGTAAGTGGATGGAGTTACTAAAGGACTATGATGTCACAATTCTCTATCACCCGAGCAAGGCAAATGAAGTAACATATGCTTTGAGCTGGAAGGTGGTGAGTATAGAGAGTTTGGAAATCTTTTCAGTTGAGGAGCGACCTTTAGCTTTGGACATTCAATCCTTAACTAATTATATGGTTCGTCTCGATATTTCTGAGCCGGGCTGGGTACTTGCTTGTGTAGAGGCTAGGTCTTCCCTGATGGAGCAGATTTGGGCACAACGGTTTGATAACCCACAACTGAGGGTGATTTTTGATAAGGTGCTCAGTGGGGAGGCTAGGAAGGCAACCTTAGATCTAGAGGGAATTTTAAGGATCGAGGGTCGTATCTGTGTTCCAGAGATGGAGATTTGGTCAGACTAATTTTTGAGGAGGCCCATTATTCTAGATATTCCATTTATTCCATTTGTGGCAAAGATGTATGGTGACCTATAGTAGAATTAATAGTGGTGTGGGATAAAGCGGGACATTTCAGCCTTTGTAGCAAGGTGCTTGAACTGTCAATAGGTTAAGTTCGAGCATCAGAATCTAGGTGGTTTGACCCAGCGGTTACCCATTCTGGATTGAAAATACTAGCGGATAGATATAGACTTTGTAGTGGGTTAACCACGTACT